>NW_025334017.1:41617500-42217500 GCF_019186645.2 Phyllostomus hastatus | reverse complement strand
ACATCGCCGTTCCCTGCAGTTCCTGGAAATAATTTGGCAGGCTCGTGGTGCAGTAATTACTGCACTCCTTTGCCTTCATGAAAAATTGATTGGTTATATTTTATTATTGGTTTTTATATGCGTAAATAAGAAACGAGAACAATGTGGAGTTGAGATCATTGTAGGCCGTTGAATGTTCTCATTATGGGGAACTTGGAGCTTGCTCTTGGTTTCAGAAGATGGCCCGTACTCCGCTAAACTTCAAAACAACAGAAGAAATTACGTTGTTCTCGATGTATGCCATCCTTAAGAAAGATGAGGTTTTAGGTTTGGGAAGAAAGTAGAAGTTGAGAATAAATATGTCTCATAAAACAGACACCTCATATGTGCTCACTGTTAAGCTTATTATTCTCATTACAGCATAAATAAAGGGCACCAGAAAAAGGACCGCTTAAGATATATTCTGAATCATAATAGATTGTGCCATACAATCTTTTACACAATTTTTCAGATGCTTTAAATATTTAAAGTTATTATTTGATATAGTTGAAGCACTGTGATTTCCTAAAATTATTATTCTGCTTTTGGTGCTTATAAATGACAAAGGACAGGCTTGGGAAATACATAGCAGTAGCAGAAAAAGAAGCAAATCGAGCATTTTGAAGGACTGAAGAATTAAAAGCTATAGCGTCATAAAATGAGCATATATATGAATGTTCTGTTCATTCAACAGTTTTTAAAATTAAATGAATCCTCTGCGCCAGGGACTGTGCAAGATATAGGATATAATAGCAAATAATGAATAAGGTTTGATTATGGCTTTTTTATCATTAAAAACCCAGTGAAGAAGATAGACACTGAACAAAAAAAATTAAATAAAACATGGATTAATGGCTGTTGCTATCCATGATGTAACTGAACTTTAGATTTCCGACGAGGGTGAAAGCATGGATTTGAATCTAATCTAGGGTAGAAGGTGACACTGATCTTCTCTTGGGTAACTCATGAGACACAGAGTACAGCAGACCAGCTTGGGAAAGCCAGCTTCTGCAGAGCAAGCTTTCTGCAGCCAGACAGAAACGTCTGTGTCAAATACCTGAGACGTGTGTCCAGAACGGAGTGGAAGCCTATAAACGAGACCTGAAGGGAGGCTGCAGGGGCAGGCGGGAGGCCGAGCCCCAGGGTCTCCCAGGCCATGCAAGGCTTTGTCTTCAACACAGTGGCAGTCAATAAAAAATTTTAAGCGATTAACACTTAAAACTTGATATTTTCACGTTTAAAATGTCATTTTGGCTACTATAGACTGGAAAGAGGGGAGAGTTGTTTTGTGTTGTTAATTCTTTCTCTGTTGAATGACCTGCTTCAGGTCTCCGCTTCAGGTGTCTGAGCCTTGGTATACAGAGTCAAGGGGAGAAATTAAATAATTTTGAAGACATTTTGGCTCTATAAGTCTGTGACCTGAAATGCCCTGACATTTTTCCTTTGTTCCTGTGGCTCAGCAAATTTGATTTCCTTTAACTGTTAGCAATAACTCCTACACCAGCTCTTAAGATAATTTGCTTTTCGAGAACCATGTCTCGATATTATAAATGTCAGATGCAGTTATGAATTGGAAAAGAGGGAGCAAAATTATCACTTATGCAGATGATGTGATTGTCTCTCTAGAGATTTTAAGCGTCACTTAAAAAACAATAAGAACTATAAAGAGCTCAGAAAAAAAGGCTAGGTACAAATAAATCTTCAAATAATCAAGATTTTTCTTCTATATACCAGCAATAACCAGGAAGAAAAATAGACAAAGGCAATTTGTAATAATAAAATACATCTGCACTGGATAAATGGTGGTCCTCCAAAATATATGTTCACTTACAAATATTCAATATGACCTTATTTGGAAAGTGTTTTTGCAGATAGATCTTGAGGTCAGTTTCCCCTGGGTTATCTGGGCAGGCCCTAAGTTCAATGGCACGTACTTTTAGAAGAGAAAGGAGAGGAGGAGACGTGAACAGAAATGACAGATGGGTCGTGTGACAGCAGGGACAGAGATTGGAGTGACACAGCCGTAAACCAAGGGGTGCCTGGAGCCACTAGAAGAGCCTTCTAACCCTTAGAGAATTTGGAGGGAGCTTATTTCCACTGACACCTTCATTTTAGACTTCTGGCCTCCAGAATAGATTTCTGTTGTTTCAAGTCCCAAGGTTGTGATCATTTGTGGCATCACCCCCAGGAAACTAGCATAGCCTCTAAGGTCCCTAGTTGCTCTCCTCTTGTGTCCCTTATCCTGGTGAAGAGGAAAATTAACCCTTGGGATTAACTGGTTTCTATCTCTTTGCCTCGGGGGCCGAATGAACCAGTGTGCAGCTGAAATTATTCTTTCCCCAAAGCCTGCTGCAAAGGGCTCTAGTTTACAGGACAGTTAACAGTGAACTCGAATAAAGAAAATCATTCCCTGTGTATGAGGCCGTTCTTTGACAGCCCTCGTACAGCCCTTGGCTCTGGAACTTCTGTTCTCTCTGTGCTGCAGTGAACACCATTTCATTTTGTACAAGGGCATGTGAGAGGCTGGAGAGTGTGTGTTACCCAAACTGAGCGGCACGCTGTGTGTGCAAATAAACAAAGAATCGGGAGGTAGAAACTTGCCTTGGAATCGGGCCTCTTGAATGAAGCTGCTTTTTTTTTTTTGCCTTATTCCTTGCAACATTTGCTTTCACTCCTTGAACCTCAGATTAGCCATTTATGAGATGAATTTACTCTGATTTGCTTATAAAGTTAGTTTGGCAGATCAAGGGAATTAATGAAATTGAACATGCTTTAGGAAACTATGAAGTATGAAGAAACATAGTTAATATTATCCATTTAGTTATTATATTTTTAAAAGATTTTATTTATTTATTTTTAGAGAGGGAAGGGAGGGAGAAAGAGAGAGAGAGAGAGAAACATCAATGTGCGGTTGCTGGGGGCTGTGGCCTGCAACCCAGGCATGTACCCTGACTGGGAATTGAACCTGCAATGCTTTGGTTCACAGCCTGCGCTCAATCCACTGAGCTACGTTAGCCAGGCCTCCATTTAGTTATTATTAATAGTAATTGTTATCCATGTGCTATAAACTTGTAGCATAACTTCAGTTTTTGTGGGTCAAATACATATACCTCAGAAATAAGGAGTGTGAGAGTGGCTTTGAGGAGAGTGCAGAATCACAGGTCTCAGTGTTGCCAGGTGCTCAGCGAGAGAGTTGCTCCAGGTCAGTGCTTCTCCAGCTGGCTGGCCATTAAAGTCATCCGGGGAGCTCTGAGAAACACTCCCAGGCAAAGCCAATGGCAATTTCTTAAAAAGGGTTTACACTTAGGTGTTTTTAACAGATGCCTGGGTAGTACTGGTGTGAACAAGGGCCAGCAAGCGTCATGCATTGGTCACCAAGACCTTTGAAACTCCCGCATTCAAAGTTCCTTTGGTGCTTTGCTGTTAATATTATTCCCATACTTTCTGCCTTGGTATTGTGATATTGTGATTGTTGTAGAAAAATTGCAAAATCACCTAAACAAAGAGCAGCAAAAATACAGTTATTTGGAATTCTCCAATTCTCCATCTTATGTGATAGTAAGCACCTAGGTCTTCTCAACTATTAGATGATTGTTGGTGTGGTTGACAAGACTTCTAGTTGTCTCTTTGGGTTTTGTTTTCATTTTTCGTTGGAAATAAGGGACATAATGAAACTAATAGTATGTCTTATGTTTCCCCAGCTGCCTAATACATTTTACAAGTGCTACAATGCCCATTCTTCTCTTTTTCTTCCTTTTCTCCTTTTCTCCTCTATCTTCATTTCTTCTCCTCTGCTCTTTCCTTTCCCTGTCCACCTTTTCCCTCTCGTCTCAACTTTCCTTCATCACCTCTTTTTTGGTTCTCACGACTTTCTTCTTTCTACTCTTTCCTCCTCATGACCTCACTTCCTTCTGGTCACAAAGTTATACTAAGTTCTGACTTCACGCTGGCTATTCCAGAGCTATGGAAACAAACAAACAAAAATAGACCCCCCCAAAACAAAATAAAACAAAAACCCCAAAGAAACAGAGTGCTGCCCTCAAAAAAGGATTTAGTTCTTACTGGGTTATGGACACAAAAACAGATATTTACAACGTCATTTTGTACTTTGATGATGAATTCACGAAGTAGGAGCATCAGGGGAGAAGAGTCTGATTCTTTCTAGAAAGTCAGTGAGGTTAACCAAAGGGACTGCAAGTAGGCAGTGGAAGTATCCAGGGAAAGCTTTTCCAAACAAAGCTAATTCTCACAAAGATCATCAGGACATCAGACAGAGGGCTGATTCGGGGAATTGATAGTAATTCCAGTATTGCCGAAGCATGAGTTATTGAGAATAGAATGATATATTACATTATTAGTTAATTGGGACTAAATCGTAAGGGTAAGGATGACATACAAAGGGGTTTAGACTTGAACTACTCACATCAATTTCTGTGAGCCTTGGTTTCTTCCTCTATAAAGCATGAGCACAATATCCACCTCAGAAAGTTGTGTGAAGATTTAAGAAAATGCCTGACAGGATGTCTGATGTATAATAAGTGCTCAGTTAATGTTTCCTTTCTTTTTAACCATACTTTAACATCTTTACATCTCGAATTGTCCTCTAACCTCTATCCACAGTTACAGTGAGTTGAGAAAATGATCCTCTTTGAGAGGTAGGATAGAAAAGCATCAAGACTTATTTTTCTTTTGACATATAATGAACTAAGTATTTCCCACTTTCAGAGGTCACCAATTGGGTAATGAGGTAGAAGAACTCTTTGTATCTTTGACTCTGGGCAGAACAAGGCTGGGCAATGGGAGGGGAAGAAATGACCTTTCTGAGAAGCCTTTGCAATCGGGGCCCCCCCTCTGAGCACAGTCATCCCATATTTTACTACAGTTCAGTGTACTGAGAATGTTCACGCCGAACGCATTGGCCCTGAGAAGAGTGAATTCCAGGTCAGTACACCCCTTATTTATCAGAGTTCATTGAAGTCACAATTGAAGTCTGGTGTGACTACCCTTTTGGACTTTTTCAGGGTATGTTGAACAGCATTTCTTAAGTTTTCTACATGAGATACCTATCGGTGTAAAAGAGTGTAATGTGCATCTCAACTTTCCCTTAGATGGTGCTCCCAATTCTTATTTTTATATATTTTCACTCCCGTCTTTTTCCAGGTCTGTCTTCCCTGTCTCATGTCTGCTGAAGATTGTAGCTTTCTGGCCGTCAGCCACTCAGTCTCATTTGAAAGGAATCTAAAAACTCTGCACATTTCCCAATCAGGTGCAGAATTAACGCGCTGAAGTTTTCTTCAGATTGTGTTTGTTTTTCTCATGCCCCTGTGGGTGAGGACATATGGAAAAATTTAGCTGAGGTTCACATACTGGGCTTTGGGGAGACCAGACTGTGACATTCTTCATCTCTCTGGTTGCTGGGCTTGATTCGGCTGGTTCCCTGGCCGGGGGACAGAGGTGCATCCCTTCAGCACTGATGTACATCATTTGAACTGAGGGCTCATAGACTGTTGGAAGGGAGAAGAAATACTGAAGTTAATTATGTCCAACCTCCTCATTATAGATATAAGCATTACGAGGCCTAGGTCACTGGGTAGCCTTCCCCAAAATTTGTCTAGAAACTAACTTCAATTTTGGAATCACATACTTTATAAGTGTGTAAAACAATGTGGTTTGGGGAAGGAAGGAAGGAAGGAAGGAAGGAAAGAAGGGAGGGAGGGAGGGAGGGGGAGGGGGGAGAGGGAGGGAGGGAGGGAGGGGGAGGGGGGAGAAGGAGGGAGGGAGGGAGGGAGGGAGGGAGGGAGGGAGGATATTTAGACAGATATGGCTTTGAATCCCAGCTCTGCTCCTGTCTGGGGATATGAGCTTGCTGACAGGACTGTTGCATGGATTGTAGATAATTTATATGCAACACTTCACACATTTTAAACCCTCAGTGACTTGGACCATTTACTCAGGGGGGATGTCGGAAGAACTTGTGAGCTACACGTTGCAAACCAGTATGAGGCATGATAATCCATTTTGTTAATTGACTTGACAGTTATTTCTGGAAGGCTTCTAAGTGCTTGCTGAAAATCTTTTGTGAGTATTAATTTTACTCTCCAACTTGAAAGGAATTTGTTGCATGCCTCCCCTGTATTTATATTTTAAAGAAAATAATGAGAAAGAACTCTGTAAGTCTCTTCAACTATCTTCAGAGAGAAAGACCCTGAAATCTGAATAGGATCAACAGTTTTATTTCCCTTCAAAGAGAGTCCAGACTACAGTCAGACTTTCTGAGATAAGAGCCACTTCCCAGGTTATGTAGACACCAGGTAGTTCTCCCTGCAAACAACTTGCTGTTGTTCGCCCAGGTAAATGAACTCCCCTTGCCCTTCATTCTCCTCAGCACATCGTAAGAACCAACCTTTTCTTAAGAACTGGTAGTTCATGAAGCACTTTCATGTTTATTGGCTCTTTGTTGACTCTCAAAATAATCTCAATAGGTAGACGAAGGAAAGATCATTCTCTTTCCCAAATTTCCAATTTTCCCAACTTTCTTATTTTGTAAATAAGAAAATTTATCAGGAGTATCTGCATTATTAGAATACTTCAGTGACCTTGCATAATCATATTCTTCTGTATTGTTTGTTATGCTGTAATGCATGTGAGCCCAAATATTTGCCTAAGCTTCCATGATCTGAGTCCTACCTGCCACGTTGCCTCACCACCTGCACCCATCCTTCCAGTCCACACTTTGCACAGTAACCATCATGAACTGTTGCACTTGATCTCAAATTGGTCTGTAGCTGGGCTGGTGTGTGGGTGAGATGAATTTATGTATGTTAAAATGCTGAAGATAGTAGTTAGCATGCAGTCTCAGCATAATAAGCATTACCCTTTATTACATTATTCATGTTCACTCTGTCTAGAAAATCCATTTGACCCTTCTGTGCTTAACTAACTCTTCCATTTCATTCAAGACATCCCATGTGCCACCTCTTGTTGTGAAACATTTAATTACTCCATACAAACTGAGTTATCTGGTCTTGTGTGTTTTCACACTATTTCTTGTTTATTGTGATCCTAGAACGTATACTGTTTTGTAGTTGTCTCTTGTCATTTCCATCTCCCATTCTGGGTTCTGATGCAAATTCATCTTATTCTGTGTCTTTATTATATGCCATGTCGTTTGCATCCTTATACACTTGGGGCTGGTCCAGTGCCTTTTAGGGAATGCTTAACAGAAACTCTGGCTTGAACCGAACTCTTTTTTTCTAACCAACTAATCTGGAAAGTCAGTGAGAAAAGAAACTGTCTCAATCCCTTTAAACTCCCCACAGCTCTTCTAGCACAAGGACTCAGCTTATTGGGCACTTGCTCCTTCCTGGTTTCTTGATCCCAAATTAACTTCCTACCATATGAACCCTCAAGATTCATACAACCCATGTTTCACATGGGCCTTTGCATCCCTCTTTTCAGACATGGAGGTCACGGGCCAGGTATCTTGGCATCTTCTAGTAAGAGGAACCAAATGCCTCCAGCTTCCAGCCCCTTGAGAGGCAGAACATTCACAGGGCCTATGTTCTCTCTCCTTTGCTGCTTTCACAAGGGGGTAGGCAAATGCCTGAGGCTCCTGCTGCCCAGAGCACCACCTCGCGTTCCTGTCACTGCGCAGTTACTTGACTTCCCCTGAAGGAGATTAATTACCGTAAAGCCAGCCTGTACCTAGGCCCCATGATTTTGGTTCGGTCATGGTATTTTGGGACTAACTGGAGACAGCGCAATTGATTTAGAACATATGTGGGCTTCTCAGGAAATCCTCCGTAGAACTCATCAATAATAATAATTAAGAAACTCTCTGCTTGCAGGCTGACATAAATATAATTACGTGGGTGATTTCAGCTTTAAACACGAATGCACTTCCTGTTTGGGATCCCAAAACAATCTGTGAACTATCCGTCTAATTATTTCTTGTAAAAGATGTCAGGAATAATAAAATGCTTCCAACAGATTTGCAAAAGGACTTGGACTTCAGGAAATGTAAAAAGTAAATGCATGTTTACATATTTTCTCTGTCCAAAACTATCAAAAGGAACTAAAAGTATCAAGAGGATAAAAAATGAAAAAGAAAACACCATGAACCTTAAACCCACAGAATGGACACCTCCACATCACTAACTAGGAAGAAAATTTTTTAGATATGGTGTTATTTGAATCAAACACAGAGAGAACATCACTAGCTAAAATTAGACCAAAAAAAAATGTGCCTTTACTAAGAGGTGAAGTCGACTTGTAACTCGTAGTTATTTAACTTTGTTCCAAGAGGTAGTAGTCAATGACACTTATAGGAAGAAATTATTTTAAAGATTGAAAAATGGATAAAATTGTCATTTGTATGTGAAATGATTGTATACTTAGAAAAGAAAAATGAAAATCTATTTTAAAAATTAGAGACAGAGTTTTAAGGGAATTTATATATTAAAAATAATTGACACAAAAATTTTCTTAATGACTTGGCAATATAAGGCTTTAAATTATCTATTAATAGAGAAAAATTTTAAAAACCTATAAGCTTAATAGGAGCCCAATAAAATATTAATTGTTAGTTTTAGAAGTAGGCAGAAAAGTGAGACTGGGTAGCAAAAAGCAACACAATGAAAGTGGAGAAAGTCCAAGTCTAACAAATATTTCCGTGTGTCATGATGCTGTAACAAATTTAAATGTTTTGTTCTGGTCCCTTTAAAGAGACAGTTTTTCAAACACAGGAAATAAAAAGTCTATTGATGAACTACATTGTATGGAAACATATGATAAGAGAAGCATTTAAGGGAGAAGGAATATTTAATAAGGGTTTTAGATAACAAATTAGCCATTTGGTTTTAAAAAAAAGATCAAGCTATATTTCCTAACTCATATTTATATTAAAAATATTTTTGATTAATTAAGCTTTTGAATTTAAATATAACAATCAGAAAGGTATCCTCAAAAGAAGGGAAAGAACTTTTTAAGAAAATTTAATCCAAAGACAGAAGAAAATATAAAATTTCTAGGATAACAATTTGAAAGGATTTCTTTGTGGTAAAACTATAATCCTAAGTCAAAAGATGAAATAAAAAAGACTGCCATATGTAGTATATGAAGAGAAAGGGGCTAATTTTTATGATGTATAAATATTAATATGCTTTAAAATCTTCATGTATAAAACCCCTTCTAAATCACAGAGAAAATGACCAAAACCTTGAGCTAAACGAAAAAATGATATAAATAGGCAGCTCACACACTGAAATACATGTACATAACTTATGGGAGTCATGACCCTGAGAAGTGCTCGGCCTCACCTGACAGCTATTCACAACCACTGGTCACTCTCAGGTTGGCAAAGACCAAATAATTTGACAATGCAAAATATTAGTTAGGCTTGTTCAAAATTCTGTTTTTAGCCCTGGCTGGTGTAGCTCAGTGGATTGAGTGCGGGCTGAGAACCAAATTGTCGCAGGTTCGATTCCCAGTCAGGCCATATTCCTGGGTTGCAGGCCACGGCCCCCAGCAACC
The DNA here is from genome assembly GCF_019186645.2 of Phyllostomus hastatus. Taxonomy (NCBI): domain Eukaryota; kingdom Metazoa; phylum Chordata; class Mammalia; order Chiroptera; family Phyllostomidae; genus Phyllostomus; species Phyllostomus hastatus. The sequence goes on along the minus strand of NW_025334017.1, from coordinate 42,207,951 downwards.
ACACATTGATGTCTCTCTCTCTCTCTCTCTCCCTCCCTTCCCTCTCTAAAAATAAATAAATAAAATCTTTAAAAAATTCTGTTTTAAAAATATAAATTGGTTCAGGCTTTTAGCCAATGCAACTTAAAATCTTTAAGTACATTTTGATCAAGCAAGTTGAATCTACAAGTTGATTTTATAAGTTCAAAGTCATGTATACATTGTTATTCTGTTTGTGAATTAGTTACAGAGACACTTTCTTAATTAGATAAACTAAATCAGCCCATACCTCACGAGAACTTATTGCAATCCAAGTTCATTTTGCTCTCATGTAAAGTCACGATTGGTGTTTTCGGTTCGTAGGGGGCTCTCTTCCAAGGAGTAACTCAGAAATGTGTCCTTATTCCATTGTGTAGCTCCAACCATCTTTAAGACTGGACTTCCAAGATCTTGAAAAAGAGCTGAGGGAATATAGTTCCATGTATTTTTCACCAACTGCTTACATTCCATCCACCAGATATCAGTCACATACGGTAGTCCCCACTCACAAAGGAATCTGGAAAGTGCAGCTTAATTGTCTGCTCAGAGGGAAAGTAAACAGACTCAGTAGTCAACTCTCCAGCTTATTCCATAGTTATTAAGAGGCTAGTTAAAAAGATTCTACCACAGCTCTAAAATGAAAATATGGTATCTTACAGACATCACATATCTGTAAGAAAAAATGAGCTAGATTTCCATGTCCCAATATAGGATAATCTTCAAGATAGATTTTAACAAAAACAAGGTAAAAAAGAAAAAGAGAAAAAGTCATTTCTTTGAAGACAGTTACAGAAAAATAGATAAATTATTCTATTTAACTTGCTAACCTGATAAATGACAAAGAGATCAAAGTTATGCAATATTAAGAATAAAGAGATTAAAGCAATTTGTAGTGTATACTCTATGAGACTCAGTAACATATTTATGAATCTAGGGGAAACTAACAAAACTATCTGTAATCATAAATAGACAATTTGAACAGACCAATGATCAAGAAATGGAAAGGTGATTAAAAGTGAACACACACAAAAAAAGATGTACCAGAGCAAGATAATTTCATATTTGATCTATCTAACTTTTAAAGGGTACATACTACTAAAGTTATTTAAACAAAAATACAAGGTCAGGAAAATGTGTGGAGCACACTTGCATGGGTTAAAAAATTTCTAGATGAATACACGAAATATATTTTTTTAAGATTTTATTTGTTTATTTTTAGAGAGGGAAGGGAGGGAGAAAGAGAGAGAGAAACATCAATGTGTGGTTGCTGGGGGCTATGGCCTGTAACCCAGGCATGTGCCCTGACTGGGAATCGAACCTGCGATACTTTGGTTCGCAGCCCGTGCTCAATCCACTGAGCTACGCCAGCCAGGGCCAAATACACGAAATATTTTAAAAGGAGATGCTTGTGAAGTTGGGGTCTGTGGATAGGAATAGGGAAAAAATTCTTGCTTTGCATGTAATCTTAGACACCTGGAATTATTTTTTATCCATATTTTTGAAACAGTTTGCATGTAATATTTTAATTAAAAGAAAAGAAATAAGAGAATATGGATAAATACTATCCATTCTTCCTAGTTTTGAGTCCAGGGTCATTGGCTGGTGTGGGTGGGTGAGCAACTGTGGAAGATCTAGGTATTAATGTGTTGGGAGGCTCTGTTGGTTACTGTCTGACAACCATCCTACATTCTTCTTTAGTTACATAACCTTCGTTCCCAGCTGGTTATATTGCCGCGTAGGTAAAAGACTGCATTTTCCAGCCTCTCTTTAAGTAAATTATGGGCATGTGAGAAAAAATCTGTCCATTGAATGCAAGTGAAATATTTGGTGCCGCTTTAGGGGATTCTGCTTAAAAGGAAGGTTAAATTTTCTCCTTTCCCTTTTTGCATTTTTCTTTTTGAAAGATGGACATAGAGAGCTGAAGCTCCAGCAGCTATCTTGAATCATGGGGTTGGACCACTTTCTGAGGATAGTAGACGGAAGAAGCTTGGAAGATTATATCATGGAGTTGATATATAAAACCTGGAATGGGTAATTTTAGACTTTTCTATAGAGGGAAAAAATTCACCTGATTTAAGCCACAGTTAAAGTGTGTATGTGTGTGTGTGAGTGTGTGTGTGTGTGTGTGTGTATGTGTGTGTGTGATGAAACCAAACCTAACCCTTATTGATATGCATTATAGAGCTAAACTAAAGGTGTGAGGCTGCTTTGCTTCAGAGGCTCTGGGGGGAAGCCCATGTTCTTGCTCCTATATTTACCCACATTCCTTGGTTTGTGGCTCCCTTCCATCTTCAAAGTCAAAAGTAGCCAAGTTTTTCTCACATTTCATTGCTGTGACACCTGGATTCCCTCTTTTACTTGTACTCATGTGATCAGACTGGGCCCATCCAGATAATCCAGAGTCTCACTAACTCAAGATCAGAGGATTAGCACCTTACTCCCCTTTGCAACAATAACTCCTCCCTTGCCATGTAATGGAACACATTCACAGGTCCCACACCATACGTACATAAAGCACGTGTATACCTGCCTTCTTAGGGCAAAAGACAGTTATTGGGAGATGCTTTGTAGTATTATTGTAGTCCAGTATTTCATCATGGCCGGAAACATTTGCCTTAGGTAGACAGTGCTTCTTGGAAATTTTCCTGACTTCTCTAAATCTGGGGCTATGTTCCAGAAAAGTTGGGCTCCTGTCAAATGAAATCATATGTTAAATATTGAACTAAAAAATGAAAATAACCCAATGTGAAAGGAATCACCTTATATTCTAAAATGAAAAAGGCAGAGCAGAAAACCACTATGCTTTGTATAATCATTTATATGTGAAGAATACTAAAATATGCATTAAATATTTATGTTTAGTATAATTTGGTGTATTTGTGATTATCTTATTTTTGCTCATATTTATATCAAAATTTTAAATTAACACATATATTTGTTATGACACAAGAAAAATCGTATTACATCAAAAGACAATAATTACCTTTCTCAAAGTAGTGTTTTGCATTCTGAAGCTCTCCTCCACAAAGCTGAACTCACTACTTGAGTTTACGTAATGTTACTTGTCCTCTGAGCTTCCCCTTCTTCCTGAGATCATATATTCCTCTCGTATGATGTTCTCATTGAAATCGTCTGTCTACGCCACCAATCCCTGAGGCTTTTGAGAGAAGATTTTTACTGAGTTCTCTGTTCAGCCCTTTAAGTGGCACCTTCCTCCTGCTCAGAATTTAATACTTTCCCATTTAAAGTATGAAAAACCTGTTTTATCTTGTCTTCAGACACCAAACCAAAGCCTGTTTGATTGTTGACTTTCTCCCTTTGAGACCTTAGAACTCCTGGTGTCAGATTCCTGGGTTTAAATTCTGCCCTACTAGCTGGATCACCTTGAACAAATTACTCTTGTCTATTGGCATATGGCCAGGGAAGAGACGGCATACTCGAATTTAATGTAGAAACTAGTTACAAAGTGTGAGCTGGAGCCCTGGCTGGCGTAGCTCAGTGGATTGAGTGCGGGCTGTGAACCAAAGTGTCGCAGGTTCAATTCCCAGTCAGGGCACATGCCTGGGTTGCAGGCCATGACCCCCAGCAACTACACATTGATGTTTCTCTCTCTCTCTCTTTCTCCCTCCCTTCCCTCTCTAAAAAATAAATAAATGCAATCTTAAAAAAAAAACCAAAAACAAAGTGTGAGCTGGGAGTAAGGAAGTCACCCAGGATTGTGTAGTACCCCAGCGTTAGTTCTTGCTGAGTCTCTTTACCAACCTGAAACCTGAAGGGACAAGTGGAGGAGCATTTACCTGGACACAAAGAGAACTCTCCGAAGAGAAGGGAACCAAGACCCTAGGTTGAAGTATGCAGTCAGTTTGCCATGCTTGTTCAGAAAAAGATGCTGGGGAGGAAATAATTTCCCCTCAGGTCTTTAACTGAGCTTTCCTATTGCTTTGAATCCAACTGTAAGGCCAAGAGCAAAAGGGCGTGGGGAAGCGTATTGATGGAGGAGCCCAGAGCAGTGTAAGAGTGGGTACCAGTGAAAGGGCAACTGAAGATGTCCAGTGTGTCAGCGACCCCTGTTGCCCCCGTCACTCATCTGTAATGGGGATGGAGAGAGAAATTACAGTCTTTTTCTTATAAAATTGTTCTGAGAATTGAATCAGTTGACACATGTCAAGAGCTTAGAACAGTACCTGAAACATAGCAAATACTCAATAAACATCAAATATTGATACTGGTTTTCTCTGCTCACCATGGCTTATGCTACATGTGTTCTAACACCTGTTTTCCAACCTATTTTTGACATTGAACTACTTTTTATGAGTCCATCTGGACCTTTGATTTCTGGATAAATCTTAAATTATTAAAGAAGGAGACCATTAGACTGAAGTGGCTGTAATGTCTTGCAGCCTACCTAAGCACACCAGACCTAAGCCTGTCAATGCTTCAAGGTTAAGAAATTGAAACCTAAGAGCAACCAATCGCAACAGGCAATTAGGCTTTTGCCCAATAAGGTGCCTGCCTAAGCTGTAACCAATCAAAGAGTTTCCTTGCTTTGCTTGTACATCTTCTCTATGAAAGTCTTTCTCCTGGTTCCTGTTGGTGGAGCACTCCTAACCACACTCCCGGGTTGGGGATGCCCTGTTGACATGGACCTTTCCACAAATAAACTCTTAAGTTTTTAAAAATATTCCCCAGTCGATCCTTCAACCGTACCTTGTTTACCCACCATCACGTCTCATCTCATTCCTCGCCTCTTTGTGCAGACCACAATCTCAGCCCCTTGTTCCAGCACAGACATTAACAGCCTCCATCTTAACATATTAGGCAGTCTGTTTGCTGTCTAGGACTCTTCTTCATACGTTTTCAAAACATAAGTCAAATTGTTACCCAGGTGTTATTTCACACCGCTCTCATCATTCTGTTTTTCACACAGGCAGATGATTATAAAGACCTTTAACATTCCTTCAGCACAATGTGCGTTTCTGAGACACGTTCACAAAGATTTTATTTCATCTTCATGAGGACCTTCGGAGGTTGGCAGATGGGGCATAACTACCCCGTTTTACAGGAGAGAAGGTGGAGGATCAGAAAGTTGGAGGGTACTGCTCAAGCTCACAGCCGGTCAGCATCAGACCGCGGATTGCAGTTAGGTCTCTTGATCCCACAGCACCTTGTTGGGGCTCTAGCGTAGCACTACACTGGATCTTGGAGATCATGTTTTAATAACTGAACCAAATGTATGCGTTTCTGGCCAACTTTAGTGGCTTAGTGGCTAATGTGGGCATCCTTCCTTAGTGAGCTTCTTTGGGGACGATGCTGAAAACGAAAACCCACGTGACAGAGGGTTCAGGTCTCATTCACCTTTGCCTTCTGGGCTGTGTGTGAGTCAAGCTGTTGTCCTTGTCGCAGGCTGCATATACAGACATGAATAAGCGATTAAGGTACACCTCGAGGACACGGTTTTCTTCCTCCGTGACCCTGAAATTACTAGCTGGCAGAGAGCCAGGGGGATTTAGGCTGAAGCATGCACTGAAACAGAGCAGAAATAAAGGTTTTAATAATGTCCATAGGACAAAAAAATAAATAAAAAGAATGATTGGAGTGAAAAGACCCTCTAAGGAATAGCCTCCCAACTGATTTGCTCCCAGTGCTGAGCCAGCTTGCTAAGACCGTTTAGACCTTTTACATCAGTGGGGATTGGCACCTGGGGGCTGGCTCTGCAGAGTGACTTTCAGTGGGCATTTCAGGATGGGGTTGAGAGTGATGCTGGCCCTCTAGCCTTTCCGCTCGCTGTAACTGTCCTTACACTTGCGTTTCAAGGGCAAGTTTTACTAACAGAAAGCCAGCCATGGCTCAAAAATAGTTTAAATAGTGCTGACCTCATCAAATGCTCTCCTATTTATAGAAAGACGTAGAGCTGCGTCTATGTTTCCCTAACTAGTTTATGGAAGGGCCGGCTCTGGGCAGGCAGTGAGTGAGAAGCTCACATATCTACGCCACCAAATAACCTAAATGAGTGAAGTGTGCTGGGCGGGGCGGGGGGGCGGTGGGGTAGATGGAACCGCTCATCCTCCTCGAGGAGTCTGAGCCCCACTGCGCAACTGCGCATGCTCACGGCCACGAGCTCTTTGGAGCTTTCAATTTTTTTTTTTTTTTTTAAAAAGAACCTCAGGGTCTGGTTTTCTTGTGAAATAAGACAAGTTTTTGGATGTTGTTAACCAGTTCCATTTGTTTTGTTTGCACACCGTCTTGATAAAATAAAACTCATCTGTCTGTGAGGTGGGACTGGCGGTAAGACCCTGAGCTGAGAGCCCTGGTCGGAGCTGGACCCCCAAGCTCACTCTTTGTTCTTCGCATCAGATGATCATTGACTGCACTGGAGCTCTGCAACCTCAGAAGGATTGTCTTCTGAAGCATCTGGGGAAACACCCTCAACATCAAATCAAGTGGTGGGGATTCTGCGCAGAGAAAATCCCTCAGTGCGTGCCCTTTCCCAGACATACCCCAGCCATCACCCACCCACCGTCAGGCAAATGTTACATGCCTTACAGGGCGTCCTGCTCTGGATTGAAATGGGCAAGTCATTGCCTGGGGAGACTGGACATTACGTTTTCTCTCTGAATGGCATTGCAGAATACTCGAAAGGGCACATGCTTGGGAGTGAAATAACCACCCACTGGCGACCTAACCTTGGGCAATGTACTTAAAGAATCTCAAAGTCCATTTTCTCACTTATAAAACAAGGATGGCAGTATCTAAAGGATGGAATTGATAGGAAGATTAAATCATATAAATTTCAAGTACAGTGGTCAGCTGCTTAATTGTATTTCTTGTTGATATAATAATAATAATAATAATAAAATATTATTATAAAGTTTTGATGGTGCCAGTCCACATGGCACCAAAGGCTATGGCACCTTCTTCAGGACTTTGGAATGTCTGGGCATGCAAGTGGAAATGTAGCACAAAACATTAAGGATTCGCTGGAGATGTACCAAGGGACCTGAAGTTCGGCATGAGCTCACGGGAAACTAAGGGGGGGGGATAGGAATTTTTCTGGAGTGAAGGGGAAGTTTCAGAAGCCAAAGAGCAGGCAGGGTGGAAATACAGCAGAAAGAAACCCCAGGGGTTGGGGAGTCAAGGCCAGAGACTGAAAGGCTCACATTGAAGAGTGTAGATGTGGGCAAACTTGCTACAGAAGTGAGGCATTTTGGGAAGTCTCCACTGCTGGGCTAAGGTTGGTGATACCGAAGGGCAGAGTCGAGGGCCACAGTGAGTCTGCAGAAGCCACTGTGCTTCATCCTGTCTGTACATGGGCCGAGGCTGGCCATTTTTAGGACACCGCTCCGGTGTGGTGAGCACAGGCATCCTTTATGTATGTTAGATATGTCTTTGCCCTATTTTATGAAACTGTCGATTTTTTAACCCTCAATTTCCTGTAGCAACCATGAAGAGGATACTATTAAGAAATAAAAAAGACCTATTATGAACAGATTATGAACAGTGTTATTGTTGCTCAGTTCCACTACCCAGGCGCAGACTTAATGGTGATAGTAGAGTGCTGAAAAGGAGGCAGATAAAACTTATTCTAAACCCCATTTATTATCTGGAGCCTCGGAGTCTTTTCTCCTCTGCAAATTTGCTTTCCCCTCGAAAAGTCTCCATCCTTGAGACGTGCTTGAAATGAAAGCCAGTTCCTGCTAGACTTGCAGAAATGCTGTGCAGGCAGGCAGAGCCCCTGGGAGAGGCCATCTCATCCATCAGACCCACTGGCGTCGGGAAGAGGGAGGCCCGTGGATAGGCAGGCGATGAATCCCAACAGCTGGCAGCATCCGGCTTACAGAGAGTGAAGGATGCTGCTTGGTGCGTAGGTGGCGACCGCTGGCACACAGCAAAACAGGGTTTCTCAGATCAGCCCCACTCTGCACGGAAGCAGAGCACACCGAGCTAGGGGACAGACAGGCTGTGTTCTGCTTCCGTCGGCAGGTCACCACATCCAAATGCAGGGAGAACAAAAGTGAGAAAGACAGAACCAGTGTGAGAAGCCAGGTTTTTCAATAAGCAAATTTCTGCTTCCATAGCAGAGACACTATAAATAGCACGAGGAGGATATTTGGGCCAGATTTCTGCCCTCCCCTCTGCCTGTGACCCAGGTCAACTAGGTGATTCGATTGGACACATTTACTGAATACTAAATGGCAGGTTCTGGGCTTGCTGTTGGGAATAAGCCCTGAGCAAGGCAGACATGATTTCTGTTATCAGGAAGCATAGTGTCCAGGACTGGATTATACAAATAAAATTTTTCAGTGTGATACAATGAGTATCATAGGACCCCTGAATGGGGTCCTACCTCTAGGTGTATTCACCTGTGTGCTTCACAAATTTCAGTCACAACTTGTGTTAGTTTCGTAAGGCTGCTGTAACAATGGACCCCTTGCTGGGTGGCTTAAAACAATAGCAATGGATTCTCTGACATTCTGGAAGCCAGAAATCTAAAGTCAAGGTTTTGGCAGGGCCATGTTTCCTCTGAAGTTTCTAGGGAAGAAACCCTTTTTTTGTTTCTTTCAGATTCTAGTGGGTCCGGGTATTCCTTGGCATAAGATTGTATAACTCCAATCTCTGCCAATGTCATTACAAGGCCATCTTCTCTGTGTCTCTGTCTGTGTTTCCTTTTCTTACAAGAATTGTAGTCATTGGATATAGGGCCTATCTTAATCCAGTCTGACCTCATTGTAACGTTAAGTCCATCTGTAGAGTCCTTATTTCCAAATAAGGTTGCATTCTGAGATTCCAACGATTAAAACTCGAACATGTATTTTGGGGGGACACAACGTAATGCCTTATACAGCCTAAGACTTTTTTTTCAATTGTGTGTGGTCATTGACCTTTTACCATTGTCTTTTTCCAGCCTTGGTTAGCCCTTTGGACAATTTATCTGACCTGATGCTCGGTCTTCCTGAAATATGTAGAACTTGGCTCTCATTACCTCTGCTTCTTTGCGTGTTTGCATGCTTTTAGTGGAAGACTTTTTTCCCTCTCAAATGTAATTAGTGGCTCGTGTGATCCTAGTGTCCAGGAAAGGTCCACCTTAGCCCCAGGTGGAGACCAGATCCTGTAAGGCTTGTTGAACAAAGCAAATGAGGGGAACTAGCAAGCTCATGTGGGCTTAACAAACCACGCACAAAGGAAAGTGGCCCAAGAAGAAGGGGTCCATTTGGAAGGACTCTGTGTCCAGCCCGGTTGAAGATACCCCATAGTTTACCTAAAGGTCCACACCACATAATGCTTTGTGACCTCCTGACTATTTCAAAATCTGCATCTTCTGGGGAGTTGACTCTCTATTTTGTGAAATGAGATCTCCTCTCTACCACAAAATTTCCACACATCACTCTGGTAATGCAAGGAAGAAAACAGCATGTTTGCCTGACCTACCAGGCTGCAGCCAGTCAGGACACTGCTTTCTAGGATTAATTTCTGCAAATACTCTAAATTCCACAGCTCAGGGATGTCCAAAGTCTTCTCCAAGATTTTAGCAAATGCACAAGGACTAACCATTCTGTTTTCAGCTCTTGACTTTAAAGTGGTCCCAAGTAGAACTAAAAACAGAACTAAACCTCTTTACCTCTTTCTAAGGGAAACCCAGTCATACTCATCATTGTTTTGTTGTAAGGGAGTGCATAGAATTCTAGAGTTCCCTCCCTCTCTCTCCATACTCCTCTTGCCTCCTATTAAGCAAAAAGGTTTCTGTTAGACCTAGGCAGGCTGAGGAGGAATGGGAAATCACCAGGCTAGGAAACGGCACTGTGGGAAGCTGCCTGCAGCCCCTACCCAGGAAGATTAGGGTCTGGGGTCGGCTTATCCGGCATAACAGGATGCAGCTTTCACCCAGCAACCAGCTGTAGCCAGTCAGACTCTGATACCCCAACCGCAGGTTTTTGCATTTAAAAACCCTGATCTAAGAACAATGGAATGAGTTCCAACCTCCCTTGGTTGGGTCCCCAACCTCCCTTGGTTGTCCCCACTTTCCTTTTAACGTCCCTTGGTTGGCTCTACTTTCCCTCTTATTCCCCGCTAACAAACGCTGCTCTCCTGAGCTCGCTGCATCCCTCTGGTTTCTTGAGCGACTCTGGCCTAACAGTTTCCTGCATCTGAAGCCACCGCATCAGTCCTAACTACGTCCTTTAGGAACTCACCTATGTCAAGGGGCCATCTTCCTATATATTTTTACTCTAACAACCAGTCTTTCCTCCTACCAGATGCTAAAGAACAAACGTTGCTTCATCTCATTATCCTGAGATTAAGAGCCATTATGATTTTAAGGGTGTAATTTGCAGGATTCAATTATTTTACATTACAACCTATTACCCTCTTCCCTCCACCAAGTTGTCACTTCCTGTTAAAAAGAGATGGGACTTTACAGACATCTCTGGCATTTATTCGTATTTTGGTAATTTGGGAGTTAAATATTTAGAAAACATGATTTCACCAGTTACTCCTCTTTAAATATTTCTGCAATGTGAATGAAAAGCAAAGAAATATTTGACTTAAGTGTTGTTGGCTTTTTTTTTTAGCTGATCATGAGAAACTGACGTCCCTCTGAGTGACATTAACAGAAACAAACAGTCATAGTGTTTCTGTTATGTTCTAGGCTGTATTTGAATAGCAAAACCTATACCGATACCACGCCTCTTCTAACGGGAGGGTGCTGTTACCAGGAGAAGGGTTCTGTTACCAGGAGAAGGGTTCATACATCACTCCATAATGAGGTAGAATGACGCGCACAGTTGTTCTTAATTCTGACTGCACATTAGAATCTTTGGTGGGAGTGGAGTTTTAAAACCCACTGGGGTCCTAACTGCACACCAGAGATTCTAATTGAATTAGGTCGATCTGGGATCCAGGAATGGGGAATATTTTAAAACTCTCCCAGTGATTCTTACGGGCAGCTAAGGTTGAGAAACATGGTAACAGCACAGGGCTTCACCTGGGGAGTTTGTTAAAATGCAGATTCTGTTTCCATTGGCCTGGGTGAAGCTTTGACATTCTACATTTCTAAGCAGCTCCCAGATGGTGCCCAGGCTGGGGGTGCTGAGGAACACCCTTAGAGTAACAGGGATGGGATAGGATTGGCATTATCTTTGAAATGGGACAAACCTGAGTCTGATGTTCAGGTTTGCTGGTTGGCTTTGTTCATATCACCCAAATGCAGTGCACTTTAATCCTGTCTTCTATAAAGTGAAAATAAACCTACCTTTCAGGCATGAATGGAGTGAATGAGAGGTAGAAGGAAAAGGCTGGCGGTGAGTAGTGAAACAAATGCCACTTCCATTTCACTTCCTCCTCTCCACCTTTCCAAGGGCCTCCAGCCAAGGAAAGGAAAAGGGAAAGAAAAGGGCTGTTGTCTGGAGTGTGGTTGCTATGGGAACATTATTCTTTAGAGAAAAGGGATGGAGGGTGGTAGTAATCCCAGTGGCTTAGTGACTATCAACGTATGTGTCTGAAAAAAGTGTCCTGGGATCACAATTTTAAGGAGAAATTTTTGTATTTTTTAAGTATAAAATCTACTTAGAGCCAGCCCTCTCGTCTTTGTGTGTGCTGGTCCTCCTATCTAAAATGCCCACTTCCCTATTCCTTACACTTGAGCACCACCATATCCAAATCAGAGTCCCCCATTACAGGTAGGGAGAGGTTGCTAGGCAGGTAGTTTAGGGGGCGTTGAGGGCTTGGGTTATGACAGTGGGCCCAGTTGGGGGATAGGCCAGCCCACAGGGGAACGATGCTAGAGGCCAGAGTGTTCACACCCGCTCGAGTCTGGGCCATTGTTACAGGCAGTGGGAAGGCCTGAAGGGTTTGGTAACACTGCATAAATGTAGTATTTTTGAAGCAATCTGCTCGAGTTGGGGGTGGGTCAGAAGAATGCAAACAGGAGAAGGAACTGTCAATTACTTGGTAATATTTACTGATTGCTGATTGTGTGTGGGAACTCCATGCTCGATGGAGGAGATACATAATGAATAAGACATGTATCCTTCCTCACCTCATGAAACTCTCGGAGACAGAGTGTAACCAGTGCTTAGTTAAAATTATGACATATCTGGAGGAACAATTCTAAGTGAAATGAGAGCAAATAATAAAGGGCCTAACCTGTTAGTTGAGGTCAAGAAAGACTATCCTCAGCAACGGCTGTCAGGCGACTTGAGCTGAGAACTTAATGTTGTGTGAGGCTCCTTTGAAGATGGAAAAGGGGTGGGTTAGAAGTGAGAGGTGCATTCTTTGTCTCCCGACTCTACTGCTTCTTAAGTGAAAGCCTGTGGGCAAGTCACTTTCAAGGACTGCTGTGATGTGGAGACAATGCGTTGTGAGTGGCACAGTGCTTACATCACATCGTGAAGCTCCAAGTGGTAGCTCTCCAGTCCTTTGTTCTCAGTCCCACTTCTTGAGCCCCTGCTGTGCCTCTGTCACAGAAGCATTACCTGCTACCTGCATGGGAAGCCGCCCCCATCTTCCAGCTCATTGTGAAGGACTGACTGGTTCTGATGATAACCAGAATGCCTTTTGCCTGGGTGGGTTGGCCGCTCCTCCTTCCCTTTCCGTCTGTGCTGAACATGTGGCCACATGTCGAGATGTTGGAGCATCCACCTGGGTCCTTGCATTCACTATGTGGGGACCAGCATCACTTCCTCCCCAAATTTCATTGCTCAAAGAGCTTGAGCAATAAGTGAACCGTATTTAAATACATCATCCTGAAGGGGTATTCCTTACCTCAGCGGAATCCAGCCTATCCTTGCTAAAATGAGTACCCACCGCCAGGTGTTTTTCATATACCCACATTTAAAGTAATATAAGGAGCCTATTGCATTTCCAGAAAGATAAAACATGGCTTGAGAATATGGAATTCTAAGCCCAGTTTAAATGCACTAACAGGGAGGTCTGAGAGAACATTCCTTTGCCTCCTTTTGCTCCCTATGCAACAAGCTCAGATCAGACACATCGAACATTGGGAAGAAGGGAAACAACACCTCATGCCGTTTAGAACAACAAACTGCTTGCACTCTGTGATGCTCTCGGTCTTTGCTAAGGTGCTTTTCAGTCTTTTGCTAAAGTGACTTGCAGACCCACCACCACCTCAACCCCGTAGACCTCCCACACACCCTAACATTGAACCACAGACTTGGTCTGTCCAATTCCTTCTTTAGAACCGGATTTGATGCTGGCTGAGACCCAGGTCACCACGTGGCGTGTCTAACCTTCCACCTGCAGTATTCGGCCTTCTTCCCAGAGGAAGCTTTCTGCTTCTCCTCTCTTTGGCTTTTTAGCTTGCCATGGACACACCACAGGACCACAGGGTAGTCCATAATGTGGGCTGGTTGCCATGGTGCTCAACAGGGAGAGAGCAAGGTGGCTTTCTTGGGGAAAATATGGCCACAGAGCTGTAGTGCCAGAGTCTGTCTCTGTTCTGTCTGCTCCACGGTCCATCCATGCCTGCCTCCCTGTCCCCACCTGCCTCTCCCTCCCTTCTTCGTTGCATTGGTTTGTTAGGGCTGTTTGTGATGGATGCAGATATATTCTTTTGGATATGAGAATCCTTCTTTCCTAACATGCTGCAAAAATATTCAAACTAGTATCTTTTTATCATATTCCTTTTTTCGGTGTCTCCTAAACCAGCTTCACCATCACCTTAAGCTCAAATAATTATGCTTTGATGAGCTTCTGACAGCGTTTGTGTGTCTATCTTTTTCTTCCTGTATAAATGCTAAGTATTTTCTAAGTGTCTTCTCCAACCAAAACACAGACAAATGCCGAAGAAAGAAAGAAAAAAGAATACCCTGTCTTTTGACTTGACTATAACTGATTTAACTCTTTCTATTGGCATACTGTGTTTTTGAAATGAGACCTTGCAACCAGGCTGTGGAAGAAAAGAGAGCGGGGTGATTTGGTTCGGCCACCGAGTGAATTCTAGTCTCGCATTTGTTCATTGGTTCTTACATTCAACAGTTACTGACTGAACACAGAGGACGTACTAGACACAGATCCAAGTGCCAGAAGCACAGCAGGAAACCGAAAACGCACCTGCTGCCGGGAGCGTTCACTCCCCACCAGAGACACACTGTAGCCCAGTGGCTCTCAGGTGTTAGCGAGAATCCATATTATCTGCAGGTGGTTGTTAAGACACAGATTCCTGGACCCTGTCCCCAGAAATCCTGATTTTTTAGATCTTGGGTGAAACCCAAGACTATGTATTTCTAACAAGTTCCCTAGTTCCACGGACCACGCTTTGAGGACGACTGACGTACACCAAGAAAAGGGTAATTGATATAGTGGCAGCTGGTGACTAATGCTGTGAGGAAAGATAGTGTAGGGGGAACAGAGAATGGGGGGCTACTGCGTTAGGTCAGCACGTTGGAAAAGTCCTGTTACTCGGCAGAGACCCGAGTGAAGGGAGAGGGTGGAGCCTCTGGGTGTCTCCGAAGAGCCTGAGAAGGGCGGCAGGCAGCCCCCCGGGCTGGTGGGGGTCGGGGGGTAATCCCAGCCTTTGTGCTCTGGGGACCCACATGCCTCTCTCTGTTACTGCGTACAATCCATGTATGTTTGGATCTGTTTTTTTGTTTGTTTCAGTACTTTGCAGCAGGAACAGTAAGTACCCATTTCAGACTTGACACCCCAGAATCCCAGTACCAAGAAGTTGATAATGACATGAACCAGGCACCCTTCAAAGCCCTTCCTAACTACATGAACTCATTTATTCCTCATAAAAACCACACAAGGCATAATCTGTTATTCCTGCTTTTCAGATGAAGGAGCTAAGCCACAGAGAGGTTAAAGTGATTTGTTTAGGATTACAAAGATGGGAAGTAGCAGAACCAGGAGTTAAGATCATCGCTCATAAAGATTGGGTGGATGGATGGATGGATAGATGGATGGATGCATGAAATGTTGAAATTTAGCCAAGAAGACTTACCAACTGGATTTAATATATGAAGAGAGGATTCATAACCTAAGTAGAACGGAAAGGCAGGTGTCCGCCCAACTGAGGACAAAGGATGCCATTGCAGGGGGAGTCCAGGTGAGAGGGCGTGGGAGGGAGCCAGGGCGAGGGGCAGTGTGATGAGGCGCGTGGCCGAGACTTGCCAGGCAGGTAGAGGCTCCCTCTGTGTGAGAGCAGGGGATGCCATTGGGAGTGGGGGGCCGGGGCGGCAGGCGAAAATGCATTCAGCAACCCCTTCTTCTCAAGGGATTCTGACAAGTGTGTTTTAATCTAATTAATACATTCAGGAAGTTGGGCCTGGAGGAATGTGATTATTTAATTGTTTTGTTCAAAGAGTATGAAGCAGGCTATTAGTCTGGGGTCATGACTTCAAGGTTCATTGCAGGTTATTACCTGGGAGGGTTTTGGAACAAGAGTGACTGATTGATTCTTTCCCGCTGTTACCCTCATTAATTTACAAAGATTCATTGTGTTGGTGCTAATTTGCAGGGTCTGGAATGAAATGTAAAACAGATTCAGGCCGATAAGAATTGTTTTGTATCTGCCATTCCATCTTGTTCCTTCCACTACGTTTTCCCTTCTAAAGATTTTCAGGTACATGAATTTCTACTCTGATTATAATGAACTCTTTTTCCACATGACAAACATTGTTTTTTAATAATTAAGCAGGGAGCAGGAAGTAGATAGTTTGGCCTCTCATTTCCAACAAAACTGGCCTCTCCTATTACTCTCTTTATGACCTAAGAAAAGTCACCTGCCTTCTGTGGCTCAGGTTCCCCTTCTGCAAAATCTGCATGTAAAATGTGAATTCAAACGCCTTACCCTGCTTTCCCCATTAACATTCTGTAATGGCTCCCCTGGCCTGAAAGACCAGGGTCAAGCTTGGTGGTTATAACCCTTGATTTAGCCTCAATTTTCTAGTCTCGGATTCTGCCACCGTTCTGCCAGTGTTCTCCATTCTGTTGTGTCTCCAATGATGTCTGGCGTTTGCTCTCTTCTGTCTTTGGAAAGAGTTCTCCTGCCTTGGATATTTGCCAAACCCCTTTTCTTCCTCTAACACGTCGTCACGTGTGTGAAGCTTTCCTGGCTGCCGTAGGCCAGTCACTCCACGACG
This sequence comes from Phyllostomus hastatus, assembly GCF_019186645.2. Lineage (NCBI taxonomy): Eukaryota > Metazoa > Chordata > Mammalia > Chiroptera > Phyllostomidae > Phyllostomus > Phyllostomus hastatus. Next base: position 42,191,839 of record NW_025334017.1, on the reverse strand, counting down.
TGTGTGTGTGTGTGTTCTTGGCCCCTCCATTAACACTGCCGAGTTTTGTTGTGTTTGTTTGTCTAGATACATATTTTATGGTAATTGTTGTGCATGAGTGGGTGTGTGTATCAGTGTGGGTGTGCCCTCCACTTCCTGAGGGCGCGGAATAGATGCCTTCTTAGGCAATTCTAAACGCCACACTGCTACCAAACTGACTGGCAGCAATGGAAACTTACTGTGTGTCGATCCGAGTAAATGAAAGAGTACCTGTCCTGTCTGACATCTACAATTTTGAGGATCAAATTACATGTTAGATGTTAAATGCTGTCTATAAACCCCAAACTACAACGTAGTGTGCTGACGTAAGGAATCATTTCTTGAGTAACGTGCTCTAAAAATGGCTCCTAACACCATCGTGATCACGGGGCGTGAAATAGGTTCTCTTTTTCGTCCGCAGCAGTCACTTATTTGTTAATCCACTTACTTACATGATGAACAAAAATGCCCGGCAAGCCCTGGACTAAATACGCAGTGAAGATAGAGTGAAAAATAAGAGGAAAATGGTCCCAGGCCTCATGACTTTCAGAATCACAAGGGGTGAGACTTGAGTAATTCCCTGAGGGTTTGGGCTGAGCGCTCCTCTCCTTCTGTGCTTGTCCTGTGCATGACCCCAGGTCAAGACCGCATCACCTGGCCCCTTTGTTCAGTAAGATGCTTAGGTCCCCAGTGAGCTGGATCTCGCACCTGAATTGTTTTTTCTTTGCGTAGCAGCAATGGTTCCATTCTTTCTCAGTGCACCCCCAGCCAGGGAGCACAGCAACCTGCTTTCTGGGCTGGCCGACCAGATTCCAGCTGCTGGGAGCTGCAAAGAAAAATGCAGAATGAACCAGTTTTTCATTCCTGAGACCTTGTTGGTCTAAGATCATGGATTGCATTTCAGCCTTTACCTTTTAAATCCCGATATAGTATCAAAATTGAATCCAGGTATTTGATGTAACATATCCGAACTTCCCTTGATAAATAGTTATAATACTGTCAGGAAGGCAGCCTGAAAGCATTTTTTCTTTCTTTCTGGTCTCTGGTTTCGTATCTGAAAGAGATACTTTGCTTCTGTGATCACTAGTAACTGCTACGAATTTCTTCACTCAAAATTGTCCAATTCAACCACTCACTAGCCTTAACTACTCTTGGCGGCCTCTGGCTATGACAAACTGGTTTCCGATGATCATTTTCAGGAAAAGCCGCCTTTCATTGCCTCAGTCTGGCCCCTGCTCTCCCATTGCCTCTATAGGGAGCTTAGCTGAGAAGGGAGGTGGGAGGGACAAGGGGTCAAATCTGTTACTTTTTATAGAGGCGGAGTGAAAATAATTTCCTGTGAAAGCTGAGGACATTCTTTCATTAGTTTTGCTTCCTGCTCTGGGTCTTATACGCTGGGTGATTTTTTTTTTTTCTTTTGGAGCTTGCTTGGGCCAACTTCCTGTGCCTGAGGCTGCTGAGAGATAGAGTTTTATGAGTTCGGCCCACCTACACAGCGGTGAGCCTGGGGATAGTGATGAATGAACAGAAGAGAGCCGCCTAAGCCATCCTGAGACATTCTGGACACAAGTTCAAAGAGGAGGCCTCAAAGAGGTGTTTTGGAAAGCAGCCAACCATAGAATTTTAGGGTTCAAGAAGACTCAGTGCGGGGGGGCGTGAATATGTTCCAACTTCCTGCCCCTTGGATTTCGGTGCTAATCTTCCAAAACTTGCTCTTCCATATATGAGTCAGTATATATTCGCTGAGAACCAGCTGTGTGCCGTACACTACTCTGCGTGATGGATGGGTTGATCGGGCGGTTGCCAGAAACACAGCTCAAACAGACTTAAGCAGAAATGTGTTGGCACGTATAACTAAGGAGTCAGGGTTGGCTAGCTTCAGGCAAGGCTGTATCCAGGTGTTCAATATCTTTAAGAATCCATCTCTTTCTTTGTATCTTATGATCGAATTTTTGTGTTAGCTTTAGTCTCACTCAGACTTTTTCTTCTCAGTAATCAGATGGCCACAGGAAACTGCAGGTTTACATTCTTTCTGCTTCCACCTCATTGAAACCATTTTTCTCTTTTTTTTAAAATTGAATTTATTGGGGGCGACAATGGTTAATAAAATTATGTAAGTTTCAAGTGTACAATTTCATAATCCATCATCTATATATTGTACTGTGTGCTCACCATCCAAAGTCAAGTCTCCTTCACGCTTTTTTTTCTCCTAATATTTCCAGAAAAAGTCCCAAACCTGCTTCTGATGGACACAGAATAAATCTTATGTTTCATCCTGAACTAGCCACTATGACTTAGTGTGGCCAGGCCTAATTCCTGTGCTTATCCCTGTAGGAGTGTGTGTGTGGGGCGGGGTGGGGGGGGATTGTATCAGCTCCACTGTAGTCACCTGGCCTGTGGGTGGAAGAACAGAAAAATAAGTGAGTTCTAATACTGAGAGAGAAAAGGAATGACATTGGGCAAGAAACTACCAAAAACAATATCCATTTTAGTTAGTGGGGAAATAAGCTAAATGATCATAATCCATTTGCCCAAACTCAGAGAGCTAGTAAGAATTTTTCAAATAACTCTGGAATCCAGGTTTTGTAACATTGAGACAAGTTCTCTCTCTGCTGTTTCGGCGTTTGCATTCCTTCCGCACTGAAGCATTTTATATTTATTTCAGCTGCGTGCAAGGCAGCCTTCTGCAGTGGCCCCTAGGAACGCCTGCCTCCTGATGCCCATACCTTTAGGGGGTTTCTTCAGCTTCAGTGTAGGTCGGACCCACTGACTTGCTTCCAACCCAGAGAATATAGGAGAAGTGGCAGGCTCTCAGTTCTGTGATTCTTTTTGTCTTGCTGTCTTTGATGAGGCAAGCTGTTATGTTGGAGACTCCAATATGGCAAGGAAGTGAGAGCAGCCTCCAGCTAGCAACCAACAAGGGGCCTAGACCCTCAGTCTGAGAGCTGGTGGGGAACTGAATGGTTGCACACTCTTGAGTGGGCTGTGAGGAGCATATACCTGTTGGGTTCCCAGGGAACGCAAGGAACTGCGTGCTGGTTAATTTTATGTCAGCTTAGCTGGGCCACACTGTCCCAGGTATCTCTGCAAGCATGGTTTTGCATGAGACTGACTCATAAATTGGTAGACTGAGTAAAACAGATGGCCCTCCCTAATGTGCGTGAGCCTTCTATAATCAGGTGAAGGCACAAATAGAAAAAAAAAAGCCTTATCCTTTTCTACGTAAAAGAGACTTTTTCCTGTGCAGTTGTCCTCAGACTGGGACGTCTACTTTTTCCCTGCTTTCAGCCGCGAATTGGAACACGGGTGCTTCTTGGGTCTTAAGTCTGTCGGCATTCGGCGAGGAACTGCACCAGCAGCTTCACCGGTTCTCGGGCCTTTGGGCTCAGATGCGCACTAAGCTGTTGGCTCTCCTGGGTCTGCAGCTTCCTGACTCTTCCTGCGGGTCTTGGGACTTGCCTGCATTCCTAATCGCACGAGCCAACTCCTTATACATCTCTTTACGTACACATACACGCCTGTGTGTATTGCCTATGGGTTCTGTTTCTCAGGGGAACCCTGACTCATATGCCCTTTGAAGCTCCAGGCTGGACTCTTACTATTGCTTTCGACGCCCTGAGATAGTTCCTCCATCCATTCCACCTTGAAGTGATAGAGGAGTGATTCATTTTAATACCAGCGCTTGACCTGACTTCCCGGCAGCTCAGCAAGGCTTGAGAGAAAATGCCAGCGCGAGGGCGAGGAGTGACTGGGGGTGCTGAGGTGATGAGAATAAAAGACGCCATCAGACACGTCGTGTTTATGCTGATCTAGGTGCTTAAACCGCTCTAGTAAACTAATCGCCCATAGCCCTTCCTTCCCCTTTGGAAAAGGACTGCAAATTTTGTAAAATAAAAAGCCTTGATTTGATTTGATATGAATTATTGTTTTGTACACCATACATGCTTATTTCTCTTAATGACGAGAGAGGAGGGTGAACCCATATTTTCGACTGCACGGGCCATTATTGCCCCCATGGAAAACTTCTCGAGTGGACTGGAAGGACAAGCAAAAGGGGAAGCGTGACTGTGAGCTACGCCCTGAATTCTTAAGTGTGATGTCCTTTCACATAATGAGGTCAACACTTACTACTTAATATACTTCTGGAAGTATCACACTAGTGATAAGTTCCATTCCATTTTTCATGTCACAAATATTTGGCCAGAAAAGAAAAAAAAAGATTTAATCACAGAGCAGGTAAAGTCGAATTCATAAATAATGATGTTTTAAAAGGTGAGTCATTCCTATTCCCCACAAATGGCAAATCCCTGAATTATTCATATTGGCGTTGATCTTGTTGGAATTATCAAATTTTTCTCCGGGTGGAGGGGGGAACATATTTTGTCTTAAATACCTGTCTTGCTTAAAAAAGCTATTGACTCTTCTGGGAATATGTAGCATGTGGTGTTACTATGTTTCAAAAGACAGACTCAAATAATATGTCAATTGATTCCCCCTAGTTATCCTACTAATGGTCATTAGGCATGCTGTGTAAACAAATTGGTACTTCTTAAATGAAATCACTGGGGAAAAGGATCAGAAATTCAGATCGCAACTCTAAGATAATAAGCCTAAGACAAGAAAAACCATTGAAAATTCTTCAACTCCATAACTATAATTACTGGTCTAAATTTTACTTTTGAATTCATAGACTCAGCAGCTTTTGTTGATTTTGGAGGGGGAAGGGAGCACAGATTTTAAACCACTAAGGCAACTTGCATTCTAGTCATTCCAGACTACCTCAAGGCAGTGAAAAAGAATAAGGAATCCAAAAACGTGTGGAAACCTGGAGAAAAGCAGTGAGGTGAGAAACTATTGAAGTGAGCAGATTGCTCATAATGGTCGGAATCATACAGATAGTTGAAAATGTAAAACCTGGTGTCTTAGAGAGAAGATGCTGAAACTGAGTGATGAGAGACGGGAATTAGCTGAATTTTCGTACGTCCTTGCTCTGAGGCATGGGCCTCAGCTTCCTCATATATTTAAAACATAAATAAAAGGAGGACTTTCCATGTCTGCCACCCCACTTCACTTGATGAGTGTCAAATAAAATCATGAATATGCTTGTCTTATAAACTTGAACTTGTGGGATAGCATTGACGTTGAACATTTAAAGAAAACAATTCAGGCAGGTACAGTGCCTGGTATACATGGTACCTGCATGTGGGGCTGGGAGACGAGAGGAGCCAGACACGAGGGAGGGCTGTGTGGCGGTCACAGAGTGAGGATGCTCAGCCTCCTGTAGAGACCAGGGCCAGCAAGCCACAGTGTGAAGTGAGCCAGGTGGGGACGGGGGAGGGTAAATGACACCTCTGAACACGGAAACAGCTCCCCAGTCACAGGCTACCACTACCAAGGCAGTCCTAGCTGGAGCTGCCAACTCTGCCAGTTACTCATAAAAGCTTTAAATATCGATTTTCAAGTGGTATAGACACAATTTAAAATGTAAAATGAGAGAGATAGGACTTGAAAAATACGAGTGGATGGAAAAAAAGATAAATGGGTTATGAATTACCTATTCTATAAAACAGAAAAGACTGATCATTGAGGGGAAAATGAGACAGTCGGTTTAAGTGTATGTATATACTTTACCCAGCAAGAATTACTGAGTACCTGTGTGTCCCATATATTTTTCATTGACACCAAAAAGAATAAGAATAACAAAATAAGACATCTTGGCTTCTCTTTAAAGTTTATTACATGTATTATCTCTACTCAACACACACCTTCCTCTAGCCCATGCTTTCTTTGCTTTTGACAAAATAGACTCTTCCCAGTATTTTGCTTTCTCAAATGCTGTTTCTTCTGTGTGAAATTCCCTTCTGAGTATTCAATAATGGAACTAAGAATTGTTCTTTAAGATCCAACTCGGATGTAACTATTTCTATCACCCATCTGGAACCTGCTGTGAAGAATTACTCATTGTATTCTGTACTTACATAGTTCTTTGCTCATATATCCATAAGAGGATTTACTAAGTTGAATTAATATATGAAACATGCTTCTCCAGAGAGAAGAATGCACGTGAGCTTCATGTGGTTACTGAAACACCATGGATTTTCCATAAATATTTGTTGAGAGGAGAACTTGTAAGTTCCATTTCTACCTAAAACTAAAAGCTTGGCCTACCTTAACAACAAGTAAAAGCTTGGTAGAGTAGCAAATCATATTTTTCTTCCATCCTGTAAGACCTGAAGCTACAGGAAACCACACAGTCTGGAATCCCAAAACACAGCTGCTTGTCGAGATGTGGGATACCAGCATTTGTTCACTGGTGGCAAAGTATGGGGTGAAATGATGCTGAGAAATGTACAATTGGGTAAGAAGAATTCAGCGGAATTTTTAAGAAAATTATTAAAAGCCAAGTGTGGGTTAGTGTGAAAGTGTACAATCCTTGGGAACCAAAGGCAAAAGAGATATAATTATTACTATTTCTTTAATTCTACACTGTTTTAACAAAAATATGCCATTCACTTGAAAACTGAAAAGCCTACAATAAAGCAAGAAAAAGAAAACATCAGATGACAAAGCAATTAATATAATCAGATTCTGAGATTAGCCATAGTATATTGGAACTACTCAGTAGATCATTGAAAATAACAATTGATTAATATGTTAAGATTTCTAGAACAGGATTTGAATGAGCATAAACAAATGAAGACAACTGTACATGAACAAAAATTAAAAAATGATTCAAAAAACAAATGGGCAATCGCATCACAGAAATGGAATGTATAATAGCGTGTCAAATGAAAGCACTGGGAAACAAAACAGCAGAGGTGAAACATGCTTCTGATGGTCTCATTTTTAGACTCCATGTTCTCAGGGAAAGGACTGGTAAAACCAACGACAGATCAATAGAAACTTCCCATTTTGAACATAAAGAGAAAAAAAATGACATAAGCAATTAAACAATGAAATAAGAGAGCATATGAAACAAGTGGGAAAATTTTAAAAGGTCTAAGAAACAAATTGAGTTTTCAGAGGGGAAAGAAATATTTCTCTAAAAAATAAAATGTATTATATCACAGCTTTAAGAAGGTAAGATCACATCAAGCAGAATAATATACCCTGCCAAAGTACACCTATAGACATCACATTAAAACTTCTGGAAATCAAAGAAAAGAGAAATATTTGAGGCAGCTAAAGAAAAAAGACATGATAAATAGAAAGAGGGAAATGGATGAATAAGAGCGGACTTCTCGTCGGAAAGCGTGAAGGGCAGAAGACAATGGAGTGACATCTTTAAAATCCTGAAAGGAAAAAGAAAAAAGCTAAGTCCATATTTTTGAAAATTTCCTTCAAAATGAAGATTATAAAATAAGAATTTTAAAATACACTAAGCTGATAAAACTTGCACCAGAAGAAATATTAAAAAAATTATTTTTGCCAATTGAAATATGATAACAGACATCAGTATAGATCTATAGAGAGTAATAAAGAAATTGATAAAATGAAGGTAAATATAAAATACATTTTATCTTATTTTAAATTGTTTTAAAAAATTTACACAATGGAATACTACACAGCAGAAAGCAGGAAGGAGCTCCTACCCTTTGTGACAGCATGGACGGAACTGGAGAGCATTATGCCAAGTGAAATAAGCCAGGTGGTGAAAGACAAATACCATATGATCTCACCTATAAGTGGAATCTAGTCAACAAAACAAATAAGAAAACAAAATATACCAGAGACATTGAAGTAGAGAACAAACTGACAGTGACCAGAGGGGAGTGGAGAGAGGGATGGGGGGGAAACAGGAGAAGGGCCATCAAAGACCATGTATAAAGGACACATGGACAAAGCCAAAGGGGGTAGGTTCAAGGGTGGGAGGTGGGGATGGGTGGGGCGGGGGGAGTGGCAGTGGGGGAATCCAGACAACTGTAGTTGAACAGTAATTAAAAAATTATAAATAAAAAAAACCCCAAAAACAAACAAAAAAGATAATTGACTAAAGTAAAATAGTAGCAATGCATGATGGGTACATGGTGTCTATAAAGACAAAATGTATGATAACAGTAGTAAAACAGATGAGAGGGTGAAATTAGAACTACATTTTTGGAAGAGATTTGTAGTGTACTTGAGACAATATAATGTTATTTGAAGTTAGACTGTAATAAATTAAAGATGCATACCTACCAGTTGTCAGGTACCATATATATATATATATATATATATATATATATATATGTATATATATATGTATGTATGTATATGTATGTATGTATGTATATGTATGTATGTATGTATATATGTATACACACACACACACACACACACATACACGGTCACACTGAAATAGAGTAATTGCCTAACTGTAATGAAAACGGGGGGGTGGGCACTAAAGAGTACACTTATATTCTACTTTTCTGAGGTCTTTCTGTAGCCTTATAATTATCATTAATTTATAATTTCCGACATTTTGCACATACTCCTCTTTTCCCCATCACTCTTTATAGTTTACCACGTACCTCTGTGTTTCTTGCCTTTGTATCAGCTGCTTGGTCTGAAATGCACTTATGCTTCTTTTTATCTTACTTTTTTTTGCTTGTCCTTTAGGGATTTGATCATTTTTTCTCCTCCTCCCAGAACCCTTCTTAAATCTTTCCAGGCTGGGTTGGCTGCTCTTTCTCTTTGTTCCCATGTTACCTTGGGCTCATCTGTGTTGGAATGTTTATCACAGTCCTGATAATTGTCTAGGATTCATCTGTCACATAACAGGACTGTAAGCTACTTGAGATCAGGCTACATTCCACATGTTATATATTGTTGCTTACCTTCCTTTTCCTGTTTTATTATCTGTTTTATTATATATCACCATCTGTGTGCTTATTGTCTATCTCCCTTAATCTCTATTATCATGTAAATTCTGCCAGTGCAGAAAGTTGTCTGTTTTTCCATTGCTATAATCCCTAGATCTTAAAACAATACCTGTCAAAAAAGTCAATACTTTGGGGTGTTAAGTGAATTGAATAAGCATATTGGATTAAAGTGGTCAGAGTACAAGTTATATCTTAGAACAGAAGTGATATGTGCTGAACTAGGTATGTTCTGTTTGTGAGCAGTGTCAGTGCAAGGTCAGGAAATGCAGTAGATGACCATGAGAGACAAACTCAGCGGGACAGCCCAGAGAAGAAGAAAGAGGAGAAGGAAGTGGTGAGACAGAAAGGAAGAGGATGAGAATGAGGAGGGAATGAGACAGTAATGAAGAACAAGAAAAAATCAGAAGGCCAAAAACACATGGTAATTATAATAAAAGCTAACGACATCCTAAGCATTTTATATGTTATTTTTTTTAACTTCCCACCTACGCACTGAGTGAGGTATTGCTATGTCTGTTTACAGTGGAAGAAAGTGGAATTTATAGTCACACTGCTCATTAGTAATGGTGCCTACATACCAAACCAATATGTAACATTGCCTCCTACTAAGAAGAGAAAAGGGAGATAAAGTGTAGGAGCTAGGATAAAGATACCAGGAAGTCTAAATTAATTTCCAAAGACAATATTTTTCACTCATCCAAAGGTGAGCCTGGGCAGTAATTTCAAGGGGTGTGCCCTGACTCATTTTAAGGGGCCAGTAATCTTCTATCCTTGGTCCTGAAGGAAACTGTCATTGTTTTTTGTTTGTTTGTTTGTTTTGTTTTAGTTATTGTTTTTGGCCCTCATCATAATGAGAGCCATTCCAAAAAGAAAGAGCAAGAAGATGCTGAAAGAATAGCAGTGAAAGTGAATGCCCTTTGTTCATGGGGGGAAAATGTGTAAGAGAAAGCAACTGCCAAGGAAAAAAGAATCACAGGTTAGAGGGAAGAAATTATGTGAGATTAGAGGAATTTGCAACTTTAACCCTAAATCAGGGGTGTCAAACTCATTTTCACCGGGGGGCCACATCAGCCTCACGGTTGCCTTCAAAGGGCTAAATATAATTTTAGGACTGTATGAATGTAACTACTCCTTAACTAGGGACAAGGAGCTCAGCGCTGCTGCTGGGTAGAAACAAGGTGCCGGGCTGGCTGGATAAAACAAGGTGGAGGGCTGGATTTGGCCCGCGGGCCTTGTGTTTGCCGCCTGTGCCCTAGGCGTACAATAGCAGAGCATTGAACTCATGCAATGGCCATTCACAAGCTTCCTGTAGCACACAGAAGAAATATGCAAAAGAAAGAAACAAACGACTGATAGAGAGGAGAGGAAAAATGCAGCCAATTAAGCCAGCAGAACTGAATATGACCTAGTCATCTGTGGCCAGAAAGGGTTTAATGCTGGAGGAACAGGGCTTGGAGGTTAAAGCTAAATGCACACCTCTGTGGTGTCTCAAAGGGAGTGTATTATGGATATAATTCGAACATGTATAATAACTTAAATGCCAAGCACAGAGTGTCTGTCACATATACAGTAGGTCCTCAGTTAATGATGAAGTCTGAACTTTAAAATTTAATGTGATGTATTGGAAGGATAAACATTTATTATGTATCACCTAAACCTGGGAAGTGTGCATGCACGAGTGTGTACACACACATGCACACGTGCACACATATACACAAGTGTCTGATATTAATCAAGAACACATGATACAGTTGTACTGCATGTTTACATGTCACAGTCATCCAGTGAGCATCCATTCATTCTGGCTGGTTGTGCCCATGTTTGATAAGTGTTTGGAATTCCCACTGTAGAGCACCTGTGCGCACCCTTACCTGTTCATGCTCTCTGCTCCAACTGTATTCCTCTCTCTGAAAAGGAACTTCGAAAAACATCTCTTTGTCTTTTACCAGTCCAGTTTAAATCTCCATGAAGCCTCCCAAATAAAACAAATCACTTCTTCCTCTGAAATCCTCTAACATTGCTTATCTACATCACATTTTCAGTTCAAACCAATTCGCCACGCAGTTTTTGTACATATGTCATATGTAAGATGTTCTGTCAGGGAAGTGCAGAGGTTTAATGGTCTCTGCCACTAGGATGTTTGAAATATAATGGACACAGACAACTGAAGATGAGGCTGTCTTTACCAGACCAAAGACACCAGGTACTTCCCTGTCTTTGTCTTGTTAGTGATCTATTTCCTGTCTTCAGTGCTCAACTCCTAGTCTTTCTTTCAGATAGATTCCCCATATCATTTTCTTTGCAAAACCAAAAAGAATGTATCCCTTCTCCTAAATGCTTCCTCGATAAAAGCGCTAGATTTGCCAGTTATTGTGTGTGCGTCTGTGTGTTTTTTTTTTTACCTCATTATAAACGTCTGAAGACAAAGGTGATGATGCACTTACTTAATTCTCATTTTCTGGTGTCTAGCATATCATTTAATTCAGAGTAAGTCCTCAATGAGTTGAGAATAACATAATTAGTGCCTCTTGTGTGAGAATTTCAGGTCATTTAGAAGCTAGGAACATGGAAGACAGTGCCTTACAGGGAAAATCACAAATGTTGTATAATCTCAAATACCTTTGTACTCTTAACAAGAACCTTGAGTCTTCCCATTTCATTTATGTAAAAACGGAAGGACAGAAGTGAATCAATTTGCATGAAGTCCTGGGTCTTTGTACGTGACAGAGCCGTGATTTGAACCAGGCAATCTAAATCTAGAGTAGTGCTCTTCACCAGTTTATGCTGTGTCTCAAGTTTGACAACTATTATTTCATATTTGTCCTCTTTTAATTTTGGGTTTCTTTCCCTCCCTGCCTTAACTGGGCAGAAATTAAGAACCCGGTGCTTAAGGAGTTGCTGATACCTTTCAGAGATATTTTTCTTTAAAAAGAAAAAATGGAAAGAAGGGAAAAGAAACGGAAGGGAAAGGAACGGAAGGGAAGGGAAGGGAAGGGAAGGGAGGGAAAGGGAGGGGAGGGGAAGGGGAGAGAAGGGGAGGGGAGGGGAGGGGAGGGGAGGGGAGGGGAGGAAAGGAAAGAAAGGAAGCAGGCTGTGGTTGGAAAGCTTGCCTTGCCTACATCTTTCTCTTAAACGTTAGAACCTAATTCTCCTAGTCCACTTTACATCATTCTGGAGATAGCATTTCTATTTGACCACATGTGAATTTCACTGGAATACCAAAGACTGAAATGAGAGTGTAGTGCAGAGACATTCACTTACACAGAAAATAGGCAGAAATCAGCAAATGCTGAGTGATGTAGTCAGAGGTCTCTGGCACCGACCCCCATGGAGCTTTCATCTGTGGGAAGAATGTCACTCATCATGGCATTTTGCGGGGAACCACAACTAAAGGGCCAAGGCACATTCCCATAAAATGGTTATCAGATGCAAGTCTGCAGTTTCTCAAAGAGCACCCTGTGGTTTCAAATTAGCAGTTCACCACAGAGCTAAAGACAATTCCAGAGGCCTCCTTCTCCAATTCTCCCCAGAAAAAAGTAAATTAGTCAAATGTAGCTGTGGAGATAAGTAGTTTATTCCCTGTGATCATCAGCTACATTGACTTACCAGAAGTACTGCACTGGAAGTGAAAATAATACAACATCTTACATGAGTGTACGAGACAATTATAGGACAGTCTTTAGCTCCCAGGGACATTTGAGATCCTTAAAAAAGTTGCATAGAACTGGAAGAGACTTAAGAGGCAAATAGCCAGGCTTTGCCTTTACAAATGAAAAAAAAATGTAGATCCAGCAAGATGACTTGGCTTTCCTAAGATAATATGGGCTCTACAAGTAAGCAGAGCCTTAAACGTGGCCCCCCTAACTCTTAGCTCAAAGTTTCTTCTATAAGAAAGACAGTTTGGAGGCTTGAAACTCACTTTTGGCACTGACCACATGAACTATGAGAATGGGGGTAATATTCTTTAACGTTTTAGAACTTAGATCGCTACCTAAATAATATATGTGTGAGACAGGATATATCATGGCTGGTGGGTAGAGGAGCTACAGACTTAAATAGGGTGGGCAGGGAAATCCTTCCTGTGGTTTTGACATTTTAAGGTGCAGGGTCATCTGTGTGGATTGCAGGGAGCAAAAATTTCAGGAAGAGAAAACAGCAAAACGAAATGTGTTATAAAGAGATAAGGAGGACTCCTGAAAAATCATTACTAGAGTAAGGTGCTCGTGAGTTCTGAGTGGATGAGTCTGAAAAGAGTGATAAGAAAGGGGGTCAGTGAGTGGGGAGTAGGTTATTTGGTTTTTATTCTGCATGAGATCATAAACATTGAGCAGAGGACTCATCTGATCTGATTTAGAGTTTGGAAGAATCAGATTGTGGCAGTCCCGGTGTAGAAGGACAGAGATGGCCAAGGAGGCCATTGAAATCATGCACTGGGCAGGTTGTCTTTGACCATGGCAAGAAGTCTTGACAGAGAATATAAGTTGAGGAGGTTCGAGAAAAAGAAAATGGAAGCAAAACGTTGAAGACTGAAGTTATAAACTCTTTAAACAAATTTTTGTTGTAAAAGGAAGGGAAGAAATGGGGCAGTTGATGGAGGCTGAAGTAGGGTCAGGAAAGGTTTTTCTCAGTTAAACGAAAAAAATGTGTTTCACTAAATCTCCCCTCAGGTAAGGACTCTGGAACTTTGAAAAGTAAAGAAACATGCCCCAAGTCATGGAGATATGAGACAAAAAGAATTAGTTTTTTACTGTTTCTGCCAGTCTTCTCAAACTGTTTGTATTCCTGGGAAACTCACCTAAAAATAAGCACCTGAAGTTCCTTATCCCTTGAATGTACATTGTAATGATCGTGACTGTGTACCTGTGAGACTCTCACGATTATATAACCTCCTGAAGAGCTGGAACTGTAATTTCTACTAAGGCAGTTGACTGAGGCAGTTTGAATGAGGTTATGCAAATACAGAACCTAGGGAATAAGTGGGGCTCATGAAAGTTCTTGACATGCCCCAACCATTGTCAATGTAACCAGAAGAGTTTGCATGACATCGATGTAACCTGGCAGCCAAGGAGAGTAGACTGGAATACACATGTGTAAACAATGGCGACTTCACTGTACTAGTCAGTGGGGGTGGTAAACACTGCTGAGTGAGCTTGTGTACTGTGTGTCTGTTGCATTCAAAATGACTGAGCAATTAAAATAACCAATATGCATCAAATTCTGCGTTAAGCTTGAACATTCCTCTGTGGAGACTACTCAGATGATTCAGAAGGATTTCAAGGACAATGCAATGAGTGTAGCACAAATAAAAGTATGGTGAAAATGCCTCAAAGATGGTTGAAAGTCTGTTGAAAGTCACCGAAATTCTGGAAGGCCTGTAAAAAGCAGAACACCTGAGAATGCTGAACACGGGGATGCAATCAACGAAGACTGGTGACTGACAGTGTAAGAACTAGACGCTGACCTGGGGACTCCAAAAACTACTGAGTCTGAGGTTTTGATGCAGGATCTTGGCATTAAATGTGTTGTGGCCAAGTTTGTTCTGTGGCTTCTGCTACCAGAGCAGAAGGAACATCGTGCTACAGTTCCTAATGACTTGATTGAAACCGCCACTAATGACCCAGATTCCTCAACAAGGTCATAACCGAAGATGAGTTGTGGTCTACGGCTATGATTTGTAAACAAAGGCCCAGTTGTCCAATGGAAGTTGCTTGGTGTTCCACACCTGAAGAAGGTGTGGCAAAGTCACAGCAAGATTAAGACCATATTAACTGTGTTTTTTGATTGGGTTGGTGTTGTCCATCACAAGTATATATACCCCTTCAGGCCAAACAGTTAATAAGGAGTACTGCTTCAATATTTTTTGTTGGTTGAAAGATGCAATATGACAGAAACAGTGGCAACTGGTGATTGGCAGCTTCATCGTGACAACAAGCCTGCTCGCACATCACGTGTTGTGCAAAGCTTTTTGGCAAAACATCAAATCACCTAGGTGACTCAGTGCCCCTACAGCCCAGATTTGGTGCCCTGCGACTTCTGGTTTTCCCAAAACTAAAATCACCTTTGAAATGGAAGAGATTTCAGATAATCAATGAGATTCAGGAAAATACGATCAGGCAGTGATGGTGATTCCAGTGAAGGCTTTTGTAGAGTGTTTTGAACAGTGGAAGAGACGCCGGGAGAACTGTGTGAGGTCCCAAGGTGCCTACTTTGAAGGGGACTGAGGTGTCATTGTCCTATGCATAATATTTCTTGTATCTTGTACCTTCTTCAATAAATGTCTCTAGTTTTCATATAATATGGCTGGATACTTTCTCGACAAGCCTCATGTATATGTTGAATTAATATTAACTTGGAGGCAATGTCTATGACAATGTTTTGTAAGCTGTGATGTTTAATTATGATTGTATTTATGCTTAGTTGTATAACTCCCTCCCAAGCCTTTTAATAGAAAGAGAATGGAGAGAAGAAACACGTTCCTAAGCTCACCATCATCCAGGATCTCAGGCACGGTCACCTAGTTTCAGCACGGAGGCTGAACTTGTAAACAATAACTGCAAAGAATTCATAAATGAGATGATCTCATTATGATCACATTCTCCATGTGTCTGGAAAGGAAGTGTGAGGAATTGCTGTATTGGCCTGTGGTAGAGCTAGGCATTTTCCACATAGAGAATTAATTCATCCTACATCTTTTGGATTAATATTAGTGCATTCTCCTCACCAAAGGAATTTTGCATTAGGGTAGGCAGCTGTTTCCACCTCTCCAGCTGCACCTCCTCAACAAATTCAGTTGATATTCATGTAGAACACAAGCTCTGATTTGGGGATAATTGCTAGATTTGCTAATAACAGAGGTCCCTCTTTCCTGCTTCTATTACCCTTTGAATAGCTATTCTGACTGTTAAATCCATTTTTTATTCCAAACAAGAATAAATTCCAGCAATTAGTGAACATTTTACAGTTCTTGACCTGTTTATAAGAGCATGTTTCTGTTTTACATATTATATGAAAAGTTAATAAGTAGAGAGCATGCTTTATTAATTGCAGCTGTTTTTACATGTGCCAACTTTTTTTTTTACCATATGCAGTAGCTGTAAGGAAAAAAAAATAAAATTATTTACAGCCAGAGCTGAATAACCAAAGAAAATATTGTAAAATCTGGCATGATTCTTTTGAAGAAAAACTTGACCTCACCAATTGCTTAGAGAAAGACAGTAGTCAGCTAGAGTTTTGCAGATATTTCCACACTGTATCAGGTCAGTGCTTTGAATTGTGGCTTTGAAAACATTTCGTTGGTATAAGCATAAGGCCAAGGTATCGTTCATTCTATTAGTTATACACTTCAATGCCAGTATGGAGATATGATTTACATACTGCCAAGTTCACTTAATGTAAGTTAACAGTTCAGTGATTTTTAGTCAATGAATACAGTTGTGAAGTCCCCACCCAAATCCAGTCTTACCAGTCTTGTGTCCTTCTGTGGTAAGTCTCCACTCTCACCCTGTACCCCAGGCAACTACTGATGTACCGGGGTGGGCAAAAGTAGGTTTACAGTTTTTCATACGGAAAATAATAAAATAAATAATACACAAGAAGAAACTCAGTGTTGCACGCTCACAATGCTACACCTACTTTTTGCCCACCCTTGTATTCTCGATCTCTATAATTTTCCTTTTCTAGAAATTTCATATTAATGTATTCACACAATATGCAGTCCTCTGTGTTGGTATTCCTTTGTTGAGCATACTGTCTTTGAGGTTCATCCATACTGCAGCACGTACCAGCACTTTGCTCCTTTGTATTGTCAGACAGTGTTCCATTGCGTGGATATGCATTTTTTAAAAACCCATTTGCCAGTAAAAGGGCGCTTGAATTGTTTCCACTTTTTGTCTTCTATGAATAGTGCTGCTATGAACAGCATGGCTTGCTTTGGCTGAATGTCCTTCCCTGTAAATTTTGATGAGAAGAATGTACTTCCTGCTCTTGACATTGGGCTCATCTGTGTGACTTGCCTTGGTCAATGGAATATTTGCAAAAAAGAAACATGCTTACATGGTTAGGTTCCTCTCGGGCTGCTCCTGCCTCTTCAACCTGGGCCTCAGCATAAACATGTGGAAAAAACCTGAATTCAAACCACAGTGAAGAGCCAAGCCAGAATCGTCAGCATCCTGAAACAGAGCTACCCTGCTGAGTCTAGCTTAGTGCAGCTGATCCTAGACTTGATGGGTAATAATTGCCTTAAGCCACTGAATTCTGGGGTGGTTTATTATGAAATGTTGCGGCCATGGCAAATGCTCACGGAAGCCATGAATAATATGGGCACCTCCTGCCCCATCAACCTTATTCCATGGTGTTCTTTCTCTTCTTGTTCCAGCCACTGGGACATGAGCTCAGCCACTCAAGCTCACCACACACCTGCCTTCCTCAGGTTCTCCTATATCTATGCTATTCCCTCTACCCAGAAAATGGTTCCTTCTCCTTTTTGCCTAGTCTCCATTGGACTTTTATATTTTGATTTAAATGTCTTTGCTTCAAAGAAGCTGTATATATCTTTGCCGAATAGCAGACTGTCCCTGACCTTGTGGTTTAAAACAATTATTTTATTCCATGAAACTGGGGTCAACAATGTGGACTGAGCAGTTCTGCTTGGCTCCTGGGCTCACTAATGTGGTTTCAGTTATCTAGATGATTAACTTGGGAGAGGTAGTTTAAGATTCACCTGTCTGGCGTATGTGGCTTTCACCCTACCCATGGGTCTCCAGAAGGCTAGCTTGGGCTTCTTCTCATGGATGCAGAGTTCCCAGCAGCAAGCGAGAACAAGTCCTGATGCAGAGAATTACTTCTTACATCACATTTTGTGATGTTCTGTTGGTGATAACAAGTCACATGGCCAAACCCAGAGTTGAGTTGATGTGAGGGGCCACTATCCAAGGGCATGTGTACAGAGAAGCTTGATAAATAAGGGGCTCACTACATTGGAGTCAAGGGGTAGACCCTTTGGCCCCAATGATTCATGTCCCTCAAACCTGAAACACATATAAACTTCCTAGCAAGAGCCCTGAAATACCATTCAATCATGGGATTCATCTCAAGGATCCTGCTTTTTTCATCTGCTTTAGGTCCAGATGCAGATGAAGCTCTTTGAGTGCAGGTCCTTGGCTATGATTTGTGTTGATGCAGAGACATGAGAACTGAAAAGACAGGTGATCTACCCCCAAATAACTAACATACAATAGTGAGCTAGAAACAAAAACCGTAACAGACCCTTCTAGTCAAAAAGGGATGAAATGGGAAGCACAAAGAAAATAAACGCTGGCTTGTAGAAATCATAAAGTACAATTTGTAGTTCTTTATTCCTTCACAAAATAGTTCCAAGGATATAAACTGCGGCATAGGGAATAGAGTTGGTGAAATTGTAATAACTGTGTATGGTGCCAGGTAAGTACTTGAAATATCAGGGGGACTAGTTTGTAAAGTGTATGACTGTCTAATCACTATGCTGTACACCTGAAACTAATACAAAATAATATGGCATGTGAACTGTAATTGAAAAATAAAATTAAAAAATAAAATTAGTAGTGGGCAAAAAATAAAGTGCAGCCAAGTACGTGTTGTCAGGCGCCCCACTCTGGTTTTGTGCTCACCGAGGTTGGCTCCTTAGACGGCTGTTCTCCTTACGCTCTCTGTCCCACTCAGAATGTTCTAGTTTCTACCCTCTGAGACAGCACCTCTGACCTGACAAAATACAGCTTAGATAAGAGATGTTTGGTCAGAAGAGGATCTCCGTTTCCTTTGATCTTAGATTGTAGAACTTCCTGAAAACCTTTTTGGGTTTGCTGTGTATAATATTATGTCTCCTTTATTAGTCCAAATGCACACCCACAATCTTCTCTGAGATAGCCTTCTTCCACTGGATTGGTCAGGGCTGTTTTGAGACTAGGCTTCT
The DNA here is from genome assembly GCF_019186645.2 of Phyllostomus hastatus. Classification (NCBI taxonomy): domain Eukaryota; kingdom Metazoa; phylum Chordata; class Mammalia; order Chiroptera; family Phyllostomidae; genus Phyllostomus; species Phyllostomus hastatus. The sequence goes on along the minus strand of NW_025334017.1, from coordinate 42,173,014 downwards.
GTAGACACATACCATAACGATTCTTTTTCTTTAATTTTAATTTTTGTTTAAGTACAGTTTTCTGCCTTTTACTCCCATCCCAACCCACCCACCACAAAGATTCTAAGAAGCAATTTTGCACAGCTGAGGGGGTCTATTAAGCGTAACTTTAAATCTTTAAGAGATTTTAACAAAGAATTGTATAGCCATATCTTTGATTCAATTTTTAATCTGAGGCTACTTCTTACCTTAAAAAAAGCTGTAAAATAATTTTATTTTTTTAACTCAGAACATCTCACATCACGTTCACTCTAAATTCTGTTTATAAGGTGAATAATTCTCTCTTCAGCTCTTCCCTGTCTTCCTGTACCTTGCCATACACAACAAAAGGTGCCGTTTGACACTTTAAATGTTTTTCCTGGTAATTTCCTTAGTCAGGTTTGCAAATTCATTAGGAATGCTTTTTTCTTCTAGTTAACTCAGATCACAGTCTGGCACTGCTACATTAAACAAACACACTGTTTTCCAATGTCCAAAATCAGTTTTCTTACAACTTAACCAGACTCTACCCATTTTTGTCACCATTATACAAGAGTTTGATCACAATTTTCTCACCACCTTTTCATCCTCCACCTATCGCCCCATTTGATAGCTCTTAATTCTTGTGTTGTATTTCTGTATGAAAACAAGTGACTTCTAGGTATTTATTTCTATATCAGTTAGCCTTTGTTGTATAACAAAGCACCCATAGTTTATGGACATAAAACAGTACCCATTCAATCTGTTCATGACTTTTTTTGGTCAGCAATTTGAGCTGGGCTTAATTGGGTAGGTCTTCTGCTGATGTCACTTGGGTCACTTATGCAGCAGCAGCCTTTGGCATCTCCAATAGTCTAAGACATAGTCACCCATACATCTTTTCATGGGTGTGCATGGTCCTGGCCAGGATACTTATCCCCTGTGGAACAGCCTAGGTTTCTTCATGTGGAGGCAGAAGGCTTCCCGGCATCAAGAGAGGGTAAGCTTCAGTGCACTGCTGCTTTTTTTTTAAGATTTTATTTATTTATTTTTAGAGAGGGAAGGGAGGGAGAAAGAGAGAGAGAGAGAGACATCAATGTGCGGTTCCTGGGGGCCGTGGCCTGCAACCCAGGCATGTACCCTGACTGGGAATTGAACCTGCGACACTTTGGTTCACAGCCCACGCTCAATCCACTGAGCTATGCCAGCCAGGGCTTGCACCACTGCTTTTTACAGCTCAGTGCACTTTGGGCTTGCTAGTGTCTCGTTGATCAAGCCAATCACATGGCCAAGCCCAGAGTCATTGTGGAGGGGGGCCTCTCAAGGGTGTGGACAGAGCAAGCATAATTCATTGGTGGACATGACTCTAATATACAACAAGAAGTATTTTTTGACAACCTGAGACCATGTTATAATGCTTTATTTTATACTCTTTGAACCTGGTACTTCTCCTTTAAAATACCTAATTGATTGTATAATTTGATACTTAACTTCTGACTTCATAGCAAAGTGTATGCTCCTGGGGACAGAGATTATATCGTTCACTGCTCTGTCTTTAGCAAGAAAGGAATGTTTGTGCATGGTAAGCACTTAAGTGTTTGATGAATGAGTGATCAAATAAAAGTCCTAAGGGAAGGAAGCCCTACAGTCTTCCCAGCTTATTTTCCTTTAGGAGCTGACATACCTGAACTTAGTTGCATGTTTATTTGTTCCCTTATTTATTACGTGGGTGCCCTTCTACAGTATAAGTTCCACAATGGTAGAACCTCATCCATTGTGTTTAGAAAAACAAAAATGTGTGAACACACTATACCCTCAATAAACCTTTAGAAATAAGGAGAGAACGAACGTAGTATTAAACATATTCAATAAAATTAAATAGAAATATATTAATGTGAGACAAAAATGTATTTTATAATCTAAATAAACCAGTGGTCTAAATATATTAAAATTAATATACTCACTCTCCATTCTGACTAGGTAGTAGGGTCAAAACACAAAAGCCACAGAAACAAACCAAGACTGAGACAGGATACGGCCTCTCCTGGAACCTGAGCTGGACATGTCTCTCTCTGGAAACAATTTTCATTGAAAGAGGTGGGAATACAGAGGTGGGCAAACTGCCCCGTGGTGGAGTCACAGTAGGAAAGGCACCCCAATTCCTTGGGTCTCAGGAGGAGGATGAGTAGAGACCACAGCACACAGGAAGAAAAGGGTGAGATTGGCGTCGTTATGCAACAACAACATTGACAGAGAGCCAGAACTTTCTTCTCTTCCCGAACCACCTCTCCAGGGGGGCCTTGGCTACCCAACTCTCTTGCCAGCCTCCAAGACAGCTCAGAGCCCTTGTGTGATGGCAGAGCCGCCCGGGCAACCGAACGGCAACTTGGGAGCTACGTGACCTATGCGCACGAGGAAGAGTTAGCATATTAGGATTCCAGAGCTTTGCTGTCATACTTTGCATTCACTCGTTCGTTATGTATTAATTCTATTAAAGTTTTAACTGCATGCTTGTTGCTGTACTACTGTAGATGTCTATGCCGTGTTGGGAAACCAGTACAAAAGTCTCCACTGTGGTGAGAGAGACAAAAGGTATTATTTGATGGACTAAGGACAAAGAAGGGCTTTCACATTCGTCACTGTATCGGTGATCCCCTGACCTTGTCCCAGGATATGCGACTGCCCTGAAGGGGTTGCACAGGCAGCCTTCGCCCACATCTGATGGGGCTGGCTCAGGCTGGCCTGGGAGGTGGAGATGCTGGGAGGCCAGTGGCTGAGTTCATACGGACACTCAAAGGAAGATGTTTCTCTCCACCTGGTCCAGGTTTGTTCGGCCTCTCCTGCAGACCTCAGCCCGAGAACACGTGCAAGCCTTTGGACTGACAGATTTTAACCATCAGGTCCCAATACATTTGTCCATTTCCAAAGCCTTTTAATGATAAGGTTTGTGCGCAAGCTTATTGGGGCCCATCGGGGCACCAGCGTCTGTGCTACATTGGAGGTTCCATCATGCCAATAGAGAAAACAGAAGCTCAGGGCGGCTCCAGAGTGTCTTGACTGTGCACAGAATGAAGGAACCTTTCATTCCTGTTGCACATTCTGAGTGTCTGTTACATTCCAGGCCCCGAATTGGGCCTATGCTTGAAGACCATTATTTTGCTTCTGCAATCTGAACTCTTTGTGCCGGTTCAGTCTGGCGTGCAGAAGGCAGGCGGGCGAAGGAGGGGTGTGAAAGGGAAAGCAGGGCAGGAGGGTATGAGAGACAATCCCCCGGGGCCATCCCCGGCTCCTCCCCCACGCCTGCCTCCACGGGGCCCAGGTCCTCTCCTCCGCGACCCAGGCCAGCGTTTTTCCTCCAACATCTCCCTTGAAAGGATAACAAAAGTGTTTTCGCTGGTGCTGTTGTCATGTGATCAAAGCATAGCTCAGGAAATGGGGTCCCTCCGAAGCTGTTTATCTAAAATCTCTCATTTCACCAGTTGGAACATTTTAAGAGAACATTCTGCACCTTCTCTCCCAAGGGCAAATATTTCGGTTACCTGTGTACTGGGAGCCAGGCTGAGGCCACACATACTCTGCTGAGGAAATGAAAACACCAGAACCTTTCTCTCTGTGCTTTCTTTCTGTCCACTCCCCCCGCCCCTCAGCCTGGTCTGCTCCCGCACAGGAAGTTTAAGTGCTTCAAGGCAGGGACGATGTGAAGACAAAAAGCCCTAAAACCAAGATTCGGTGGGAGTGTTTTTTATTCCTGATAAAAAACAGAGTCCCTTTTCTGGGTTATTCAGATGAGCTCAGAGTAAATATTTACCCTTTCAGCTAATGGGTCTGTTCTGCAAGCCAGGGGAGTCCCAGACAGCCCAGCTGATGGATCGCTTTTTGCTTCCTCCGCCCTGCCCAGGGTAGGACTGGGCGAAATTCTGTGGCATGGGGAGCCGTTTCCTGTGGCATGTATGAGGCACCACATTCGTCTTGGTGTCAGGGCAGGGTGGATGTGAGGGAAGGCCTCGCAGGGACCTCCCAGCTACAGCTCTCTGAAATGATTTAACAGTCATATCGTCAGTGTTCCCAGGAGGAAGATGGATGGTGGGTCGCAGCCCTCCCCCTCCCCTTAGGTTTGAATGGAGTACTTTGTTCGCTGGTGGTTTCAGGGTGGGTAGCGCTCATACCACCCACACCCCCGACACGCAGACGCACACACAGACACGCATACGAAAATTTACATATACGAATAAAGGAGACAAATACGTGTGGACACACCGCACTGAGACTTTTTGAGGGCGGAGGCTCTTCCTTATTCATATTTGTGTTCTTACATTGCCTAGCAATGCCTGGCACGGAGCAGATGGTTAATACATACTTTTCGAATGAATACACCAATAATTATAACTGTTAACATTTATTTAGCACTTAATAGGTGCCAGGTGTTGAAGGAAGGCTTCATAAAACAAGCTCTTATTTAACCCCCACAACAGACCATTAAATTGGGTGCTGTTACTCTTCCCATTTCGCAGACATGAAAAGTGAGGCCTGGACGGGCAAAGTGGTTGATCCATGGTCACACAGCTGCTCCATGCTAGCAAGAGACATCTGGCTTCAGAGTTTATTCTCCTAATGCCTTCCCCTACAAACTCATGCATCCAGTGTATCAGTCAAAAAAACATTTCTACAGATGTCACATATAAATAGCAGTAGTTTTATCACCCAGGTGTTAAAACTTGACCTGGAGGCCTTGATTGTGTCGTGTCTCTGTCTCAGACTTGCCTTCCTTGTCTGGCCTTCCGTCCCCGATGGCCAGACACTCAGCGGAGGGAGCAGTTCAGAGGAGGAACTTCGCATCTTGACGTGGTAGGGAAAGAACCTTGGATTCCGCTGCCTTTGAGCAGCATAGATATTTTCCCAAAGAGCAACCTGGTAGGTTCCTGACTGTGTCAGTTTTTTAACAGTGACAAAACAAATTGTCCCAGACTTGGGGTTTTAACACCACACTCGTTTATTATCTTGCAGCCTTGTAGGTCAGGAGTTCTGGGCTGAAATTGGGCTCTACTCAGGGTATATCACAAAGCCAGACTGAAGGTGTGGGCCAACTGGTCTCTGCAGGCTTTGGAAGAGAGAACCTGCTTTCACGCTCGTTCAGGGGTCGGCAAAATTTACTTTCTTGCAGCTGTAGGATGGAGGTCCCTGCGTCTTTCTGGCCTGTCAACCAGGAGCTGCTGTTTGCTTTTAGGAGCTGCCCATGTCCCTTCTCATATGGCCCCTTCCACCTCCAAACAAACAGAAGCGTGTCCATCCCTTCTTGCACTTGGAATCCTTCTGGTTTTGTCTTCTGCAACCTGCCAAAGAAAGCTTTCTCCTTCTAACAGCTTGTTTTAAAGGTTGTATGGAGATTTATCATAGGGATTGGTGATTAGATTAGAACCACCTAGGTAACTTCCCTTGAAGGCTAACTATGCCATACAACATAACAACACAATTGGAGGAGTAATTCACACGTTCTTGCTATACTTCCCTTGATGATAACTGAGGGCAAAGTTGGGAGAAAGGTTGATAAGGAGGCAGAGAGGACCAATTCAGGCACGCCTTGGTAGTGGCCAAAGAAGAATGAAGGGATGGCATCAATAATTAAAAAACAAGTCAAAGCACATCAGAGTAGAGCTGAGGATTTAAAAGGTGGCACTTAGAAGGCTTTTGATCATGTCTATCTGAGCACCGGCTGTTCAGAGTGAACCACAATGTTTCATAGAAGGAAGCCGTACCTTCCTCGCTTATGTAAGGATAATTCACACCTGTGGGCTCCTTTCTGAATTCCAGGCACTGTCCTAAGTGCTTTACTTGTATTCATTCATTTTATCCTCCAACAAGTGTATGACATGAGGATATTATCTACATTTTACAGATGAGGAGATGAGGAACAACTAGATTAAGAAAATTGCTAAACGTTAGGCAGCTGGTAAGTGTTACAGTCTGCGGAAGTAAACAACGTAGCCCCTGAAATGGTGTTGAACCATTACACTAGATGCATCTGGTATCAAAGCCATTTAGAGATATGCAAGAAAGGACTGGAACAAAAAGTGGAACATCACATAGGAGACTGTAGCTCTCTGACATGGGCTAAGGCTGACAGGTGTCAGAGTGGCATGATGGAGAGAGCCTAGGATCTGGACTGAGAAGATCTGGGGTTAAGCTGCAGTCACGAATCTTGAAGCTTTTGACCTTGGGCAAGTCATGTCAGTTCTCTGAGCTTCTGTCTTCTCATTTACAAAATGGGGATAAAAACATCTTCTCAGTTATTAAAGGAGTATCATGTGGTTCACTGGTATACAGATATCCTTTTAATGAGTTTTGTAAATCTCAGACAGTATTTTCATCTGATATTTGTGTTTTGTTCCAGATCCCAGGGGTGATGCGCTGCCAAGATCAGTCTTGTTGGGTAAGAACTTTTTTTTATATATCCTTAGGCCTTGACTCTTGCTCACCTATAAGTTTCATATCAATCCTTAAAGAATGACCTTTCATTCCAACTTTTTCTTAGTCTGCCTTTGTGTTTCCCTTCACACATGTGAAGCTGGTAGGAGTCAGTGCCCTTGAGAAATTCCACTGCAGATTAGTGGACGGTATTTTCATTTCAATGTGTGGAGATTTATTGTAGGAATTTGTTCAAGAAATGGTGGAGACCAAGAAGTCCCACCATCTGCTCTCCGCAGGCAGGGGCCTCAGGCAAGCTGGTGGAGAGGTTCAGTCCTGGTCCAAAGCCCTGACACCCAGGGAGCTGGGAGGGGCAGCAAAGGCTGATGGGAGTCATAGGGGCTCTCAGTGTTGTCCGTAGATGAGCAGAAGGGACAGTGGACTGATGGACTGGGGAGCTCAGGGAAAAAAGTGGTGGGCAGAAACAGCAGCTTTGGAAAAGAGAAAGGAAGTTGAGTAGACACATGTTCGAGTTATCGAAAAGCACTTAGAGCCTAGATAAAACTGAAAATCATACATTTGTTAAATTAGTGTGATTATGCCATTTCCTTCCAATCGGTCACAGCTGGGGAACAGAAGCAAAAAGTCCCCAGTGTTTGCTTGAAGCTCAGAATGAAACAAGTATTTATTAAACATCTATAATTTATTCATCTATTCTTATAAAAATATTTATTGAATACCTGTGTTCCAGAACTGTTTTAGACATTGCCAATGGTACAATAATATGACAGAATAATTCTCTTTCCTGATGGAGCTCACAGTTTTGTGGTAAGAAACAGAATTGTAAAGAGGCAAATGATAATTACAAATTGAAATTTATGTCATCAACTATATATATGTATGTATGTAAACAGATATGAACATAAATGTAGATATTGATGTGTGTATGTGTATCTCTATCTAAAAGCACATTGAATTATCATACTGGCTTGTGAACCACTGTTCACTCATTTTATTAATGAGGCTCAAAGAGTTGAAAAATCTTTCTTGAGGTTACACAGATATAAAAGTCAGAGTCAAGATTTTACCCAGGTGCTCTAATCCCTGGCCAGAATTCAGTCTGTGGTTTCACCAAACTGTACTACTGAGCTCCTTGGCAGGGTGGGGAAGTGGAAGGTAAGAGAGAAAAGGAGAGGTTGGTATTGATGAGTGAACCAGGAATGACCAACCAAAAGAGGAAAGAGATTGTGAAACCAGAAAAGGGAGGGAGGTCCTGACTTGGAAAACAGAGAAAAAGGGTCAAGAGTCTGCAGTTGTCCTGGAGAGTTCCCAGGATATCGACAGAGGGAGGGTGATGCGGGGTATGTGGATAGACTGTGGTCTGGTCAAGTGCTCATTGGTATTCTCCTGGAAAACTATGGTTTGGCATTTTCTTGTGAGCGTCTACTTTATGATGGTGTTGGTCTTTCATTGATGAAGGCTATTCTCTTATTCCTAGTTAAGTTTCTGGGGCTCATCACAGCAGGGTACATAGTAGGTCCTCCATATATTAACTACCTTGATTAATTCAGATGTTTATAATGCACCTAGCAAATGGTAAGTGCTCTAGAATATGAAGGGAGTTCCATGAACACTGTTACTGCTCTTGCTGCTTCCCCCCCTCCAAATAAGCTAGTGACTTAAAAACTGAAAATGTACTATATTTATTTGCAGGGAGGGAGGGCCTCTGGTGGTTTGTTTACCTGTAGAAGAGGCAATTTCCTAGGCCCTAAGGTATTTACAGTTAGAGAAAAGAGAATCTCTTTGTCGATAATAAAACTCTTGATGAGGCATTTGATGAATGCACTGGAGATACTTTAATGAGCCAAACCACAGCCTCTTCAGTTTTGCTTCCTCTGACTTACACGGAAGAGCAGTGTTTTTTCTTTTCCCCTCAAAGACCTTCATGTTAACGTTCCAACTCACTCAGCATCACCTGAGTCAGCACATCATTGGAATGACGGTCTAGTTCAGTGAACAAGCAGAATGGTTTATTTATAAGCCCCTTTCCCAATGGGATCCTGGGAAAACTGCTGTCCTCTGAAGTAAATAAAGGTCAGAATGCCTTAATATATACTCAGTGGAAACTATAGTGATGGTTCTTTTGCAATGGGTGAGATTGCAAACTCTGAATTATTCTTGGACATGTTGGCACACAATTCTAGGGAAGCTTGTGCCATATGGAATCCCTACACTCAGCAATTTTCTTATCTACTGGGCCCACCCGAGGTGACACTCTTACGTGTTCTGGTAGAATAGCTTCTTATTCGGGGTCTCTGCCTTCACGCTCTCTGCCCGCCCCCACTCCCTTCTACTCGTCCAAGAAAGATCTATGGTCTTTAATCAATGTGAACCACCTCACCACCACTCCATAGAGCTTAAGGCATCACATTAAAAACTATCTCTTCTTGTTTGCCATGCAGTGAAAATTTACATCACCATTCATCCTTCAGTACCTAGAACTTTTGAATTCTATGCATCTGGTACAAATATGGCGTGCACAGTATTGGTTGTGTAGATACATGGACATGTAAGCAAAACGACATGTAAGCAACTTCTCTAACAACTCTAAACAGTAAGTCCAGCCCCTGGTCTGCTCAAGTTCCCCCAAGGATTCCATGATCGGCCATTGTCGACATGCCTCACGTGTTGGTCCTCAGTTTATTTGAATCCTCCTCATCTTTAAAGTCCCATTCACCCACCATCCTCTCCCAAAAGCCAGTGCAGATGTGCTCTGTGATACAATCTCCTTTGAATTCCCGCCACAAACTCACCCACCAACACTTACACTGTGATGCTAACTATCAGCATGTTAAGTGGGTTTTAAGGAAGTGAGAGCTTTGGATTTTACATTCCCCACAGGGTCTGATAAAGTCCTGGCCGCCAGGAAGTGTTTTCGTAAATGTTTTGTTTAACAAAATCATAGTAAAATGGGTACCAACCCCTGTGAACTTCCAGTTTCTCCCATCACAGCGATGAAAGGATATTTACCAGAAAATACCTTCTCCAGTTTGAGAAAATATTGCAAGCCAAGAGAACTGCTTGGCCCAATTCTAAGTAGCAAGGTTCCTTATCACCTATGGAGACTGGGACAAACAGGCTTTTTTTTTTTCTTTCTTTTCTTGTGCTTCTGGGCATTATTCTCAGGGTCCTCGAACTTCTGAAATCCTGCCTGCAGGAATACTAAGTGTGCACGTGCCTCCCTCGTCCCCAACAGCTACATACACACGCCCAGTCTGTGGAACTTAACCACACCGAGTCTCGTGAGCAAGGATCCGAAAGTGGGAGGAGACAGAGAAATGCACAGGAGAGCCACAGAAGCACAGTTCCAGAACGGGTTCTGTGCTACTGAAAAACAAGGCCAAGAGCCTTTCTTACAGGACAGAGGTTGGCGATATTTCTGGTGCATTGATTGGAAGTCATCCAATAGAATCCTAAATGCCAAGGCCTGAAAGCTTATCTCCTCCATTCTTTCCTTCCTCTTTGAGGCTGGCAGAATCGAAACCTGGGATAACACCAAAGTATTTTTAGCCGTGTTTATTGATCTTTTTTTTTTTGTCCTTGGAAGATACTGTTTTCTATTATAACCCCAAAAAACAACAAATGAAAAGAGCCAGCTGCAGCAAAATCTCATTTAAGCAGCAACATAATGATAATGATATTAAAATAATCATATGTTAGGCAGTATCTGGAGTTCAATACTTGGATCTTCTGGCATAATGGATCTCTCTGGAATGCTTTGCTGCTGGAATAATGCCTTTGACTGAGTGTTCTGTAACAAAACTATTAGGTAAATAAAAATTTTAAGATGCAGCGCACTTACACGCTGGCAAAGCACAAGCAGTACTAGAGAGGGATAGTCAATATCAATAACTGCCATTGGTGAAACCATCAGAGAAAGCTGAAAATGTGTGTGTGCGTTAGAGTCTTTTTCACTCTCCAGACTTTCTAGCTCTGTCAATAACATCGCCATTCATGGGCTGTAGTGGCTTGTCGTCAACCATTGCCGCCCGGTACCTGTTCAATACCAGGGACTAGACGGGCTAGATTTTATGACTTTGCTTATTCCAGTGAAATACTGAGCCTGAGAACTTGTTTTCTTTTTCTCATAGACACACTCACCAGCAAAGCTCTATTTGTGCCCTGGCCTAGAACACTGTAACATCCTATACCTGGCTTATCATTCATTGTCTGGTGCATGTGTGTGAAAGAGGACATACTTTCTTCTCCTAGAGTTTCTACCTGGGCCCATAAAATAGATTTTTTGCATTGTTCTCTTGGAAGTAGCTTTGACCCTTCTCTCTACTCCTGCCCTCGTTTCTCCCCATGGGAGGAGGAATTTTGTAGAAGGTTTATGAAATTGGTAAGGTATTAAATATGCATTATCTGAGCTTCTTTTGTTGTTTATTTTGCAGAGTGGCTTGTTATTTTTCCTTGTTTGTTTTGCAGAGTAGCTCTGTGTTATGGGGCAGCCCATGATTCCACAGAAATGTCTGTTCCTCAGGAACTGTATTACAAACCTGGATTATGGTAATTACTTACACTGTAGTCTCCAACCCAGTTCCAGCCACAGTAAATAGGCAAATTGGATCTCCACCTAACTGGTTTCAGGATCAGTCCTTACTATAACACATACTTGTGAGCCAGTGTTCACTCTCGTCTTACAGATGAGGCTCAGAGAGGTTAATTGTAGTATTTCCTCCTGTTGTCCCACAGGTAGGAAGTCAAAGCCAAGATTTGAATCTCGGTGCTATGATTCCAGGCCAGTGCTCATGTTAAGTTTTCACCAAGCTACACTACAGCGGCTCCCTGGCAGGGTGGGGAAGTAAAAGGTTAGGGGGAAAGAGATCGATTGGTATTGATAAGAGTGAACCAGAAATGACCAACTAAAAGTAGCAAAAGATCAGAAAGCCAAAAAAGAGAAAGAGGTCCTGACTTGGAAGATAGGGAGTCGTGGGTTTGCAATTTTCCCGGGGGATTTTCAGGTTATTAAGGGAGGGCGGGCAATGTGGGTGAAGAGTGGACTCTGACCAAACTCCTACCAGTGTTCTATTGTGTGCGTATGGGTCAGCATTTTCTTGTGAGCTTCTGTTTCGAGATGGTGTTGGTCTTTCCTTGATGCAGGCTATTCTCTTACTCCTAGTTAAGTTCCTGGGGCTTATCACAGAGAGCCACGTACTCGAGTCTCCATATACTGCTAATTGAATTGATTAATTAAGATGTATATTAGGCACCTAGCAAATGGCATGTGCTCTGGCACATAAGAGTGATGCAGAGAGATGCTTCTGCCTGGTCTTTGGCTCCCTGAAATGAGGACGCTTTTTTTTTCCTTCAATGTGTGAGGTTTGGTGATTAACAAAGCGTAGTAAATATATTACACAGGTGTGCTCAAGGGGACCGGGGAGTGAGTTCCAGTTTTGTCTCTCCATTGCCAGGTGATAGTGCTGCCCTGTGTCTGTGCTAGAGTCAGGAAGACCTGGGTTGGAAGGCTGGCTTTGCTACATATCAGTGCTGTGCTTCAGTTCTTGAACTTCAGCTCTGTCTGCTGCAAAATGGGGATAGTAAGTCATCCCTCTTAATATCATCGTAAAGATTTAGAGAAATAATGCCCATGAAGCCCACAGCACGCTGTCCGACACAAAAGCATGATTGTGTCAGAAAATGGTAGCCCTGACCGTCACGATTAGCTCTTTTCTGGTTACTTTTTTTTTCTCCCTGTCATCCTGACGTAGCTCCGCAGAACTCACCTGTCTGTAAGCCCCAGGACTTTCAGAGCTTGCTGGATCCATAGGCTCCAAACCTCTTGGTTTATGGATGGCGAAGTTCAGGCAAGAGAGGTTAGATGCCTATTCTGAACCACATAGTTAGTTCAGTTATCGATCAGGGGATAGAATGGTGGTGTCCTGGCTGTCATTCCAGCGATTGTGCTGACCCCATCCTATTTCCAAAGGCTCCCTAAAGAAGCTTTTATTTCCTGAAAAGTTAGGCTCCCTAGTGAAAGGGTGCCTCACTGACTGACACCGAACAAGGATGTGGACGTTTTGGCTGTTGATTCCTCGAGCACTTGAATGTCACGAATCCATTCAGAACCTGGTTCAGAACTACGATTCCAGGTGTAAAACGTTCCCTCTTTCTCCTATCATCCAGGAGTCAGAAGGAGGAGGCACGTATTCCCATAACAGAGACAGGAAATTACCCTCCACTTTGGCCGTGAGAGCCCGACTTTTCTATAACAAAATTGCCCGCAGAACTAGGATTCTGTGCTATGGGCTTACAGCCCTCCCCACCTTCCCCTACCCACCACTTGCTGGAGAAAGCATGTGATAAAAACCCCTAATTATTTTCCATATATTTTTATTCTTTTAGCAATTCCTATAATAAAAAGATAATGCTGTGGGAGATGTGGTTGCCATGGAAACAGATCAAGGATAAACAGGCTTGTACAGCATGGTGTGAGGCAAGAAGGCAGGGGCAGACCACAGCTCTCGGGAGTGGGAAGACCATGGCAGGTCACGCCGCTCCCTCAGCGCTCTCTGCCTGTCTGCCTGGACCTTTCAAGAGCATTGCACAGTTGTCGATTTAAAAGTGACCCCAGACATAGGAGGGGAGGGTGTCATGACGTATCTTCAGGTGTGCCTGATACAAAGGAAAGCAGCCCCTGGACCCGCAGACACCGGAGAGTTGCAAAGAAATACACTTTTCGTCGACCTTCTGAGGATTTTCCCTGGGCTGTAAGCACAGCATCTTGGGCTGCTAGCTCAAGCGTGCTACTCACTGCCCGCCTAGCTGAGGACAGATGGGAGCTGGCAGGTTAAATTCGCCAGCTGTGTTTCTTGACGGTTAGCGTAGTGGTTACACACAGACACTTCGCGTCATCCTCCCTTGCTTCAAATTCTAATTCTCGTCTCTTCCTAGATGACTAATCTTAGACAAGTCCTTTAGTTCCTCTGATATCCAGGGTTGTCATCTACAAAATGATGATGATGACAATTATAATGCAGGTAAACCTTTCCAACATATTTTTATATAATTATAAAACTTGTGCCATTTAGTTTAGTGTCTGGCATGTTTGTATGTATTCATTAAATTTTAGTCACTACAATTGCTTATAAGTTAAATGGTTTTGGGCAAGAGATATGAAATTATGTGCCCTGTAAAAATGTAAAAACTGTTATTTTTAGATATACTTAATTCTCAATAATAGAATATTTATATATGCTTAAAACTCATGCCACCTTGCAAGATAGATATTTATTCTAAATATATATTAGTAATTACTAAACACTCTATTAATATCAGTAATATAACACTAATACTATATATGTTACATATATTTGTGTATATATATACAACTCTCTGTCTGTATAGATATGTATATATAAACACTAGCATATATCAGTCTCAGAACCATTTTAAATACTTCATTACAAATGAGCTTATTTAAAGTACGTTGTGAAATTGCAATCCGTCGTCAGCCTTACTTGTTGGTGAGTGTCCTCTGCCCAGGTGCCCGGGGACTGAGCAGGACAGGAGTACCTTGTCGACCTGCAGGGAGTCTGGTGGGGACCGTGTCGTTATATCTGTGCTCCGTGTGACAGCACAGACAATCCAGTGGGCGATGCAGGGAGATCCGTTTCTCAGGCAACTCACACTCTGCCTCAGGTTGCCTCCATCAGAGCTGGGCCGGGAATGGTCCGGTGTGTGCCCCTTGGCACAGGTAAATATCCAGCACCCTTTCTGAAGTGTTCCCCCTTACCTTTCCTGTGTCATTTGCAGCCGCTTTCTGTACGTGTTTACCCTCTAAGAGTGTCGTCTTCCCCAGTCAGATAGGCCTTCCCTTCCCCGTGACTGCCAGGCTGCCCCCACAGCCGGACTGCTCCTTGCTGCCTCCCCACTTCCCTTGTCGTCTTAGGCAGACTCCAGTGACCCTTCCACCGCAACTTCAACACCCCCTCCTTTCCTGGTCTCCTCGTGATAGGTTAGATCTCTTCCGTGGAGGGAACTCTGCATCAGACACACGCAATATCTTTTTTGCATTTTGAACATTTTATTAACAATGCATGTGGGTTTACAAGATCTTCAACACCAATAACCTCCCAGAGGCTGGCACAATGTCTCTGTCACCTGTGCATTCTCAGAGCTAAGTGCGGTGTCTGGAGCGAGGGCATGTTCAGGGTTTGCTGAGCTGAATAGACTCTATCCAGGAGGAACTTCTCTTAGGGCCTGAACCTTCCTATACAAATTCCCTAAACCTAGAGGGACATATATCAGCACTCAGGTTCACATTAAGTAGTTCAGAATCAGTTGACCTGGGTCTGTTTTGGCTCTTTGCTCATGAACTCTATGATTTTGAGCCAGGCGTCTTGCAACTCAAGCATTTATTATTATTTTTCTATCTTTTCCTTTTTCTCTTCTGTCTCTCTCTCAACATCATCCTATATGTTAGGAATTATTAGATACTAGATGCCAGGATACACAATGAATATACATAGTTCTTACTCTCAATGTTTAGATGAACCTACATTTGAAATTGTACAGGGTTTAGCAGGGGGCAGGGAAAGAAGGAGAAGCCAATTATATAAAGGTGGGGTGGCATGGGGGTGAAGTGAGTTAAGGCTCACATGAAATGTGAACAGTAATAATACCTATAAGAGCTATATGACTTTTAATTCCTCATACTACTTTAAATGCTGCTATTAGAGGAGGGCATGGTATGTTTGTATGAGGAAAAAGAACCTCAGTGGAAAACAGTTTCTTCTAGCTATAATAAAATAGATTATAATCATATACAACTGTGATAATGCCCTTAGCAACCACTCATTGCCAGCGTGCTTTGTGAGCTGGCGAGTACCTATGTATGGCCAGGTTTGGAGGTGGAGACTCTAGAATAGGTGAATTTGAGCACGAGACCAAGGTAAGGGATATGTCAGCCGCTCAACAACTACTAAGGTAGGGAATATGATGGTGAAGGAGAGGCTACACCAGTGAACATTTAGCCAACTGAATTGTGAAAAGGAATGGAGTTTAAATGAGAATGCCAATGCCAGCATCTCCGATCCAAATTTGAGGTCCAAGTGTCTTTTGTACACCATGTGCCATGGTGTATGTTTGTGAGTGTGGCATGTTGTAGAAAATAGGACACAAATAGTGTGAACCATGCAGGAGGCAGAAATAAGATGTTAGGAGTTTGCTGGAGATAAATCTGGGGTCACATTCACAAACATCTGCGGATGCCCGCTCTGAGCCAGCGTCGGATAGATCCTCTCCCAAACGTCTTTCGTAATACGCATTGCAGACATAAGACAAAAGGGAACCCTATATCTAACTTGCAAATAAGAAAATGAGAGTCAGTAAAGATTAAATTATATACCCAAGGTAACACAACTATTCAGAAGCAAAATTAAGAATGACCCTTCATTTGTTTCCAAGTCTAGGGCTTTATCTTCCATTCGTAAGTATAGATAACTGTGTCTACTTTTACCATTTGAATTGCTTGGGGGAAGCTCATAGTTTAAATTCGTGACCTCTCATTAATATCAAATTGAAGAGGAAGGAACTCTTTCAAATTCATTTTATGAAGCCGCATTATTCTGATAACTAAGCTAGAAAAAGACAGTACAAAAAAGGAAAACTATAGGTTAATATCTCTGATGAATATGGGTAAAAAAATCATCAGCAAAATAGGAGTAAACCAAATTAAACAGCACTTAGAAAGGACCGTACACCACGACAAAGTCATAACTAGAGCACCCACTCAACTGTATTGAAGATCTGTTATGCCATACACAGGGTTCTGCGTATGCACTTTTGAATTATACTATTCAGAAACTGAATCTGTGCCTAAATTGATTATTAGAATAACATGTCTCCATGGACATTCTGAACAGTACTAAATTTCGAGGACATTTTAGCTGTGGACCAAATGTCTCCAGAAGCGTTTTGGGCAGGACAGATGGTTGCAAGGCATAATATAAAGGCCCTGGCACTTCGCAATCCATGAATAAATTCTTCCTTTTTACCCCCTTTCCTGGGGACACTCATTTTAGTATTATGAGCTTCAGTTACTCTAGTAAATTAGAGGAATTGATCTCTGAGGCAACTTTAAGCTTTTAAATTCATCTGATTTTAAATAAGTTTAAACTTGTAGTAACAATCTGTAAGTCTACCAATCTACATCTTTGTCTAAGATGGGTCAGAGGTTGCTGCAGAAATTAAACCTAACCAAATCAGTGAACGTATAGATCCACTCAGATAAAAAAGATCTCCCAAGCTCCTCGCTGTCTGGGTCGCTGTGTTTCCTGTTACTAAGGCTACAACAGTTTGTTTACAAAAAGAGCACATCTTTAACCATTTTAAAAAATAAGACGTAGGGACAGCTTGTACTCCACTAAGGGGGAAAAGAAACCAAACCCACAAATCCATCTGGAGAGGCTGGATATGATAGACCCTTTAATTTCAAGAGTAACATGGTCAAGGAGTTCGGTGAAGAGATGACTTAATTTTATATTTGGTTTAAAGATAAAAACCCCCATTTTCCTTCATCAGCTAAGGAGCACAATGCAGCAATGTGGGTTTATAAGAGATGTTGGCGAAATGTACCCAGTCGTTTTCCACTGTCAAGTCCTTTGCAGACTTAAAGCATCTTAGAAACATAGAAAGAAAAGAGCCCCCAGATTCATGCATAGAAATTGGCAGCCCAGTGAGGGAGTGTGGCTTGCCCCTATTAATGTATATTAGTGCTGGAATGGGATCCAAGGTCTAAGCCTCCTTTGATTATATTTCTCTTTCATAAATTTCATACTGAGAGTAACTTCATTTTGAAATGATAAACCACAAATACATTGGAAATCACATTTCTTACCCTGCATGTAGAGATTCCATTTGCCCAATAGATTACATGGTAGATGTTTCTAACAAGGCCATTGAGCTGTGTCATTGTGGAAGCCAAATTAATGTTAGCCCCCCAGTAGCTTACATCTGCTTTTAGTTTATGATCTAAATCAGTTTTTTTTTTGACTCTGCACTTGATCATTATGGGCTGGTTACACCTAGGTATCTCACCACCACATATCATAGTCAAATGTTGAAAACCACACATAAGGCAAAACTTTTTTTAAAAGCCAGAGAAAAATTAAACATTACATACAAGGAAATCGTGATTTGAATTAACACAGACTACACATCAGAAACCATGGAAACCAGAAGACAGTGAAATAAAAATAATTTCAGATAAAGGAGAACTAAAGAAAAGTGTCCCCAGGAAACCTGCACTGCCAGAAATACTAAAGGAAGTTCTTTAGGCTGGAAGGAAATAATACCAGAGAGAAACTTGGATCTTGATAAAGAAATGAAGGGCATTGGAAGAAGTAAATACTTGGGTAAAAATGAAAGACCATTTCCTTTTTCAACTATTTAATTTAGTAATGACTATGTAAAACAAAATGATAAGATTGTTTAGCTAGAACTTGTATATAGTATATAATAATAATGACAAGTACAGTATATGGCAACGAAAGGGTGTGGAGAATAGACCTATATGGTTGCAAGGTTTCTACATTTTATGTCAAGGGGCACTGTATTAACAGTAGGTAGAATGTGAAATGTTACAGCGATGTCATCTCTAGAACAATCACTAAGAAAACAATGAATAGAGATGAAGCTAAAAATCCAATACATACAATAAAATTAAATTCTAAAAAATATTGAAATAATTCAAAAGTAGGCAGGAAAGAGGAAAACCAACTATAACAATGAAAGGTGGTACAAACAGAGAAGAGTAAACTGGTAGACTGAATTCAACCACACCAATAACAACATTAAATGTTAAAGTGTAAACACTTGAGTGGAAGGACAAGACTTTCAGGATGGATTAAAATGCAAGGCTCCACTCTATACTATCTACGGGAGAATCACTCTCCATAAAAAGACACAGATTGGTTGCAATTCAATAGACATAAGAAAGAATGTACTATAAAACAGTGTGGCAGATAGTCTCTACGATGGTTGCCAGAGATCCTTGTCTCCTGGTGTTGATGCCTGGTGCAATCTCTCCACCTTGAGAGTGGGCTAGAATTTCTGACTTGCTTCTGGTGAATATAATATGGCAGAAATAATAGGATGACACCTCCAAGGTTAGCTCATAAGAAATCTGTGGCTTCCCTTGTGGACTCTTTCTCAATCTTTCTTTCTTCTCTTGTTCTGGGGGAAGCTACCAACGTGCCATATGTTGAGGACTCTCAGACAAGCCTATCAAAAGCCCACATGGAAGAGACGGAGGCCCTCAGTTCAGTGGGCTGTAAAGAGCTGAGACCTACTAACAGCCACGTGAGTGAGTTCAGAAGTGGATTTTTCAGCCTTGGTGGAGCCTTGGGATGATTGCCACCGTGGCCCATAGCTTCCCGAGAGATCTTGAAGGGGAATTACTCAGCTAAACCGCTTGGTTAATTCCTGACCCACAGAACTGAGAGACGACACATGTTTGTTGTTTCAAGCTAATAGATTTTGAAGTAATTGGTTTCACAATAATTTATAATTATTGCAAAGTAAGCTTAAGAAGTCTGGAGTGGCTATGTTAGCAATCCATAAAGTAGAAAAGAATTAGAATACAGATAAAATCAGGGCTAAGTTATAACAGAGATGAAGAAAATCATTTCCTAATGATAAAAGGATCGATTCATCAGAAGGATATAACAATGACAAATAGCCCTACCCCAAGTGACAGAGCCTTCAGATACCTCAAGCAAACATTGATGAAAGTATATTGCAAAATAATGCTGCAATCAAAGGAGATTTTAATATCCCAATCTTGGCAGCTGATAGAACAGCTAGAAAAAAAAGTCAATGAACAGATGATTTGGACAATACCGTCAACCACCACGACCTAATTAAATCCTAAAGAACACTGTTTTACATGGGGGTACGAGAAGCATTCACAATTAAAGAATGTATGTGTGGCCATAAAACAGGTCTCTATAAATGTTAAAATAAGAGAGTCTTGTTCTTAGAGAACAGTGTAATATAATTTAAAGTCAATAAAAGTAAGATATCTAGGAAATATTTGTCAATTAAAATAAATGTAAACAATCCATCAAAGAAGAAAGCACAAGGGAAATTATAAAATATTTTGAGCATAATTATAAAAAATATAACACACTAAAGCATATGTGAAAAAAATAAAGCAATGAATGGTGAGAGATTTATAGATTTCAATGTGTACCTTAGAAAAGTAACTGTTCTAAAACAATGAGCTGAGATTCCACCCCAGGAAATTAGGGGAAAAAAGAGTAGAGTCAATAAGAAAAAGAACATGAACAACAAAGACAAGAGCAGAAATAAGTAAAATAAAAACTAACCAAGCAATAGAGTAAAAAATATCCAAGTTTTGATGCTTTGAAAGAAATCATCAAAATTAATAAAAATTTAGCTAAACTAATGAAAAAAGAATAACATTTTTCAGAATGAAAGAGAAGTATCACTATACATTACACACATATTAATAGAATAAGACATTATTGTTAATAATCTTATGCCAGTGAATTTGGCAACTAAGATCAAGTGGACAAATACCTTGGAAAATTCAGTTTACCAAAACTGACTAAGAAATAAAAAAATCTCAGTAACTTTATATCTAATAAAGAAACACACACATAAAAACTTTAGGTTCCAATAGCTGTGTTGGTCAGTTACCTCAAACATTTTAGTAAGAAACAATATGAATCTTAAAGTTTTTCAGAAAATTGAAGAGAAGGGGACCTTTCATTACTTGTGTTGTAAAACCTGCATAACCTTAATACTCAGATCGGACAAAAGCAAAACTATAGACAAATCTTTCTCATGATCATGAATGTGAAAATACTTGCAAACTGACTTTACAAGTCTATAAAAAGAGTAATATATCATGATCAGTAAGGTTTATCTTAATTATGCAAACTTGACATAGCATTTTAAAATCATTCAATACAATGCACAATCATAACAGAATAAAAGGGAAAAAAGCATGATCATTTCAACAGAGGTCTGAATGACATTTGACAAAATTCAACAACCCATTCACGATAGGAGCTCTCAGTAGTCCACAAGTAGAAGGAACTTCCTCTAGCTAATAAAGGGCCACTCTAAAAACTCTACCAAGAGAAGGCTGCCCTTTGGTTTTACTTCCCAGCCCTGCTGACACGCCCTGCCCTGGAGTGTGAAATGGAGCTCTGTAGAAACAGTTCTAGGGTTATAGAGAGGACTGGACCAAGGGAGTTAATGGATTTGGAGGACTGGAGTTTCTCATCTGGAACTGGGCATTGCTCACTGGGACATATCCCTACCCATGGCACCCACCGATGGGTGGCCTGTTTCTAGAACATTGACACCTGCAGTTTATACGTAAAAGCCTAGACAGCTGGAACCACAAGAGCCTTGCTTAGGGCCTGATGTGCCAGGGAGGACAACGGGCTTTGAAAGTTCTCCTGAAAGACCTGGGGTAAAGTTTTAATTCTGCCACAAAGAACTGATTATATTTGAACAAGATCTTTCATTTCTCTGAGACTCAGTGTTCTCATCTCTACAGGGTGAAGACCATGTCTCTTTCACTAGCTTGTTCTAAAGACTAAATGAGGTGGAGAATGCAAATCTGAAATGTGTGGCGTAGAGGAAATTATCCATTCATTTGGCCATTTGGTTTCATGTAAACATGCGCTGGGGTGGGTGAGGTGAATGTACACGGCGGAAGCAATGCTGGAAAATGCCAGTGCATTCTCACCTGGCTCTTCCTTTGCTTTGTAAATCCACCATGAAGGAGAGGTAGTGTGAACAAAAGAGGAATAGAAGAAAAAGGGTGGAAAGAAGTGGAGGAAGGAAGGCAGTCAGGTACTTCCATAAAAATTTCTCATTTAACTCTCCCAAAAGCATGTGCATAATGATAGTTGTTTCCATGTTAGATGTTGAAATCCAAAGCCAGTTTGTCTTTGACCATGGTCTTCCATTAAACAAATATTTATTTACGGCCCCTCAGGTGAAAGAGACTGTGCTAACAAATCTCTTCAGGAAGTAAAATGTAAATGAGACACATTCTCTCACCTTATGGAATTCATAAATTCAAGCAGACTGCAATTGACTGAACATTTCTATCCCCTCAATGTGATGGTATTAGGATGTGGGACCTTTGGGGGCAATAGTCATGTAGGTGGGACCCTCGTGAATGGGATTAGTGTCCTTTTAAAAGGAACTGCAGAGAGCTCTCTTCCCTCTTTCCACCACATAACAGCACAATGGGAATATATGACAGTCTGCAACCAGACAGAGGGCCTTTAGCAGAATCTGACCATTCTGGTACCTTGATCTTGAACGTCCAGCCTCCAGAACTCTGAGAAATAATTTCTGCTTTGTAGGCCCCTAATCTATAATAATTTGTTAAAGCAGTCTGAACTGACCAAGACCCAGACTAAGACAAGTGCAGAAACATGACAAAGAGTAAACAATAAAACAATTCCCGCCCTGGCTGTCGTAGCTCAGTGGATTGAGCGTGGGCTGCGAACCAGTTTCGCAGGTTCGATTCCCAGTCAGGGTACATGCTTGGGTTGCAGACCACTACCCTCAGCAACTGCACATTGATGTTTCTCTCTCTCTCTTTCTCCTTCCCTTCCCTCTCTAAAAAGAAATAAAATTAAATCTTAAAAAAAACCAATTCCCATATGAGAAATACTCTTAATTCTTATGCATGCTCAGAGAGGCAGGGAATTCATTTGGAGCCCTATGGCTCATTTCTTTTTTGAAATCTTGCAGTTGGAGCTCTCACTAGACCTGATTAGGAATTTTGTATTCTGACCTTGTTTTTTTTTTTTTTTAAGATCATAATTTACTTCCATTTGTTTTAGACGGGGCAATTTTTTTTTCAAGGCGAAGTTCAATGACTTGCCTCACCTAAAGTTCAAATCACTTTCTGAACCACACTGAGAAAAAGTGCACACCTTAAAATTGTGTGGAGAGAGTGCGATGTGTTTTCCGAAGAAAGCAGTTAATTCGGAGGCAGCTGCAGGTCATAGGGCAGCGCTTCCTCAGCGAACCACAGTGCAGCCCTTCAGTCTTCATCGCACGGTTGTTCTCGTCTTCTCAGCGTGATCCGTGCCATTCCAGGACAGTTTGCAGTTCAAGGCGAGAGATTTTATGTTCGCTTCTGTGCGAAAGTACTTTATTGTCCATTTTTTGTGAGGTTCTGAAAGTCAAGAAGAGTAGGTTGAGTGTGTGCAACACAATGATCTCTGCCAACACAGAATTTAAAGCCCAGGCAGGAAGGCAAATAACAGCAATCGCTTACGCTTGCACAGTGATGTGGATACAGAGGACTTTTATCATAGCTCAGCGAGGTTTAGTGGTCCTCTGAATGGCACTCCTGGGGCTCGTGGAGCAGGAGGGCAAGGGAAAGGTGGTATTGGGATCTTGCTGAGGTCCCCCGTTTCGGAACAGGGCAGAGGCCCGTGGGCGAACATAGCAGCGGTGAGGGGGCGTGGCCGTTCCAGGGAACACAGCAGTGTGCAGGAGTCAGAGGACTGACATCAAAGGAGACTTGAGGAACCCCTCGGGGAGAAAGGACTAGCCACTGTGTTAATAAGAGCCAACAGTTACTAGCTGTCTACTCTATGATGAGAGGTATGCCAGTACCTGTTTAATCCTGATGAACACTTAAGTGTTATCATTGGGTTGCCCAAAAAGTCTGTTTGTTTGTTTTTCTGTAAAATAAAAGACACATTGTTCATTTTCCCTAGTAACTATTGGTTTGCATATTTGAGTATGTCAGCTACCTCTCACGTAGTATTAATGTTGACTGTCCTGAATTAATGTCTCGATTTGATCACTATCAACTTCAACTGGTCTACTGACCATGGAGCATCGTCCAGACAGACATTTCCAGCAGGAAACATTGCAAACCACTTTTGACAGATTTGATCAGTCATAGCACCTTCTCCATTCAATGCACAAATCTTCTTTTTGTGTGTGTTTTTACCTTTCTTGAAATAATGAAGCATAATATGCTGAAATGTTGCTTATTTTCTTCTATCCTCAATATTAAAATGGCTAGACAAAAATTCACCAATTTTGATGTTTTTTAAAATGCACGCTGATACGACAGCTGTCACAATACAATCTAACACAATTGTTTTTGAATAAAGTTAAAGACAACTAAGTGCTACTCGAGCCATCTTACGGAAAAAAACCAAATGGACTTTTTGGCCAACCCACTATTTTTCTAATTTTGCTGAAGAGGAAACTGAGGCACCAAAGTAAGTTAAGTAAATAGCTCAAAATCATATTGCCCAGTGTCTGGGATTTGAACTCAATCCTCTAACTGGAAAGTTCATGCTATTAAGCACTGTGTTATTGTGATATGAACATCTCAAATCCTAGAGATTATAAAATACAAAAATTCAAGAGAGCCAGGCACTCTATGTGTGATATGGATACAGAGATCAAGTAGATACAGACTTTGCTCTTGGAAAACATATGCTGCCCTAGAAGAGTCAGCTAAGCATTTATATAAGTGCAGTAAAGTGGTGTTGTACGCCATGACCTAGTGGCCACAGGGCCCAGGGAGGGCAGCCCAGAAGACTAGAAAATTACTTTCCTAAGGAACTTGCAGGTTCCTCAAGGGTAAGGTCTGCCTCATCCTTATGCTTCCTGGGAATTCTCCATAATGTCTAGATCAGAAACGTCAGGTGGCAACTCCCCAGCTGAATTCATCCCACTTCTGCATGTCTTTCTTCTTGACTATATACCGTCATTGCCACAGAGGGCATGTCAGAGTGAGTTCTCATGGAGAAAGAAGGGGACAAGAACATTAATGTGCAAGAAATAGGACAATAAAGGTAAGAAAAAGGTTGTTCTGATGGAAGAAATTATTGATTTTGTGTTTGGGGTAGTAGAGGAGTCTTCCCAAAGGTAGTACAATTTAAATGGGATTTTAAAGAATGACCTGAAACTTGACAGGAATGTGAAAATGAATTTCCAAAACATGGGTCAGCACAGGTAGTGCGATTGCCAAACCGATTGAATAAGTGAATTATCAGAAGAACTTGTTATAGAATAAAGTCCTAATCCCTAATCTTAGATTCTGATTTAAGCAGTCTGGAATTTTTCTGATAGCTTCAGTTTTTACCAAGTCACCCAGGATTCTCAATTCACTTCTTGGCAAGCCACTTTGGAGTCATGCGCTGTGTGCGCATGCTTGTTTGTGAACGGCCGGGGTGTTCCAGAACAGGTAAGCCCTTCCATAAAGTTACTGAGGGGATGACAGAAGAGAAGGGGTGAGGACTAGACTGTCTCACAGACCCTGAGGGACCAGAACAGCTTTCGAGCAGAGGAGCACCCTCAGCAGGCGAGGTTTTTAGCAACACAAATCTGGTTTGATTTGGGGGTGGGGGAATGATCAGATTTGGAACAACCGAAGGCAAAGAGAAGATATAAGAAGTTCCTATAATAGTGTCTTGAGAAGAAAACCCTAATGAAGAGGGTGAATGTCGAGAGAAAGGCGTACATTTGGAAGACAGTCACAAAGTGGAAGGGACAAGCTGACCGTCAGTCATTTTGATACATTTTCTTAGGCAGTCTGTACAGTTTATCATTCATTACTACTTGAGACCTATTATTAAACAGTCTTTATCTATTTGCAAGAAGCTTTTTGCCCCCACTCTACTTCCTACCCTAAAAAGTCAAGAAAATCAAATGAACACTGAAACTGTTGTCTTTGGGTTTGAATTTGTTCATCCAAAGGGAGACGGCGTGATTTTTCAGAGAACGGCAGAATTGACTGTGGACAAGTTTGTCTCAGCTCTTTCACGGAGAATCAGGCTGAAGACGGAGAAGGGCAAGCAGAGAAGTCTGTAGTGTCACCCCGGATTTCAGTCACTGGTCCCCAAGCACTTTCTGCTCCAGCACCTGTCTTCCGCTCTTTCATCGGGTGACAATTTGCTTGTGGAAGTTAGGGTTTCGTTGGTTCTGCGTTCCAAACATGATGTTGAGAATTTTTGAGACAAAATAATAATAAATATCAATATGTAGGTGTGAGGGGGAAGGCTGGAAGGAGTGTGGAGATTCCTTGAAGATGCTTCAAGGGAAAATATAATTTTATAGATATCTATAAAGATGTCCACACCCTTTAACAGTAATCTCACTACTGAGTGTCTGTCCCAAGGACATAATTCTAAAGGAGAAAAAAGACTGAAAGCAAAGTCTTTGGAGAAGGGAGGAAGGGAGGAAGGAAGGAAGGAAGGAAGGAAGGGCCCTAAATATAACAAGTACAACAGGATAGTTAAGTAAGTTGTGTTAAATAATTGATGACATAATGAATTTAACTTTTTAAAATTTTTTATTATTCAATTATAGTTGTCTCCCCTTTTTTTCCATTATTCTCCCCTGCCCTGACTATCCCCCTAACATTCAATCCTTCCACTGTTATCCTTGTCCTTGGATCCCTTATACATGTTCCTTGACTTGACCCATCTCTTTCTTTCCCTAGCAAATTTAATTTTTTTTTTAGCCAAAGTTACAACTGGTCAGACAAGCATGATTTTGTTCTTTAGATGTTTTGTACCAGGAGTTAGTAAGTATGGCAGACTGCCTGTTTTTTGTAAATAAAGCTTTACTGGAACATAGCCAGTAGAGGCAAGTGGCTGCACAAAGAAATCTGAAAACCTAAAGTGGCTGGGCAACTGACTGTGTTAATGATCTGGCCCTTTACAGGAAAAGGGTGCTGACCAATGATTTCCAGGGATGTCCAACCTTTTGGTGTCTCTGGGCCACATTAGAAGAAGAAGAGTTGTCTTGGGCCACACGTTGAATACATTGCAACAACATGTTATCACAAAATAATCTCAGAATGTCTTAAGTAAATTTATGATTTTATATTGGGCTGCATTCATAGCCATCCTGGGCCACGTGAGACCCTGCGGGCTATGGGTCACACACCCCTGCAAGTTTAGACTAAAGTAGGAACAACGATTCTCAGATTTGCTTGCTGTGAGCTCCCACACCAGAGTGAGATCCTGTAGGATCTTATGTGCATGTGTGGGCGAGAGGGTAGGAGTATGTGACCGGGAAAGGGCAGGGACTCCTTAGATACTTGGAATTTTGTCTTGATCTGAGAAGTGGCTCCACAGATGCAGACGTACACAAAGCCATCAAAGTGTACTCTTAAAATGTGTGTACATGAGCGCATGCACCTAATACCTAAAAAAAAATTGGTGACTAGGTCTTAGTAAACTGGGGACCTGTGAAATTTAATTGAACAAGAGGAAATTCTCTCTCTCCTCCCTCCTTCTTTCAACCTGCCCCCTTCCCCAACCCTCCCAGAAGATTCCAGATTGAGCTATATTTAGAGTAATGTAACATGAAACAGTGGACTGTTCTTCCAGTGAAGGAGCAAAACTGGCCTTAAATTCTCAAATACAATATTAGAAACAGAAGCAGGTTCCTTCTGCCTGAAACAGTTAACTAAGTAGACTTCCCCGAGTGCTGCAGCCAGCAAGCGAGCAGGCAATTGGTGTTGGCCCAGCAGCAATGGGTGTGTGAAAAGCATCCAAGGACGGAGTCAGTGTTTCATGAGCTGCCTCAAGCCACAAACTCTTGCACTAACTCAATAAAAATCATCCACAGATTTTTGGATTTACTTTAAGAAAGTAGCATTTCTATGATCCTCCTAGACAGACACACAGAACAGCTCGACTCTGGCTTTAGGAACATCTTACAAAGAACAATTCCCATTGTTCTGAGTTATTTTGGCTGATGAGGAAATTATTTCACAACTTGACAGAATGTATGTAGGTATATATTGACTTTGCACTTGGGAGAACCTCAAGTTATTTTTTCTCATTAAAAAAAGTTTGGATCACGCTGCAACCAAAAGCCAGTGATTTTTTGAGGTTCACTGGCTTATAGCAGTTGACTAGGAGCACAAAGTTTCAATACTTCTCAACTTTATCTAGTGACTTAAGCAATATACACCCTTCTTACTGTCTTTGAATACAAGATGTCTTAAAAGAAATCCCAAAATTTGATTTCAGCAAAGCCATCCTTATAAGGGCCAGTATCAGATTCACTAAATATTTACCTCATTTATTTTGCTCTTTGAAATGGGTATGAAAGCCGCATTTAGTCGATGAGAAACTAAGTGAGCCCAAGTTTCCGCAGTATTCTATCTCAGCAAAGCCAAAATTTTAATCAAGATTTTCTGACCTTGGAAAAAACCCTCTAAGTTTCTATTTAATTACAGTTGCTTCTTTCAAGTAAAATAATAATATTTCAGGTATAGTTATTTCTGCTGTCAATTAGGTATATGACCTTGGGCTAATAACAGTAGTCCCCCCTTATGCATGGGGGATGCATTCCAAGACCCCAGTGTATGCCTTAAACTTCAGATAGTACCAAACCCTATATTTAGTAGGTTTTTTCCTATATGTACATACCTATGATAAAGTTCAATTTATAAATGGGGTATAGTAAGAGATAGAAAACAATAACTAATTAAAGAGGACAATATATTATAGTAAAGTATTTTGTGAATGTGGTCTCTCTCAAAGACTCTTTTGAATTGCTTGTTTCTGGAACTTTCCATTTAATGTTTTCAGACCAGGGTTGACCACAGGTAACTGAAACCACCGAAAGTGAAACCGTGGATAAGGGGGGATGACTATAACTTTACTACTTTAACTTTAGTCTCTTGATCTAAAGATAAATCAGTTGCACTAATATGTCTCTCCAAAATGTTGTGGGTTTTGAGCTACCATATTTAGCTCTAAAATGTGTCTATTTTTATTTCCTGCTATAGCACCAAAAGAACCACATAAAAACCAAAGACAGTTTTATTTGAACTAGAAATCTGTTGGGAAATTGTAATTCAAACCATTCAACCCATTCTTTTCCATAATAAGATTATTTTAGAGTACCCGCTCTCACAGAGAGAGACTTATGATGAAAGGCCTGGGCTGTGTAAGCAAGGCCAGATTTTTAAAATTCAGCATAATTGAGATGAATAATATACAAAATCACCTGAGAATGTTTAAGACAGAAAAAAATGTAAATGTTTTAAAGAATTGAGTAAGTGAACATTCTTATAGGAAAACTGGTGATTGACTTTCTATAATATGAAGTGATAAAGTTTTAAGCTTATATTGGCTCATAGTTTCATAAAACAGTTTTCAGAAGGATCACGTATCTCTGTGCTTCACTATAGAGTTGTGGAGGTGAGAGCTGTTCAGCTGAGCAGATTATTTCTTTCAGTATCTACGAATGGAGAAATTCTTTTTCTCTCGAATGCCTTAAGTATGCATTTCGTTTATCTGAAGTATATACTCTTGGAATGGCAACTTAAGATTACAGAGATTTTTTTTTTAATCTCAACTCCTTGCTATTTGGTAAGGCCAGAAATGATACCTTTTTCATTTCAGCCAATTCAAAATTGAAATGATAATAAAAATGGACCTTTTCATATTTTAGTTCAACTTAACAAATATCGATTGAGTATATATTACATGTAGGTGTAACTGCCGGATTTGGGAGATAAAGGCTTCTGACTATAAGAACTCACCTCTAGAAGGATAATAAAATGAGGTTAATATATCAAAAGCATTAGGCTTATTTCTCATAAATACCACAAAGCAGGAGAAATTAATACAGCCTTTGGAGTCATGGAAGACTCCCTGGAGGAAGTGACTCATGTGTGGATTTTTAAAGATAAGTGGAAGTTACCCCAGTGAAGGGGCTTGCAGGAACACTCCTGAAAGGTGGAGTGCAAGGAAATTATACTTGGCACAGAGACTTGAAATACCTGAATTAAGTAATTGAAATGCACTACTTGACACGGTGGCCTGGAAGCTTTCCCAAGTGCCATCAATTTTCCGATTTGGGCAATTCATGAATCTTACGGGCCCAGCCTCTTGAACTCTCAGACTGGTCTTTGCCCAGGTAACAGTTTTTCAAAGATTTTAGGGCTTATCAATGTATTCTCATGAGTAGAGCACAAGAGGGGTTTTCTTACAAGCACATGAATAAAAGTGACAGCAAAACCAAGTATTAACAGATTACATTTCCTGGTTGAGGAAAGGGGCCAGGCCTTTCTATAGCTGTACCCCGAACAGCCACTGAAGGTGAGTGTAACTTTGAGTAAAGCAGCTTACCCAGCAGCGCAGGGCAATTTCCAGAAAGGGACTAGTCTGTGAGTCCTTGGTGGTCAACACACATAGCAGTTGGGGGAATAGGGGCCTCAGTCCTGAAAGGTCGTCTGGGCAGGGCACCACCGTATCCGCTGCAGTTGTCCTATTACTTAGACCTATGGATCTATGAGGAATACAACTAATATCATTTCAGTGCTAACCAGAATGAGTTATTGGACCTGTTCTAGGGCTGAAGTTAACAAGGGACAGTAACACACTAAGGTTATGCCACTGGCACTTACAGCAAGAGTCACAGATCCATCCCTATTGGACCTTCAAAGGAAGAAAGAGCACTAACCAACCCCGACAGTGCACGGGAACATCAGCCAGACGGAAACTAATGGATCATTTCGTTTTCGGAAATTTATTTTTTTTAAATTTTATTTTAATCATTGTTCAAATACAGTTTTCTCCCTTTTACTCCCAGTCCAGCCCCCCCCAACCCTCCCCACCTCCCTCCCATTACCACCCTCCTCCTAGTTTTTGTCCATGTGTCCTTTAAGTTTGTTCCCGTGAACCCTTCCCAATGTCCCCTGAAATTCTCTCTTCTCTCCCCTGTGGTCACTGTCAGCCTGTCCCCTATTTCAGTGTCTTTGGTTATATTTTGCTTGTTTCTTTGTTTTGTTCTTTAGGTTCCTGTTAAAGGTGAGATCATATGGTATTTGTCTTTCACCGCCTGGCTTGTTTCACTTAGCATAATGCTTTCCAGCTCCATCCACGCTGTTGCAAAGGGTAGGAGCTCCTTCTTTCTTTCTGCTGCATAGAATTCCATTGTGTAAATGTACCACAGTTTTTTGATCCATTCATTTACCAACGGGCATCTAGGTTGCTTCCCGCACTTGACTATTGTAAATTGTGCTGCTATGCACATTGGGGTGCATAGGTTCTTTTGTATTGGTGTTTTAGGGTTCTTAGGATATAGTCCCAGCAGTGGAATTGCTGGGTCAAAAGGCAGATCCATTTTTAGTTTTCTGAGGAAGTTCCATACTGCTTTCCATAGTGGTTGTACCAGTCTGCAGTCCCATCAACAGTGCACTAGGGTCCCCTTTTTCTCCACAACCTCTCCAACACTTGTTGTTTGTTGCTTTGTTTATGATGGCCATTCTGACTGGTGTGAAGTGGTATCTCATTGTGGTTTTAATTTGCATCTCTCTGATAGCTAGCGATATTGAACATCGTTTCATGTGTCTTTGGATTTTCTGTATGTCCTCCTTGGAGAAGTGTCTGTTCAAGTCCTTTGCCCATTTTTTAATTGGATTTCTTGTCTTAGAGTACAGTCGTGTAAGTTCTTTATATATTTTGGAGATTAAACCCTTTTCTGAGGTATCATTGGCAAATATGTTTTCCCGTACAATTGGTTCGTTTTCCACTGAAAGTAGTCTCTGTTGTCGGGAGTCCATCAAGGCAGGAGATACACAATTACATCAGCACATTTCCAGCATCTTCTCTGTGCCATCACTTCTCAGCCCTCCTGGCTTGGAAAGCTCCCTTCTAGTTCTATCCAAAGACGTTTTGCATGCCCTATCTAATTTAATCCTTACTACCTTATGAAGTTGGTCTTATTCTCATTTGACAAGTTGGAAAACTAATGCTCAGGTAGTTTCAGGGTACTCTCCAAATATACCAGATGACGGAACTGGAGTTCTCACACAGGTCCGCCTTGCTCCCAAGTCATATAAAACCATTCCCCTATAGTAAAACTCTGCCTGGGTTCTTCAAATGACGATGTACCTCTAAGGTAAAAACATGAATTCACTGTGGAAAAAGAGAAATTTCTAGATATCTCGTAGGAATGGAGAGAATTAATTATGAACCCAATTCCTCTTAAATCTAAGTGCTCTAAAAAGTGAGTTTCTTAGAAGCTGTTTTTGTTCTCCAGAGTGTCATTAAGTACCGGAAGAAATTATCCATTCAAGGTGTCTCACCTCTCTAAACTACCAGTTAACTTTCCAGTAAGTGAATGGAACAAAACATGTCCTCCTCATAAGATCAGTTGAACATTTAGGAAATTCACTGAAATAAGTAGAAACGCAATTCTAGAGCTTGTTACTAGAATTAAAAGTAACATTTCACTTTTTGAGTTCTAGGAAAGCCTTTAAACTGACCAGATGTCAGCAAAAATAGACATGAATGGATGTAAAGACTTCTTGTTCATGAAATGTCTATTACTAAAAAAATGTGAGCGTACAGAGGAGCTTATATAAATGCCAACTGTTATCAGTTATTGGTCAATGATGCACACACGCCAAGATGCACACCAGAGAGCAACAGAAAGAAAAATGTTTTGACTTATAACTGTAGTGTCCTTTACCTGTCTGTGAACTTAAGTTGATATGTACAGCTTATAGACTGAAGAGGAAATGCTAGATTATCCAAACACATTAGGCCCTTTTTTATAATATGAGAATCAAGTTGATGATGCATTAATCCATTGGTAGACTATTTCATCAGAGGAGTTGACAGTCTGATGTAATAACGTCTATACAGTCTTTAGAGTCCAGCCTTTAGTACATTACTTAGTTTCTCTTAGCCTGAGGTTTCCCTGTTGATAAAGGAGAGATGGGGAGTAGGGGTCATCTACTTTGCTGTGGAACAGGGAGAACTGAATGAAATGATGCATGGACCATAGTAAGTGCTTATTTTGTTGCTTCTTCCATTTTTTTCATGATGAATATATGCATGGGTTTTGTTAAAAGTAGTAACAGACCAGTAATGAATGGATTTCATATATATGATATAGTAGGTAGGACAAAGCAAATAATTTCTTGAATCATTCAGAGCTATGTTTCAAAATAACTTTTTCCAGAATATTGAGAAAATATTCATACATAATATGTATTATGTTACAAGGTTACAGTTAGTGGAAGAATCAAATTTCATTGGAGAAGACAAAATGTAAAGTACCTAATGCAAAGCCAGGGATGTAGTAGGTACTCAGTAAATAGTCATTATTTTTATACATGTACTCAATTTTCTCTAGATCAGTGGCTTCTGGGTATTTGAAGTACCCAGGACATTTGTCCCTAACTAATTATTGGCACCAGATTATTCCCAGTTTCCCTATTTCTGGATGATTTGGTTCTCATCTTGGTTTTTGCTTCCTGTTTAGGCCTCTTGATCCATGACCTAATTTAGGAACACATCCAAAGTCACAAAAGTGATGAACCAATATTTGAACTCAGGTTGAACTTAAAGTGCTAAAACTATTAACTGCTATGACCGTTTCCTACTCTATTTCCATTCTCAGTGAAAGAGGGGAAGGTGGAAGTGGCCTACCTAAACCTAAGTTCGAAAGTAAAATATGCAACCAGTGAGCTCGGTGTTACCTTTTTCACATTCTGTACCCTGTCCATCCCCCCTCACCCCAAGTTATTCCCCTGCTGGGTCAGCCCAAGTTAATTCTCAGTGCAGCCCTGATTAGAGAAGCCAGTATAACAGCTAGTTCTACTCACATTAAAAAAATGTTTCATTTAAATGTGAGTAGCAAACCCACATGACAGAAATGAATAAAATAATATATACTGGTAATCCCTATTCTCAAGAAGTATACATTCTCTGAAGGTGAAGAATTATAGATAGAAACTATGTCGGTACATTATTTATTATCAAAGACTGTGGCAAACTACCAAGGGAATAAGTAGCAAAATGAGTCACCTCAGTGAATGTTTACAAAAGAGAACTTCTGAGCCAAGTTTTCCAGGTATGAATAGCTCTACCAGGTAGACAAGATGAACCTTCAAAAACTTATGGAGAGCAACATTTCAAAGCACAGAGGCAAGGGCAAATAGGATATATTCCAGAATCCACAAGCCTGTGGTTGGGTCAGAGCATGTATATGAAGAACAGGAAGGGACAGAGCTAAAAGGCAGGCAGGGTCCCCAGCATGGTAGCCCTGAATTGGCTGGGGAAAAACTAGGTAGTTGTTTATCTTTGTATATCAGTGAAAGGCATTCTCCACTCCCTACAAGTGCTGGGAAAACTCACCCAGGCTCTCTTTCCACTCTTCTATTCATTGTACTCCATTGACTAGGAGATAAGTAAGGGGTATTGCATCAAAATTGGACAGAAATGATTTGATTTGATCCTGTGCATTTGCCCCAATATGTACATAGCATTGTTGGGCAACTTGACTCCCTATTTCCAAGTTTCTCCCTGTATTTTATCTCTGCTGCCTACTAATGGATTCTTCACAAACTCTGGTTTGGAAGTGGAACAAGCTATGCTATTCTCACCAGTGCAGATGTGGCCGTGGTGAACTTAATACTGTATTTGATTTCTCCCTGACTTCTTAGGTCTATTTTTCAAATCGGTTAGAACAAGTAAGAGTGGATGAATGAGGCTAAGACTTCTCCTGAATCCCCTCACCCCTGTAATGCTAAGAGATTTGAACTACGGTTGTGGGCAATACAGAGACTTGGGAGAATTTTTAAGAAGTACCTAATCTGGTGAGATTTGTCAGACCTACACAGGTAGTGACAGAGGTCCCAAGGAATTACTTGAGTTTTCACATGGAACAACCCAGACATTGGTAAGGGCAGATAGAGGGGCGTTGTAGGCAGAGAGGACTGATAAGGAAAGATGGAAATAATGGACATTTGCAGGCAATGAGCTGGGAACTAGTGTCAAATTGCTGGAAAATGAGTGTATGAAGTCTGTCCAGAAGGTATCTAGCCATGTACTATGAAAAATAGAGACATTTATTGAAGAAGATACAGGATACAGGAAACATCATACATAGGACAATGATGCCTCAGTCCCCTTCAAAGGAGGCACTTTGGGACCTCACACAGTTCTCCCAGTCACCATCAGCTGCCCCGTTGTATTTTCCTGAATCTCATTGACAGTCTGAAATCTCTTCCCTTTCAAAGGTGATTTTAGTTTTGGGAAAAGCCAGAAGTCGCAGGGCACCAAATCTGGGCTGTAGGGGAGCTGACTCACCTGGGTAATTTGATGTTTTGCTAAAAAGCTCTGCACGAGATGTGATGCATGAGAGGGTGCATTGTTCTGATGAACCTGCCAATTACCAGTTGCCCATAGCCATGGCCTTCTGAATTATCCACATAATGTCTGTGGAGGAATGTTCAAGCTTGGTACAAAATCTGATGCAGGTCCATTGCTCTACTTTCCCAGTTATTTGGACTGTGACAGCCATACAGTACGCATGCTCACTCCATGGTATCTACCGACTCCACTGACTAGTACAGTGAAGTTGTCGTTGTTCACACATGCACATTCCAGTCCACTCTCCTTGGCTGCCAGGTTACATCGATGTGACACAAATATATTACATTATAATATTATATTATGTTAATAGTGGCTGGACTTTTTCTGGACAGGCCTTGTATATAGGAAAGAATTGTGAAATAAAGCTTTCAAAAGTAGATTAGCCTGGGAAAATGTATAGAAAGTATAGAAAACTAAGGCCTTTAATGTGTTTGGGATGGGTAATGGGAAATCATTAAAGAGTTTAATAGAAATAGCAACTCAATAAAAGTTGTTAGTGTTGAATAGTCCTACTATATCAAAAACTGTACTATGCTATGTGTTTGAGCATTTGTGTATTTTTTGTTTGTTTGTATTAAATAATGTTAAGAAAAGATGGGTAAGGTTAATTTTCACTGAAGTTTGAACTTATACCAAGCCAAAATATATTGCTATGTGTATATGTGTGTGACTATGCATGTAAAAATAGCTAGATATTTAAACGCACTCAATATTTTAGCAAGAATGTTCATGCTTAAACATTAAAAAAAGTTATTTTAAGTATCATTTGTTCTTAAAAGGAGGAACAAACCCTATGAGACTTTGGGATTCTCTAAATGTCTTGAGCTATTATTTTCAAATGCCTTGTTTTTGGCAGGTCTCAAAGTCAATGCTTGCCAAGTCTTTTCTCCCTTAATTTTTAAACCCACATGTATTCCAAAGGGAACTGAATGCATATGTTTTTTACTTGTTTACACTTAAGTCATCAAAAACTTTTTAAAGACATTTGAAGTCTAACAAACCTTTGGAGTCTCTATTATTAAAACCCTGGAAATTGTAATTAAATTCTGGAAATGCAATTGGCATTTGTTCAGAAATCAGGACCTCCAATCATATGCATGTTCCTAATTAAATGCCTGTGCCATTGATGGACGATTGGACTTATGTTTCCATGTTTAGTTCTCAGTATAGAAAGCTGATGTTACCAATGCTGCATCTCTTTCCAAATGGTAGTGATGGGCTTTTATGAACCATCCACAGCTTCTTGGTCCTCTCTACCACCAATGCGATACTTCTGTAAGACAGTCAACAGTGATGCTTGTTTTAACTACTAAGTGAAGCTTGAACCTATCATATTTACCTCATTGATGTGCATGACCACCTTACTCAGTGGTAGAAGTATGGTTTGGGAAGTACCCTCAAATAGCCACCATGTTAATTTCCTGACACAAAGAACTGAATTTATTATACATTCATAAATTCAGCCGATGTTGTATAATTGGATTTCTGATACCTGGCTGTTTCTGCACATGTAAGAATTCTTCCTCCATTGTCAGTATTGAAGGAAATAGAGTTTTTGCATTTGTTTGTTTGATTTTTAATTAAAAGAAAGGATGAATTTGGGGGTATGACTTTAATGAAGAGATTAAGGACAAAGTCAAATTTCTTATAATTTTTACAACTATGAAATAAGGACACTGGACTAGGTTAATGGTTCTCAACCTGGTATTTTTCAAACTTAAAATGTTCTATTAGTTATTAACATGACAGTGCCATGAATTATGTTTTAATATTTTAAAATATTGTGATTATTTTTAAACGTGTAATTATTTTAAAATATTGACACCATTGTTTATCATTTTAAATCACATAAAAGGAGAAGAAAAATATTAGTCTTTCATAAATGGAGTTTGGTCATCCCAGTTTTTTTTTTTAAGAAATAGGAGTATTGTGTATTGTGAGATAAACACACTATTCAGTGGTGATCACCAATGGTGAATACCATTGGATCAGTGATTTTTTTCAGGTCCCATCCTGTTTAAAAGTTTATAAGTATCTTACTTTAATATTCAGAATACGCTTTGCATACAAGTTTTCTGTGTAGCCAACATATCTTGAGGATCTTCCTAGTTCACATACCCTTCTTTGCTGGAAGCCACCCTCAACACACAGGGGTAGTTGATCTGGGAGTGTGACCTGTTCTATGGGAATCTCCCCTATGTCCTCCTAGCCATAGCTGATTGACCTGTGTATTATCATCTGATCCTAACTGCATAAATTAGATTTTCTCTTGCAGATTTGAGAAACAGAGATTGAGTTCAGTTAGAACTAAGAAGCATTGACAACAATATTCAGAGTGAATATTTTTGAACAACCATCACTAAAGTCCTAAATTTTCTGAATTCTGCCCTTCCCAGGGAGTATTTAATTTTTAGTGTTACACAACAAATTGCCACAAACTTAAGGACTTAAAACAATGCAAAGTTATTATCTCAATGTTCTGTGCATCAAGAGTGTAGGCGTAAGCTGCCCAGGTTCTCAGCTCAGGGTTTCACACGGCTAAAATCATGATGTCAGCTGGAAGTCCTATCTGAGGCTCAGAGTTCTTCTCAAGATCATGCAGGTTTTTGGAAGAACCAATTTTTTGTGATTGCAGAGCAGAACCCCATTTTTTTTTGTTGGCTGTTGATCAAGGATTAGTCTCAGCTCCTAGCAGCTTCACTCAGCTCCTACCCACATGGCTCTCTCACAACACGGCAGCTTACTTCTTTGAAGCCAGCAGGAGAATTTCTCCCTAGTCTGCTAGGACAGAGTGTTATATCATGTAATGTAATTACGGAGTGACTAGCATATTCACAGGTCTGGACCCCCCTCAATAAGAGGGAATTATCCAGAGCATGTATGCCAGGGGTCAGGAGCTTGGGAGCCAACTTAGAATTCTGGCCTGGAAGTTTAAGTTGTATTTTTTTAAAATAGCTTGGTGTCCTTCAAAAAAACTTTCTGTACTTGTATACTTACCTAGCTCTAGTTTTTTTGTTTGGTTTGCTTTTCCAACTTACAGCAAAAGAAACTAAACTAATACAGAATATTATATACTTTACACCATCTCCAAGGCTCTCAGGGAATATCTGAAATAGAGGGCAGATGTTTTTACCATACAAGGATAGAATTCATTTAATTTAAAAATAAATCAGTAATTGAGTAAGTGGTGGATAAATTGGTAAATTGACTTTCTTCTCCATGCCACCAAATTTGTAAATGTTTAATAGCTCTTTCAGCCAAGTCATCATTACTGACTTTCAACTTTACATTAACTGTTCTTTCCTAACTTCTGGATGTGTTTTTGAATATCTCTCTTTCCTTTTGCGACTAGACAGATAGGTCACTTCTAGGCTCCAGGAAATTTTTTTCAAGTAAGACTATTTGAAAAATTTCTTTCCCTCGGGCCCTTCCAATTCACTGTTATTTTGTTGTACATTATTGATGTTCTCTTTATCAGCACTTCCTTCATGTAAACTAATGACAGGGGGCGGCTGCTAGCAGTATTTGCTGAATTAAGAATCAGGCCCTGGCTGGTGTAGCTCAGTGGATTGAGTGCAGGCCTGTGAACTAGAGGGTCACGGTTTGATTCCCAGTCTAGGGCACAGGCCTGGGTTGCAGGCTAGGTCCCCAGCAGGGATTGCAGGAGAGGCAACCACACATTGATGTTTCTCTCCCTCTCCCCTTCCCTTCCCCTCTAAAAATAAATAAATAAAATCTTAAAAAAAAAGAATCAGAAACATGGGGATAAAATGTTTCAATAAATAACCATGGTGAAATCAAAAAGACATGAAAACACTGGTAACCACAGAGCTAGGACACCAATGAACCTAGGTTCAAATTTGGACCTAGTACTGCAGCTGATCAGCTTTGTGACCTTGGATGAATCATTGAAATTCATGAGCCTACATTTCTTAATTTGAAAAATGGTTTTGGGAAGGCTATGTGATAAATCTTCAAGAAGCCTTCCAGAAAAAAAAAAAACAAGCTAATAACCAAACAAACCAACTGTAGCAAGTTCTTCAACTGGAAGTCACCACAGTTTGTTCTATAGGAACTAAATAATGCTGACCGCCAGACACTGGACTGGAGAACAGGATGTGAGTTGAGAGGTTAGACTGGCAAATGACCTATGGAAGCCTGGAACAAAAACTCTTCCAAAAAGGTCACTCTTTTTTGGATCGTGACCATCAGCCCAATTACAGTCTCTTTTTGGGGGACTGATTGTATGTAAGGCAGTAGAGGGTGAGGAGTAACTGAGTTGCAAACCAAAGGAGTTGACTTGGGTCCACTAGTTCAATGATGATGTCATTAGTGTTATCCTAATTCCCCCCATGAGGCCTCATTCTTCAGCCGTTAGGACTACTCTGGTGTCACCTCCCATATCCCAAAGTAAACCCCCATCATCTAGGGTACTCTAAGGATGTCTTTGTCCCTTGCTCTGAAACCGTCCTCTGCAAAGTGCTAAGGTGAAAATAAAATCATGTACATGGAGGACAGCTTGGCACCTCAGAGAGCTCAGTAGAAGGAAGGGCCATGTCCATCAGGTATTAGATGTAAGTCAGGACACAGGTGATCGGTAAGTGGTATTATTGTTAACACAGTTCTGTTTATGTAATACTTACAGCACCTGAGAACAATTACAGTGTTGCTAAACTTTAGTTTCTCTAGAGGAAAAAATAGCACTTTCATGTTGATAATAAAGCACTTCTTTGATGGAAGAAGCTTAAGTGGTCCCCGAGAGTCATCAGAGGTATCTGCCAGAGGAGGTCAGTACCCATTTGGACATCCCCCACCCTGTCTCCCATGACCACAGTCACCACCGGGTTAGGCACAGTCAGGCTGTGCCACCCCATCCTGAAAAGGTGTGGCTCATTTTCAGCCCCAGGCACACCCTCAGTAAACATGACAGTTCACCTGGCAGTGGAGTCGACTTCCCTGGGAGTTTCTGTCGGAACAGGTCACCTTCTCCCTGGCCCCTGCAGAAAGAGAGGGCGAGCAGAAGGAGCTCCTTGGAGAACTGAGCAAAGCAGCTCAGTGGGTGGGCAGGACGGAAGCCAGCAGGGAGCTAAGAGTTCAGTCACTTGAGAAGAACGTCTTTTGCTGAATTGAGAACAGCCTCTGTGGGTGCTGGTCCTGACTCTGTTGGTTGCTTGGCACAAATCATCTCTGGTGATATGGATGCCAAACTTGAAGCTTGTCGTTATTATAGGAAATTGAGGGTCGGCTTTATTGCATTGCTAGTTTCCAAGAAATAAATCCTTTTTTGGCGACTAAAGGATAGTGCTTCAACCAGAGTCTGGCTTCGGAATATTTGGAAGGCAGGCTGCCTTGTTGGTTGGTGTGTAATTTTATGCATGTATTCTTTCCTACTGTCTGCGCCTTCCATTCTGCATCATTCACTGCACAGACACACAGACTTAGTAGCCACACCCAGCACAGAGTCTCTCTCTCTCTCTCTCTTTCCTCTCTCTCTAACACATGCACCAAAGATTATAGAGGTAAATTTCTGATTAACACGAGTATCCAGGGACAGATGGGCCAAATTTGACACATCTCCAAAGGCAAAACAATTGTAACTGTTGTGATGCGAGGTATGTTGCTTTTGCTTTGGAATCCAGAGGACTCCTCTAGCAGCCAAACACAGTCGTCATCTGTTCAGTATGTTTCCTAGGATGGCGTTGCCCATCCAGGCAGCACTGCAACCAGAGTGTGAGAGCTTGACCCATCCCTGGCTCCAGGCCAATGGCCATCCTCATCCCGATCTGTCAAAATGGGGCCTCGGACAAAAGTCATCCAGTCCACCAGCCACAGATATCCCCTGCCTTCTTGACTTTTCTCAGAGCCTGTATTCCTCAGGATGCTCAAACAGAATGAATCCTGTTCCTTCCGACTCAAATTGGGCATAACGGCAGAGCAGATGGTGCTGGTGAGTTAAGTATGAGCAGAACACAGAGTACAACTTGTTTTCAAAAACAAACGGCTCTTCTTGGAAGGTACAACCTAATCGGACTGACAGAAATCAAAGTCAAAGTCAGGGAAATGGCGTTTTCGTAGCCCAAGAGCTGGCAGTTCCCCTAGAAGTAGAACTGAAAAGAATTTAGAGGCTCTCTTCTCCTGTTTCTCCTGGTAAAGCTGATCTGCCCACAGGAAGAGGCGATAGTAAATAACAACACTCCACCCCAGCTTGTCAATGTGACAGGTCGCTGTTTTCATATTTCCCATAGCTGGTTTCACATGTCACTCATAGCACTCTAAATTCCGTGTTCCTTCCATGTATCCCGCTGCCTCTGACAGTCTTCATAATTAAGAAAAAGTCCTTTAGAGTCCGTTAGAGCCCCACTCAGGGCACAGGGGTCAACATGATGCCAGGCAGAGGAATTAACCCTTTCTTCTCGGCCCTCTTTGCATGGAAACCTGACCACCCCTCAGCTGTTGCTGGTGACCTGGCTGTTGATGACAAATGTAAAATACCAAACTTTCTCACCAAAGGCTCATTGTCCTGCCTAATCTCTAGAGAGCGAAGTAGGGGCACAAGATGAATCTCTTAATAAATTATCTTAATTTTTTATTATGAGAATAAGTTGTAACTTATTCTAACCTTTTGGGTTCATAGCCTTGCCTTTTGTGTTTTTATTTGAGAGTCCTTTTCTTAAGAGGTTATTTAAGCAGGGTTTGGGGTGTGTGTATGTGCGCACGCGTGTGTGTTGGCATTCATACGGTCCAGCCCACCAAGGTTTTCTATTTGAGAGTGGATAGGCTATTCCACTAAACACTTAAGCAACCTTGTTTGAAAGGCTGGCCACATTAGTCCCTGAGAGGATTGCAGCCATCCTGGCACCCCTTGATTCTGTGACTTATTAGGGCTTCCTTTCAATGGCCATTACATTAGGAAAAAATTTACAACTCATGATCAACAGCTGTTCCTCTAAATAGAACAATGCCGTTTTTTCTTTTCCTTTTAGCATGCCAGCATCCCTGTGCTGTGTGAGACTACGACTTGCACTTGGCATTCTGTGGGAACTACTTAATCCTTGAAAACACATGGGAAATCCAGTTATTTGTTCACTGGTTCATTTGTGTGTGTTCATCTGTTCCCTGTGTCCCACTTACCCTTGCGTGCATTTACTCAATCCCGTGCTTGTTTAATGGGCTATTTCTTTATTTTGGTAAATATAAGTATATTTTGTCATGTATATGTGACTAAAGCATCAAACCAGTAATTGAACAGGTATCTGCTGTAGAGGGCAAGGTAGCTAGTGCAATGATCATCAGGTACATAGAAACCATAGACTTGGTGCTTGGGTGACACAGGAGTTTGGCAAATTGAGAACATAATGCCTAAATGTCTGCAGTTTGCAAAACAATGATGCCGTCTAGCCACCTAAATTTTACTTCTGTGTCTTATCTCATGATGTGGGGAGCAGCAAGCCTAGAATTGGAGAGTGAGGAGGCTTCCGGCTCTAAGGCATGTTCTTGAAGCATCTTCTGTCCTTCAGGTATTCTGTTTAACAGCGGAAGAAAGGGAGCCCCAAATCAGGGAGGCCAAATTTGCCTGTGAGGAAGACAATACAGAAAAACCCAAAGAGACTGCAGAAGTCTGTACTAGCTTCTTATTCTCTGAAGACTGTCTTTTAACAGGTGAACATGATGCCATCTTTGTAGAAG
Source organism: Phyllostomus hastatus (assembly GCF_019186645.2). Taxonomy (NCBI): domain Eukaryota; kingdom Metazoa; phylum Chordata; class Mammalia; order Chiroptera; family Phyllostomidae; genus Phyllostomus; species Phyllostomus hastatus. The sequence goes on along the minus strand of NW_025334017.1, from coordinate 42,130,697 downwards.
AATCAAAGGGTTAATTGTAATTGATTCATTGAACTCCTATCTGTCTAAGTTTTTCATATTTACTGGCACTGAGTAGTGTAAGCATTCCTAAAAGTGTTTAATTACACTTTTTACCCCACTATGATGTATTTGAATCCATTTTATAGCTTGTTTTATATTCTGTTTCTTACTAGAGTTTTTGTAATTCAAGTTCCTTGATATCCTTATTAATCTTATTTTTATGTGTGCTGTGGCTTGAGATGGATCTTAAACCAATGGGCATTTAACCTATATGTTGAATATCATCTAACAACTTGTAAATCCTCCATTTTCACAGGTTATATAATTACAGCATTCATGTAAACATTCAACAAATATTTATTCAACTCCTAGTATAAGCTGCACGTAGTCTAGACTATCCTAGTTTATCAGCAATTTTGAATCAATGCAGTCCAAATGCATGAGTTCTCATAGTGAAAACATCCATATCGAGAAATAAAAAAAATTTACTCACCCCAGGAGTTGAATAATAAAAATATCCAAATGTTGATAATATGGGATTGCTTATTTTATTTTTTGTTATTTTCTCCTAAGTTTTCCATAGTAGACATTATACTTTTAAAATGAGAAGAAACAGATTACATTGCAAATACATACATTTCTGCTTTAATTGTAATTAGGTTTGACATTGATTTGACAAATTTATTGAACTTCTCCTTCCTCCCACCCCTGAAAATGTCCCACTTGGCCCAAAAGCTTCAAGGTCCTAGATGTAGTTTTATCCTTTTTCTTTTTTGGTTCTCACTTTATTCTGAGACTGGAAAAACTTCATATTTTTAAAGCAACTTTTCTTCTTAAACTTAAGAGGTAGCATATTGCTATAGAAAGAGTCATGAGTCAGAAACACCAGAGTTCAAAGTCATCTCTACCTCAACTAGTAATAACTTGGAGAAGTTATTGTATCCCACCCAGTCCTAGTTTCCTTATGAGTAAATAAGGGGTCAGCAAACCCTTCATGATAATTTTCAGAGGGGATGAAATCACACAAATCATGATAAATGCCTGCCACACAATAGGAGAACTCCACAAAGTAGTTTCCTTCCCACTCTAATTCCGCATTGGTTTTGGAAACTGAGGCCCAGACAGATGATAATGTCGTGGCAATGCCAGTGGTTGAGCCGAGCTTGAACCCATGCCTTCTAACACCGGTTCAGCTCTCTGTCATATACGTCACACTGGTTTTTCTAATGCGAGTCAGTTGTCGGAAGCATCCAAATGACATTTCCACTTACTCTTCCCCTCATATTTCTGTGCAGTTTAAATAACACCAAACGATAAAGCACTTCTTCCTTAACACTGACAATTCTGTTCATGTGATATTAGCTTACTACCCGATTGCCTTTCATCTGGCAAAGTGGTTGCCTTGTCTCCCTGCCCACCTCCCAAGGACCCGGTGACTTCTCAAGGGAAGAACAGAAATAATCTAGTCCACAAATCACAGAGACAAGAACTCAGTCTGGTCACTTTTTGCTAAGCCCCCTGGTAGAACAAAAGTGCTAGAGATCACACAGCTCGTGTTCACTTAGTTCTTAGGCTGCTCTCGCTTCTTCCAGCACTGCCTCTCTTTGAGTAAGATGTAGGAATCCAATAGTGACACTCTGCTAGGACATGGAAAAGGGGTGGTAATGAGCCATGTTTCCAGCAGGAAGCCAATTCCAGTACACCACCTTAGCGGAAGTTTTCTGCAGATGCGACTGACTGACCAGGAAGCACTATGGGCCCAATTGCAAAAGTATGTTTATTTGGAGTAACCAATAATTTTTTGCAAAGAGAAAACACTTGGGAATTATTATCAAAATGGATCAAATTGTCAATCTTCTACTACAAACCATGAAGCAGGTTAATAGGTGTTTAAAGCTAGAAAGGATCTTAGAAATTTCTTACTTGAACTTTCTCTGTTATTGCGAGGAAATTTTATATGGGTCAAACCAAGGCCCAGAAAAATCAACATGTTTTTTCGAGGCTAGTGGTTGAGCCAAGCTTGAATGTGTGCCTTCCAGTACCAGTGCAGCCCTCTGGCATGTATGTCCCACCGAGTCTCCTAACTCAGGTCAGGTATTAGGTGCATTACAAATGACATTCCCACTTACTCTGTGCTTCATGGCTCATATGTGTAGGCAGTTTAAATAGCGTCAAACAAAGTACTTATTCCTCGACATTCATTTCTTCAACAAATAATGAATGATCCCTTTTTATGTAATACACACTCATAGTGGAGAGACAGATTTAACTAGTGAATCCAACACCCTCTTTCTGAGGAAGTGCTGGGGTTTCTTATCCCATAGTGTAGATTGGGGATGTAAGCTTTATTCAGGGATGAAAAAAAGGTGGGGGGAGGGGCTGGGCATTTTCAGTCCTGATAAACAATGACACAAAAAATCTCTGGCTCTTTCTACAAGAGAGTTTGTAATTATTTCCAGGAAGTTAGTCAGAGCACTTGATTATGGGTAAGAGCATGTTAAAAAGGAGACTACTTCCATCTTGGAATCTGATGTTTACTTCAACATTCTGGAACATGCCCAAGCAAGGGGTTTGCTTTCCTTTGGCTCAGCCTCCTGATTGGAATAAAGGGAATTCCCAGTGACTCACTGTATCAGACTTATCTTGAGTTGTATAAGCAATGAATGTAGAGAATGGAAAAGCAGTTCAGAAAGAAATGACTAGAAAGAATTATAAGTAAACATATGAGTATATGGAGAAAAAGATTAATCTTACCAACCATTTGGAAACATATCTTGTGTTACTTAATATTCTGCCTATACTATAGATAGATGATTAAATACAAATCACAAATGTTATGGACTTTATAATCCAGCCCATGGGATCTACTTGTAACCACCAAATCACCACTGCCTATTACCAGTCAGAATTCAGTGCTTCCTTCTCATTTTGGAATAGCATTTTAGTTGGGATGATAGCACAGTGTTTTGATATGAAGAAGAGACATACCACTTCCAGACAGTTTCCGTTTGCCCACTATATTGTCTGCCTGGGTCTCAGTTTCTCTGACTTTCAAATGGGAAAATAATGGGCCATATGTACCATCTTACAATGCTCTGAGGATCACCTAAGATGAGGCACATAAAAGGAGTTGGTAAATAAAAACTGAGTTATATAAACAACAGCTATTATTAGTATCCTTGTCTTTAGCCACTCCATTAACTCACTTTGTAATGAACACTTTGTAACGGACTCCCTCCGTATGCAAGTCCCAGACTTCCCACTAGAACTGACGCTCTTTGAGAACACAGCTCATCCCTACTTGGATCCTGCATCATCCGGGAGTTCGTGCAAACTTTTGTTTCCCTTCCAGATGCACAACCCCTTTAAGGGAGTTTCTCTCTCCTTCCTTCTTGGTAAAAGAGCACATCAGGATGGCTGAGCGGGCTTTTAGAATGGGCTTGAGCTCATTCTTCTCCAGGACTCCACAATTCAATTTTAGCCTCCAGTGTTGATGGAAAAGGTCACAGAGTTCAAGCCGCTCTTCAGTGGAAATGAAACTGGAGAAGGGCAGGAAGCCAAAAATACTTCCCTTTCTAAGTGGTGTTTGGGGACGTGGACTCCAGCACTGCAAGTGCCCACTCACCCTTCCCTTGCTCCAGGCCCTTCCCAGCCCCCTTCGCCAGCCCTCACAGGGGCATGAGGGTCCTGCTGTAGGAAAGCAGAATTGCCCTTTCCTGACACCAAGCTCAGCAACCGGGCATAGTCCTCTGCATCCTTAGAGTCCTCCTCTATTTGCAAGTGATGCACCTCAGGAAGCCAGCTGTGGATGGCCAAGGGACAGTGTGCTTTGTTTAGAGGAAGGGCTTGTATGAATGCTATTAATTGAAACATCTCTGGAATGCTTCCCTTGTCTGCAAAGGAGGAGTACTGGGCAGGAAGAAGAAATTGTTCCTATGATAAAGTCAATATATTCTTATATATATTGAATAGCTCCTGAGACACATTTTGGAATCCATTTGTTAAAATCTTTGTGAACAGAGGCTGTTATACTTGTTTTATTTTAAATAGCATATTTATTGCAAGTAAAAATTGCTGGCCTCTTACAACTTGTAATTTAAATGTTTGCAGCTATGATTGATGTGAAGATTGATGTTGCTTCAAATTCTTTTTTTATTCCTGTTCTTCTTCTGTATCAGTGAGTATCCAAACATCAGAACCTCTACCTTGAATTTCTCAAACAATCTTGTTAGGCTTACACGAATTGGAAATTCAGTTTATAATCTGTTTGCAATTTGGTAATATTTTATTTTTCACTTATATTTTTCATTCATAGTCTGTGAGGATATGGGCTTGCCCATAATAATCAGGGGAGTTATATGCCATTCAGCTCAACCAATGACCTGGCCACACTGTGGTGCACTCTATTCTAGTAGATGCTCAATTAAACTGTGAGGGCGAACTGAATGAAAATCTAAGCTTCCTAACATGATAGACAAAGCATTCTCTGTTTTGGCTCAACCTAGACCCTCAGCTTTATTTTCTTCTCTTTGACTCCCACAGCTATGTTAACGTTGAAGTTTTGCTTACAGTTTTCTCCACGCACAAAGTATGTCATGCTTCTCTAAATTTATTTGTTCTGTTTTTTTCGCTGGGGATGACTTATCTCCACTTCTTCATCTCACTCACTCTCCCTCGCCTTCAGAATTCAGTTGATACATTGACATAGGAAGTCTTCTTGACAGTTCCCTCCAGCTGCTGTCTCATTACACTCTTCTTATACCATTTCATAGCACCCTGAAGGAATCCCAGTTATAGCATATTTCAAATGACATTGAAGTTAATTGAAGTTATCTTTTTTTTCATGTCTGTGCCTTCTACTATGGACTCCTAAAAGAGAGGGAGGTAATTATGGTATTATGACTTGAACCATGTCCCTGCCCATAAGATATATTAAAGTCCTAGGCCTGGTATCTGCCAAGGAGAGCTTATTTGAAATAGGGATTTTGCAAATATAATTAAGATGTAAGTCAAGATGAGGTCATGCTGAAGTAAAGTAGGCCCTTCATCCAGTATCACAGGTGTCCTTATCAGAAGGGGAGAGACACAGAGACACGCAGGGAGAAGACGGCCATGCACAGTTAGGGCAGAGATTGGGGGGTTCAGCCATAAGCCCTGGAATGCCAAAGGTTGCCAGCAACAACCAGAAGATGGGAAGAGGCAGGGAGAGTTCTCCCCCAGAGCCCTGGAAGAGAACGAAGCTGTGCCACCTTCTTGTTGTCACGATGTCAGCCTCCAGAACTGTGGGGGAATCGATTTCTGTGTAAGCTACCCAGCCTCTCGTGCGTTGTCACAGCAGCCTAGGAAACTAATAGAGTTTGTTTTCTTATTCAATATCCTTTTAAAGGGTCGACATAATTTTTGACACTTAGTAGACAGTGAAATGATTGTCTGTAAATAAAGCTTTCCAGCTGTATTTACCCCTAGAATGTTCTATTGCTTCCCCCACCCCTTATTCAGCAGTCATTCAAATCCTACCCAGCCAGGAAGGCTGGGAACATTTCTCTGACCCACCCAGTCCTTTCTCCTCTGGGTTCTGGAGCCATTTTATTATTTATAATAATTTTAATGTTAGATACTCCAGTATACTACAAAACACAGCTTGCCTCCCCCACCGTTTTCACATATTTTAAGGTCTGGGGGAAGCTCTGTCTTGGTTATCCAGTGTTAGTTACACATGAATCATTTTACATGTAATGTATGATGTAACCATAACTACTTTCTGCACTGTGCACATTTTCAAAAGCTCATCAGAAAAGTGAAACTTGAATTGATGAAACAACTCACCCAAGACATCAGGGAAGGAAGTGGCAGATTTGGGCTGTGAACAGACTCGGGTGATCCCAGATTGGGCTCTTTCCGCTGCTGCCTTTTAGTAAGATTTCAGAGTGGTGACCCCTGACTGCAGTCCTCATTTGTCCTTGCTGTCCCTGAAGAAGAAATCTGAGACTTTGAGCAGCAACAGGAACTGAGCATACAGATACCCGGGACACGAGGACCCTGTCAACCCAGTGCGCTGGAACCCACAGCAAGCAGCCAGCCCACACAGAGTCCCCTTGTGATCTCCCGTAACCATGTCCAGTCTCTCCCGCGTCCCATGAAATGGCTCACTCGAATGCAATTGCCCAAATAGCAATTCAACTTTTATTAAGTGCAGGTTGGATTTGGTTTGTTAAGGGTAACAGAACTGAGGAAGTTACTAAGACATTGTCTTCGGGCTCATTGTAGCCATTATTCTCTGATTCCTCCCTCCAGGCATGTGCCTGGAGACGTATGACTGGAGAGGGAGACTTTCTTTATAAAAACCTGGAATTCCTAAGCTGTAAGGAAAAAAGACAACTGTTACCAATTTCCATCCTTCTAAAGGAAGACCATGTGCCAGAAAACATTCTGTAAACTTCTAAGAACTATATCAAGAGCTACTGTCATTGCTTTAGAAATACGCACATGGGATTTCTTAATAATTTTTATGAAGCGAGAGTGGTTCTTTCTCATTACCTTAATTAATTATTTTAAATCTATTTTTATTATGCCCTTCTTAATTGTGTTAACATAGTATCTTAGTCAGCTTGGGCTATATAACAAAGTACCATAGACTAAGTGGCTCAGACAAGAAATATATTTTTCAGAGTTTTGAATCTGGATGTCAAAGATCAAGGTACTAGAGGTCTGGTTCCTGGGGAGGAAATCTTACTGGCTGACAGAAAGCCACTTCTCACTGCGTCCTCACATGGTAGAAACCCAAGGGGAGCACACTCCGGTCCTGTTTTTTCTTCTTCTGAGGACACTAATCCCATCACGGAGGTCCTGCCCTCGTAACCTCATTTAATACTGATTATCTTCCAAAGGTCTCACCTCTAAACACAGCACATTGAGGTGAGGGCTCCCATATGTGCATTGGTGGATGGGTGAGGACACAGCCATTCAGTTCCTATAAATAATATGTGATTTGAAATAATAGCTTTTGCTCACCTAACAAAATCCTAGCTATTTCATTAGTCGGAGAGAATATAATGCAGAATGCTCAATTCTTAATATGTCCACAGGCACGAAATGTTTGCTTTGTTATTCTAAAAAGCCTAAATACATTTTAAAAATCAATGTGGTGGGAAACGTAAGTTTTATTTCTGGTCCCAGCACTTAACAACCATGTGACTATGAGTAGGTTACTTAACATCTTGAAAGGGGCTGGCCAAATCTTGGGTAATTTGCACAGCAATGTAAATAATGATAGTAAGGAATTACAACTCATTTAATAAAATAGGAATCCAGGTGTCTTTGGTGATATAAATGAATAAATAAATGAGGAGATGAAAGGCTCTATGTTATCATAACATCATAATATAAATAAGATGATTGAGTTAAAAAGTCATTTGATAATTATGGAAATAATTTAAATAAGAAACATCAGTGGATGCTAAAACTTAAGAATAGAAATGAAATGTAAAACAGGGTTTTGCATGGTTTTAAAGAATCTTCTCATAAGATATCTATATTTATTTACAAAGGTTAGAAATACATATAATTTTAGGATAGAGAAAATGAGCTTAAACCACATGATCAAAATTAATATCACCAGTAATGGAAAATATTGGTATCTTGTGCCACTGGGTGGGAGGCAATGAGAACATAGCTGTGACATTCTGGTCCCAAATGCATAGCCTGGGTCTCATCGTGGGAAAACTTTGGGCACACATAAAGGCAGAGACATTCTACAAATAACTGGTCTGTAATGTGCAAAAATACTAAGATCTTAAAAGTCAAGAAAAGACTGAGTCACTGATCCAGGTGAAAGGAGATCAGGGAAACACAATAACTTTGAGCAACTTGCGATACTAGATTGGGTCTTTTATGCCTTAAAGAACATTATTGGGACAGTTGATGAAACCGTAATGGGGTCTTAAGGTAAAGGGAGAGACAACAGTTCTTTGTACTCATCTTGCAACTTTTCTTTTTTTTAGCTTTGAAATTGTTTCCAATAAAGAGTAAAAAAAAATAGGGGAAGATAATTAACAACTTGAATTCTGGAAATAACTCCATGTTGTGACAGGAAGAAAAGTTCTAAAAAGGGTTTGAATTGAAAGTTAGATTTCATGTGAGTTTGGAGAGACTTTAGTTAGCATTGTGATATTTCAGAATAGAGGAAGATATGCTTGCTCTTGATAGATTAATGCTAGTGCTTGAAAAAAAAATCTCGAAAGCTCAAAATGGCCTGTTGCTTTGATCTTCTAAATCATGGTGTTATTTAGAGGAAGCTGGAAAGCAAATGAAATTTTATTCGATCACGTACATGATACATTTAATTAGAGGCATAATTTAGGGGATACATGAAAGCATTCTGTTGGTATCTTTTGTTTTTTCCATGATAAGAACAAGGGAATTGTTTTGTGTATGGGGGAGCGGATACGTTTTTTTTTTTTTCCAGAGGATAATGCAATTTAGAGGCTCTGTCTGTTTTAAGTGTTTCTCAGGGCTGATTAAAGCCTTGCACTTGGGCTGGAAAGCTAATGCTCATCTGTGTAATGAATGTCCTTTCATTGCATGAAAGAGGGACTTCTTCTTAAGTAGAAGTTAAGAGTGGTGACCGGATTACGCTAAGACAGGTGGCAGCCTGCCTATGATGGGGGAAAAGCTGAAGCCAAAGGCTTGGCCTTTTGAGTTTGAAGGACGTTGCCAGACTTATTGAAATTTAAATTTTCTTGTACTTTAATCTAACAAATTCAAAATTCCTCCTTTGAAATGTGTGTGTGTACATTGATCGCCATGTTACTCCGGTTACCCAGAGCCCCAGCATCAGTAAATAACTGATATATATAAATTGAGAACAGAATAAATGAATACCAATGGATAATTGAAATAACGATCATCTTCTCTTAGTGATGACTATTTCTACTTTCTCTTCTTACATTTTCTCCTTTCTGGAGCAGAAGTCAACACTCTAGCACTCCTGGGCCAAATCCGGCTGGCAGCTTACTTTTGTAGGGAAAGTTTTAGGGGAACACAGCCTTGCGCCTATTTTATGCATTGTCTGTGGCTGCTCTCATGCTCTGGTGGCAGAGTGGAGTACTTACAGCTCAGACTGCACGATCCATCACCATACAGTGTTTACTGTCTATCTCTTTACAAATAAATGTGTGCTGACCCCCGTTCTGGAGACCGATGACGTGCTTAAAGTTTAAGTAAAGGTAAAGTTCAAGAGAGATAGAACCTGGTGGAGTTTGCTTCCAGGAGATGATGCATAATAATGATTTCAGCTTCTTAGAGACCCTTGAAGACAACTCGTGCGTATTTCTGTTTGTGCTTCATGCTCTTGCATTAGGAAAACAGAATCCTCTCTGGGTATGTCAAAATTAAAAAAATGAAGCAAAGTTGTTATTGACAATTATTTACAAAGCTATTCAAAGGACTAGAGGGACACAAATGAGGTCACAAGGCAATTACTGCGGGAAACTATTAAGACTATGCCTGATGCTGCAGAAGAAACAGAAAGGAAGAACGATGTTCCTCAGAGTTCGCACTGGCTGCACAACTGATGTCGAAGTTGTTGGCATCTAGCTGCCTGAGTGGGAGCCTAGGGCTGCACCCACCCCCCGCCGCCAGCCAGCAGCACAGCTGCCCTGCTGCTGCAGGGGCCACCAAAGAATGGGAAAAACATGCTCTTCCTTCCTCCCACTGTCCAGACTCCCATTAGCGCCTCTCAATGGCATAAATTATCACGAAGCCCGTTGCAACGGTGGCTTGCAGATGTGGTTGTAGGTCTCTAGCCCAAGGAGCAGTGAGGAGGGATAGGAACGATGACTCCGAAACTCATGGGCGACAGAAGCTATCTGCCAAAGGCTCATATAACTATGTAACTAGCTTATTCATCAAGTCCGTATTCCCATAAGGCATTTTTTAAGTAGTGGTGGAAGTGATGGGGAGACGAGGTGCCACAGAAAGATGCCACGAGACGAAAGAGTGTGTATAAAGTTAAAGAATTGAGAAAGAGTGTGATGACTTAAGGATGTGATGTATTTTGCTTGAAAACATGATGGGAAGAGAGGAGTACTCCTCCTGAAAGCTGGAGAGGTAAAGTTGGAGAGCGGAAGAATCGCGAAGGTCCCTAAACCTAATGTAAAAAATAATAGCATAAAGAAAGAGTAAATATCATTATGGGATTTAACCAAGTTTATCCATTCTTGGCATAATATTCTTCATTATAAGAGACAGATTCCAGCCCTCTTGACTAAGTGTCTATGAAAGGGACGGCAGGGAATTTTCCATTTTTATCATGATTCAGATTGATTAGCAGTGACTGCCTGTAGATCTGAATTGTGGAGGATCCTGAGCAACCTCCAGATTCCTTGAGAAAGAGTGCCAAGATTGATTTGTGATGCCTGCCACCAGCGGAGGAGTGGCATAGTGTGTCCCATGTTTGCTAACATGATTTAGATTCTACCTACATAGGTATGTATGCACATATGTACATACATACATACATACATACATACATGCCTGCAGGTATTGGTTTATTTAGGAGTTTCCAAGAACAGCAAAAGGGTTTGTTGAGAATGAATGCTGTGAGGGGGTAAGTCCTCATTACATACTTTTATACAAAACTAATAGAGGATCCGCAATAGACTATCACACTAATCTCCGGCTGTGCTTCCTTAGGAAATGATGGTAACGTGAGTGAGTGCAGCTCAGGGAGCCCTTTGTGGCTGTTCAGACTCGGGCGTGTTTCTCTGGGTTCCACATCGCACGAGCGCTCGGCACCTGGCCTGGGCTGGACGTGCTGTCGCCTCGGGACACTTCGTAGAAGTTGTTTGTAGTGAGCAGTGATTTCCACCCATAACACCGTATGAGAAATAAATACACCTTTTCTTTTTAAATATATTAATTCAATTTCCGTATTGTTTCAAGTCCATAAGCAGTTGTAGATGGAAAGAGAAAACTAGGTCAGTTAAGAACCATCACGTCACAGTTCCCTGTGGGTGGGTTTTGGAATAACAGGGACCTTGCAGTGTCTTGTAGCAGCTGATCTTACTTAATATTTAATGAGCCGTTCATTGTCATTGTCTTATCTACAAATCCTCTTACGTCTTGGGTGTATACAGCGAGTTGACTGATTCTGTGCCATGCCGAAGGGTAGAAAAATTTGGGGGAGTCTATCAAGCCCTCCCAAATACACAGCTACCTTTCTTCTTCTGGTTTCTTCTTTTGACCCTGTAACAGGGTGCAGCCAAGAGGGGGACCCCAAATAGGGATTTGGAAGGGGGTCCAGAACTCAAGGTGTTCAGGAAATATTAGGATGTTCTCACCCACCCTGCCACAGGTGTGGGTTGGGGGAAGGGACACATGCAGCAGGGCCACTGAGAGCTGTTTTGCATAGCAACAGCTTTGCAGCTACCATCTGGCATGGTCATTTAACATATCTATAATGTTGCATGGATATGTTAAAAGAAATATGTTAAAATAGCTGTGGCCATGCTCTGAACCAGGGGAATGGAAGTAACTTCCCCACCAAGATGTAACTGGGGGGCAGGTCCCCCGAGTTACAGCATCTGAGTGGGAGCTTGGAGAAGATTGGCTCCATGACATGGGGCCACACCTGCCCAGACTCACGGTGGCGGCCCAGTGAAGCTGGAAGGCTGTGAGAGTGCTGGCAGGTGTAACTGATTGTGGGAGGAGTCAGAAATGGGGCTGCAGAGGAAGATTGGCGGGGCATTTGAAACCCAGATGCGGCAGCCATTACTAGAGGAGAACCATGAGGCTGTGGCAGTGCAGAGAGGACCACAGCCAGTGCGGGGGAGACCCACTCGGTCTTTAGCAGAGTGGGGACTCCCGCAGCCCTGCGAGAGAGAACTATGCGGCTTTGGCAGAGTGGAGACTCCCGCAGCCCTTGTGCAGAGAGGACCACGCGGCTGGGGCAGTGAAGAGAGAACGTCATGGCTTTGCCAGGGTGGGGTCCCACACCTTTGGAGGGGGAACCACCACTTGGCTTTAGCAGAGATCCTGGAGACACGGCAGATGGTGCCGGGAACCGAGGGAGGCCTACCAGCTGAGATGGATTACTGGGAAGAACTGGGGGCTGCCTGAGCTGCGGACTTCTATTTCTTTTCCTGAGACACGGTACCCCACACTGGGCAAAGGGGGAAGGAAGGACTGTGTGTGTTTGTGGGTGTTTTAAGGGACTTTGGGATTTTGGTGAAGACTTTAGGTCACTACTTTAAGGTTGTATACCATTAAATAAACATTGCCTTTCCTTTTCATGAATCTCAGGCATTGAGAGATGTCTTTCCTCTGGCGGCAGACATAACGAACCTGGGGGCTTCCTTTCGGTAATAGTGTATTGGCCCAGGCTTCCCCTTGGCCCCTTGTTGTTCTGTAACAACCCTGATAAGGCATCAACTGATAAGCCAAACATGCATTCACACAGCTCTGCTGCCCTAAACCTATCTTGATCTTTTGTCTCTTTCACAAATATGACTGAAAAGGATACAGAACCTCCGGGACCTCAGGGAACCTCAGGGAACCTCTCCCTCTGTACTCCCCTTAATCCCCCATCCGTGGGAGCTGGGGCATGGTGCCTGTGTGGGGTGAAGTGAGGGCAGGGTAAAGGTGGAGAAAACTGTGACTTCCCCAATATTCTCACTATATCTGCTTCTACAATTACTAAAAAATAGCCTTAAATTATTGACTCTATACGTTAATGCAGGTCTGACAATTGTGTGGTTTCTCAGATCTCTCTGAGGATGGGTTCTTCTCTAGGAAAAAGATACTCACTTTCTTATTTCCCTCTTTGGTTTTCTCCTTCCACATAAAGTGAACTACTTGAATGAATGACCTAGGTGAGGCTGCATTCTGTAGGTGAAGAAGCGAATAAACCAACTTGGCCCAGAATTCACGCAGCCGATTCAGGGCACAGTAAGTTGAGATCCGAGGCTTTTGGTTGTGAGGTCAGGACACTTCCCTCCAGAACTGTGCTTCTCCAAATGTGTCGGGCATGGGCACCATGGGACTAAATGGCTTGAATTTCACAAAAGAAGATCTATAAATAGCCAGTGGTACATCACTAGTCATCTGATGCGGACCCCAGCTCATGGGATCTGTGTCATTATGGATGAAATATGAGACAAATTCACACGGACTACCGGGTCCTTTGGAGGAAAAGGGACGGCATGGCTGTTCTCTCAATGGCAGCAAAACCCTTGGTGCTTGCTCCAGTGAGCTTTTATCGTCTTACTGGGCACATTATAAGAAGGTCCTATTTAACTATGCACAGGCTCGCTTTAGGTGGTTACCTTATACAGAAAACAAAGGGGAGGATGCTGGTAATCACATCCCAGAAGAGGGATATTTGCAAATGAAAAGGCAAAAGAGGTTGGACCGGTTACACTCATCCTTGGAAGGTTTAGCATGGATTTTAGGAAGTTGCTTTGCATTAAATGTCCTCAGTTCAGGGTGAGGGAGTTTTAGCAAAAAGCGAGACTCACAGTGACCTAGGTACATTGCAGGCCTGATTCCCCACAGGAAAACCTATCCGTGGGTGTGGGTCCTGTGCATCTCCCAGAGGGAGCTGGGCCCACACACGCAGAGTGACCTCCCACAGTCATCAACTTAATACTCTCCAGAGATATGCAAATAAATCCCATCCTGTTATACCACTACATACCCACTAGTAGGGCAAAGATAAAAATACTGTAAATACTAAGTGTTGGTGAAGATGTGCAGGGACAGAAACTCACATATTGCTAGTAGAAATATAAACACTCTTTGGCAGTACCAGATACAGTCAAATATGTACTTATTATATAACCCACCAGTTCAACTCCTGGGTGTTTGTTTATACAAGAGAAATAAAAACGTGTGCCCACGAAAATAATATAAGAATGTTCAGAACATCCTTATTCATAACAGTTCCAAACTTGAAACAATCAGTGCATTCATGAACAGGAGAATGGATAAAAATTTTAGTATGTTCACGCTCTGGAATACTATTCAAAGACACAAACTATGGATGCCTATAACATGGCCGAATCTCAAAAATATAATGTGAAGAGCAGGCCACACACACACACACACACACACACACACACACAGTAATTCCATTTATGTGAATCCCAAGACCAGGGACCCAGGGATATACAACCTGTGGTGATGGCAGTGAGACAGAGGTTATCTCTGGGCAGAGGTAGGGGGCTAGGAAGGGACACAAGGCAACTTTCCAGGTCATGAAAATGTTTCATATTATGTTTTTGGTCACGACTAAGTCAAACTACTAAAACTCGTATCAGGCTCCACACTTAGGATTGTACATTTTATTTTGTACAAATTATACACACTATAGTAAATATATATGTGTGTGTATATATCTCTCAAAAATCAAGTAATATAATAGTGTTGAAAATGTAAGATTCTAAAACAAACCTAGAGAAAATGATAAATAATTTTTTAACCTGGCCAATCAGGGGTTCTAACCAGGCGAGTCTAAACCAAGCCAAGGAGTCTGCCTATTAATTAGACCCCCTGAGGTGATTCTGTACTTTGAGAAATACTAACTTTTCTGCCAAAATACATTTTTACATGATTTTTAATTAACTTCTCTTTGACTGCCAATTTTCTACTTCCATAATATCATGTACCTTTTCTCCACACTTCAGCATTGATACCAGTGTGAAACAATTCTGTCCTGCCGTCTGGATATCTGCATTGCTGTATCTCTGGCTTATTAATTCGCTTTGATTCTGTGAACTCTCATAAAATATTTAAACCTCTTAATTAAAACACTGGTGGGAACCAGAGTTCTCTCTGGGGCAGGTATTTGTTTTTGGCCAGAAACCGAGGTACCCACCCTACACACATTGTTTTTCTCAAGTGTTTACTCTTCCGCTGGAAAGAATGAATGACAAAAACATTGCCTTGGGGTTTGACACCTGCTGCAGAATGTTGCCCATAATAGATGTGTGATAACTAGAGTTGACTTGAACTGGAATGGATAAGAAGGGAGGGAGGGAGAGAGGGAGAGAGGGAGGGAGGGAGGGAGGGAGGGAGGGAGGGAGGAAGGAAGGAAGGAAGGAAGGAAGGAAGGAAGGAAGGAAGGAAGGGGGAAAGAGAAAGAGACAGAGAGAGAAAGATAGACACTCTAAGAGAGCATGAGCTTGAAAAGATTTCAAATGAATGAAGACCCTTGAGACTATTATGAGTCTGGCACAATGTAGTTACTTTATTTTTTCATGATCCCCATATTTGCTTTATAAAGTAGGTACACATTATCCCCATTTTACAGATGAGAAAGAGGCTTGAAGTGGTTAGTGGCCAGCATCAAATAAGGATTACATTAGTCAGATTCTGCAAGTTTACAGGCAGACGTGAACAACCAGAATTCTTTCAGAGGCTTATAACAATACATGTTTGTTTTTTCTGGGTCAGCCTTGGCTCTGTTTCATATGTCTTCATGTTGCAGAACCAAAGCTAAAAGAGGAGACTCTTAAATAAGACTATGGGAGAGGTCACAAGTAAACCACACGGTGGCTTTTAAATCTCTGCTAGGCTATCCCATCTGCTCTCTTCCCACCAGCAAGGAGTGAGACTGTTCAATCATCTTATGGGGAATGAGAGTAGGAACACTAGGTGTTATGGACTGTTTGTGTCTCTCCAAAATTCCTGTGTTGAAATCTAATTGCCAGCATGGTGGTATTAGGAGGTGGCAACTTTGGGAGATAATTTTATTACGAGGGTAGGACCCCTATGAATCAGATTAGTGCGCTTAATAAAAGAGACCTCAGAGAACTCTTCTGAACTGTTTCCATGCTAGCTGAGGGTACAAGGAGAAAAGGACAGTCTGCAACCCAGAAGGAGGTTTTCACCAGAATCCAACCATGCTGGCACCCTGACATCAGACTTTTAACTTCCCAGAATTGTAGAAATAAATTTCAGTGGCTTTATAAGCCCTTCAAGTTATGATATTCTGTTATAGCAGCCTGAGCTGACTAAGACACTTAGGGAAAATGAAATAAAATCTGCCAGCAATGGCAATTGACAAAACCAGACTTCAGACTAAGATTTGTCTGGTATTAAGGTCTTTTTTCCTTCCACTAAGAATATTTTTTGAGCTATGGTAGCATGTACAATGGCTAAGAAGATGAGATTTGAATCCAGAAAAAACTGACTCTGAATCTCATCTCTTTCATTTATTAGCTATGGATAACTAGAATTATACCTCAGCATGGTGGTGAAATTTTAAGTATTTATTGTAGAAAGCATAACATGTATACAAATTCTACTTGCACAATTGTGAGATCTCATATTCAAAGCCTGGTCCACATGGATCCCTGGAGTTTTCCTTTATTATTCTTGCACTTTCTCTGGTTTCTATGGATCCCAAATTTTAAGATTCTGGACATTCAGAAAATGTTATCTAAGTAATTTTGGAAACTGATTTTATCTTCACACCTAAATACATTAAACAAACTACCATTTGTTAGAACTATTATTTCATGTCAAAAACAAAAGATGATAAAGTATACATTTAAATTTCTTCATGATGCAGGGAAAAAAGCAACATGAAAATGTATTTTGTGTTGTTTTGCTTGCAATTTTTTATAGCAAGTTCTTCAGCTGGAAATGCTGGTTTTTTATCACATTGGTGCCAAAAATATTCACATAGGTACGATGATAAAGGTTAAATTTAAATTCTCCTTATTAGTTCAACCATTTTGGAGTATTATAGAAAACTGAAAGAAGCCAGAAACGTAATGTCTTCTTGCCCAAAGTTCTCCCACCTATTGGTCCCCAAGGAAGACAGGTCAAACGTCTGCTGAGATTGCAGAAAAGTATTTAGGAGAGTTTTAGCTTGTGGCCAAGATTTCTCAAAAATGGGCAGCAAAGAATACGAGGTCTGTCTGGAAAAAGTCCAGCCATTGTTCATACAATGAGAATGGTTTGCATGACATCCATGGAACCTGGCACTCAGGGAGGGGGGCTGGAATTCACATGTGTGAACAATGACAACTTCACTGTACTAGTCAGTGGGGGTGGTAGATGCTGTTGAGTGAGCATGTGTACTGTGTGGCCGTTGTGTTCAAAATGACTGAGTGCGTAGAGCAACAAATCTGCATCAAATTTTGTGTTAAGCTCGAACATTCCTTCATGAAAACTATTGGGATGATTCAGAAGGCTGCAGCTATGGTGATTGGTAGCTTCATCACCACAACACACCCCTTCGTGCGTCATATCTCATGCAGAGCTTTTTGGTAAAACATCAAATCACCCAGGTGAGTCAGCTGTCCTACAGCCCAGATTTGGTGCCCCACAACTTCTGGCTTTTCCCAAAACTAAAATCACCTTTGAGAGGGAAGAGATTTCAGACCATCGTTGAGATTCAGGAAAATATGATGGGGCAGCTGATGGCGACTGGGAGAACTCTGTGAGGTCCCAAGGTGCCTACTTTGAAGAGAGGGGAATGAGGTGTCATTGTCCTATGTACAATGTTTTTTGTATCTTGTATCTTCTTCAGTAAATGTCTCTATTTTTCATATTACGTGGCTGGATACCATCTGAACAGACCTTGTATGTCTGAGGCTGATGCTGGGGACTCAAGTATACTTTGCTGTGTACTAAAATGGCATGAGGACCAGTATTTGAGAAGAGTTCAAGTGCTGAGGAAGCCACCACTGGTAATGCTGGATTGGGTTGTCCTTTGGTCTGATTCGTTTAGTTCAACATTTGTATTGAGTACCACATATTATTTCTAGCTGTGGGAATGTGGTACCACCTAAGAATGGAATCAGACTTTGTAGATTCTAGTGATGGGCAAGAGCCTCTGCTGAGCACCAGTGCTCACATGTGACTTCTTGTAGTGTTTTCTAATGGTGCCATACAATACTCCAGCATACAGCAACCGTGACTGGTCAGCCTTCCCTTCTTTCTTTATTAATTGAGCAAAGGGCTAACAGCAGTACTACTAGGCTACAGCATGATGGTGCTTATTTAAGTCCTGCTCTGTGACTCAATAGCATGTGACCTTGTATCAATGTGACCCTGCCACTCTTCTGTTAAGATCCCTCCTTTAGCAACTCCATACCCTGGCGTACAAATCTGTGTAGGACTGGTCCTTTGACCAAGTTCACACAGAGCCACTTAGCATTCTCCAGGCACATTAGTCTTTTTTCTGCTTCTTCAATTGACTAAACTTTTCATGCTTGAGCTTCTTTGCTCATGTTCTTTTCTTACCTGGAATGCTGTTTTCTCCGATGTACATCTGAATAACTTCTATTCATCCTCCAGAGCTAAGTTTAAATGTTAGTTCTTCATAACAGTCCTTCCTGGCTCAACCTAAAAAGAGATCCCACTTCATTCAATTAGTTATTTTCTTACAGCATACTCTTTTTTCCCTCACTGTGCCCTGACTGCAGGTTACAAGCTTAAATTGAGTTCTTTCCCCATAAAACTGGCTCTTGGGTCTGTTATGATTCAGAGGAAATTCAACTTGAATCATGAACAGTAACTCCTCCGTTAGCACCATCATCATTATCATGGCCAAAGCTAACATTCCTGAAAGCTTTCTTCATGCCAGAAGATGGGCCACATCCATCGAATGGATCACTTCCTTTAATCGCACAGTGAATTTATAGGATAATATAGGATAAAACTCCTGTTTTAAAGATAGGAAAACTGAGGCTCAGAGAATGTCATGAAGTTGTTCAATGCCTTAAAGTTGGGAAGGGGTACAGCAGGGATTTGAAGTCATGAGCCTAATGCCAGTACCTGTGTTCTTAACTACCATATTGTCTTTAAGACAAATTATGCTCAATAGTCAAAGTAGAGACTCCAGGCTCCAGGTCTAGACATCCGCTTTTACTCCAAGCCCTTCGAGACGGGGAAATCCAGGGCTCCTGGCTTATGTCCCAGCCTCCTCTGGGATGGCTCGGTAGCTGAGAAGTCTTTGGTCTACTGGAGACTTTATCTCTGAAAAGGTAAAATTGGAGCAAGGAAAACAAGGCAGACACTGACATATCAGGCAGTAAGAAGGAAAAACCACTGACGATAGGAAAGACTGTTACCTGCAAGTCATCCCATTTCATCCTCTTCCTGTCCTGACCCCTGGGAAACAATTTCTTAGAACCCAAATTGGCCTTCCTGTAGTTTGTAGCCATTGACCACGATAAGCGGTTTTCATCAGATTTCAGAGCAATTATTATCTCTATTTCTTAGTCTGCCTTGAAGCTCCCATGGATGAAGAGAGAGTCCCTTTATTATTTCAATAATATGAATGCTATTGGACGAATGCTTCAATTGTTTAAAGCGCTCATTGCTGTGCTCATTCATTTGACCCTCACAGCAGCCTTTGCAGGGTGGGCATTACTATCAGCAGCTTCTAGATGAGAACACTCGAGACCGAAGGCCTGAATGGCGGATACAAGTTAGTACAGAGTGAAGTGGCAGAGCTCAGGTTCGCTCTCCCTCTAAAACCATCCAGGCCCTCCAAAGTGACCATTCCAGAGCTATGCAACCCTTATTTCTCTGGTTGCTTCTGGGTACCTGGTGAGCTACTCCCCGAGTCTGGGCCAGAGAGGGCAAGATTCTTCGCATCCACACAGAACTTACTGGTCTGGTTAGGCAGACAGTGGCAGCATCGTAATTTCGCAGGAAAAGGGCAGACTAATGGAAAACAAGGTCATATATATCATCAAATCCAAGGCCTGACATTTACCAAGGACAATGGTTTCATCATAAAAGTCTCAGGCTTTTTGGAGCCTTTCAATTAAGCACCCACAAGACATTCTGCTTCCTTACCAAGGAAGGGAAAAGGAAAGAATAACACAGTGTGTCCATGTGTGCGGGGATGGGTGGGAATGGGGAGGGGGATGGCGGATGAGAAGAGGAAGACCAAAGGGGGCATTCCTGTGGTCAGGAGTAAACTGAGCTCCTAATTCTTTGTGACCAGTTAGTAGGATTAAGAGTTCAAAAGGGCAGGTCATAGGAGGGCATGGGGTCAACCTGGGTCTTGCAGGGATGTGACCCAGGAAATGCTGGCAGGCTGGGCCCCCCTATCTTCCCCAGCAGGTCTCCAATTAGGATTTAATGGCCAAATGTGGAATGCATTAGGAGTTCGGAGCAGAAAGTCCGTGTTCAAAGCAGCCGGCTCATTATGGCTGAGTGAAAAAACATTCCACGGGCAGTTTTCTCCTGAACTTGCCGATGGTGGGGGAGTTTGCTGGCAGCGGCACCTTACAAAGCCTCGTGTGCAAGTAGCCTAGGCATAATCCCCCTGTTTTCCTTGAAGATGATGCAGAGAAGAATCAGCAGATCCCTGGCTGTATGTGGTATTTGGGGCAAAGTGAGGGGAAAGAAGAATCATCTGACCAGGGGTGCTTTGATTCTTTTTGCATATGGGTCTTGTAAACATGTATCCAACTGAGGACACACAGGTAGAAAATACATGTGTCCTAGATGTGGATATATGTAAGATAGTATTAAAATAAATGCATACCTCTTTATGTCTCAGTGTCTATGACAGTTACTTATTTACCTATCTACCTCTCTATTCATTTATTCACTTATATTTCTTTTTTTAAAGATTTTATTTATTTATTTATTTATTTTTAGAGAGGGAAGGAAGGGGGAGAGAGAGAGAGAGAGAAACATCAATGTGCGGTTGCTGGGGGTCATGGCCTGCAACCCAGGCATGTACCCTGACTGGGAATCGAACCTGCGACACTTTGGTTCACAGCCTGCGCTCAATCCACTGATCTACACCAGCCAGGGCTTTTTCACTTATATTTCTTAAAGTTTGTCTTTCTACCTTGTCTTCTCACAGAGAAGGATTTAAACAATTGCCCTGACTCTGTATATTGTGTGTGTGTGCCCACACACATGTGTATGTATGGGTGTACGTGGAGCATAAAAGAGAAAAGTGTCTAATAAACAAAAATGCATATTTATGTACGTGAATCTGCCTATGCCTTACACCTCTGACTGTAACTGGATATCTAATTTTGGGAAGATATGTTAACATTAATGCAAATGCGTCTGGAAGTCAGGTGGCACAATGGGTAAAGAGTCAGCCCTGGGTCATGAGTCTGTGCAGTTTCATATTTTGAAAACATGACATACCTATTCATTCATGAGACAGATCATACATATGCACACTCAAGTTCCTGCTGGATTCAAAGGTATGCTAACATATTATTGCATACTTACACACTACTGCCACCACACCCTGGTGTAAAGCAGGGGACCACATGAATTTTTATCTTGAACATTTTAATGCTCTCATCAGCCCTGAATTTAGGGTGACCTCAGCTCGGTTTTCGCACTGAAAGTCCCATATCCCAGGAAGTCCCAAGTTTTATACAAACTGGGTTACTTGGTCCCCTTGCCTGCATGAGGTGGGGGCAGACTACAGAATAGGGAAACTGAGTCTGGGCCATACTCAGAAGAGTGGCACAGAACTATTATTTCGTTTCTCTTCATAGAGGAAAAAAATGCCCAAATTCTTCCAGAAAACCCTATTTTCATGAGTGGAGTTTCCTGCCTCTTAAGCATAGCACAGAACCCCAAAGCCTGGACACTTGTGGCTGCTTGGATCTATTTTGGAATTGCATGCTGCCCCTTACCTGGCATGTCACCAGGGCTAATTTACCTGGACTTGCCAACCTTTAGACTCCTGTCTGGAAAGTGAATATAATAACCACCTCACAGGGTTACTTTATGGATTCAGTGAAAACCTATAGATGCAAAGCACTTAAGTTACTGTGCATGAGGTACACATTCAGTACGGGGCACACATCACCATTATTCACTCATTCATACAATATATTTATTTTGCAATGACTACAGATAAGGTGTCTTCCAGAGGCTAAAAATACAAATATGCATCAACATAGTCCTTGCCATACAAAATCTTCAGTTAAATGAATTTTACTAGTAAAAATTAGTAACAATACCTTTCCTTTTCTAACAGTGATGCACTGGAAAATTAAGGACCGTGCTTAGTAGTATATATTTTTGTAACATAGATTTGTAAGATATACATATATTATATAAGTAATATATAGTATATATACACATTGCATTACATGTATTTTATATATTACAGTATATATAATAATACACATATCAAACATAAACTTTATATATTGTTTATATTACAAAGGGTGCTCATTGCCCACTCCCTGCAATTCTAACAACAAGTCGTCATCATCTTCCGGAAGCAGCAGCTGTCCCTTGAGATCTTGCTGTGGGCTGGCAGTGGGCAGGGTGCCCGTGAACACTACACAGAGCAAAGCAATACTTCCTTGGAAAGATCGCCTTGGAAAAATGAGGAAGGACAGATGGCCACAGATTGTTCTGGAACATAAACCCAAGTGTCAGACATGCAGAGGAAGGCTGAAGAGAAATCAGGGCGAGGAGGGCGGAGTGGGCACAGCCGGTGCAGCCAGAACAATGCTTCATTCATGGGGCGAGAGGCCAGGCGAACTGTGTTGCTGAGGAGCTCAGAACCTTGCAGCTGGTGCCCTGTTCTCTCCTGGGCCCTGAGGATGGAGAAAGTGGGGTCCTTAACTCCCAGGTGGCTTTGGAAGCAGAGAAGTTCACACAATAATGATAATACAAGGTGATGTGTACCATAATTAAGGTAAAGAAAGCAGAACAAACTAACCTCTTGAGAGTAGATCGAGGCTTATCAGAGTAATGAAAATAACAATTGAATGAGCCTGATGGATGGGTTCACCAGGCAGGAAATTGAGGGTTAGGAGTTGGGGGAGATGTCAGAGGAGGTTCTACAGTAGGAATTCTAGAGTGGGAATATGAACCTATACAGAGATTTGGAAAGAAGGAAGCTCACAGTGGCCAAGATACATATGAAACCCAGGATATCTGAAACCCCTTTCCAGACCAGAGACTCCTTGAATGTGAGACCTACTCACGTGTGTTTCCCCATTGCTCTCAGGAGATGTTAGTTTAGTAAATGGAAGAAGGACACTGGAACGGACAAGTTATGAACAGCTCCAACTGCCTGACCAACGAGTGTGCTCTTTGTCCTGGAGGCAAGGGGAAACCGACAAAGAATTTTGAAGAAAATGATATGATTCAAATTTGTATTTTAGAAATGTCAGTTTGTCCTCTGCAGGGCGTAACTAGGTGGGCAGAGATGGAGGAGGCAAAAGCTGGAGCAGGGACACGAGTTAGGAGGTGTCTTACTTAAGTCATGCTGATGCCACATGCTGGAGGCTGCATGGGGACCGTGGCAGGAACCATGGAGAAGGGGCCCCTGGTCAACGTTGCTCTGCAGAAGAGAAATTGGACAACCGCAAATTCCTCAGATGGACCTCTTCCTATATGGATATTATGCTCATTTCCTCCAACTTAAGAGGACAAAACAAAATCTTCGAAACAATCATCAGCCACCCTGAGCACATTTGATTTATTCACAGTTCACACTGATGGGGTGCCCTGGGGCAGGTGGTATACACTCATAGGGGAGAAAAATAAAACAAGACACTAGCTTGTACTGCAGCATATCTGGGTTTACCCCAAGTTCCCAGATCTTCCCCTTAGTGGCAGCCTGGCATTGGTCCTGTCCCTTATCCAAGTTTCCTGTTGTGTAAAATGGGAAAAGTAGTATCAGCATCATGGTGTGGCGGGGATTTGCCGAGGAAAATGCATGTGCTAGGCTCTTTAAAATCTTGGACCAACAGAGCAAACACCAGGTATTAATTACGTGGAGACTCTGGGCGGGGATTGACTTCAGCAGTTCCCAAGTGAAAAACAAAAGGCTGTCTTGATTTCAGATTATTAACTAATGGCGAGACCTTCTTTTTAAACCGTCACCCTTTGGAGTCCTGGACTTCTTTCCCAGGCATGCAGCCTATAAAATACCCTAGACCATCCCCTCTCTATTTACTTCTGCTCTTGTGTGGGACTCAACATACTTTTGCACATGCTTTATTTCAATTAGCATTTCACAGCCTCCCTCATTATTTTTTCAGCCTAGCCAAGCACTGGTTTTCTCTCATGCCGGCAGCTCAAGGAGCTCTAGTGGCCCCATGAAGTCAGCAGACAAATGTCCTTGATTGATGAGCAAGACACATGATGGTGAGGGTACAGGACACAGTTGAGATCCATCAACACGTTTTAAAGTCTATTGAAAATAGAAGGGCTTTGTCCAGAGTCTGGGGTTTTGGTTTAATCTTGAGGAGATGGTGCAGAGGCATGCCATGACACAGCCAACTCACTGTCATTGGAGAGAGGGAGCACCTGGGACTCAGTGTCATGGAAACCTATTGTTTGGGCGAGACTGGCAAATCATCCAGTGCCACAGTTCGAGAAGTGCCTTCTTTCAATACACACATGGAGAAACTTCCTGTCCATTCTAAGTGCTTTACTAAGTGCAGGGCCTGTGATCATGAAGTCCTGATGCCCAGTCTCCAAGCGGGGGCAGAGATAAGTTCACTCACTTCTGTCTTCATTTATTTATTCACTAAGGATTCATTTGACAGTTGCCCATGTAATAGGCACTATGCTAGATAATAAGGATAAAATAATAAAGTATGGATCCCTTGTGGTCATGGAGCTAATAGTCAACTAAGCGGGATAGGCTTTTTAAATATTAACATAAAAATGACAAACTATGGTAAATATTTAAAAGAAGCAGGGACCCTCATATAATCATAAAGATCAGAAAAGGTCTTTAGGAAATGACATTTGAACTGAAATGTAAAAATGAGTGAAAGGAAACTAGCCAAAAGATTGAGGCTCAGAACAGGTGTTCCCAGGAGGGAGTGGACGAGGTGAGGGCTCCGGGGTCAGGAGGAAATGAGAGAAAGCCAGTGTGCCTGCAGTTTAGGGAGGGAGGAGAGTGGAGCAAAGTACGTCTGGAAAAGTCTTAGAAGCCATACTAAGAATTTTGGTCATTATCTCAAGAACAGTGGGATGGCACTAAAGGGTGGTAAATAAGGGGGTATGAGGTCATATTTGCCATTTGAGATGAGAATTCTGCCTGTGGTATAGAGTGAAGATCAAACTGGGCAAAGGTAGAAACACATTGTCTGGTGTAGGAGAGAATCAATGTGATTTTGGTCAGAAGTGACAATGGTTGGTCTAAGGTAGACACCACAGATATGGACAGAAGAGACCCAGCTGAAAAGGATAAACACAGCATAAAAGGGTAAGTGCTACCCAGTGAGCACCAAGCTCTCAGAGTACCTGAAGGCGTGGGGGTACAGATGGGGACAGCAAAGCTCATGGAGCAGTGATCTGCCTACGATTCCCCAGCCGGCAGATCGCCTTTTGCTCTGATCATCCTGTTGGCCTGCCTCCCAGCCCTCCGTGACATTTAACCACGACTCTACTATTTGCTGCCCTTCTCGCTCCAGCCCTCGCATAAAGAGTTTCCTGCCTTCTATGACCACACACACACACACAAAATCCGCATTTTCCCAAGGCCCTGGAGTGGCACTTCGAGCCCTGACCTCCAAAGTCTAAAACACCTTTGTTTCAACTGCTAGGTCCATCTGGGCCTCAGGCACCATTCTAAGAAAATAAAGAGAATCAACGCAGTTATGGGATCTACTCATGAAGACTGAGCGTTTGTTGGAAAAAAAAAAACCCTGTCAGATCACACGATAGAAAGCAAGAGCTGAGGAGTACATTTCAAGCGTGTGTCTGGACAACATACACCGACATCTCACTCAACTATTGCTTGGAAGGCCCCATGACTGCCGGGTACCAGGCAGTGTACTTTGGCCACTCATTGTCATGGAGTCTTAGTACATTCCTCTATGGAGTAGGTATTATTGGCCTCAGTTCCCCTCCCCCATGGGGGGAAAGAGTGAACATTTCTTCCTTCCATTAGATAGTAAGATCTACGATAGCATGGATGCAATCCATGTGTTTACCCTAGAGTGACGGTATCTCTAGCACAAAATTGGTGCTCAACTTATGTTTTATGAACGCTTTGAACAAAAGAATGAGAATGGGTCAACTCAATAAACTTCTCAAGACAGGAGAACTTTCTAGTGACTTCAGACCTCACGGTTCTTTCATTATACGACATTGTCTCATATTAGAAGCAGAAAGATGACCTAACGAAATATGTGGTCCGAACCCTCCTCAAAGGAGGAGGGTCTCAGTTTCCTCTTAGCAGTATCTGGCTCCAACTCTCCTCCTTTGAGGAGCCAGAAGAAAGCGGATTCTGCCAGCCCTCGTCTCACGACACAGGTGCCAGCTTATAACCCTTGGTGTCTCTTACATTTTGCTTATTTAGAGGTTTTTATTTTTCTATATTTTTCCGATCGTGATGATTTAAATAGTTCTTGAAAATGGCAGCAGCCCGTCAGCAGTGGCCAAGGCCCTGTTTCAGCACGTGCCTGGAGTTTCATAAAAGGGGCAGAAAAGCCTTGAGGGGCTGTCTTAGCATATTAATCATAATAGCTACTGCTTCTGGAATGCCCTGTGGATATGCGGCATTTTACTTAGTATAATGATCAATTTTATGTGTTAACTTGACTGGGTTATGGGTGTCCAGGTATTTGGTTAAATCTTATTCTGGGTATCTCTGTGAGGGTGTTTTGGGATGAAATGAGCTTTAGTGAGGGTGGGCATCCCCCAGTCGACAGAAGGCCTGGATAGAAGAAAAGGTTGGCCCTCCCCTGAGAAGAGGGAACTGTCCCTGCCTGACTTTCTATGAACTGGAATATCGGCTTTTTTCCTGCCTTTGGAAAAGTGCACACTGAAACACTGGCTCGTCTTGGGTCTTGAAGCTGCTGCCTTTGGACAGGAACCGCACCATCAGCTCTCCTGGGTCTCCGGTTTGCCGACTCACCCTGCGTATCACGGGACTTGTCAGAGTCCGTAATCGCGTTAGCCGATTCTCCTAGCATGAATAGGTGCACGTGCTACTGGTTCTGTTTCTCTGGAGGATCACGACTAATACATAATAATCCTTATAACAACCCTATGAGTTAGGCATTCTTATTCCCATTTCACAGTTGAGGAAATAGAGGTCAAGACGGCTTTTTGTTGGTCACATGACTACCCACTGATGCAATCATAACGAATGCCTTAGTTCAACTCCGAGTCCTCTCTTTGTGATAACTGTGCCTGGTAAAAAGAAGGGACATAGTTTCCAAGACTGACGAGGTCATGAAAAATGGGCAAAAACCCGAGAAGGTGTAGATAAGTTTAGCCAAGAGTAATGTACCAGTGCCATTTTATGAGTTTTGCTCAGTGTATCATGATGAAGTCAGTTATTCATAGTGAAAGAAACTGGGTAAGGGGTTATGGGAACCTTCTCTATTGTCCTTCTTAGTTTTCGATAAATCTAAAATTATTCTAACATACAAGGTTTCCATTTTTAAAAAAGACATCACGTGGGACTGTAAGAGTAGTTGGTGAGGTACTGCGTTCCAGGGATATTTTTCATCTATATATTTGTTTATATTTAAATGTAAATACTGTATTTGTAGCATATACATGCATATACTTTTTGAAACACTGAATGATTTTACAGGCTAGCAAAATGAAACACAGTTCTCGCAGACATAGCTTAGTGGCCGTGTCTGGGCCAACATTAAAAATACGTCTCTGCTTTCCAAAGTCATGTTCTTTTGATGAGGGTTCATGCTTTGCTCTGTTCTGTAAAGTGGAGAGGACAGGTGTTTTCCTCCATCAACCCGTTTCTCAAGGCCTACTCAGAGTTCTCAGTACCCAATTATTTTATTTAAAATGGAACGTTATCTTCTGTGGCTGCTGAGAGGTTTATGGTCTCAGTTGGATTCAGAGGAACCCAATAACTAGTGCATGTCCTGATAGTGCTAAATAAAGTGTAATAAGATGAGTCTGTGAAGTATATTTTAAGTCTGATATATCACCGTTGTGACGCATAAAGTCGGTATTGGGGAGCGGGGCTGTGATCCATAGCCAAGTATGCACCCGAACCCTGAATTCCAGAAGCAGATGAATGGAGGTGCAGAATACAGCGCCGGCGCTCTATGAGCAGACGTGTTTCCCAAATGAGAAAGACTAGTGGTCTGCTCTGCAATTGCCTTCCCTTTTCTCTTCTAAGCTCACCAAATGGATGTAAAAATGTAGAGAGAGGCTAGGAGTGTTATGTCAACTGAGCTTCCCACAAATGGAAGGAAATGGGGAAAAGCCTCTTTCCCCCAAAGTCTAAAATACACATCTTGAACTTGCTTGAAGTAATTCTGTCCTCGCTTTAGTATTAGTCATGTCTGTACAAACTGCTTCCCAACGTAAACTGTGAACTACTAGAGGCAGAGATTATTATTAGTCCCCAGTGGACCCAGCATGGTACCCAAGTGAGAGACAATATTATGTAATGGAAAGTACTAGATCCTGGAGTCAGACTTGAGGATTTTAATCTAATTTTTCTCATTTACTAAATATGTGACTTTGATCTACCTAATGTTTTTAAACTTCTGTGTGTTTTTTTTTTTTTTTGCATCTGGGAATAAGGCTATCTATCTTCTGATCTGCTTTTCTTTGCATACATTTGACACCAACTCTTAATATGTCTAGAACATACTATGTGCCCATTTAATGTTAGTTCCCTTTTGCTGATTCTCTTTCATTTCAGTAAACACCTGCTTATTTAGAGGTCTCCTGCTTTTATTTAGCTAAGCCTCAGTTTCCTTATCTATGCAAAAAGCTATTAATAGTTCTAAGTTGTTAAGCCAGTTGTAAAAAGGAATGTGTAAATTGCTTCACAAAGTACTTGGTACATCAAGAGGGAAAGTCTTTGTAGTATGGGTTGGCCAAAAGGTTCATTCAGTTTTTTTCTGTAAGATGATTCTAGTAGCACTTAGTTGTCTTTAACTTTATTCCAAACAATTTTGTTAGTTGTATTGTGACAGCTGTCATATCAGTGTGCATTTAAAAAAAACTTATCAAAATAAGTGAATTTTTGTATAGCCACTTTAATATTGAAGATGGGAGAAAATAAGCAACATTTTCTGCATATTATGCTTTATTATTTCAAGAGAGGTAAACATGCAGAAAAAGATTTGTGCAGTGTTGTGCCGTGTATGAAAAAGGTGCCGTGGCTGATCAAACACGTCAAATGTGGTTTGCAAAGTTTTGTGCTGGAGATGTCTTATGGGATGGTGCTCCACAGTTGGGCAGACCAGTTGAAGTTGGTAGTGATCAAATCGAGACATTAATTGAGAACAATCAACATTATATCATGTGGGAGATAACTGACATACTCAAAATATCCAAATCAATAAAGTTATTGGTGAAAATGAAAAATGTGTCTTCTATTTTATGGAAAGAAAGCCACATGGACTTTTTGGCCAACCTAATAATAGTGGCTAGATACTTAGGTTTCATTGTTGTTGCTCTTGTTTTTCTCCTTAGTCCAGAGAACTAAGGGGGAAAGCTTCTGCCCAGGAGAGCTTCATGTCTGTAGTCCTTAACATTCAGTAATTCAAACAAGTATGAGTGATTTTGCCTGTAAGGTATAGGGTGCACGTCCCTTTAATCAGATCTGCTTCTTAATGTCCTAATGGGCAGACTATCTGGAATCATTAATGTCTGTGATGTAGTTTATGCTCATATTAACAGAGGCCAAATGTGAGTGCATTTTTAACAAACCCAATCAACAAATATAATCATATCCACTGTAGAAATGTCCAAGCCATTATCCTGTTAAGAAGCCATAAAGAGAATGTCATGCCTCATTGAGTCAGAATGTAGAAATTTGGGCTGCTGTGTCTACAGCGAAGTCCATGAGTAGCAATGAAATGGTCTCTCATTAAAAAAAAAGAGCCACAAAAAAGTCAGTTCAACTTTTGGTGGAATTAAAATACAAATGCAGTCCCATATTTTTATACTTTTGGGGGTGTGAAAGGTCATAAGGTAGCGACTTGTTTCTTAAAGAGAAAGTATCTAAAAGGGAAGGGGATTTCTTATGAGAGAGTATAAGCTGGTGATAGCTTTTCCTAATACCCCAAAGGCTGGCAAAACATTTTACAGCCAAAGTTCTATCCAAGATCAAGATGATTGCCACTGAGAGTGACTACCTTCATTCTCGAATTTTACAAAGAATATTTGTATCACCTCAGAATGTGAAAGCCTGTGTGGGAGACAAAGTATCTGGACCACATTGAAGGTTTGGGAAAAAAATATATTTGGATCTTTGAAGCCAGAATCCCCCAGAAAATATTGCCTAAGAAATCATTCCCCTGGGCACGACCAACTAACAACATCGGTGATACAGGTCCAAATCGCCAATCACAGTTCAAAATCTAAATGGCTCAGAAAACAAAGTATTTTTGCAGCTCGATGCAGTCTCATTTGATGACCATATCTGACCTGAATTAACTTGAGGCTGTTTAGAATAAATCCTCACTCTCATTTAAAGTGAATCTTTGTGTATTTCCCTGCAGAGAAATTAATGTGTTTGGTTACAGAGAGCTGTCCCAGACCTCTCCGGTCTAGTTAATACACACACACAATATTTGAATGATATTATTTTCCTAAAAATTCAGAATCTCTAAAATCAAAACCAATCAGGCCCTGTGGGCTCCAGATGAGGAACTGGGGGTCCTAAAACAGCATCTTCCATATATGCTGATATAGTACAGGTTCAAGAAATGGCTGTTATTTTCCTATTGTACATTGTCTTGTTTTATACTCATAGGCAGGTGTTTGAAGTAGTTTTGGTCCCACTCACATATGCAGAAGCCGGAGCTCAGAGCTGACAAGTAGGTTGTCCTACAAAGAGATTCTTGGTACACATGTACATGCTTTACCTTCATCTCCTAAATTGCGCAAATGCTATTAACCCAACTTCGGAAATGGCTTTCTTTTCTTTCTCTTTCCCTAAACTATTGGTCATTACCTGTAAGAGGCTTCCTGAGCAGGAGAAACTAAACATTTACAACCAATGTTTTATTTAGCAATGAAAGCTGGAGCCTGGGGCTTAGAACTGCAGGAGCTAGTGGTGTGACGAGGGAACTGTGGGGCAGTGGGGGTGAAGCGTAGCTTCAGTGTTTGCCAATTTCTGGGCTGTAAATGCTTCCCGTATGGCCAATTTCAAGCTACCAAGATGTTAACAACTAGCACACAAAATTCCTCAATACTGAACAATTGGCTCTTGCGAGCTGATAGAAGCTCACTCCAGACTGCCCCTGGGCTGGTTAAAATGTCTAAGGTGATTGAGCGTAAGGCCTTTCTCTCTTGAAAGCTCCTGGAGTACGCAGAGGACCTTGTGCTTGAGTCCTTATGCAGTCACTAAAAAATTCCTGTGGGGACTAAAGACTCTTCTGAAACTCAAGTACCATTAAATAGGGTCCTACTGTACATGGTAATATCCCCTTATTTGCAGTTTCACTTAAAACATAGGAGACGCTTGAGCTGGAGTTTGAATTAAGAGGCAGTCCTGCAGGTGGATGACAGAGGGGACAGCATGGAGAGCGGGGCATCACTTGTGGGAGGAAGGGGGGATGCTTGGGGCAACTGGGGCATGGAAGCTCGGTGAACTGAGGTCCTACGTGAACAGACTGGTGTAAGGATGGGAACACTTCCTATTTTATGTTTTAAAAATCTGTATTTTACACCCATACTGTGCCAGGACATAGCTGAGCAGTAGCTATTCTTAGGTAGGAGCTGACCAGCCGCCATTCCCAGACAGCAGCCGTTCCCAGATAAGCAGTTACCTCGAGGTCGTACACTAACCCCCATTTTAGCAGCTGCACTCCTTCCCCTCCTCCTTCTGCCTGGGTAACAAGCATATAAAGAGGCCTCCAGTTAAAGCTCATTGCCCAGAATTTGGATTTTATCTCCTCTGGGTCCGCATGTGTGAATGAACCCCACTTCACAAACTCCCAGGCTTTCTGAGTCGTCTTTTCCGTAACAATACTAGTAAGACCTGGTGAATTCCAGGCATATTTATATCTTTAGCATCCGGTATGCTGCCTGGCATAAAGTATTCAGTCCTTGATTAAACTAAATAACTGAAAAATAGAGAGATAGTTCTGTGTCCCAACAAACCAGGGCGGTTTTAAAAAATAGGTAAATAAAATATGTAACATCTCCCAATCCCAGACAAAAAAAATCTGGGTATTTCTGAAAGGAAGCACTATTCAGTTATGGGATCAACGGTGGCCCTTGAGCCTGACAATTATAGTTTAGATCCCCATATTCCTCACTTGGGTAGAAATTGTTTTATTTCTTGGGAAGGCCTCGGTGAATTTAAGGGAAATATTGCCATCTCTTTGGGGAAAAAAGATCCAAATAACAGGGAGACCATCTTGCTAAATATGTGTTGATTTTGGAAAAGTGACTGAAACTTAGATAAGAATCCATATCCGTTTTCCCGGAATGATTCCGGTTTATGACTCTTGTCTTTCCTGGTATAGGTATTAGTAGCACTACCTTTCCCAATCAGAAAAGCCACGTTTGCAATAATAAATTTCTGTCTGCAATTCCAATTAATGGGACATTTAAAAGAAGTGCCATATGCACAGATCAATACAGAGGGATATTATTTGTAGTATTTGAGAGAGGAGTAGCACTCATGTTCAGCAATGAAGAACTGGCTAAATTAATAATGGGCACTTCCACATGTGACTACGGCATCATTATTAAAAATAATAGTTTAAATGAATATTGACCTACACGGAAAGATGCACATTACCTATCGTTAAACATTGAGAAGGGCAGGTTCATGACAGTACGTTTTATTATTTCATCCATTCCTCTAACTGAGAGAAGGAGGGAGGGAGGGAGGGAGGGAGGGACAGAGAGAGTTGAAGGCAGGCACAGTTACATTTAAATCTCCGCTCTTTCGTTTCCTAGCTGAAGACACTAGTCGGAGTCATTTAGCTTTTCTGACCATCAGTTTCCTTGGTTGTAAAAAGAAGGAAAAAAATAGTTACCTCTTGGTGCTGTTCTGATGAAATGGTGTATTAAATGCATAACCAGGGGCAGTTTTGACTCCCAAGGTGACATTAACCGTGTCTGGTGACATTTTTGTTTGTGACAGCTGGTGGTGGAGGGAGGTGTGCTGTTAGCATCTACTGGGGAGAAGTTGGGGTGCTGGTGAAAATCCTGTGATGCACAGGCGCACCCCACAACAAAGAATTTTCTTGGTCTCAAATATCGTTAGTGCTGAGGTTTAAAAACTGATTTAGATGTAAGTAGCACTCAATAAATGTATATGAATGTTAATTTTAACAATGCTTACAGTGATGATCCTTTTATGTTAGAATTCAGGGTGGGGGGTGTGTGTGTGTATTTTCGTAGAACTATATTTTGTATTATTCTCTATGTTAATTATGGGCTACTTGAGTAATACAAAAAATAAAAGTAACATTTCAACAACAATTTTCAACATCAATATTTAGAACAGCAACAACCACAGATAATATAACTGGAAGCCCCTTGAAGTCAGATATCAAACCTTATCTACATAGGGCAGGGGCTAGCATCTAATAGGGATTTGATAGTCCCTGTGGAATTGAATTAAAACGAGCTACGCAATAGTGCTCAGAACAGGAGAGGAAGCTAGCTTGTGTGACTAGACACATTTTTGCTAGTACTTTAACAAAGTGGAGAGGCTAATCTGTAACCAGTGCATCACAGACATGTAAATTATATGGCAAATATCCTGTCTGGAAATAGTTTGTCAGCTAAACATTTGTCTTCTATGTCATGTTTGCACCGACTGTCACACCCACGTACCTTGCAAACCAGCATACACGTAATTTTCAATGACTGTACAGGAATACCTTATTTTATTATGCTTCCTTTTGTTGTGCTTAGCAGATACTGCATTTTGTACAATTGAAGGGAAGACCCTGAACTAGCAAAAAAGATTGAGGCTCAGATGGATAACATTTTTTTAGCAATGAAGCATCTTTTTAATTAATTAATGTATTTATTTTTCAGAGGGGGGAAGGAAGGGGGAAAGAAAGGGAAAGAAGCATCAATGTGTGGTTGCCTCTTGCATACCCACTTCTGGGGACCTGGGCCACAACCCAGCATGTGCCCTGACTGGGAATCGAACATGCAACCATTTGATTCTCAGGCCAGCACTCAACCATTGAGCCATGCTAACCAGACACAGTGAGGTATTTTTTAACTAAGGTATGCGCATTGTTTCTTTAGACGTAGTATTACTGCACACTTACTAGACCACAGCATAGTGTAAACATAACTTTTATATATACTGGGGAAACCAAAATATTCATGCGACTTGCTTTATTGTGGTATTTGCTTTATAGCACTGGTTTTAGTACCGAACCCACACATCTTTGAGGTGTGTCTGTGAAAGTTAAAATGTCTTCCTATAATAAATATCTTGAAGGTATAGAGTGTTGCCTTTCTTTATTTATCTTTTTATTATATACTTTGTATTCCCATCTCTGGTTCAATAATGTTGTTCCATTGTCTTGCTGAATTAGCCGTCTCAGATTATCAAACAAGAGCCTTTGTGCTCATCCCGGAGGTTTCTTGAGGAACAATGTTCACGTGAGAAAAGTCAGGCTGAAAACCCCCGTGAAGCGCCACACCCTGATCTGTGGGGATGAGAATGTTTATGCTGTAGGGCTGCTCTTACAGTGAAATGAAACAATGCTGCACAAGTGTTGTATAAAGTACCATACACACAATGTTGGCACTCAGTGACGAGTAATAGTTGTTACCCTTTGTCTTTCCAAAAGACGATCATTTTGCAAACTGCTGCTGTGTCATTGAAAATCAAGTTCTCCTTTGGCCATGCACTGGGAAGTAACCATGAACGCACAGTTCACTGAAAGACACTGTGTTGTTGTGGGCCTCCGGTCACCAAGTAGCAAAAGCCATATTTTATTAGTTGTTAATCATTCTTTCTTCAGAATGGATAAAAATATCCAGGATTCCCTTTAAAATCAGAAAATACTATTCAAGTCACATTTAATGTTAGTTGAAATTTGAAAAAAAAAATGTAAGAGCTAACTCGGTGTGAAAGTGAAGCTCTTCTTATAAATTACCTTTACAAACTCCTTGCACCCCCCTCCACCCTCACTCCAGAACTATTTGGTGTGTGTTTCTCCTCACGCATCATCGAGAATCATACTTTGAATAATGCCGCAGTACTTAGGTGGTTCCAATTAATCTCTTTTTCTGCCTGGTAACATAAGGTCAATCAAACAGACCCTTCATGGTTCCATCATTGAATAATCAATCAAGCCCAAAACAATGGATCTGCTTCAAGCATGCCGGCACCGTATCAATCCACCCATTGAACTCTGCTCAAACACAATGAAGGTGATGAAAGCCATCGCTGCGCTGAGGAATGGGCAAATGAAGGACCCCTCGCAGACGCGTTCCCCTCTCTCGTTCTTAATCACAGTGGTGGTTTTATAAATTGACTTTAAGGCCGTCGACATATGAATCTGTGGGCACCATGGAGCAATGGAAAGAGTTGGATCAAAATCTCCCTTTGGCCACTTGCTCTCTGTGTGAGTATAAACCTACCTCTTCTCCCCACGGAGAGGCTTGAAGGTGGTCCTGTGGGAGCCAATGGAAGGCAGTAGTTAGTAGCACAGGCTTTGGAATCAGGTGGCAATGGTATGGATCCCAGCTCTGCAATGTCACTGCTGTGAAATCTTGGGCAATTGACTTACCTTGCTTATGTCTTTGGTCCCTTACCTGTGAAGTTGTTATGAAAACAGTAACTACCTCATAGGGTTTTCGTAAGGGATAGCCTAACAACCCATAAAACACTTATTTTGGAGCATCATACTTTGAAAGCAGTCAGTAAAAATTTGTTATGTCTGCATTTTGAAATGTCTTTCATTATCTACTTCTTTCCTATGTTTTCCAGCGTTATCTTTTTCATTTAATTTCACGTGTGCTGAGCAGCTACATAGTTGTCCACCAAAATCAAAACCCCAAGATTCCGCCCAACCCCCGTGGTTGTAAAATTTCCCAGTGTTGGTTGGGCATTTGGTTTCCAAATTATAAACTGAATTTCTAAGTCCCCCCTGTAGATTGACATGGTGATGTGAGTGCTACCCAAATGGATGTAAGAAATGGCACCGATAACTCCTAGGAGGTATGTTCATTTCTACTCCCTGTATCTTTCTTACCATTTTGTGAATATTCATGTAAATATTTTGGCTGGGACTGAACCATGAACTTGAAGATGAACTTAAAAACTTGATTTATAAGTTGGAGATGGCAGAGCAGAAAGACAGAAGGAATCTGAGACTCTGATGATTATAGAGTCACCAGAGCAGTCCAGGGCTTTCTACCAGGATGTATAGGTGAGTGTGAGAAATACAGTCATGTTTTATTGAAGCCACTGCTAATTGAGGTTAAGGAAAAGTTATGCGATCATACTGATAGGTATCACCTTGGCAACATGGAATCAAGTGATTTCCACTGAGCTGGCTGAGAAAATAAATGCCTGTGGATAAAAATATCCAGAACAATAATCTATTCACATGGATGCAAGA
Source organism: Phyllostomus hastatus (assembly GCF_019186645.2). NCBI lineage: Eukaryota > Metazoa > Chordata > Mammalia > Chiroptera > Phyllostomidae > Phyllostomus > Phyllostomus hastatus. Next base: position 42,094,212 of record NW_025334017.1, on the reverse strand, counting down.
CTATCTTCATCCCTCTTTCTTTAAGTCCACTGAATGAAAGAGTGAAGAAATATTTTTAAACATTGTGAGTGAACATACACTGTCCTCCAGCTCAGTCTATTTCAGAATAATATAATCCAACTCTTCTCCCAGGAGTATCTTGGAATTCAATGTGAGCCATGCATATTTCACAAGCACAGAGGGTTAGAAAACACACAGAGCTGAGAATCAAAGGGCCTGGATTCTGTCCTGTTCCTTCTTGAACAAACTTGGTGACTTCAAGAATTCACTTTTTTGCTTATTGCTTTTATATTCACTTGTTTGCTTCACTTTTTGCTTTTGTTTATTTCTCTGTATTATGCACAACATAATATCAACACTTGCACAGCATGAAAAGTTGTTCATAGGATAATACATATGAAAGTATTTTGAAAACTTAAAACCTGAAACCTTTGTTAGGAATTATTATAACTACTTCCATGGATGGTTGATGTTGGCTAGCAGGCTCCATAGAAGAGAACCATAAGGGAGTGTTTCAAAAACTAGAGGTCTGTTGATGGGCCAATTGACAGTACGTACTACTGGGTTTGAGAATGTGCATTTATGCAGTTGTGTCTGCCCCTCGCACCTGCCCTGACCCAATCCCTGCCCTCTGTGAAGAGACACAAGTCTGCTATTTATCACAGTCTCCGCATGCCATCAAGAATGTGCTACTGCTCCGGTCTGCTGGAACAGGCGGTTGGTTGGCAAAGCCCTCAGGCACCTGTTGAGGCTGAGTCATCCCTATTCACAGGATACGCCTCCCTGCCTGGGTGTAGAGTGTTCCGCTGAGGATGAGAGCCCCGGCTAGCCCAACTGGTGCAGCTGATGCTCTCATTCATTGGCAGCTTTTAGGGGAAACCAGAGAGCCATGGTCTAATTTCACTTGCTCCTCATCTTCTCTTTTGACAGATGGATGTTCACAGTGGGATGGTCATGCCCATTCGTTCAGGCTCAGCAGCCTTACAGGGAATTATGTGGGGCTTGAAGGAAATCAACTGTTTCATGGAAATTAAAATGAGTGGTGATGGCATTGATATGGGGCCTCCCTGAATTCCTGACACTTTCCTCCTGCATACCCTGCTCCGCTAGCACAGCTACTTAAGTCCAGGCCATTGTGTCCATTCCAGAACCAGCAGGATTTGCAGATAAAAACTGGCTCCATAGTCAATACACTCTTGATCTTAGCTGGCACTTTTGTATTTGTTAAACGAATCCAGGAGTATTGGAGTTTTTAATAGGAACCGATTGGCCCTCATTATTGGAGTTTCTAGGACTGTCTAAATAGTTAACCCTTCCCCACAGTTGCATCTCCAGAATTTCTATTTGGGAGGGAATTAGGAGCTACAACACACCTGGAAGAGGAGAGTGGGAGTCTTGAAAATTAGTTTCTTATTGGTTTTATGTAATATTAAGAGGCATTTCTGAGAATGGTGAATAGCTGATAACCAACCAGGTCCTCACTTTCCTACTGGGATAACTTTTTCTCTCTCTGGATGCTGAATTTATTGGAATGCAGAAATAGAAATAAAACAGGGATTTAAAAAAATAACCTCATTACTGACAAAGCAAGATTAGAGTATGCAGCACAGCTTGGAGCCCTGGACAAAAGAAACCTTTCTTTCCCTTTCCTGCTGAATTAAACTCACCAACCCAGTCACATGAGCCATGGTCTGCACTGGTTAGCTTACCTCAGAGAGGAGAGTCTGACCTGCAGGAGGGCAGGTCCCATAAAAGATCTGAAAAAAGTCACAAAGTGACTCTTTATCATCTCTAATTTTTTTCATGGAGGCAAATACATCAAAGGTAGAGAGAAAGATAGAAGCTCCTATTTTATAGGCCATGGTGTTGCTGAGAGGAAAATATGTGTGTGTATATGTCTGTGTACACACACACACACACACACACACACACACACACACATCCTTATTACAATGACCAGGCTTAAACAAAACGATGACTGTTGTGGCATGTAGCAGTGGGCAAAGCTCTGGGTTGGAAGCCAGAAGGAACGAAATCCAAATGCTAGTTCTAATATTTACAAGCTTTGGAGCAATCTCTTTGTCTTTGCACCCCTTGGTTTCTTCCTGACAGAACAAGGGTGCTGAGATGCCCAGCACCCACATTTCCTTCTCGACAGCAGAGTGAGTGACTGAGTGGGTGAGCACCTGGCTCTAGAGCTCTTTGCTTAATTCTTTGTTTAACCCTGGCTCCAATGTTTTCTGAGCACCAAATTTTACCTTTGCAAAATAAGGTAAACGCCTTCTACACTGCAGGGTTACTTAGGGTGAGGGGAGAATATGCGTGAAGAATTTAATGCATGATAAGTGCTAAATAAATAATTACCACTTAAAAACCCCCAAGAATTGCTGTTCAATTTTTATTAAATCATTCTCAAATTCTGGAGTTTAGAGGGTGTGATATTGTGATTTGTACTAAGAAATATGTGGTCTTTATCCCCATTTCTGGCACAGAGCTCCTAAAACCCTTGGAATTTCTTAAGTGGTGAGAATGATAAAGATGTCTTTTGTCATGTCAGTGACACCTCGTTTTGGAATGTCTCTAGATCACCTAAGTATAGGGGCTGGTCGCCAGAAAAACCGATCATGTCATTAAAGGGTTGAAACTTTCAGTCCCATCCCCTGACCTCCTGAGAGGGTAGAGTGGCTAGAGGTTGAATCAATTTCCGGTGACCGAGGCTTTAATCAGTCATGCCACGCTGTGAATGAAGCCTCCATAAAAACCCAAAAGGATGGGGTTCAGAGACTTTCTGGGCTGGCGAACAGGTGAAGATGTGGGCGAATGGCATCCCCGGAGAAAGCATGGAAAGTCGATGCCCTTTCCCCACACCTTGCCCTTATTTAGCTGTTTTCTCAGGCTGCTCCCGAGTTTTATTTTTATATAATGGACTGGTAATCTAATAAGTAAAATGTTTCTCTGTGTTCTGTGAGTTGCCCTAGCCAATTAATCAAACCCAGGGAGGTGGTCACGGAATCTCTCATTTATAGCCAGCTGGTCAACCTGTACTTCGGGTTGGCATCCTGTGTTGGATAGGGGTTGCTGGAACCTCCATTTTGTAGCCAGTTCCTTAGAAGCACAGGTAACAACCTGGGCTTGTAGTAGGTGTCTGAAGTGGCAGTCGGTCTTGTGGGACTGAGCCTTTTCAACTGTGGAATCTGATGCTACTGCTGGGTAAATAGTTTCAGAATTGAGTTGAATTTTCAGGCACCCCCCGGTATATCAGGATTGCTTATTGGTGTGGTAAATGCCCTTCCTCCAAAATATACACATGTTGGAATTGGATCTAGAAATCCAGAAATCCAAAGGAGAAAGATTATATATTATGGAAAATGCTAAAAAGAAAAAAAAAGATAAAATAGTGTTTCCTAAAAATAAAGGCCAAAGTGAGAGGCTATAGGCACCTATTAGAGATCCAAAAGAATAGCCATCCAGGAAGCACTGATTCAGGCAGAAACCCAAACAGTGCTACGGTTAGGAGACAAAGGCAAGGGGCATTTGTGAGAAAGGGAAGGGGAACAATTACATCCTAGAAGGACGGCATTTCTATAGGTGCCGATAACATGACAGTGATGCTAATGCGAAAGAATGTTTTTAATTTTCAGCTGCATGGTCATAATGTCTGTTTTCTTGTTATGTTGTCAAACAGTTGTTTGGGGCACAATGCTGCCTCAGGCCCAGTCGGAAGGTTATCTTGCCTGTTCTGACAGTCCAAGGGTTGGAGGAATAAGGCATGCCAGGTGGTTCCTTTGGACGGCAGCTCAGAACCACGGTGACTTTATTCTATTCCTTATCAACAAGCTCTTTTTGGCTCTATTCAGCCAAAACTTATTTGGCTGAATTGATTAAACTGTTGTTTACATATCAATAATTCCAACATTTTCATTAGAACTTTTGACCCCTCTGTAGAACTCCAGACTTTTATGTCTGATTTTTCATTTAATCTCCAAAGGGATGTCTAACATGGGACTCAAAATTAACATAGCTAAAAGAGAGCTATCTTCCCATGCCCTACACTCTTTCTTCAAGATAGTCTTCCATATGTCTGATGCAGTTGTCTATTGTTGCATAAAATAAAATATAGGCTGCTTTGTCTAAATATGGTATGAAATAACCCCAAGCAAAAAACAACTATAAGAGCTGGTGACTAAGAGAAATAACTTTTTTCTCCACAAATTTGCAATTTGGGAAGAGACTGGCAAGAAAGGCCTATCTCTGCTTTATCTGTCATCAGATGGGCCACTCTGCTAAAGACTGAATGGTCCACTTACAAGGGGACTCACATACACACTACTGGCAAGTTGGTGCTGGCTGTTAAGTCCCATGGGTGCTGAGGGCCAGGGACCTTGGTTCCTCTCCAAGTGGGTTTCCCCATGTGATCCGTGCTTCCTTACAGCATGGTGGCTGAGTTCCAAAGGGGGTTAACCCCAAAAGAGAATGAGGCAGAAGCTCTATCACCTTTTATGACCTAACCTCAAGAGTTAAATAGTGTCATTTCTGCAATGCTGTTCCATACTCTGTTAGCCAAGGAAGACACAAAGACCTGGCCAGGAACAAGGTAGGAAACGGTAGACACTACCTGGGAGAGTGGAAGGTTCTAGGAGAGCATGAAAACATTGCTGCAGCCATTTGGGGAAAATACCGTGTGCCGAATCTTTACATGTCAGAAAACAAGGACACTGTCACGGTCAGTTCTTCAAGCCAAAAATCTAAATATTTTTCTGGATCTGTCTTTTTTTCATATTCACATTCAGTTATTCAGAAAATCCTGTCAAAACATCACAAATCTGAGGTCTGCCTCTTTAGGGCAGCCATCATCTCCCTCCTGGATGACTTTCGCAGCCTCCGAATTGATGACTGAATTCCCTTCTTTTGTCCCTGCATCCCACTCTCCGCAGAGCCCAGGTACTGACCATCTCTCTCCCTGCCTACACAATCCTCAGTGACAAAGGGGATCACAGCCTCGTGATAAAGGGAGCAATTCAACATTCTAACTATCAATAAATCTGATACATAAGTACAAAATAGGAACAGCAAAATCTTGGCAAAATTGATTCAACAATTCTGCGCTCATATATAGAGGTGTTTTCACAGCTCTGCCAGTGAGTGGTAGACCTACCAGAGCAAAAGGGATAATGACACATTCCTTAATGGATTACAAGTGGGCTGAGATTCCCTTAGCCGGTGGCCTGTTTCATCTGAATTGTTATGTTTATGAATATTTTTAGGCATATTAAAAAAGGTTGGGAATCATTGCCTTAGCCTACCTCTCAAACAGTGACATGGAGCCAAACTGTCCTTAAAGGATTTGACCAAGATCATCATCCAAAATAGACTCCTTCATTTCATATCCTCCTTGACAGGAAGACAGATGATGGTTTTTGTTGGGAAAATCAAGATCTTGCCTTCTGAGTGCTTAGGGTCCAGCATGCCAATCTGAGATTTGATGTGGGGAATCTAGGGTGAAATCCACTTCTTCCCAGGCATTCAACCCCCTGCCCATGTTAGTAACCGTCCAGCAGGCCCCAAGAAGAACATACTGCAAATGCGTAGATTGATATCAGCATGTGCTGGGAACCGCTCCAAGCTAAGCTTTCAGCAGTTTGTAAAGATGTACATGAAGCACAAAGCAAAAGATATAGATTGGCCTGACCCTGGGAGAGAGAACAAACCTACTGTTCTCATAGGGTGTTGCCATTCGATTTTATTTAGGGGCCTCTCAGACAAATGGATGGACTGAGGACATTCTATGATTCCAAAGGTAGGAATCAGAGTGAAGACATCTTTTTAGAACCTCAGTTATTTTATGGATAAAGTTACGACACTTTAAAAATGAGAGCAAGAGGGAGAGAGGAGTCTTCAATGCTTCCGACTGGGGAAAAGGCATTGATTCATCCATGAGTTTGCTAATAGCAGGAGCAAGTATAGAGGACACATGGACAATAACAAGGGGAGGTGGGAACAGGAGGGAGAGGAGGGAGGTGGGGAGGGCTGCGGGGTGGGCTGGGATGGGGGTAAGAGGCAGAAAACTGTACTTGAACAATAATTAAAATAAAAAAAATATTGCTAATAGCAGGAGTTTCGTGTGATTTATGCCAACAAAGAAAGTTGTTTGGACCCTAATCCTTTTCCATCTGTTTCATAGCAGGGAGAGGAAACAGGTCATGAATAATTCTAGACCTTCAAGGTCCTTTTCACCCTGGAATGTGGAAGTCACACTTCCCCCTCCCTGACTCGGTGGGGCTTTCTGGGAAGGCAGGGTACCTCCCAGACAGGGACTCGTATCTGCTCATTGCCTGCTCATCGCCTGTGATATCTGCCTTGAGACTGCTCAGACTTGAAAGAAGCCAGGGAGGTGTTAAACATTTCTCTCAAAAGGGTAATAATGCAAAATCCTCCTGCTCCCCCTTTTCTATGCTTACATGGAGTTGTGCCCAGGCTCTCCACTGAAAGAAGCCTCGTATTCCAGCCTGGTGAGAAGTTTTGGAAATGGCTGAGCTGGAGTAATGGACCATATCCACTCACTAGGCATTTCCTGAGTGCACATTATTGGCCAGGCATGTTGCTTCTTGATGAGTCTGAGCTTCAGAGCATTTTCTGAAACTTGGGAAGAAAACATCCATTAAAATCCATATAGTTAAAAAATATTTTGACTGTTTACACTGAGAAACCACCAGTACCTGAGAAAAAGATTAGGCCTTTTTGATAAGAAAGTTTGGCAAATGTCGCAGGAAGAATACCAAACCCAAATTTATAGATCCAAGGTGGTGGCCCTTCCTTTCTCTGGGATCTGCCTGTGGACGTGAACTGGCTGTGGGTGTTTAGTTGGGTGGCTTAACTTCTCTGATCATCCGTTTCTTCACTTACAGAATTAAGATAATACCTGTGTGTCAAAGCCGAGGGGCGAGGGTCCATCACCCCCTTTTGCTGTAGCCCCCAAAGTCCTTCTTTTGGGGGTCTCCCACATGATCATGCCTGTCTTAGATCGTTCCCCCCTTGAGGAATCTTACCCGTCATTGGCTAACTGACCAAGCTTTGGGGTTCAGTTATGAATGAAGCAGCAGAAGTAGCGCTCCTGCCAGGGAGATAAGCTTTTGTCTCCTTGCTGGTTTACGGTTCCAAGGGTGTTCCCTTAGCCTTAGCCTAGGCGGGGGTTACAGCTTCTGATACCAGGCAGGGCAGTTCCCAACTCCTGTGTTTTCAACCTTACAAGGTTGCTATGTATATCACATTAGATAATTTAGAAAGCATTACATGAGTGTTAATTTTCCTTTCATTACTGTCATGCAAAAAATACAAGGAGACATATATTCTCAATGATACTTAGTTCTTCATCAGGGAGTTTACTATGAAACCAGATGCTGGGATGATATATGAGAATTTCCTTGAAAACAGGCTTTCAGCAGGTAAAGTTAAAAGATAAATGTAGTTCAAATGAGAGAAAGTACAGTATGTATATTAGTTTCCTAACATATCTTTAAAAAATGTCCTCCACGTGAATGGCTTAAAATAATAGCTATTTATTGGCTCCTAGTTCAGAAGGTTACAAGATCAAAATACAGGTTTCAGCCAATTCGTGCTCTTTCTGAAGTCTCTGGAAGTGGAGCCTTCTCTGACTTTCTCTAGCTGTTGGTGGTTGCTGGCAGCCCTTAGTGATCCTCAGCTTATAGGCCTATCCATCATCCAGTCTCTGCGGCCATCATGACCGGGTATTTTCCCTGTGTGTCTGTGTCCAAATTTACCTTATTCTCTTATAAAGATACCAGCCATTGGACGAGGGCCCACCCTGATTCAGGGTGGCCTCAACCTAACTTGATTTGATCTGCAAAGGCCGTATTTCCACATGAGGTCATACTCACCAGTATTGCGAGTTAGTATTTAAATGTATTTTTTTTGGAAGGGACTCAATTTCATTCATAACATTGTGTGAAGAGAATTCAAAGGAGGCAAGCACAAGATGTGTTCAGAGGAGCAGTGAGCAAATTGTCATGAACACAGAAAATGTGGTGGATGAGTGGAAAGCAGTAATGCCAGCCTTGAATTACAATCAACAAATGAGTCCTGTCCTAGGAACTGGGGGTATCAAGATGAGTAAGACCACATGTTTGAATTAGAGACATTTTATGTAGCATGTTAACACCTTCCTGTACCCAAATAACTATACTATAGGTTGGTCAGTGCTCTCATGGGTTGTGACACATATGATATATATGTAGATGATGCCTCTGCTCTCTGTTTTTATTCATCATTGAGTATCTAGAACCTAGTTTCTGATACACAGTGGGCACTGAGTAAACACTGTTGAATAAACAAATGAACGCCTGCTTTTATATAGATGAGAAAAACCGACTGAGAGAGCAACTTGTTGAAGGAAACAGATGATGGTAGTAAAGCTGGCATAAACCCTGGACTGTTTGGCTCCAGAGTCCACGCTCTATTGAATACCCTCTTTGGCTATTCTCAATCAGAATAGTTTATTGGTCTAGCCATTGTTGTCCGTTTCCACTCTGCATTAAGGTCAGACAATATGTGACATCTTGACTTCTTGAGACCCCAAGGCAAGGCCGTTCTTCAGGCTGCCATTTGACAAAGCAGTGACCTTGATCTGGCTCCACTCCTCCAAATGACATGCTCACTTTCCCCGACAGATATTAGGCAGAGCCTAGAGAACACAGTGACATTTGGCATCTGCAAAGGCCATTGTAATTTCGCTGCCACAGGCATTGTTGTTCATCCTTTTAATATCCATTTAAAATAGTGCCGTGTCCTGACCCTCTGCCGCTGGAGCTGAACGGTGTTCAGCAAGATAGGTTTGCCCTCAGGCGGTCATTACTAGTTGAGAGATAAGATGGAATTCAGGTTCATTAGATAATAAAATCTCAGGATCACAAGAAAACTTAAAGTTCACCTGATTTTATTCCTTGTGGACAATGCCTGAAATACCACTCCCCCATTACCCTGGCACAAACACACACATGCGCGCACACATATGCAAGCTCACATGCACATGTGTGTACAAATAGACATTGTTTTCTACAATACTTTTCCAAATACTTAGTGCACAGGCATAAGCACGCACAAAATCTTGGCCTTTGCCCTTTGAACACAAGGATAGAATGCTGACCTTACAAGGATAATTCTTAGATAAAGAGACATTTAGTATTAAAAGAAATGGGTTGGAGGTGGGAGTCTTATTAGTAAATTTTAAAAAAGGACATATTCTGTGATATTTATGGGGTATTTAATTGAAAACTACAATCTTAATTTGCTATTATTTTCTGCCATTTTGTAAATAATGAAGACAATATCAAACTGCCCTGATACAAATAGCTGATTTCTTTCTTTCTTTTCTTTCTTTGGCTTGAACTCAGGTCTTCTGACCCTGAGGCTGATTTTTTTTGATTATTAAAAAAAATTATTTTATTGTTGTTCAATTACAATTGTCTGCATTTTTCCCACACCACTCCCCTCTACCCCAGCCAAACCCACCTCCCTCCCTTGCTTCCACCCTCCCCTTGGTTTTGTCTGTGTGTCCTTTACAGTAGTTCCTGAAAACCCTTCCCCCATTGTCCCCCATCCCCTCTGGCTATTGTTAGATTGTTCTTAATTTCAGTGTCTCTGGTTATATTTTGTTTGCTTTTTTCTTTTGTTGATTATGTTCCAGTTAAAGATGAGGTCATATGGTATTTGTCCCTCACAGCCTTGCTTATTTCACTTAGCATAATGCTCTCCAGTTCCATCCATGCTGTTGCAAAGGGTAGGAGCTCCTTTTTTTCTCTCTGCTGTATAGTATTCCATTGTGTAAATGTACCATAGTTTTGTGATCCACTCATTTACTGATGGGCACTTAGGTTGCTTCCAGCACTTGACTATTGTAAATTGTGCTGCTATGAACATTGGGGTGCATAGGTTCTTTTGAATTGGTGTTTCAGGGTTCTTAGGGTATAATCCCAGCAGTGGAATTGCTGGGTCAAAAGGCAGTTCCATTTTTAGTTTTCTGAGGAAATTCCATACTGTTTTCCATAGTGGTTGTACCAGTCTGCAGTCCCACCAACAGTGTACTAGGGTTCTCTTTTCTCCACAGCCTCTCCAACACTTGTTTGTTGGTTTGTTTATTATGACCATTCTGACTGGTGTGACGTGGTATCTCACTGTGGTTTTAATTTGCATCTCTCTGATGGCTGGTGATGCTGAGCATCATTTCACATTTCTCTGGGCCCTCTGTATGTCCTCCTTGGAGAAGTGTCTGTTCAAGTCTTTTTAATTGGGATTTTTGTCTTCCTGGAGTAGAGTTGTGTGAGTTCTTTATATATTTTGGAGATCAAACTGTTGTCCAAATTATTAAATTTATTATGGCAACATTGGTTAATAAGAGTATATAGGTTTCAAGTGTGCAATTTCTATGACACATAACTTATATGTTGTATTGCATGACCATCATACTGTCTCTGTGTCTATGAGTTTTTGTTTGTTTTCCTTGTTTGTTCATTTGTTCCTTTCAGTTTTATATCCCACATATTAGTGAAACCATTTCTTTCCTGATAGCAATGATTGAAGGAACAATCATAACAAAAGTTTTGGCTGAGCAGCGTGGGTATCTTGAATGGCAGTCTTTCAGTTCTGTATAAAGTATAAAATTGGCCACAGAAAGACATTGATTAGAATTAGTAATTAGGTCAGGGCTCAGACAGCCACATTTCCCTTGCCCACAAGGGCGCCAGCATTTGCTATCCATTTCTTGGCTCCCTTTCAGAGGTAACGCCACACAGCAGGAACAAAGAAGAGGTGAGACCTGGGGGACTCCAGTAGGCAACAGAGCCACACTGAGACCTCATCTTCAGCTGGCATAGGTAGTATTTGTGTTGTGACATTATGTTAATTCAATTAAAAATATTGGGTTGGCCAAAATGTCTGGGAGTTTTTTCTCTAAAATAAGACACATTTTCATTTTCAAAACTGAGTTTGTTGATTTGGATATTTTGAATATGTAGGCTAGCTCCCACAGGGTATAATATTAATTTTTCTCAATTAATGTCTTGATTTGATTACTATCAACTTCAGCTGGTCTACCCAACTAACCATGGAGCATCATCCAGTGAGAAATTTCCAACACGAAAGTTTCCAGACCATTTTTGACACATTTGATCAGTCACAGCACTTTCTCCATACACTTCACAAACATTTTTTTTTTGCATTTCAGTTGCATTTTTACCTTTCTTGAAACAATAAAGCACAATATGTTGAAAATGTTGCGTATTTTCTTTCATCTTCAATATTAAAATAGCTATACAAAAATTCACCAATTTTAATATTTGTTTAAATGCATACTTATATGACAGCTGTCACAATACAATCTCACAAAATTATTTTGAATGAAGTTAAAAGACAACTAAGCACTACTAGAGCCCTCTTATGGAAAAAGATGAACTTTTTGGCCAACCCAGTATCTTGGTATTCAAGTTGTAGGTAAGAGACCATCTTTTTGATTTTAACAAACTTACAAACAGGAAAATTCTGTAGGGGGAAGAAAGTGTTTGAATACAAAGGGCAGGACACAATTCCTTTGATCCCAGGTAGAAATTATGCTGACAAGCTTATGCTCATATTATAAGAAATTATGAAGATCACTGAGTTTTAACTTGGTCCCAAAAGCTGTAAAAAGCCAATGAATAGTCTTGAGTAGAGAAATGACATGCTTAGATCTGTGTCTTAAAATTGTTGCTTGACAACAGTGCAGAAAGTCTGTGCAACATGTGTAACACTGGAGACAATATCATTGAGGAACCCAGAAAGGCAGAAAGAGCAGAAAGAAAGACATCAGAATATTTTAAATAAACTAAGGAAGTAGAATCTGCAGGATTTGGTAATTGTTTGAATGCAGGGATATGGTACGTCGAAAGGGGCAGTCTAGGATGAGCCCAAGTTTCAAGCCAGGCAACTCCAGCTGGATGAATAATCATGTCTTTAGGAGGAGAGATAACAGCTCCCCCACTTTTAGGTTAGAGGTAAATACTCCCACACTTTGTTCAGATCTTATTCTTGGATCATGTCGTTATAGAGACCTTCTCTTAGCAACCCCCCAAATTTTTAACATCAGAGTCTTCTGCAGGTCATGCTTATTTTGCTTCACTTTCTTCATAGCACATACTATTATCTGTATATACATATTTGGTAACTGTATATATATATTTATCTACTGGTAAAGCATCATTGACAAGGACATGCTTGGCAATTATGAGCACAGGGCAATTGCTTGGTGAATGAACACTACTTCTAGGAACAAGTATGCCATTCTTGACTGTTCACCTTCAGTCTTAGGTGAATTTTTCTCTCTTGATGGTGAGAATGAGAATGTCTCCAGCAGGTGCATGCTGATATGCTTCTTTTTCATGAACCTCCTCAGTAGCTTTTCCACCCATTTATTCAAACTGAAGTCTGATGTTTGAATACCATTGGGTTGCTTGGATCACTGGCCTGCTTCTAAAACAACCTTTGTGGTCAAAAGATGGAATAAATTGATTGGCTAGACCAGTTCAGCTTCCACCGCTGGAGTTCAGTTGGTCAATTCCTAAGCCACATAGACTAAGAATGTGAGCCTGTATCTCCTCCCCAACCCCCCAAAATTGAGATATGGTTACCAAGAGAAGACACAGGTTTTATGAGGTCTAAAACTTAAATGATTTTGGAGGGGGGCATCATTAAGAAAATGATTATAAAACTGCAAATACAATATTAATTATAGGACACTGAGCATGTAATAGGCTCTGAAGGTTAAAATTAAAGCATCATGGCAAGTCTGTTCCTGGAGAAATAAAAAGTAAAAAAAGACAAAAACAGATGTCTTCACTGGGGACTGAGAGGGAAGAGAAAATGCAGACTAGCCACAAAGGGCTACAGGGAAGGAGGCCTTGATCAGAGACACGAAGAAGGAAGACAGTCAGTCAGAACTGACAAAGCTTCCCTCTGCCCAGTTGAGCGCATTCCCTGCTCAGTACCGGAATGTGAAGAGCAGCTTTCAGCCAGGAGGAGAGGAATGTGGAGCTGGGTCTTGAGCTTTCTGTTCTTCTCGTTGTCTACAACCCGCTCTGAAGGGACTTGTGCAGAGAACAGCTGTGTGTCCCCAGTACAGCTAATCCTTTTAGGGAAAAAAATGTTACATAACATAAATGTGTTTAGCTGGATCCCGGATTCCCCCATAATTTGAAACATCCCACAGAATGCCAAGTTTGGGTGGGGTGTGAATACTAATGATCAAGTCCTATGCTACACATTCAGCATCTCAACCCAATGGAAGAGGGGTCTTGCTTCCTGTGCGGCGGAGGCCTCGCCCACTCCCTAGGGGTTGTGGGGCTGAATGCATCCGCAGCAGCAGAAATGGACTCAGCGCTTGGAGTCTGCGCAGTTCTGGCCTGGTCAGCTCATGTAGTGCTGCATCTGTGTAAACGTCAGTGATCGTTGCTCCACAGAGGTCAGGTGAGGCTGCAAAGTTATTCCTAGGAGGAGGCTGGAAGAGGGCCAAGGAAAGGAGCATGTGTGTGCTCTCTCTCCTGCAGTGGTGCCTGATGACAAGCATCTGAAGATAGGCAGTGTTTTTTGGAGTGCTCTCTGCTTCCAGATTGTGTGTCACAGACTCGCTAAAGGATAGATATAAGAGGTCACCAGGGCCAACTTCCTTGTGTGACCCCAAAACAAACTGTGTGTGACGATTGGTGGTTCCATGCCTAGGTGTCCACTGTGTGGTAGGCAACAGCTCATTGCTTTTCATGAAATATTCTGATCCTCAAAACAATCCTCCTTCTAAAGAGAGATTAAGAGCCTACTTTATAGCAAACAAACCAACTAACAAAATATATGCCCAGAGGTGCAAAGAGAATGATAGCAGATACAGGGTTCAGCTCCTCACCTATCTAAGCCAAAAAAAACTCTTGGTGATTTCCATGGGTAATAATAGACCCTTCCTAAGAATACTTTTATTATGATGATTATTATCACTATCGTTTATAACTAGTGAGTACCTACTGTGTGCCAGATACTGTGTTAAATGCAGTGTGTATGTGTGTGTGTGTGGTTACGTAGGGCAGAACTGTGATTTGAAAATTTGGTGACTTATCCAAAGTTGCTCCTCTGTATTTGAACCCACATCTTTCTGAATCCAGTGATTATAAATGAAATGCTTAGCTTACACTCAGAGCGTTTCCAAGGTCTTTGTGCTCTGGACAGCTGGGCCCTCCATGGCTAGCAGCCAGGTGGCAGTGCTATAGAATTTATGACAGGGTAACTAAATGGGGAATGCCTCCCCAGAGGACAATTTTACACTTGCCTGATGATTCCAAAGTAGCTCACTCTGAACTGCACCGCTGGGCCCCTAAACCATGTGCTTTGCTTATTCCTCGGTGTTCAAGTAACCACAGTCCTTGGGTGGATGTGTAGCAGACCCACGAGCTGGCCTCCTTGCCGCTGCCATGATTGTCAGCTCCTCTGTGGTGGCCGAAGAACCGACTGCCTCAGCATTTAAACTGAAAAGTGCACATTCAAGTCCCATGTGGGCTGGCCGAGATCACTTAGCTCTGTCCACTCTGTACTTCATGTTCTTCCAGCTGGAAGATGGCAGCTCAGCCAGGTCCACAGAGGGCTCACTGGACATCCTGGGTACGAGTACTTGACACATGAAACCCCAGAGAGAAACAATGACACGGTTTGAAGTTTTTTAAAAAAAAAAATGGTCAGGGCTTTTTCTGGAACCTCCCTGAAAAGAGCTGGTTTGAGATAAAAATGGTATCCCACTTGAGAAACCGTTGTGTCGGTCTGGTAAGGGCAAAAGTCCAGACATTCCAGAAGTTCGTGGAGGAAAAACTAGATTTTCAGTTTCTTGAGGCTTGGGTTTAAATTCTCATTTCAAAAGAATCCAAGATGAAAGAACCCTACTGGCTAATTTTAGAGCAAACTATTTCATTACCCTGATTGACTCAAACAAAAAAGGGGAAAGGGAATTGAGAAGAGACTTGGAATATTTATTTTAAAACTAACTAGGCCCATGAAGCCAGCCCGTGCTATGCTTTATCCTTTAATATTCAAGGTAAAACACTCAGTGTTCGGTACAATGAAGTAATTTTGCTAACTCATATGAAAACAAAACTCCTCCTAGCTGTGCCTGAGCTAATTAATTAATTAACTGGGAGATGGCATGAAAATCTCTCTGTATCTTGAGACCTCCGTTTCTTTATCTTTAAAACTGCAGGATGAAATCGGGGACTGTAAAGGGAATAAGTAGCGCAGGCATCATCTGGTTCCCAGTTCTTAAGGAGAAGAGATATCTGAAGGTTATATATCTGTACAAGGTCATATAGCTAGTTATTGGAGACGGGACTAAAATCTCCATGTTCTGAACAAAATTCATTCCTTTGGCCTTTTTTTCTTGAAGTCAAACAGCTTCCATAAATCTTTTTCAGAAATTCTCAATATTATGGTAGAATATATTTAATGAGGTCCCCACCATGAAAGATTTGAGAAACTAGAATTTTGAAGCATTTGCAGATGAAAGTGGTCTTCGCCGCAAGCCGCGATATTATGAGGGTGATACCACCTCCTCAGCACGTGGGAGGGCTGGCTCCGGACGGAAAGCCTCAGGCAGCATGCACCAAGAAGGAACCACCGGCAACTGTCCGTTTAACCCCTGACACTGTGGGATTGAGGATGGAAAGAAACACAATCCTGCCCAGGCTGCCGGTCCTGCCTGTTGTGGATATGAGCCCCTTTATCTCGCTAGCGCCAAGAGTCTAGGGCTCTGGGGATGACTAAGGAAAAGATGTTTCCAAAGGATTAGAGGATGCAAGCATTAAGAACCCGAGAGGAGAAGCTGTTTCGTTATTTGTTTTTTTACCACCTTCCATTATAAAGTGGGGATCTGATCAGCCAACTCCCTACCAAAAGGGGCTCTCGGTGTCTCGCTGAATGTGCACACACTGTTCTGATTCCTCCAGGTGGACTCTGCCTCTTCTGCCTCGTGAGGTAGCACTGCCCACCCCCACCCCACTGAATTTTAGCCTCAGGCTTACAATGAGATAAAGTTGACAATAATAATGATGATGATAGTACTGACACTTTGTAGTACTAATCACGTGCCGAGAACTGTTCTAATTGCTTTATTTATTTATAGCTCTACAATAGTTGTAGTACGACAGACTTCACATCTGTGTTCTGGTAAACAAACAAACAAACAAACAAACAAGCAAACAAAAACAGTGGGGTGTCAGAGGGAGAGAAACTAAAGAGGCAAATGACAGGCTCTTTTCTATCATTATAATACGCGATAAATATTTGCAGAAGCCCACCCAAAAGTAGTCTGCTTAATTCCATTGGAAATAGTGTGTCACGTGACCATCCTTAGCTGGAAGGTGGCCAAGGCAAATGGGATCATGAATGAAGGCTGAATCAAATGATGAACAGGTTCTTCCACATGAGTTAAGCCTTTTTATAACCGTAATGTCAATTGATCCTTTCAATAGCCCTATACGCTAGCTAGATTCCAAAGGAAACTGAAGAACGGAGTTTTGAGTAACTAGTCATTTAGGCATTAATTTCCAAACCTGAGAGGTGAGTTCACCTACACTGACCTCAGAAACCATGATTCAGTGCTTCCACGGCTGTCACTGCTACACAAGGCTACCTCCTCAGGTCCGTTGTAATGTCACTCCCTCCCTGAAATGTGATGAGTGGGATGGGCAGGTCACCTTGAAATAGAAGACGGAGTAGAATGACGCGGCAGCGAGCCGGGAGTCAGTTCTTTTCCTGCAATGGCTTTCCATGAATTTGCTGGGTCCACTAAAGGTCTAATGAGGTGAATGCTCAATGCCGCTCAACAAGGCTGGCACCAGACTGAAGAGTCCTGGTCCTGCCACCGCTGAGCAAGGCTCAGATTCCCTGGATGGAAAGTCATGCTCTGGAAATAGGTTAGATCTCTTCAACCATGCACCACACGTCAGGTCACTCGAGTGTCACTCCTGCAGCCCCGGATTAATGTCCTCTGTAGCAGTTCCTTGGCTTGAAGGGGATGCTTCTTCCTAGGTGGCTTCCTGTGACCTCCCGTGAGCGACATAAGCACTAGGAAAATCCAGATCACTGTAAGGCAGAGACATTTCCCTTTTGGCAGAGGCAGAGGTATCAACGGAGCTATTCCTGTGGGGATTTGTAGGTTAAAAGGCTTAAGGAGGCTTTGATGACTCTCTGGCTGAAATATCTGCTGTTGGCCTAGAACCACTTCTGCCCATGGGGAGGCAGCATAGCATAGACAGAAGTGCTGGCAACTTGGACTTGGACTCCAGCCCCCATCCCCCACACCCCAGCTGTGCTACCTCAACTCTCTAAACTCCTGCGGTGATTTTGAGAATTAAATAAGGTAATCTCTTGAAAGCACCCAGCACGGTGGTCAGCAGGCGCAAAAGGAAGACTCAATAAACCTTGGCTGCAATTCATTACTATCAGTGTTGTTGTTGGTTATGTTGTTATTGTTCAGAGTAGGTCTTGAGTTTTTTTTTAATCACTTGAAGGACAACACTCTGGAGAGACTGCCAGATGTTTTCATGAACTTGAGGTCCATGTATGTGGTTTATAGAGTTCTGGCATCTAACCCAGTACTTCAGTAATTGAAAAGTAAAGCTGGAAGTGTATTTGTGGACAACTTCAGAGCAGGCTACTTGATGTACATGTATGAACATCATCCAGAATCCAAAAGATCTTTAAAAAAGTAATCATCTCTGTACTAAGAAAACTCAGAAGTGGGGGAAACACTCAGGGTGAGGTGCTAGAATCTCAATCAACCCCTGGATCTGACCTCTTTTTTCTTGGAAAAACCACTCACTGAGATGAATAACAATATTAATCACCAACATTTTTTGAACAGTTAGACACTTACTGTATGTCCTGCTGACATTCCAAAAACCTGCATGTAAACCTGCATGTAGTACTTGTAAACCTCACAGTTTCTCGGGGTAGTAGGTTCTGTTATTGTCCATATGATAAAGTTAAAGAGATTGAGGCAGCAGGTTGAATCTGTTCAAGAATACAAAGCCTATAAAGAGCAAAGCCAGGCTCTGCACTCAGCTAAGAATGATATCGATGTAGCACTTTCCCCTGATTTATTGCTTTCTGAGGTAGGTGGAGAAGCAGGCCTACATCCGCTGCTCCTGCTCACCTCTCTCTTCTTGACTCACTTCTCTCCAGCCACATTGGTCTTTCATCGCTTCCTGAGTGAGACTCCACCATCAGAGCTGCATTCCTTGTTTTCTCTCTCCTAGAATGACCCAGGGATCCCTCGGAGAAGAGTGACTCCAAGAGCGTACTGTTTGCCATAGAATCCAAACTTTGAAAATATAACAGAAACAAAACTCTTGGTGGGAAAATGTACAATGTGCTTTTGCCTAAACTGGAATAAACTTCCAGTCCTCACCACCACCCCTATCTTCCAAAGAAAAATAGAATCATCCATCAACATCCTTTAGGTTATCCTTTCGTTCTGGTTTGCCCAGGACCATTCAAGTTTATGCCTGGTTCACTGTTGTAATTATTAAGACCACCTTTTCTCCGCTCTCAAACAGGTATCGGTTTAGCAAATGAGTTATATAGCCACTCTCTTTATAATGGCAAGCTCTGTCACCAGGATCAGTTTCCAAAGTAGAATGTCCATCCCACTTAGTTGCAGTTTTTCCCAGACAGCTAGCAGGGAAAAGAAGAATACACCTATTTGTACCTAAGCTAATGCTTTTCAAAGTCTAGTTGGCCCTATCCTTGAGTGATTAGAAAACCTTCCCAGCTCTAGAATCTCTCCACTCACCCCCCCAATAAGTTATTCTCAACTCAAATCAGTTATTGTCCTTGCCATAAAGTTGATCATATGGACTCACTTTTCTACGTTTACTTTATACAACTTCCCCTTTTGTACATATATTTATTATTTCCATCCATATAGAGAAACAAGAGTAAGAGCTAGGTTTTCTGCTTTTTATTGTTCATGGTGTCTAATGTGAGGCTATACATAACCTAGAGACACTATGAACATTGATAGCACAGACAAAATACAGGAAGAAGAGAGAGAGATGAATGGAGTATGGGAACAGGGAAGAAAGGGAGGGGGGAAGAGGGAGGGGAGGAAGGGAGGGAGGGGGGAGGGAATGCAAGTTCAATATATGTTCCCTGCAATACCAAGAACACTAAAGGGAAACCAGCTGGTCCCTTAAAACAATGACTTGTCTCCATTCAGTGCAAACAGATGCATTCTTCCCTTGGCCAGTCCCTCTGCTACTGTGAGCAACATGCATTTCTAGACTGAAGAGTTACAGGCAGGCTGGACTGTAATTGGATTCATTTCATATTAGCTACTTAAGAGAAGCAATGTGCCTTTCTATTTGGACAATCTTAGAAGTCCCCCCCCCACACAAGTAAATAAAGGATAAAAAGCAATTTGTTTAAAAATAAGGAGTGCTTTCACCAGGGACTGCTTTCTTGAAGAGCACTGAGTTTCCTCATAAACAACTACAACACAGAGGTTCTTTTATAAACCGACAGTTTTATTCCTGCTTGAGCCTGAGCCTTCTCTGGACTGGTATAACAGAAATCAAAGGATTTTCTATCTCTTTATAAGTTTGATTTGTAAATAGGATGAGTGCTTATTGGATAAAAAGTGTTGCTTCTGTGATGGTCTTAGGTTAAACACCTTGTATTAAAAAATAGCATCCTTTCTCAAATGTTGATGATTTATATTTACTACAGGCTCTATTTTAAACTGCAAATATATAACATTTTATAATTTAAATCTATTTCTCTACACTATATAATAAGTGAAGTAAGATTTAAAGAAGTGCAATCAGTTAAATATAATCATCTATTTTTTACCTTTTAGCAATTCATGAAATAACTTCCTCATTTAACTTTGATTTTATTTATTCCTTTGTGCATACGTAATTTGCATTTATTACTTAATGAGTGATTAGTCTGTGCAAATGCTAGTATACAATAATTACAGAAGTACATAAGAAGACAAAATTTAATACTTCTTCATGATTAAAGCAGCCAACAAACAGGAGTTGAAGGGTGCTTCCTCAACCCGAAAGTGGGCATTGATAAAAACCTCACAACTAACTGCATCTGCATTCTTTCCTCGCGAGTTCAGGAAGAAGACAAGCTGCCCTCTCCTATCGTGTCTGTTCGGCATTGTGTTGTCAGTCCTCATCACACTCATAGGCAAGAAAACAAGATAAAGGCAAACCGAACCAGAAAGGAAGAAGTAAAACGCTCTGTATTTGCAGATGAAAATCTTGTATATAAAAAAATCCCAAGGAATACACCAAAAAATGGTTAGAACTAATCAGTCAGTCAAGTAAGGTTTCATGATACGAGATCAATATGTATTCCTATACATTTGTAATAATTGATCCAAAAATATAATTGGCAAAATAAACTCCTTTAAAATAACATTAACAAGAAGCAAATACATAGAAGTGACTCTAACAACATGAGTCCAAACCTTGTACTCTAAAATCTACAAAATATTGTTGAAAGGAATTATAGAAGCCTTGAATAATTGGAAAGGCATCCTATGTTCATGGATTAAAACACTTAATATGGTTAAGATAACAATGCTCTCCAAACTGATCTACAGATTCAATGCAGTAACTATGAGAATCCCAGCTAATTTCTTTGTTTCAATCGATAAGCCAATTCTAAAATGTATATGGAATTGCAAGGGGCCCAGAGTAGTCAAAATGAGCCAGGAAAAGAACAAACTAATAGAACTCACACTTCCTGATTTTAAAACTTACTACAAAGCACAAGAAAATATATATAGATCAATGAAATAGAACTAAGAATCTACAAATAAATGTATGTGCCTGTGGTCAAGTGATTTTTAGCAAGTGTTTCAAGACTGTCCAGTGGGTAAAGAATAGTCTTTTTTTTAAAGATTTTATATATTTATTTTTAGAGAGGGAAGGGAGGGAGAAAGAGAGAGAAACATCAATGTGCGGTTGCTGGGGGTCATGGCCTGCAACCCAGGCATGTACCCTGACTGGGAATCGAACCTGCGACACTTTGGTTCACAGCCTGAGTTCAATCCACTGAGCTACGCCAGACAGGAAGAATAGTCTTTTCAATGGGCGGTGCTAGGCCTGTTGCGGCAAATTTATGGAACTGCTTCTAGGTTGGTTTGGCTGTCTTGGGCAGCGTCTCTGGAGATGTAAAAGCCTCTGAAGGAGAGGAAAGCCAAGGGCAGAATATGAAGCCAAAAATAGTGACACACTTCCTTAGATATTCACAGCAAGGTGCCGGAAGAGAATCCGCATACCTTGCCTTCAATATCAGAATGTCTTCATCCAACATGAGTCTTCAGGGTATTTTACTTCAATTTCCTTGTATCTATAAAATGAGTGCTTAAACTTGTTATAAGACTTTTTTTTAGCCTTATGTTTTGGAATTCTGCACAGTTGCAAAGAGGCCTCTGGCACACACCTTTAAATGGATCATTGTGTTTATTAGAGGTGCACCATTAGCTACAATGATAGCCACAATAAAAATGCCCCTTTACTTATAAAACAAGTTAAACAAGAACACAATGATTTAAAAGTAATCTAAGTCATAATTTCAAGAAGTTTAGTTCCTTCCTTCTCCTCTTTTTCCCATTCTGCAAGATATTTGCCAAGCCTTCTAACTATGGAAGCAGAACACTCAGGAGGCCTCTGCTCTCATTGAAACTGCAGGACTCAGCTTTGAACCCCGGACACTGACTCTCTTCCAGACAGTTATCACCTCACAAAGCCAAGCCCACACCACAAGCAAAATGGCTCACATGGCAGATAGCACGCTGTGCTGATGTTAGACAGGGAACCGCCGGGTCAGATCCCATGTTTGGATAGCTGTCACTACTGGAAAAGTCATCCTCAATTGCTCAGCCTAACCTTGACTATATAATTATATGACTATGGCTAATACATATGTATGTGTTCATATGCACAAACACAGATGCATATTTATGTCTCTATACATTGTATTAATGCTGTATTTTTAAATCTGTGTTTTTTTATACTTTGACATCTTGAGGCCTTGATGACTCTCAAGGGGCTGCCCCATGCAGGGTTAGCTGATTTCTAGAAATTGCAAATAACTGGGCTATGAGAGTACTTTTCATATGCAAGCTAACCAATCTAGACTCCATATCCCCAACCATCTCTTACACTCCAAGCCACATTCTGCATGCCCTACTAACCCCAGGCCCAAGTATCAAAAGACTGGGACAGTCTCCACACCCTAGAGGTTGTTGAAATTATCAGAACCAGGCAATTTTAAACTTGCTTACTAGGTCTTACCCATTCCTTCCTGAAGAAACATGATAAATATTCTCACCATTCTCAGTTTTTCCCATGCTCTGCCTCCTGATTGACTGCAATACTTCTTCAGGTGTGCCCCCACTCCCCACCATGAAGTGGCATGACCCCTCCTCTTAAGGTATGCGAGTATAACACACTATCTTTGCAATGGTAGTCACCTCCTGTTCTGTTGACTTTGCCAGACCTGAATGATAATAAAACCTATACTTTAAAACATATATGAGGTCTGTCTAGAAAAAGTCCAGCCATTAATGTTACTCTAATGAGAATGGATGGCATGAGATTGGTGTAACCTGGCAGCCAAGGAGAACAGACTGAAATGAGCATGAGCAAACAATGATGACTTCACTGTACTAGTCAGTGAGGCCTGTAGATGTCCTTGAGTGAGCACGTGTAGTGTGTGGCCATTGTATTCAAAATGACTGAGCGAGTAGAACGCAAAATCCGCATCAAATTTTTCATTAAGCTTGAGCATTCCTCCACAGAAACTACTTGGATAATTCAGAAGACTGTGGCTACAGGCAACTGGTGATTGGCAGCTTCATCACAACAACACACTTGCTCATGTACCATGTCTCATGCAGAACTTTTTGGCAAAACATCAGATCACCCAGGTGACTCAGCCCCACATCCTAGATTTGACACCCTGTGACTTCTGGCTTTTCCCAAAACTAGAATCACCTTTGAAAGAGAAGAGATTTCAGGCCATTGATGAGATTCAGGAAAATACAACAGGGCAACTGATAGTGACTAGGAGAACCGTGTGAGGTCCCAAGGTACCTACTTTGAAGGGGACTGAGGCATTATTGTCCTATGTACAATATTTTTCACATCATGTATCTCCAGTAAATGTCTCTATTTTTCATATTACATAGCTGGATACCTTCTGGACAGACCTCAAATACAGGTACACACATATTTCTACACATATATAAAAATATAACAGAATAGTTACCTTAGAAATCTTAGTATTAAGCAACAGATAAATTTACTTCCAATCTCACTTTGTTCTCTCATCTTTGTAAACATAGAATAATAGAAACTTGCCAGTCACCTGGTCATTTTATCAATTAAATAGTGTCTGAGTATGCACATGCACTTGTGTGTTGAGAAGGAGGAAGAAAGAGGGAGACAGAGAGAAAATGCAGGTAGAGATACACTATCATCAGTGTGCAAAGGAGAGAAACCTGCATTATCAATATTACCTTTGGAAATTCCTTAGGAAGCTGCCTTATAAATGTATATGTGCCATTTTCTACTCAGCCCAACACAGTGAGTTTTTTTCACCAACATTGAAAACTTGTTTTGAAGTTGGGTTCCAGATGAAATTTTGTCTTGTTAGAAAATTAAAAAAAAAAAAAAACCCAGTAAGTATTCCAAAAGCCATTGAAGTACATACAACACTTCTTAAATGGTGAATTTCATGTTATGTGAGGTAAACATCAATAAAAAATTCTATAAACAATAAATGAAGTTAAGAGGATTAAAAGGCAAGCCATGGAATGGGAGAAGAATCTTTTAAAAACCTGTATCTGATAAATGATGGGTAGCCAAAACATACAAAACATCTCCAAAAAGTCAACAATAAAAAACAGACAATTCAATTTTTTTTAAAAAAGAACAAAAACACTGAACAGACACCTCATTAAAGAAGATATACAGATGGCAAATAAACACATTAAAAGATACTCAAAAGCATATGTCTATTAGGGAATTGCAAATTAAAACAACAAGATATAACTGCACACCTGTTAAAATGTCTAAAATTCAAAACAGTGACAACATTAAATGCTGGTGGAAATGTGGAACAACAGAAACTAATTCATTGCTGGTGGGAATGAAAATGTCACAGCCAATTTGAAAAGCAGTTTGGCAGTTTCTTGCAAAGATAAACATACTCTTACCATATAATCCAACAACCTTGATCATTAGTATATACCCATGTGAGTGGAAATTTCACTTCCACAAAGAAACCTGCACAGGAATGTTTATAGCAGCTTTATCTAAGATGTTGTTCAATAGGTGAATGGATAAATGAACTGTGCTACATCATGCAAGTAAATACTATTCAATGGTAAAAGAAATGGGTTATCAAGCCACAAAAGGACATGGGAGATCTTTAGGAGTATACTTATAAGTGAAAGAAGCCAATCTGAAAAGGATGTGTAATGTCACTCCAACTATATGTCATTCTGGAAAAGGCAAACCTATGGAGACAGCAAAAAATTCAATGATTGCCAGGGGTTCCATGGAAGGGAGGAAGGACAAACAGGTGGAGCACAGGGATTTTTAGGGTGGTGTAACTGTTCTATCACTGCTATTTAACACCAAGAGAGTAAATGGCAAAAATTACACCTAGGCATATCACTTTCACAGTACAGAAAATCAAAGGTAAAGAAAAAAGTCCTGAAAGAAGCCAGAGAGAAAAAAATATCTTACCTGCAGAGGAATTATATCTGATTTATTCTCAGAAATCATGCAGCAGGAAGAGAGTGGAGTGAAATATTTAAAGTATTGAAAGAAAAAAAAACCCCACCAACCTAGGATTTGGTACCTTGCAAAATTATCTTTCAAGAGTAAAGGAGAAATAAAGAAATTTTAAGAAAAACAAGTATTAAGAGAATTTGTTGCCAGTAGACTTGCCTTGCAAGAAATTTTAAAAGAAGTTCATTAGAGAGAAGGGAAATAATACAGCCCAGAAACTTTGAACTGCATGAAGTAGAGCATTGAAGAAGAAATAGGTGAAGATAAAATAAAAACTTTCATATTCTTATAAAACATAACAGGTGGTTCAGAGTAATAATGCCAAGAATATACTCAATTATGTATTCTAAAGTATGTGTATCTGTGTGTGTGTGTAAATGAAAGGAATGACAGTAAAAAGTAATGGAATCAATAGACAACCAGTAGGTTTAATAAGAGTTCAGCAAGTATGTCTGTATAATATCACCCTACAAACATCAATGTTACTTCTTTATACAAGGAATAACTAACAAAAATGTTTAAGAATAAAAGCTTCCATAATGTCCCAGAATATCTAGGAATTAATCAGAATAACTAGATCTCTGTGAACAAACTGTTAAAACTCTAATAAAGGACATAGAAGATTGTTTGAATAAATAAACTTTCATGCTTCTAGATAAAATAACATTGATTTAAACATATCAATTCTCCTCCAGACTAATCTACAAATTTAATGCAAGCCCAGTAAAAATTCCACTTGGATGATTTTTTCACACTTGTAAACCTAAAATCTATATGCACTAAAAACAGCTAAAATAACCTTAAAAATAGTAAAGAGGACAAGCTACACCTTACCAGATATTAAGACATGAAGGAAGACTGTAGTAATAAAAACAGTTTTGCTGGTGTAATAATAGGTCAGTTGACTCATGGAAGATAATAAATATCTCTGAGAGATACTTATTAGTATATGAGATCTAAATATTTGATAAAGTTGGCACAACTAATTCATGGGAAAAAGACAAATTTTTTAATAAACGGTATGACCAAATACTGGTTTATTTTAGCATGAAAAAGGAATCCAGGTCTCCATCTAACACTACAAAAATAAAACTGTGAGCTCTAGAATGATTAGAGACACAAATGTGAAAAATAAAACTGTAAACTTAGAGAGTTTTTTCCTATGTTTAAAATAAAAAAGGACTTGATAGCTAGAATATAAATCAATCTGCTAATTAAAAAGAATACCCCCCCAAAAAACTAGGCAGAAAATACAAATAGGCAAGTTACAGAAAACAATAAAAGCAATCAAGTATAAGATGAGATGGCCAAAATAATTCATAAACAGAGATGTGCACATTAAAACAAGAAGAGATAGTATTGTGCACTTATTTGACTAATTGTAACTTTCTAGAGCATATTTTTCTCCATATTGTAGAGGTGCAGCGTTATCTTATTAAAGACCATCATTAATAAGCTATATTTTAAGCAAAGTTCAGAGTAAACTTTCTTGGGAAATATATTATAAAATTATTCCCTTTTATAAATAAGTCCCCCTCATGAGATAGAGCTATTAAAATCTCAATAGGAAGATCTTGGTATAACCATTGGAACCAGGAACAAGTGGTATCTCTGCTCATCACAGTGATGCAAAAACAATAAAACAAAACAACGACAACAACAAAATGCTCTGTTTGGCTTCAATTTATGCAATAAGTTAAGGTTTGGTGTGATGACTTCCATTGAGTCTTCTTTATTTCCAACAATGCACTAAACTCCACAGGCTGTGACCATTGAAGTTTCATATAATAAGGGCAGTGGAGTTTAACTTAAGTCATTTCACTTAATTATTTAATTAACCACTTATTCACTCACTACTTCATAAACAAATATTGATGGAGGTCCATAGTTAAGCTTTGGTTTAAGTCCTACAAATTCAATGATAAAGACAGAAATAGTGCTTGTCCTCTAGAAGCTTATAATCTGCCGCAATTCAAGTGGTGTATTCCCTGGGAAGTCACTCCCCCTGTTTGAAACAGGATCTTCTCATCTATGTAACTGAAATAACATTTCCCACCTCACATGATGGCTGTGAGAATTAAACCACACCACGCATTTACAGGGATTATTCCAAAGCTAGAGTTTTTCTGAATATCAGCTCTCTTCCCTTTACCTGTAAAGCAGGAAGAGAGAAGAACTTCTCTCAAGAAGAGCTTCCTGAGAGCATGAACAGGAAGAACTAGTCTTCCTTTTTGCCTTAGTGAAGTCTTAAAATGCTCCAGTTTCTTTTGTGGAACTCATAAGTCATGCTTGCTTTGAGGGAGTCTACTTTTTCTTCATCCAAAACCTTACCTGTAATGCATATTCTACAAGATTATCCTTTATAAGTAGCCTGAAAATTATACAGGATTGCTCAACAAAAAAAATACCACATTACTTCAATAACCTCATTATCACTTCTAGGATATTTTGTCATACACACACACAAATACAGACACACTAAACTTGGCATTGCAAAACCCATAAATCTAAGAATTATTCTTAGCAATGTGTGTATGAGGTGTGTAGCCTCTGTTGGGAAGAACTCTGAACATTTATTTGGCTGTCAACAGAGGGAAGAATGAATGTGAACATTGGCCAGTCTACTGGTCTCGTCCACAGGCCAATGGTCTTTCAGTGAATCCCACAAAAGGAATGCATAGGTGATTAAACACCAGGCTTCGCACACATAGGTTCCTGAGCTCTTCAAGTGTGATTGTTTTCCCAGAAGCCTCATAAAAGGTTTTTAAAATCACCTCTTCCATTTTACAGGTGATATTTCCTCCAGTTGGATAGAGTAACTTCTGTCTCCTCAGCCAAACGGTTGGGTATCCAGATGACTCCAGATGGAGAAAAAAGCCAAGATTTTATTGAACACACCACTTTTAATGGAGGGAACACCTTGGAAATTATTACAGCAGATTACTTTTAGAGAGACTAGGTAGAACTTGGCCAATGCACCAAGGCTAAGAAAAGTTGCAGAAACTGAAGGAGATAAATCTAAGTGTCTGATGAGAAGCATCCTGGTGAAGTTGAGAACAATTTAATTAGCAAAGTGTTTAGAAGGAGTGATAAAAGTGAGTCGCAGATGATGGGACAATTGTGCAATAACCCACCAAATCTCTCTCATGGTGGTTGAATATGCATATTTAAACCATCAGCTGTCTCTTCCAGGCATTTGGTCTGCTGACTTGAGTTTCATATATGGTTTCTCAGGCCTGGCCCACTTACAAAATGTACAGAAACATCTGCAAACTATGCAACTACAAAGAGACATATAATTCTGGGGCAATAAAAAGTTGAAGTTCCTTTTGAACACTGATGGATTTTTAAATATAACTCCAAGAAAAGATGATGCAAGAATACTAATAATGTTTCTTTTTAATGTCAAAGATATTTAATTTCTTTCATTATTTTTAGCATGCTGTAATGTATGGATATAGATCATTTCATACATATTTTGAGATGTTTTTATAGCATATGTTTATGTAACAAAATTACATCTTTCTGCTGTTTACTTTTAAATTAGATTTTATATGGAGAGTTTAGCTTCTCATCCTCAGCTCAATGACACTGTCTCTCACTGCAGGTGACAACAGAGTTTAATTCACTTGTTTCCCCTTTCCTCTGGTGCCAAGTTCGATTCTCTAGTCCACAGATCCCCCATATAAGATACTTCACATATGCCCTTAAATAGTAACATGTGCTCATGACACACCTAGTTTTGTTTGGTACATTAATTTGTTAATTTACATGATATTTTACTGTAATATAAACTCATCTTCTTTATCAAACCCAGCACCCTTTTGGGGGGAAGCTACCCATGTCGTTGTGGACATCTATTTGTGGTTCTTGTGGAAGCTCATAGTTTCTTAGTTGGCATCTATTGCTTATTTCCTTGGGGGTTAACCTTGGTTGCCTCCAGTCCCCTGCCACCAAAAATAACACTCTGCAAAAACAAGCTTGTACATGGTCCCTTAAGAATATTTGCAAGAATTGTCCTGGAATATATTATTGGGTTGCCTGGGTTATAGGGAAAAGAAATACAATTTTTGTTAAATATTGCCTAATTGCTTCTCAGGATGATTGTTTCTGTTTACTTTTCAATTGTGTGCAAAAATTCATGCCCTCTAAGTCTTGACAGCAATTAATTTTTCTAACATGTCCATTTTTTGCCATTCTAATGAGTGTAAGCGGTATCTGATTGTTGTAATGTCTAGTCCTGCTATTTCTAATGAGCTTGCGCACCTTTTTATGTACCCTTCAGACATTTGGACTTAGGTTTCTGTAAATTATCTAGTCACGTTGTGCATTTTCCTGCTTGTTTCCTGCTCAGCCTGTTAATTTGAAGTTAAATATATTTTGGAAATTAACATCTTAATTTCACACATTAAATATATCTTCTCCTAACATGTCACTCACTGTTAACATTGTCCAAGGTATCCTACCCAAATTTGTATCCAGAATTGTGGGTAATCATTCCACTCTATGGTTTGTGTATTACAGTCTTGTTTAATTCTATTTTCACACCTTTAAGTCATTAGGATATCCTTTTAAAAGGCCTTCTATTAGATACATAGTTTTACCTTTGTATAATAATAGCTAATACTTAAAAACATATACAGTTTTTTAGATTGTTTCACATTACTAGCGTATTTAGCTCTCTGAACTATCCTCTAATTAATGAAATAGCTGTTTTGATCTCTATTTTACAGGAGGAAATTCAACTATGAAGAAATTAAATAACTTACCCTAAATTACACAGCTTGGAAGTAAAAGATTCTAGATTTGAACCCATGTACTTCACAATCCATGCTCCTATATTTAGTTGTTGTTTTTTTTTATTCCTGTGGAGCACAGCTCTTCAAGTAAACAACCCTTCCTTCCCTCCTTCCTTCCTTCCTTCCTTTCCTTCTCTTCCTTCCCTTCCTTTACACCTTCCCTTCCTTCCTTCTTGCCTTCCTCTATCTTTTTACAATTATTTAAACCCCTACTATGTACCAGGTATAAATTATTAGTTGTGAGCAACAGTTGTTATTTAAACCCTAAGTCTGCATAAGATCACCCAGAAAGCAAGTCTAGCTAGGGCAGGGAACACCAAGGACTGAGCTCTGAAGCACTCAACCTATTCAGATGGGGACAAAGAAAAAAATCAGAAGAGGCTGTGTTGGGAACCGCCCTGACTGGTATCAGAGGCTGAAACCCCCGCCTAGCTAAGGCTAAGGGAACGCCCTTGGAACCGTAAGCCAGCAAGGAGACAAAAGCTTATCTCCCTGGCAGGAATGCTGCTTCTGCTGCTGAACCCCAAAAAGCTTGGTCGGTTAGCCAAAGACGGGTAAGATTCCCCACGGGGGAACGACCTAAGCCAGGCACGATCACTTTTGGGAGGCCCCCCAAAAGAAGGACTTGGGGGGCTGCAGCAAAAGGGGGGTGATGGACCCTCACTCCTCGGCTTTGACAAAGCCTGAGTTCTCAGCGTCTGGGAGAAAATCTCCTTATCTCTTGGTTGCCTTAGTTCCCTTGCTCCACCTAAGCCTAAAACAATGACAGGGTGGTACAGCTCGGTACTGAGAAGTGCGGATTCCCCAGGGTGATCAGGCCTAAGAAAGAATATGTAAATTACTGTGAAACCTTCTTTGTTTAGAATGCTCTCAGTTGAATGAGAAGGGTCCAAGGAGGAAGTTAGTTTGTTCCTCAGTCTTACAGCTCTTTGACCCCCCAACTCAATAGACCGGCAGAGTTCTTTGTTTTCTATAGTTCCTTACTTCCCCTAATGAGTACTGTACTTTACCTGAATTATTATGCAGCATGAGCCCAATAAAAGCAGGTATGGACTGTAAATCGGCGCGCTCCCCACTAGGGGGGTGGCCATTCTGTCCCTACTTCCCCACAGAAACTAGTTTGTCTCTGTGCATGTGTTGTTTTTTCTCGCGTGTTTATCGTCGAGCCATCCACAGCGTTCCGTGGTCACTGCTGGCCGGTGACCCACACGCAACAAGGCTGAGGAGGATTAACTTGTCATGTAGCAAGAGAACCAAGAACCTTCCATTTCCCAGGAGTCAGGTGAAGGAAATGTTTCCAGAAGTAGTGGTCAAATAAGTCTAATGCTGCAGAGGATTCTGGAAGAATTCTCAGAACTAATGTCTGGGTTCAGCACACACGACCTGTGCAAGAGCAGCCTTGGTGGAGGGTTGGGGACCACAGTGGCGGATTTAGGAAGCACAGGAAACAGTGGGAGTCAGGGAGCAGAAACAATGCTGTTTTAAGGAGTGCTAGTGCAAAAGAAAGTAAAGAACTGGAATGGTAGCAGGAAAGGGAAACGACATCAAGAAAAAGTTGCAAAAACTTCTCCAGTTAATTCTTATAGTCTTAATTGTACCACAGTGTATTGACCATTCCCATTCTTGACAATTTGCTCTGTTCATAGGTTTTTACCACTACCAGCAATGCTGTCATTAAGATACTTATACGTATCTACTTATAGAATGTAGGTTGTTTCCCCCACCTGCCAGTCACCCCGATACTTATACATATATACTTATAGATAGCAATGTTTTGTTATTCTATGGGTAGATTCACAGGGGTGAGATTTCTGAATAGAATTGAATATGTCCTTGAGCATTTTACATTAATCCATAAATATCTACATATACATTTATTAACAATGCTTATACAGTTTGTATTGAAATTTACATTAACTTGTATTTCCACCAGTAATAACTGAGTGTATCTTTTTCTGAAATCCTCACTGACAAACATTCCTGGATTGTGAATTTCGCTGCCATGTCTCTTGCAATGTTTTCTTTGATCTTCAAAATGGGTCTATGATATTTCCAATCCTATGATACCCAGGTCACCGAGGAGGAGAAATAAAGACTCTCACACAAGTTCACACAACTAGGAACTGAACCCTCCTTCAAACTCCCATGATCTCATTCTAGATTCCCCATCCTCCTATTTTCAACTGTCTTCTCTGCTCACTGATTCTATTCACAGACGCTTCTCAGCCCCTCTGACTCAGAAAAGAGAAAATTCTTTCAGGTTGGACTGATGTCTGTGTTTCTTTCCATGTAAAGACCTGGCTGCAGAGACTGCTACCTACCCTCCTTTCCCCAGCTCCGGGCCCCCTTGGCCCCGAGTGTCTTTTTACCCTGAGGCCCCACAGAATCTCAGTACATAGTCCACATTCCTCCAGCAAAACGAGTCTACTGGCAGGCACCCAGGAACACAGAGTCACACACGAGGCTCCCCCAGCCTGCTGGACTTTTTCCAATTGTGGTCAGAGGTAGCCACAGAGACAGGCAAAAATGCAGGTCCTGGAGACTGGACCAAAGGCAGGGTGGGGCGAGTGGGTGGAACCACAGGCATCCTGTGCAGATGCCAGCCAGTGACCTCGGCTCAGCCTATGCCAAGAAAAACGGAGCATCTTAAAAAGCAAAAGGATCCTTTGACTTTCCTGCCCTATCTTCTTCTCCCTCAGAACTGTGTGGCTGATACTCCACTAGATAACACTCATAAAGGTACCACTTACTATGGAAGCCAGAAAATAATAAGTTATGGTATTCCACATTTATTATGTTTCGGCTTCAGGAAACCTATGAAAGGCAGGATTGATTATTTCCGACTGAGAAATACTAACGCACGTAGGATTGCGTGCCTTGATAGGGGCAGAGTCAGCATTGAAACCCAGACTTTGCTGACGCCGATTGCTCACGGACTTTCTGCTGAAACACATCCCTGCCTACAAGGGTGTTAATTTGTGAATACTGAACATGCATTGGGCACAGTAACAAGTGTTTTGCACAAATTGTCTCAGTTATCCTGACAACCAGCTTAATTTTATCCACTCTTTCCTCCTCTTTGATTTTTAAATAATTACTATTAAACAGATGGGAGAACTGTCTCAGATACCTAAGCAACTTGCCCAAGGCCCTAGGACTGGTAAGACCCAGAGATGGAATTTGAAATTGGATATGTGTGATTATGGAGCCCTTGTTCTTGCTGCTCCAAAATGTGGGTAGTCTTCTCCATCTCTGGGGTTCATTCTCTTTCTCGAGATCATCTGGACGTACTCTCCGACAGTAATGGAAAGCAGTACGTTTCTCAAGGTCCAGAATATATTTGAAGTCTAACGGGAGCTTGACTTATTAAATGGATAAGTATGGCTTTGTTGTCAGAGAGCTTTCATTAAGATTTCTTTTCAAAGTTACAAATTAAGAAACTTCTTGACTGCTCCGTCAAGTTATTACTGTCAACAACTGCTTTGCCTAACGGGAAGGTTTCCAAGAGTCAGTAGGAAACAGCCCTGACCCTTTTTGTTGGAATTAAAGGGTCACTAGGACTTCGCTTTTATTTGTTTATTTATCTTTACTTTGTCAATTACAGTTGTCACTTAATATTATTTTATCTTAGTTTCAGGTGTACAGCATACCGTTTAGACATTTATATAATTTATGATTGAATGAAGGTGTTAACATCTGAGCGTAGTGATCACATCATGAGCTCTAGAATCACCTAGACAGCAGCATTGCCTAGCTGTGTGATTGGGGCAACATAACCTTTCTCAATGTCAAGTTCCTTATCTGTAGAGTAAGAATAAAAATAGCACCCACTTAAAAGCATTGCTGTAAGAATTAATAAGTTAATACATGTGCTTAACACATTGTCTGGCTCCGTCACCAGCCCTGTGAATGTTGGCTTTCAGCAGAGATCACAACCAGCCTGCTGGAAACACCAAGAAAATGAAGAATGAATGTACCATATATTTTCTCAATTACTTTCAAGGTCCTTCTCATTCGGTGTTTTGTTCTCAGTAGAACATTCTTATATTTTCTGTTCTTATGTTTCTAAATAGTCTTACATTTCTGTTCTCTGCTCGAGAAAAATTTGACCTGAGCAGAAAGATGTACTGCAACGTCATGTATGTCAGGAGGAGAATTCTTAACTTTCCTACATTCATGTAAAGTGCTGTGAAAATCTGTTTTGGACTAGAAGTAAATGTCTACCTGCTTGATTCCGTCTTAATGCTTTATTTTCAAACTTCCAGTTTTAATGTAATGAAATTCATGCTGATTATTAATGTGATCCCAATAGCACCAGGCCATTGAAATTCAGCCTATTACATAGTTTTGACTCACCTCTCACCTTTGGAACACTATGAACCATTAGCCAGAGCAGTTTTTAAACAGATAGGCACTGCGGTTTCCTTACATCTTTCTCTAGCCTTAGAAAATGACTATTACTGTCATTCAAGTTGGGAAATTTAGTCATATTTTCTAAACCATATGGATATACACCAGAATGGAAAAGGACAGAGAATAAGTAAGTCTTCAACAGCTGGGAGAGGTTTTGTGGATTTCATAGTGGTTGGGAACTACTAACAAGGAAATATTACACATGGCCTTTGGCAAGAACATATTATAAAATCCAGAGCCTTTTGTTATGGGCTGAGTAGGGTATTATTCATAATTGTTATTTGATTTGGTCTTCTTCCCATCTTCTCTTTAACAGAAGCTTTCCTGCCTTGAAAAATTACACCCTTTAAAGGTGCCCTATGTCTCTGATTATATGCTACATAACCTGGCAAATATTACTAAAAAAATAATAAAAAAGCCCATGAGGCCCGTAAAATTTACAGTAGCAGATGGCATTTTCCCCAACTAGCAGAGCCAGTATTTCAGAAGGTAAAAGGGGGATCCACCCACTCTTGGGTAATGCCAGGAAATGTCTGTCATTCCCAGAATATCACATTCATTCAACTGACATTCATTAATCCCCCGAGCATCCTGATAACTCCAGGAAAGCGTCCAAACTCATCAGTGTCTGGCTCCTGCTCGTGTCTCCAGCCCCGTCTCACACTGCTCCTCAGCCCTGCAAACCCTAACCTCCAGCCATTTCAAATGTGTGCAGCTTTTACCAGTGACAAGTGACCCCAAGCAGCTGATGACATGTAATAATAGGTCAATTTATTGATGCACGGCTTTCAATCACATATGCTTTAGGCTGGTGATCCCAAGGGAGTCGTTGGGATGCTGGCTGCCCAGCATCTACCTTTCTGTAGCCCACTGCCATCTTTCTGTTTAATTCCTGTACGTGCTCTGGGTGGGCTATATCCATTGTTTGTTGACAAACAATGCTCTTCTGCAAACAACCGCAAACCTCAGTGGCCCACTACCATCAATGTTTATTTGGCTCCTCTATCTGCAGGGTTCGGAGGTTTGGGAATGAGCATTGATGGATTTCACCTGGGTTGGCCCAGAACTCTGTGTTCCACAGAGGGCTTCCCGCCAGCACTGTGGCTTTTATGTAGGCTCATTTACAAATCTGGGATCTACAGGCCCTCGGCTAGCCTTTGGCCTCAACCAGGTCAGCGTGGTTCTGCTCCACTTGTCCTTCATCCTCCTGCAGGCCAATCTAAGTGTGTTCTCCTAGACCAATCACAAGAGCACCTGGGAACCTGCATTGGCATCAGGCATGCTAACACCCCACCGGCCAGACCAAGTCACGTGGTCATTCCCACAGTACAGGTGAGCGATGCTGCAAGGGTAAGGATATGGGAGGAGAAGAGAACTGGGGTCATGTTTGCAATCAGTCCTCCCCAGGGAAGCACTGCATTGCAGAGTGGGGTTTGAGAAGACCTCCCTTCTATTCCACTTGCATTTTTGGAAAAGTTTATACAGTCTGCTTCTCCACACCATTGCACTGGTGACCGTTTCCCTTACTCTTCCGTTTAACCCCGTGCCTGATGCAGCACTGTGCCAGTCCCTGCAGGTACAGGCCCGGGACAAATAAACACAGTCTCTGACTTTACAAAGAATACAGCTTATCAGGGAGAATGACACGTACATGATGTCTGAGTTGGGTAATGCAAACACATGCTAACATAATGCTTGGTCCATGGCAAGAAGATAGAGGAGACTGTGCTGAAGTGCATTCCATTCATTCCTCTAACACACTTTCGCCTGCAGCTGCGGCGGACAATCCTTTGCATTGGACAGCTTCCCACCTCAAGTACCTACAGCTCTCTGCTTCTCTACCCGAGGGCTTTCTCCCGCATCCATGGGAGTCTGTGCCAATGCACACTGGTGAAGTCCAGAAGCATTGGGAATTTACGTCCCAACAGAAAATCCTCAGCCAGTGAGACAGACGTCAGTGGACAATACTGCAGCTTCCCATCCCTCATTGTATTAATTTGTGATAGTTCAGAGCTGTGTCTGCAGTCTCTCTCTGAGACAGAGCCCAGCTGTCAGTCACCCATGAATGCCCTCTTTGTTTTTCCACTTCTTCCATCTTGTTTCCTCCAGTCACTTCTTGGGCATCTTAGAATCATCTCCCATATAAACTACCTGCCCCCATATTCTTATCACAGGAACTATTTTGTGGGAGAGCCTTAACTAGGATGGGAGGCAATAATGTTAAATAGCTGGGATGACTGTGAAGCTCAGTGTGCAAAAGTAAATAAATTCTTAAGGGTATTGAATCCTTCATATGTCTTTGTTTAGACTCTGGAGGCCTACTATTCACCAGTGAGCTTTACACACCCAGGTAGGTTAAGCCGCTGCCTGAGTTGTTCCTGGGGTTACATATTTTTACAGGATTGAGCAGAGGTGGGAACTGGAGGAAAAAGACATGAAAACCTCCTTTGTCTGAGCAGTAGCCTGAGTAATAGCCTTCGTGGTATGATATGAGGTTCCTATATATCAATGTCTAAAATTTCTTCAATAGGAATCCATCTCTTTAGATAAGCATTTCCCCACCTTGGGGAGTGCTTTTTACAAAGTTCAGCTACAGACAAAACAAGTAGCAGTGTAGGGTAGTGGAACGCGTACCTTTGAAAACAGAAAGACCTCGAGTCAAATCGTGGCACTGCTCTCCACTAGCTCTGTGACTTTCAGCAGATCATCGTCTTCATTCATTTATCTGCAAAATGGGAAGAATCGCCTCTACACCACAGGTTTATTATGAGAATTACATAAAATAGCAACCATAAACCTCCAGGCACTATACCTGACATATAACAGATGCTAATTAAATTGTACCTATTATTGATTTGGAGTCCAATAAGCATGAGTTTGAATTTCAGTCCCACCGCTAAATGGCTAGATGACTCTAGATCAAAATGGCACAGTGACGGATAGCTCACAAGCAAGCTTTGGGGCCAGACAGATTAGGGTTTAAATCCTTTAGTACCATGTGCAAACTGTGTGACCTCAGGGAAGTTCCTAAACCTTTCTGGGCCTCAGTCACTGGTTACCCCATCTTTAAATGAGAATAATAACATGCTGTAATTGATCTTTCCTAAAATATATTTTCAAAATCAGTATCACCGTTATCAGAATGTATCTTATAATTAATGGCATGTCATAGTTTAATTGACCATGTTTTACTTTCTGAATGATACATAAGAGTGGTAAGCCTTTGCAATCAGTGTTGTCTTAGAGACACAGAAATATAGTTTTACTTCATATAGGCGGCTGTACAGATTAAGTGAGATGGTACTTAAAAATGTTAGCTTACCTAAATATTCAGTAAATGGTAAGCTTAATTTCTTAATATCATTTGTTTTCAGTGTTAAGCTTTTCATCACTAACATGCAAATAATAACTCCAATCTCATAAGGTTCAGTGGGAAGCCAATCACAGCTGGGGTTAAAGTATCTGACATAGGACCTGCCAGGAAAGTAAGTGTGCAGTCATTGTTTGTTCCTCTGCTCATTGTGGGTTCAGGTTGCAAACAGTGGAAAAAGATCATGGCCAAATGAAGCAGGAGACAAATTCGTTGGAAGGGTAAAGGGAATCTCGTATCTCACAGAACTGATGGGAAAAGCAGAGACCTAGGCTTGAAAAGTAATAGGAATTGGAGCGGCTCCAGTCCCAGCAGCAGCACACACAACACATGCCTATTGGTGGAGCATTCAGGTGAAGCCACGGTGTCCAGCGTCAATGCTGTCTCTGTCCCCACGGACCCAGCCAGTGCCACGGTCACTACCACGAGAATGGGACTGTTGACACTGCTGCTGCAATTGAACCTTGGCTGGCCCCTGTCCTTGGGAGCAAGGTTTCCATTGACTGACTGAGGTCACAGCTTGCTTCCTGTCTGTGCTAGAGGACTGCTTGTGGGAGCTAACGGAGGGAAGTGGGCCCTGAGAACCATTTTTGGTCCAGATAATGTACACAATGATATAGGGGTCATCCTCCGCCAGGGAGGTTTTTCAGAAAAGAGTTGAATAATGGACAGCTAAAACACTAAAAGCAACAACAACCATATCATAAATTTGTACTAGATTTCTGCTCCTAAAACAGACCTTGGAACCAGGCCATTGATTTAGCATTCCCCCAGTGAGAATGCTGGTAATGTATTAAAAAATATGCAAAAACAGTAAAGAGAGTGAAGGTCTGATATGTATTATACAAAGAGAAAATTCTACCTCTGACAAGTATAAAGAAAGTATTTTAGGTGTTAGGGGACAGAGGAGCTACCAAGTTAGCAGGGCAGTATGTAGGTATCAATGATGACTTCCCAAACTTCCCTAAATCTACTTATAGGAGAGGGTATTTGGAGAAAAGGCCTCATCTGAACCATAAAATTATGATTTAAGGGGTTTTCCTTCAGGAGAGCACAGGGAGGTAGCTGGTAGAGGTGACAGAACTGAGAAACTTGTATAGGAACCTGTGAAGAGTTCAGCCCAAGGGACCTTTGCCTTGGCTCTTGGCCAGACCTGAGTGTCTTTGAACTTCACCCTGAAGTGAATGCTGCACCCTCACTTAAATCAGGGGGCATGTTGGCTACTCTCCTCTATTATAACCACTTTGAAACTTCACACTTTCCCCCTAGAATTTCTGCAAAGGAAAGTAGAAGTCAGTAAGTTGTCAGGAGGACTCTGCTATGTGTCCACTAAGGCTTTCCATGCATAGAGAAAAGGAGCAACGTCCTTCAGAGACAAGAGCACAGGCTTGGAAACAAAACACATCTGGCGTCAAATCCTACCTTAGCTGTTGGACCTTGGGCTGGAGTTCTGCTCCTCTGACTCCCACTGTAGTTACAGAAGGTGTTAACTACTTTGCAATGGTTTGATCGGACTGGGAGAAGGCATGCTAAATACCTGGTGCATGTATATGCCACCTAGTTTCTTCCACGGATGTTAAATTGTGTGACTATCTTTTGTCGTTGTACATATTTGTTTTTATTTCTCAGTGACTGTTGGAATGCTTGCAATAATTTATGGCACTTTCCTAAAACCTGTGAAGGTCATTGAGAATCTGTTTCCCATTTGACTTTTATTTTCTATACCTTTGATCAACTTATGGTACCTTGCTGTGTTCTAAGGATGCTGTCTTAAAATATTTCTGCAGCAGTCAGTACATCATCATCACTATGAGAGATCGGGAAATTCTCATATAAAAGGTTAACAGGGCAGCCTAGAAAGGGTAAACGGGATTGAACACTACTGGTAGAAGGCGTGTTTTCATTGAGTACTGCATTCATTATTTTCCAGTTTTGGGAAATTGTGCCAACACAGTAATGTCACTTACCACACATACTTGGCTCAGAGAACGGAGCTGATAATCCTGGCGGGGTGAATACTCTGTATTCCCTGGAAATCCAGGAGAATAAATGTTAGGTCACCCCGACAAGGTGTTCTTTCCTCCGGCAAGGGAGCTCCATACCACATTCCCCACCCCCTTGAGCTGGTCCCATCCTGAGTCTAGTCTCCCTTCCTTAGAGAGCTTTGCAGGCTGGGCATCTGACAAGCGCCCTTCCAGCAGGTGACGGAGAAGGGGTCGCAATTTCAAACCTATGTGACATCTGTTCTCTTGCTGTTTATGTTTCTTGATCCTATTGAATATAAGATTTTATTGTAAGCCATCTGGCAACCTCTTATAAACGAGATGTAAATAACCAAGTCTTGGAAGATTTCACTTCTGTCACTCCAATATTGGTAAGTGGGCGGTCCACCTAATAAACAGTTGTTTTCCTCAGGAAGAAGAGATAATCACAGATATGAATGCAAAACTGAGAAAAAATATATAATTTTTAAATATTAAATATATTTAAGAATTGAATTAGGGATATTCTTCTACTCTCTGGGGGAAAATAGTGGCCTTTGATGAATCTTCTAACATCTGATAAAGCAGCAATTTTCTAAATAATTTTTTATTCATTTAAAGAAAAAAAAAGAACAAGAGCCATAAAAAAAATAAATGCAGTGTTTTCTGGTTTCCAGGCACTGTACAGGCACTTCCTATATGTTTTTTCATTTAAACTCTAAAACAACCCCCCCAAAAGAGACATTTTTATACAATGAGCAAAGTGAGGCTTAGAGAGGTTAAGTAATTAGTCCTCGGTCACACAGCTGGTAAGTGGAAAGCTGAGAGTTAAGCTCAGCTTTTAGTTTCACCTCCAAGTCTAAGCTCCTTCCCTATGGCAGGTTCATACAGACTAAAAGGGCTACATGAAATGTAGAGAGAAGCTCTAGATATCCCCAAATCCCACAGCAGAACAGGAAATCACTGCAAAAAAAGAGAAATGCACAGGCTCCCAGGCATGCACAGCAAGCAGGAAATCGCACTTTCCCATGAGCTGGGCCTGCCAAAGAGTATTGCTTAGGGGCCTGCCTGCCAAGGACCAGTGGGTGGGGTATGCTCCAGGCCCTACCCATTCCCCCTACAAGCATGATTTACTAAGGGTCCAGCATTCAACCTGTCTGTGTATCATGGTTGGAATCCGGAGCTAGGGGAGACACCTCTTATGCAACACACTGCCAGAAGCTTCCAGCCCCTGACTCTAGAATTTTGTTTCTGTGGTGGTTTTTGTTGGGGTATTCCTGTGGAAAGCAACCCCCGCACAGCACATTGACAGGTTATGTGCAAGAATCTCCTGTCCCATGCTGGGGTGAGTGCTTACGTGTCTGCTAACATTCAGATGTCCAGCAAAACTGCAGAGCCGTTCAATATCTGTGCGAGTTCCTTGGAACACTAGAGCTGTTGCAGGGAAGAAGAGAGGGTGTGGACCTCTCTCCAGCCCATGGTACTTCATATATGTTGCTTTGAAGCCTTAGAAACTGGAAAATGAATCACCTTTATGACTTGGCTCTTAAAGCTGGAAGCCTCCTGAAAAGGGCCTTTCTTACCAAGAGAGGGCATCCGCTACCCCATCCAAATCCCTGATCACTGTGCAGAAGGGGGATGCGAGAACCCAGGTCCCTGGCTTCAGATTGCTACCTTCTGAGTCAGTTCCGCGTGATGTGTTTGTCTTTCACAACTTTCTGATTAGCAGAACCGGAGAACGTGTTTGGACCCAGACCCTCCAGGTGCTCAGCTGGTTTCTGGAAGCCTGGTGATACCACAGCCCCCTTCACCAATTTCTCTTGCAGTGGGAAAGAACTCACTTTTAATCAAACATCCACCATACACCAGGCACTTAATTTAATTCCACAACCCTTTGAGATAATAGTATAAGCTTCTTTAGGCAAAAGAAATTAAAGTGGCCTAGAGGTCACTTTGCTAGTTAAAACCGGAGTCACGAATGGTCCCCAGGTGTTCTGATTTACAGGGCAGTGTTTTTCCTGCCACATCACACTGACGCGACTCCTTTAACTCCACACACTCAATCACTCTGTGAGGAACTCGTTTAATAAACATCTTTGGAGTGCCTGTTATATGCTACATATGGTGCTGAGCACCGAGGTACAGTGAGCAAGACTAAGTTCTCACCAAGGTTATAAAATACTTGGGAGAGAGGTACAGTGGATTAGGATTGTGTTGAGGGCTGAGGCAGTGCAGTATTAAATGAGCGTCAACATACAGCAAGGACACAAACTAGCCTGAGAGGGATGGTGGGAGTCACAGGATAAGTCTCTGAATGAATGAAGTGTGAGGGGTGAGTGCGAGTGGGATTAACCAATGAAGATGAGCGGTGTGGGGAAAGCAGACCCCTCGTCAGGCAGACAGGGAAAGTGCATGCAAAGGCCCCAAGGCCTGGAAGGGTTTGTGCTGTTCAAGGAACTGCATGCAGTTTGGTTTGGTTGGCGTGTCTCTCGATTGCTCTGAATCACATCAACTTCGCTAATAAACGTAGGCCGATAGACTCCTCATCTGCTGAGAACAAAGAAGACAGGGGCTCCGATCGGAAGTCACTTTCACGAGTAAGAATGGTTTCGTTGTGTTTTGTTTTGTTTTGCCTAGAGTGGATCCAAGAGCAGGAAAAGAGGTGACCTTCGAGCTCAAGAAATACATGACAATCCCCATGAAGTTACTGGAAAAGGGATGAAAATAAAGGTAAGCTCCTCACTCATCTGTTACCATTGTTTTAGCCACCACATTGACCCGAATGTTATTTTCCTCTGAACCCCAGAGTTAATGATATTTAAACATTATTCTTTTATGTGATATATATGCACATATGCATGGTGTATTAGGACACACATATACATATTCAGGTGTCCTAATGGATACACCTGCTCCCTTAAGCCCAGAAGGGGTTCTCCATGGTTCTCCATGGATCCTTCCCTAGCCCTCTAATATGGACTTATCTTTATCCTCTTACTCCTGGCTCCCAAGGAAATGGTAATGCATTTTCCTTCGTTTCCATTGACCCAAAACTCCATTCTGAAGGGAACTGGTAGGAAGGAGATTAACATCTCTTGGGCACCTACTGTGTAACAGCCACCACTTTATTTAATCCTATAAGGCAGATGTAATAATTCCATTTTCAGATGAGAAAAAAGAGGGTTTGAAAATTATATTATTTGTTTGTAATCACATAGTAAAAGCAAGAGCAAATAGTTGCACCCACATTTTGTTCTGAAGCTGTGTTTGGCTTTAGGACAAAGGACTTTTTAAGGTATTTCCTATGTGTGACTCTACCCAGCCTTGAAATCTAACTGTGTGTGGGACTCATTTCCCTGCCCTGGAAAATTGTCTTTAGGTAAGTTGCCAGAGCCAGGTCTGAAACTCAAGTGTATAAAATGAGTCCAGCAATATTTTAACAAATGATCCATATAGACTGAATCTTAAATCCCAAAACAAGAGACACACGTATGATGATAACCTAGCTAGGAAATTCAGCTTTCAGGACAATGAGAAATGTTGGGGGAAAATTTTATTTTCAGTAGTACAAGACTCCAATCAATAATTTCATTCATAATTTACTTTAAGGGGAGAGAAGCAAAATGAACTCATGTGACCAAATTCCATGGGGAAACAAATCTCCTTCGTTCTCATAAACCGTCGTGGTGAGATGGAAGGACAGTCGGTCTCAGATTTGGTCAAACTTGGCTTTAATTCCGCCTGTGCTATTTCCCAGATGAGTCATATGGACGCATTACGAAACCTTCTCTGAGCTTCTGTGTGTTTATTTTTAATACATTGGGAATAAAAATATCAAAATGAGGTAACATGAGTTTAAAAAATAGCCCGTAGTAGGCTCGTAGGCATTTGACAAATGCTAGTCTTGTTTTTCCCTTTTCAGTAAACTCATTCTGTGCCCAACAACTGTCTTTATTGATTTATGGTTTTACTGTGATGATTCGAATAATTACAATAACTTCTAGCACTTACAGAGCATGCCATCATTTGTAAAGTGTTTTCAAGTTTGCTATTTTAGTCAATCATTGCAATTGTTTAATGTAGGTACCGTTGCATAAGGCCAGTTTTACAAATGAGGGAACTAAGTCTTGAAAGGCACTGTGACCTTGAGGAAG
Source organism: Phyllostomus hastatus (assembly GCF_019186645.2). Lineage (NCBI taxonomy): Eukaryota > Metazoa > Chordata > Mammalia > Chiroptera > Phyllostomidae > Phyllostomus > Phyllostomus hastatus. The sequence goes on along the minus strand of NW_025334017.1, from coordinate 42,050,601 downwards.
GGCAAGAAGAGTTCTGGGGCCCCATTGCCTGGGTCTGGATTCTACCACTTGTTCTGTGACCTCGGGTGAATTACATAATCCATCTGTGACTCAATTTACTCATTTAACTGAGAATAATGATGGGAATTATTGCACAATGTTGTGAGGATAAAGTAAGTGAAGACAGTGATGTACTACTTACTACAGTAAGCATTCAACTGATGTTATATCTTATTTTTCTCAGCAAACATGTAGTTACCTCTTAGGTGTTTGGGAGGATGAAATAAGGCAGTAAATAAATCAATGCACACAAAGTAGTTAGACTCATTTGTGGCGTGGGGTAAGGGCTCAGCAAGTGTTGCACGCTCTTATTGTCCCATATCATTCAGGTGGTAAATAGAAAACCTGGGTTTTGAATGAGAGCCCATGGAAACTAAAGCCAGTAAGGGTGGGGAGGGAGAGGACCGAAGAAAGTAATGGATAGTGGAAGTCCTGTTGTGTGCCAAATCTCCATACGCTTGCTTGTATTATTCTCCTAACAATATTATGAAAAAGACACAGCCATAGACAGCAGCTTTGGAAGTTCAAATACATTATTACAGTCATTTCTAATCCTTAAAGAGGAAGAAGACAGGTTGTTTTATTAACTTCCTGTAAGATAGACATATAAGGGGCATGTAATGAATCATTGGCCCACCTGCCTCTCTTAAAGCGTGCTCCTCATGACAGCTACCTGACTGCAGGTCTCCATCCCCCCTTACGGCAACCACGACAGACAGTCACAGCTGCTTTTCAGCGTATGTCGTCTTTGGCTCCTTGGATCCAGTGCGTTTGTGAGAAGGACCTCCTGCCCTTTCTAAGGAGGCTTCATCCAAGTTGAACTCCAATCAGAGGCTGGAAACTGGGCCAAGAGGGAGTCTGGGAACAGCAGGTGTTTTTGACAGAGGAAATCCATGGGTGCCGCAGTTGTGTTGCTTTTGACAGGGAACCTAATTAGCCTTTAACTCTTTAACCACAATGTCTTCTTAAAGTACAGAGAGGAAATTAACCACCAGCTCTCAGAGCCACATGGAAGAAATTAATGTCCTCCTTCACTAATCCTCTTTCAAGGCACAATAGTAAATATGCATTATATTTAACAACCATGTTTTCCTGGAGTTAAGCCTGGGTTCCACTGAAAATAAATGCTCCCTAATGTGTCTCAGAATGTTTGCTCTGGAATCATAGACAGAAAGTCCTGTGCCCTGAACCCCAGCACTGAACCGCAGAAATGACAAGAATGGGGATAAACAAATAGGGCTTGGTGGTTGATGTGTTATCTGGAATTTATTATTCATCTTTGATTGCAGAACAGAAGGCTGATCAGGTGTGAAGATCACTTCCTAAGTTTGGCTGAGACAGAGGCAGGGGGGTTCTAAGGCACAGAAGACATGGCACTGGTTACTCTCGCGGCTGTGTCATGGGTCTGCTGCCCATTCGATGGTGGTATCATGGCAACATGTGTGTAGTTCATCATCATATATATTTCCTATATACAATATATGTTCACATATTATATATGTTTATATCCATTTTATGCCATGTATTTGTAATCATACATAGTCACCATACATAGTTTATATATATGTATTATTGCAATATATTATTTCACATTATTCATAAATATAAATATATATTCATATAAACATAAAATATATATATTCATATAAACACACATATGTAAATATATGTTTATATGAATATATTTATATAATTAATGGGTATAGGTGTATATGTATGTGTGTGTATAGATATATCCTTGGATGTGGGACAGAATTGTAGAGACTAGTTGTTTATTTATAGCTTCATAAAGTCACTAATAAAGTCATTGTTTCCTGGAGCAAGAGAGCGGACTCAGAGATAGGTCTTCTAAGTTGAGCAGTTTTTCAAACACAGTCCCCAAAGTTCTGGATTTCTGCAGAGAGGTCACAGAGAGATATATATTTAGATACATTTGCATCTAAATTTGAATCCCAGCCGTGGCATTCTCTAACATCGTGACCCTGAGCAAGACACCTGTATAATGGGGATAATACTAGTAACACATTACAGGGATAGGGTCTTAGCTGAGTGTCAAGCATTTAGCATAGTGCTGGGAATACACTAAGTACTAATGAATGTTAGCCATCACTACATATCTATCAATGAATCTCTATTTTATTCTCTATGACATGATTCAATAGCAGTATCCTCTGAAGATTATACTCAAAACAATTCTACATTTTTCTAAAAGATTTTTTGAAGCTTATTGACCTAGTGAAGTATGCTCAGTATGTATGTAAGGAAGATCAATTCCAGAAAAGGGAGATGTCTGTGTCAAGGCCACTGGGAGGCTATGGTCTATTGCAAAGAAGGTCTCAGGAAAGAATTCACCTGATTGGTTTGAGAAAAGCTTAGTGTGATTGCTTAAGAAATTATTGAATAAAGGGAATTAAATTCATTCCCTATACTGACACCAGGCTCATTGCTATCTACCCACCTCCGATATGGGAGCATATATACACCCCCTCCATGTAGAAACTCACACACACACACACACACACACACACACACACAAACACATACATACCCAAGTATGCACATATACACTGGCTAATTCACATGCAAACATACAAACATACAAACACAATTTCCTGGATGTAGATACTTGCTAAACTATTTTAGTTTTCATTTCCACCTTGCACTCTGTATAGAAACTTTTAGGCATATCAGTCATCAGGACTTAACCTTGTTTTGGCTGGTAAGACAATTCTATAAGACCATTTGGTGTGCCTAGCACGCCCCCTCCACGTCTTTTCCCCACCCATCTATTGAGCTTTCACTATCTTAAGCTGTTTACAAATATTACCTCCTTTAATCCTAACAACCACCTGGTCAAGTAGAGTGTAGCTACTTATAATTTTCCTATAGACAGTGAAATTCAGATTCATAAAAGCTAAACACACTGCCCAAATTGCAGGACTACTGTTTGTCCATACCAGGATTTAAAACCAGTTTTGTATCACTCCAAAACTCATGCTCTGTTCCAGGATTTCTTATGATGAGTTTTCAGTTCATTAATTGATCAAGGAAGCACAAGTCAGTCCGTTTCAAACAGCATATAAAGTCATGGAAACAGAAAAGAAAAAACATAACAATACAGTGTTCAGATGATGTGTTGTAGAACTGTGCACCTGAAACCTGTATAATTTTGTTAACCAGTGTCACCCCAATAAATTTAATACGAAGGAAAACAAAGAGTGCATCACACCGTAAGAGAAAGTATTGTTTTGTAAAGCTTGTCTAAATATGCATGTGTTTGTGTGTTCAGGAAGTTATGTAAAATAGAGTTTTGTACTGTAAGTCTCCATCAGAAAACGTTTGATAGCTACCAGCCTATTATTCTCGACTGCCGGGGTCAGTCCAGTCATTCGGCGCTGAGCTTCCTGGGAACCCTCCAGGCAGAAAAAATTGCTTCACATGTGTGTTCCTATAGCACAGTGGATGTTCCTAGCTTATAGTACTAATCAAATGGCGCTTTGGTTTCTTCCCAAAGGGTGTCCACGTGTATGTGGGCTTCTTCCTCCAGTGTGTTTCACACCCACCTGTCTGAGCCCCGGGCTGCACCTGTGAGGGATGAACACTTTATGAGTGTGGATTGCTTTGAAGTTGATGGAATTGAAAATGGAGCTATTTAAGAGCGGATTGCCCCAGTGTTTGCGTCTCTTAGATTTCTCTCTTTTATAACCCAGCTTAAGGTCATTTTATTCTTCTTTAGCACCTACAACAAAGACAGGCTGAAGAACAAAAAAAAAAAATGGGGAAAAAGAGATTGTGAAAGAGAAAGAGAGTAATAGTCAAAGTTACTAATTACTTTTTTATCTCAAAAAAGAAGAGAAACTCAGAATTATTTTTAAATATACATGGATATAAAATATATTAGACTTTATCTTATTCAAACGATCCCAGGTCCACAAACTATCAGAAGCTAATAGTTAATACCTGAGTATAGTTGGTTACATCCAGAGGGAGGAAACTTGAGCTATCAGCCAAGAGGAGAGATGAGAACTGTCCACCCCCTCTTCCCGAACTTCCTTTGGCCAACATAGTAAAGCCTGGCCAAACGCTGCCTCCTGGGGCTACAGAGAGTTGGATTGTAAATTTGGGGTTGTTTATTGTTGCTTTAGTGCTCTCCATTTTCACACACCACGGAGGGGAAGTGGAAATGCTGAGTCCTGAGGGTTTGTTCTCTTGAGGAAGCCACCACAGACCCTGACAGAGATAGAAACCCCTTGGGCCGTATTTTCCCTTGCTCCCTGAAGGGGAAGCATACTTGAGGGACTGGGTACATGTCTCAGATGAACTAACTAGGAGTTCTTAATTTGGAATCAGTGTTGACCAACCAGGGCTTTGAAAAGCAAAGCGTTTTCTCCCTCAGCTGCTGACATTATCTGCAGGCTGACATGAACAAGCTATACAGATTGCTCAGAGAAAGTCACTCAACACAGTCTTCTGTTGTATATTTGTCTATTATTATTATTTTTATTGTTGTTGTTATCACTGTATTGCCTCATTATCTACTGTTATTATTTAAGGACCTTTGTTCCTACTCTCCAAGACCACAGCCTTGTCACGACTTGGAGGACAACATGGAGATGGGCAGAGCACGCACTGGGGATGAGGATGGATAGAGTAGATCTCGTTTCCCTGTGGAATATGGTCAGGGACAGCCTTGTGTGGTGACTCAGAGACAGTGGGACACAGCAGGCATCTAGCTAACGGGCACCTGCCTGCAGTCCTCTTGTTCAGGCTAAGGGGAATATCCTAAGGTCTCCTTCCTGAAGCAGGTTTTTCTTTGTCTGAATCCCTTTGGCAGGGAAGAGGGGAAAGCGAAAGGTTCTGAGTCTTTTATTTCTTAATGAGCAGCTTAAAATCAATATCTCAAAAAAGCAGCTTCAGGGTAGCAGAGTTTTGGTCTCTTCAATGAATTCAGGGTGAAAAGTGTATTTCAGAAAGGTTGTCTAGTAGGGTTCCATTGTTATAAAAGCAAATAGCTACCTACCTGCTTCTAAGTATATATGTGTCAGCATGTATGTGATTTTTAAATATTAGCTATAGCATGAACGCATGTAAGCTGCATGAGAGCATATAACTGGTCTGTTAAATGAGAAGCAATTTAGATAGTTGGGGAGCATATAGGGGCATAGAGCGTTATTGTGGGAGACATGTGGCTGTATGTGTGTGTATTTAAGTTGAAGAAAGGTAAAAAGTTGTTTATATATACTAATTTCAACTACACACAAATATGATTAGGAAAGAATTTCAAATTAGTGTATACACATAATAATAATTGTTGTGCTCAAGTATAAGAATCCGGATGTTACTGTTTTCCTCCATATTCTTTTTGGTGCAAATACGGTTTTGCTACTTTTATGACACATCCATAAAGGGCAGTAGAAGGCGTGGATGAGAGAGAGAGATTCAAGTAAGAATTTGCTGCGCAGCAGTGGGCATACTCTAACACATCTGGGACTCAACTTACTCGTTGGCAATATGAGGCGGTAGGCTAAAAGACTTCCGTATTTCTGCTTTCCTGGGATGATCCCTTTTCAATGGATGGTTTCACCGTATCCTAGGGTTTAGCTAGCTGATTCTAGACTAATGTGTATTTTACTAAAAGGTGCTTCCTATATGTCAAGGGATAAAAAGCAACCATAGACATACTTACTCAGCCAATGCTTGTATGAGTATAGAATGAAATTGTTCGGTATTTCAGGGAAATATTCAAGTTGTAGGTAGCATGTATAGCAATAGTCTTTATAGAAACCTTATGAAATGGATTGTGCTATACATGCTAAAGATACAGATGGACCTGTATTACTGTTCTATGACTGTGGCAATAGCTCTAACACACACGTGTACCATGTATAGGTTGAATATGTTGGTAACTGTTGGGAATTGATGTCATAGCAATTAAGACTTTCAAATAAACTTCAGGAAATATGGATCTCATTATGCATGTCTCCTACTTGAACCCACAGCAAAATTTTACCGTGAAATACAATGTCCTATTTACTCCTGTGACCGCAGGCCCTAGTAGTCAGTGATGTGAAAGTTACAGGGAATTTCTCGTAGTTGCTCAAACTCGTCATACTTGCTCAAACCTCTGTGCTCTGCATATATTACTCACTCGGCCCAGACAGCCTTTCACACTCCTTTTACAACTGGTGAGCTTCCACCCTTTCATAAACAGGAAGATGATAAAGCAGACAATCAAACTTCTACTTATCCCTAAGTGCTTGACAAAATGCAACTTTGACTTTCAAACCTTTCCCGAGCTCACCTCTCCCTCATTCCCTGCAAGTCCCTTCTCTTAGAGCTGGACCATTGGCCTCATTGCTTTGTGTCTTCATGTGAGTGTTTTGTCACTGAGCTCCTATTGTCCATTTCCTCCACTCTGCTTTGAGCTCCTGGAGGGAAGAGACTGTCTTTCCTTGTTTTCCTATTTCTGGATACAGTGTCTAACACATCTAGGCACACAAGAAGATGCTTTCAAAGAATATACATACATAACGTGATTAATGTTATATATATTTGTGTGATATATATGATATATACATAGAATTATAGGGAAAAAATTAAAATGCAACTAGAAAACATCTGCAAACAGAGACAGCTCTGAAGCACACTGAATACACTAGAAATTTATTAGATTAATTTAAGTGCATGGTCCAAAGCCCACATTAGCTGACTTTTTGCCTAAAAAGAACTGAGGAAGAATGGGATAAGTCCAGTTCTTGGAAAAATGCTCTGCTTATTTGGCTTTTGCAAGAATCCTCAAATCTTGCTGGATGATCATGGTGTCTCAGAATGTGGAATGGTTTTCCATGCCCCCAACACTCACCAACCACACTGTGAAACAGTATTTAGCAAGGCCCTTGCGATTTCCTCGCAGTTTAATGGGCGTTGGGGAGAAGCCTTTCATGTCGTTGTGAAGTCACATCTTTCCCTTCTTCCCACCAAAGATGGAAACAAGAAAACTGGCCCTGTTGGTGGTTGGGTGCCCATGACCTCTGTGTCCTGTGATGGAAGACCCCTCCAAGATTGCATTGTTGGGGCCCTTGCCCCCTGCAGACCAGACTGGACCCTCACCAGGCAAAGAAGAGAGAAACATTGCTGGGTGCCAGATTCAGCTCCCAAATCATTAGCAAGACAATAAAAAAAAAGTCCCTGCAGAACTCTGGCCTTGCCAGCTAACTCCTCAAAGTAAATGTTCTAGGGCATTGGCAATTCTGATTGGGAGTGAGATTATGTCACTTACATGGAAGAGAAAGTAAGATTGGTCTCTGGACAGCATACCTGCACTTTAGCCCTGGCGAGTGGGACTGCTCTGTCCTCAACTGGCAGAGCAATGAAGAAGCCACCAAGCTACGCTAAGACTGTCCAGCTTTTGTATGCTTTTGAGGGCAATGGAAATAACTTTTATTATAATCATTTATTTCTTTGGATTTTAAACTTTTCCAAAAATGTGTGCAACTCTGAAAGCACACACGTATATATATTCTCCTCTTTCCTTGGTCTGTGAATATTTTTGTCTTGATTTATATACTTATTTACTTAAACCTTAACTTATTTCAAAAGGGATTTGAGGAGACTTATAGAATATGTAGAACAATATAACATTAACAATAAATGAATAAATAGAGAAGGGTAAAGTGAAAAAGTGAGAAGAAGAGGTAAAAATGAAATAAATTCTAGCACTAGACATGTAATTCACATACAGAAATATGTCGTGTGATTTCAGACATTTCAGAAAAATGTTTCTGAGTCTGGTCATTCAACATACATAGGCAAATATGGTAAGCATGAAAATCATAGTTCTTCTCAGATAAAAGGAAATCACAGAAGAATCGCAGCTATTCCAGAATACCTATTACAGGTCCTCATACGGATGGAGGTGGACCTGAGCCAGGTCTACAGTAACACTTCCATATGAAAAGAAGAAAGATTGTACATTGTTTCTTCCCCAACAAGACAGGGGAAAGGCAAGATAAGAAAGGGTATTTCTTCTAAGTAGTTTAGTGGGATAGTGTCTAGTACTTTTACATACTGCTGGAATCATTGTCTGATCCCATTTAGAAAAAAAATATGAAGAAAATAAGCATTCTTTTATTGTATTCACTTATTCATTAGAAAAACAGTTATGAGCTTCTTTTATGTGGTTCAAAATATTTCACAAGCAATATTCTTCTTTGGATCTCACTCTTCCTGAAATCCAATTATCATAAGAATGTGAGGACTTTGATCAAATTTGGAAACTTGCATTTCACAATATCTAAGCTATATAGGCTGGAATAGATGACCCTCCAAACCTCTTCCAATTTACACATCCTATGCTGTTGAATGTTAAAAGAAATAGTTGGCAAAAACAAAACCAAACGAAAACAGCCCGGGTACACAGAACAAAGAAGTGTGTCTTGAGGGCGGAAGTGCATGCAATGTCCTTGGGCAGAATTGTAGTTTGCACAGTGTAGACAAAGACAAATAGCAGAGTTCATCCTATTGCCGAAGCTAGTCCACTGTTTTTAAGCTGTCATTGTTGCAAATTTTCAGAATATTTTGCCTCGGAAACTAAAACCATGCCTCACATGACAGGCAGTGAAAAAGTCTAGGCCTTGGGAGTCAGAGAGAACTGGATAGAATTCTAGCCTTTTCATACAGTAACTACGTGACCTTGGGAATTTATTTAATATGCACAGCAACAGTACATACCTCAAATGTTGTGAAGATTAAATAACAACGGAAGTGCCCAATGTTTAATACGAGGCTCATTCTCCATAAATGTTGGCATCCTTCTTTTTATTGGAGTTTTATTCTTATAAGTAACAAAGCTGGTATATAAGAGATTTCTCTAAATACATTCCCCAAACTCCCTATAAGAAACTAGAGTAAAGTGCAACATTAAGAATCCCAGTAACAAAGGAAACCCCTATGGCTTTTCACAGCAAAGGTACTTCATTTGAGCCTCTGGAACTACAGTCCACGCTAGTTCATCGACCAGTTTCCTGAATAAAATATATGCCGCGGAGACATTTTGACCTGAGCGATATCACTTTCAGCAGAACAAAGATGTTTATGTCCTGTATAGTATTTTGGCATTTGATGCTGGGAGCAAAGTTTAAAAATTCTGAATATACATGAATATCCTAACTTCATTTCACAGCATCTCTTTTGAAAAGGTGAACTTGATACGCTTTTAAATTTCATGCCGTTGGGTCTAGTTAAGATGGCATGCCTGAATGGAACCCATTTAAAATCCACTCCCTAGAGTGAAAAGGTTGGGCTTGAATGATCCTCCTCCTCCTCCTCCTCCTTTTTCTCCTTCTTGACTGACAAAAATATTTGTTGATGAAAAACACTTTAAGGAGATTCTTGATGAAAGGAAATCATTTTTTAAAAGAAAATTAGTAAACAAAAAAATAACATTTTAAGGAGAAAAATAACCTGATTAAATAAGTGAAAGCAATGTTTTACTAACAATAGTGAAATTATATAAAAAAAACTGTAATAGCCACTACTTAATGAAGTGTTTAAAACAAAAAAGAAGAAAGGAAGGAGGAAAGAAGGAAGGAAGGAAAATGAGTGAAAAGCGAGAGGGGAAGGAGGTCGGGAGCAAGAGTGGGAGGGTGACAGAGGGACGAGCGTGGGATTCTTCTGGATTTGATGTACGTAGAAGACAAGAGCTATGTCAAGTCGTGGAACGTGAAATAGCATTGCTGGCCACAGCTGTAGCAGATGCTGCAGGTCGGTGATCAGTATGACACTGTAGAGAAAGTTTCAAAGATAAATGACCTAAATCTCTATGGTTTCTGAATTGCAGTGCAATGAAGTTCACACAATTGTTGTTCAAAGTATAAAGAGATGTTGTGAGGACTTAACCATTGAAATAAGTTTTCAGGGTATAAAAGGGATTCCTTATAACCAAGAAACCATTCAAACCTCATCTTATTTACACCCAATGGAATGACTACACCCTTCATTTCCAACCCCCTTTTCATTTGGTCTCTAATGTAAATCCTCCACTCAATTCAAACCTTTGGTATATGGCTTAAAACTTACTTCTGTCATCAAGCAATGCCCACTCCTAAACAGCAGGAAGCCCTCACGGCCCCTCTAATAGTCTGCAACCACATTCAGAATTCCTTGTCATCTCAAAAAGACTATCTTTGGTCATCTGCAATTTGTAGAGAAATGCTTTGATAAAAGGAAATGCTTTGTTTGAGATGCTCAGTCCCTGACCCCCTTCTTTCTTAGATATCCAGCAAACTCTTCATTCATCAATACCATACTCTACCTGCATTTCTTCTGAAAAGCCCTCCTTACTTGTTCAGGAAAATGCACCCCTTCCTCTTTTGAATATCCATAGAGCTCTGATTAATACATGTGATTTTGAGTAAATGGATAGGTAAATAGATGAAAAAATAAAGCAAGGGAGGAAGCCCATCTTTTGTGAGATCAGAACCTTGGCCCTGTTTCGGTAGTAAAAAACAACTTTATTAGAAGGTTTTTTTTAAGATTTTATTTATTTATTATTTTTAGAGAGGGAGGGGGGAAGAGAGAGAGAGAGAGAGAAACATCAATGTGCGGTTGCTGGGGGTTATGGCCTGCAACCCAGGAATGTACCCTGGCTGGGAATCGAACCTGGGACACTTTGGTTCCCAGCCTGTGCTCAATCCACTGAGCTACGCCAGCCAGGGCGAGAAGTTTTAATAAGAATATAAGCAAAGCAAACCCAAGTTTTTACTTCATCTATCTCTAGTTTGGTAGTGACATGAACCAAAGTGAGAGACAAACTTTGAATGTAACTGCTCAAGCAGTGCATGAATCTGGACACACATCTGCCTTACACATCCTGACCCTGTATATAGCTCCAGTAGGTTCTAGGAGGACAAATGATATCCTAAGGGCAGACCACAAGCTAGGATCTTCATCTCTTGATGTTGGTGAAACACTTTCCAACATACACTTTTCTAGGATTAAAAGTATGAAGGTGGCGGGACTGCCTGGGAACAGTCTCCCTGGTGAATGTGTATGTGAACAGTATAAAAAGCCCACAAAATGAGGGGCTATGCCATCGTGGCTTTTGGAAGAAGGAACACGGGTAATTCAGTACTTTTGAAGATTGCTATCTCTATGTTGGCCTATTGTGCATGTACATTTTAAACATATTTTTAAGTTATCCAAAACTATTAATATAATGTATGTAAAATCCAAACCTCAGATTAAGTCTTTGGGAGAAGGGGGGAGTCTCATTACAAAAACTTGCAATGGATCTTTGGTAAATTCCTGCCTTGCTTGCAACTTCAAATATTCTCATGTTATTTAATATTTTTACTTCTTATTTTCAAGCCCACACAATTAGTGGGAGGATATGGAAATTAAAATTTCTTATCTTGTAACTTTGCATTTATCGACTGCCTGCTATCCCTGTGGCTGTGTTATTTTTTTTTATTAGGATGAATGTTATATTCCAAATGGGTATAGTGACAATCTCTTACTAAAACCACTGGCCTGTTTCAGCAGAGATAAATTTATCATAGACTAAAACAGGACAACGTGAATATCTCAAACTAGTGGGTGACCCTTGCCACTTGATATATTCTGGGACAATGACTTTTACCAGGTAGAAATGTCACACCTGCCTTGGTAACTCTGCACAGTCCTCATAATCCATGAATTATGCTATTTCTGCATTACTTTTAGGGGAAATAAGTTGGGAAAGAGCATATGTTTTGAAAGTTGTTAAAAAGGAAACTGTTGACATAAATATGTATAGGAGAAAAATCAACATATGGAAATTTTCATGGTGAGTTTTCCTCCTGAGTAAATGAAAAGGGATGTCAAATCACGCAGAATCCTTTCCCTGAACTTCTGAGAGTGATAGCAGAAACCTTTAAAAGGCTCTGAATGGAATCATATCCGGAAATGGTTGGATCTTAAAAAGGTGTAGCATCCAATTCTCTTTTTGAAATGCTTCGAAAACCTCAGCTTTCTCTCCAAGAAAATGAATATGACTGTGGCCTCCTTTGAAGTGAGGCTCTTCCATGAGTCATTTCACATTTAATGGCTGGATAAAGACCCATCCAGATCCCCCACAGCCTTCAGGGCCTCAGCACTCAGATTTCTTCCCTAAAGCTCTCTCTGCTGGCACCTGCTCTATTTGACTCACTCTCCAATGTACTAGATGCGTGTAGCAGTTTTACATCTGCTGCAAACAATATCCTGAACTATGTTTGAACCATATGCCACCAAACTACTAGATCCCTAAAGGCAGAGATGAAATCCTACTTCCTTATACTTCCTTAGTATCCACCTTGCTCTTATACCCTGTGGGGGCTTAACAAATATGGGCAGTAATTGCCCTAACAATTGGGTGACTTAACCATAAAGTTCTCAGTCAGGGCAGAGACTTCTTATTCAAATTGGAAAGAACTGCTGTTTATCAAGACTCTGCTATCAGACATTGTGCTGGTTTTGTTTTTTTATTAATGCTATGTATCCTTCACAACAATGTTATTGTCTGTATCTCCATTAGGTAGCTAAAGAAATCAAAGCACAAAGATGGTGAATTGCTTGCCTAAGAATAAGTGGCTATTATAGCCAAGGTTTATATGACTCTAGGATTCCATATATATATATGGAAAAGACAATAATTTACTGTATTTTCTTTTCATCGGAGATAATAACCCCACAGGCCAATGGATATGAGCACTAGGGAAGTATTTCCTGGTTCTCCTTGCAGGTGAAGGGCAAATCTCTTTCTAGGTAACAAGAATCTCCGTGCTGGCTTTCGTGACTCCCCAGCACGTGTCCGGTCGTCAAAGTGAAGAGGGATGGTTTCTACTCAGTGCAGTGGTTCCTCACCTACGCTAGTTCTCCCTTCCAGCCACCAGGGAACAGGAACCTATGAAGATGGACAACATCTCGGGGCAGGGGGGTATAAGGGGACTAGATGGTAATGGAAAAAAAATAGAATACAGATTAAATAAATAAATAAAATTAATAGACATATGATAGAAAAAGGAAGTTCCTTTTCAGTGGTAGCTTGGCAGTTATTTCAAAGGACAGATATCAGAACATTTAAAGCATATGATACTTTGCTTCTTGAATCAATGTATAGTCTTCTTCCTTAGACTTTCCTTTCATTGTTTCAAACTAAGGGGATCCCACTTAACAGCTCTGATTTATCCAGGGCCTTCCCTCTGCCAGGTGTGGTGCTAACCAAGCACTTAGAGAAACAGGTATGATAAGAAATGCTCGCAGACTCAAGGAGCATATTAAAGGTGACTAGTGCTGGGATTCAAATGGGAAAAGCTAGTTGTGTACACGTTTAGATTCTATTTGCTGCCATAGTATTAATGCCTAGGAAGTAGTGTGGGGGACCCAGGCAGGGACATCCCATTGATGATTTAAAAGAAGAGGTGGAATTTGAGCTGGATTTGGGAAAATGAGAACTTGGATAGCTGAGAATAGGGTCGGAGGATGTTGCAGGCAGAGAGAAAGCGTGAACAAAGGTGAAGAGGTTGAAAATTTTTATCTTCAGGGAAACTCACGTAGTCAAGATATGGCTAAAGATAGAGCTTGGTAATTAGTGGGGTGCATTTCAGTGAGGAAGGGGAAATGGATTCCATGCCAAAAAGAAGGGACTCTATATTATAGGCCACCAAGGATGCCATGTTTAAGTAGAAATTTGGTTTGATGAGAGCTGAGCTTTAGGAATTGCAGAAATACTGGATCCTAAGAGTGAGCTTTCTCAACAGTAATATTATTGATAATTTAGGCCAAATAATAATTTTTGTGGGTGTCCGTCCACAGCATCGTAAAACATTTCGCAGCAACCCTGGCTTCTACCTACTAGATTCCAGTAGCGCCTTCTTCTTGACTTGTGACAACCAAAAACTTACAACCAAGACCAGATGGCCCATTGAGTGAAACATTTACCGTCTGGCTCTTTGCAGAAGTTTGCCACTGCTGCCCTGTACCAAATCTTGTTCCCCTCCTTCCTCTCTGGTAGAAGCCAGTGCCTTTGTTCTGCCTTTTGGTTAGCCATACAACCCTGCTTTTCCCAATCTTTATTCCTAACCCAGCACCAGAATTATTTTTTCCCAGTCCCAAGTCATATCCTGCTAATCTCTTTTCCCCCATACTTTCCTTCTTCCTTTCTAATTTGGATGCCCTTTATTCCTTTTGCCTAATTGCTCTGGATAGGACTTTCAGAAGTGATGAGAAGGGGCAATCTTGCCTTGTTCCTGATCTTAGAGACTACTTAAATGAAACAGTCCATACTAATGTGAATGGCTGGTTGGTTAAGCGTGCATCCTGTAGCTCTCTCCTTATTTCTAAAAGAACATACGTTTATTACAAAGACTTTGAATAAGAGTGCAACACAAAACTAAGTCACTCACAGGAGCTGAAGTGCTATATTATTTCAAGCGCTTCACACCGACTAAACATCTATTCTTTCCAGCACCCCTCGGAGGTAGGCACAATTATGATCCTTATTTTTACAAAGAGGAAGACTGAGGCACAGAGAGAATAGCTTGCTTGTGATTACAAAACTGGGACTGGGCATGACTCACTTTGAAACTCGGGCAGTCTGGCTCTAGAAGCCATGGGTGGATTACCCGCTATGCACAATGCCTCTCACACTGTGGTAGTTAGGAACACGGATTGTGGAATCAGATAACATTTTCCTGCCCTGGGTGTGCCTTTGCGGAAGTCACTAAATCTCCATTACCGTCACTTTCTCCACCTATTACACCACAATAATGGATGTGCCCCATTTGTAAGGTCCTTATGTGTGGTAAAGGGATTAACACCTGTAAAAGGCTAAATGTGCTGTCTAGTACGCGGAAAGAACATCCTTAATTAGTGTTTGCTTTTAGTCTTATAGTTTTACGTTTCCCAAAGATGCCATTGTAGGCAGAGTGGAGAGGCAATACGCAGTCTTCCTTCATGTTCTTCCGATTCCTCCGCGTTAGAAAATCGATTCTTCTCATTCAGGAAACCAAGGCTGAATGTGTACACTTGCCACCTCCTGGTACAGACGGTAGAAAGGGATCCTCCGGTTCTGCTCTTTGCTATATCTGTGGTCCTGAGTAGACTCACACTCTTTTGGGGTTTTGGATCTATATATACAGCCACAGACAGGCAGGCATATATTTTTAGATGCCTCTCTGAAAATGGAGCACCCACATTTTTAAAAATAACCTTGTGCAAGGTGAAAGCTGGAATCAATGAGCGTGTGTGTCTGTGCAGGGGAAACCACCAACCCTGCCTTCTTCCTTGTCTTCACTGACAGCCAAGTCTTGCTCTCGCAGCCCCGATGTCAGAGAATTCTTTCATTTTTTACCCCAGAATGAGTGGTACCGAACTCAATAACTGACAAGTGACGAGTTTGCGGTTACACATCTATGTCGGACTCCTGGAAATTTGTCTCCTGATGACTTCCTGAAAACTTCTAGGATTATTTCAAGGGCACCCTTAAGAAACCTCAAATGAAAGCAGGCTTCTCAGCCTACCTTGTTCAGGCTGGGAGCTCACCAAGTACCTCTCTCACACGGGGTTCAGACAGTAAACAGGAAACTCCTATGCAGGGACTCCTCAAAGTGGGGAGCACAAACCTTCGCTCCCCATTCCTGGCCCCCCAGTCTACTCCCCCTCTCCCCAAGTGCAACCACACAGCCAGGAAAGATGTTTTCATGGCTAATTACTACTGCCAGGGGGAAATTCCATATTGATCTCTTATGGTAATACTGTCACATACCCCTGGGGACTGAAGAGTATAACTGGGTGACGAGTTTGGATGGGAAACGATGGTGTTTTGTTTTATTTTTATCATCCGCACTATCTGTTCCCAGCCCCAAAGAGTCAAATTCTGAAGCTTGATGTTACACTCCGGAGAAACGTTCAACTTGATAATGATTATAGATGGACTGAGAACAGGCCCCTGGGATTAGTGGGGAAAGACCTCACTGAAGGAAGCTTAGCTTCCCAGGGTGGGAATAAAGGGAACAGCCAGAAGGAAAAAAGAGATAGGAAACAATTGTTATTCAGTTGCTAAGGACCAAAGAAGGCCTCAGGGACCGATCTTTCCATTTGCTACCTAGGAAGATTTAGGAGGGTAAGAAGATCATTTGGAAATCCTGACAATATGAAAGAAAAAATATTTTTTGTGACTCAGCACCTTGGAGAAAACCTTAAGCAGAGAAGAATGGGAGAGGCATTTCTTTGGAAACTTCTCCAGGAGTTCAGGGCACTGCCAGTGACACAAATCTGTTCTCTTCGAGCTTAAACTCAGACGTGACCAAACCCTGCTGGAAATCCACTTCATGGGGCAGTCACTGCAACTTCACTTCTTAAGCTGTTTTGCTTCTAGAGGCCTCCAATTGCCTGCTTCTATTACCCCAGCCTGCCTTCGAGAAGGGGGGTGGGGGAGATGAAGGGAACAGATTGGCTGTGAAGCATTCCAAAGAGAAGAGATTTGGCAGTAATCCTACTTCAAAACCATGTTATCGAAAACAATCTTTTGCCTTTCACCTTATTCATTGTTTTCTGATGAGCAGGAGTGGAAAGAGATCCAGGTTTGCTATCAGATTTTCCAGGAATGGAAAACCAGCTCCGGTATTAACACTGTGACCGAACAATTTACTTAACCTCTCTGAGCCTCAGGTTTTTTTTATCATCTCAAACATGGGAAGCATGCCACCCTTTGAGGAGGCTTATTGTGAGAATTAAACACAATGTAAGTGCCCAGCATGCTGCAAGCACTTAGGAAACAGTCCCTATTATTTCTGTTCTATCTAGTGACTCCCAAACACAAAGCTAAACTATTATGTTAAGAGGACTTAACAAAAGCTTTATGAACTATTTGGGAAAATTGATTCCATGCAGGCTTGGGAATTGTTTTTAAATTCGGAAGAGAAAACGTTCTTTTATCAGTCTTGGTTAAATACTGTCGTTGTTTCCTTTAAGAGATAAAGTAGGATTAGGCTCACATTGCATGCATATTTCATCTACAGTTGCCACATATGTGTGTTTTGCTCAGTAAGCAGCACATATGGAACAACTCTTTATGGAAAATAAGAGTGATGTCATCCCCCAAGCAATACCAGGATATGAACTCACACTCCCACAGTTGGAGCTACACAGTTACCAGTGTTCTCTGAGGAAGAGAGACTATTCTGAATGTTTCCGGGCTAGGGTGCTTTGATTTTCGTCTGAGAAATCACTGGGAGGGTGTAATCTGATTTCCACAAAGAGAAATGGGTGTGTGGGGCCAGAAATAGTTTATTCGTAGGGATTCCTAAAGAACTCATGGGAAGTATTTCTCATATGTCAGAACAGAAAAGTAGAAAATAGAGCAAATGTATTCCATTGCCTTTTATGTTGAAGAAAACAGTCCTTCTGTCCTTTCAAGAGCTCCGGTCCCTGGGAATCTGCTTAGACTTGCTATTCAGTCTGCATTCTTCTGTGGCATTGCTGAGCAGATTAGCTCTAAAGCAGAGTTTAGTGCTTCTCTGGTGATGTCAGTTGTTTTAAGCAAGGATTTCAGGATGGAATAGATGAAAGAAAGTCAGATATTTGGGCACGTTCTCTCCTTGAGGAAATCTATTTGTTTGTTTTCTCTTTCCTTAGAACAAATAATGAAAAAAAAAAGCTTATTCATGAAACTGTATGGGGATGGCTTAAATTCCATTCTTTGTAAGGAGGTACAATGCCCTTCATTAACATTGATCTCCCTATAGAAAGAACCTGCCTGGTTGCTTGGAATTCAGTCTTCAGTCTATTAAGAACTAATCCCCATAAGCTTGGAGGAATTGCTACCCTGGGCCACACTGAGAGGCCTGCCTGATATAGTTGGCGAGATTGACTGGTGGTCCCATGATTGATTTCATCCAGAAGGTAGGTTTGATTAAGCAGAGATTTTGAAAAGCGTTTGAATTGGAATGCATTTATCTTGGGGCCTGCACTCTCCTTTTCTCCTCAGACACTAGCTCTCTCATATACAATTACCACTGGTTTTGTTATAATGTAAAAGGACTTGCCCCTTACTACAGCGGCATTTGAGTTTGAGACCCTGGAACCGAAGGGGACATCTAACAATATTTAAGCAGGATGTGAATTCTCATTCAAAGCCCACCTAATCCTGACTGCCATCGGGGTCCACATGGACAAGTCATATATCACTCTCAGTCTCCACTTCTCTACTACAGGTTGCCTACTACCCTGCTCTCTGACTTTACTATGGAGTCCAGGCTCAACAGTCCCTATCTAGATATTCAGGTTCATTGCAGAGCAGAAACATAATGAGGCAGAACCACCAGATGCTCTTAAAACTCCTGCTCAGAAGTAACACATGCCACTGCCAATTAGATTTCATTGGCCAAAGTGTGGGGGAGGAAAAAACATTCCTCTATTTTTCTAGGTTCTCTCAGCTGGTCTAATAACAAAATAGACGTGAGACAGGTTAATAAGAGAAAGTGGCCAAATTTAATTACAGATGTACATATGGGAACCCTGCATACGTGAGAGAGAAACTCCATAGACCCAGAAGGTTCAGAGACAGAAAGGGAAAAGGAGGTGTACACGGCTTTCTGAGCTAAGAATGAGGTAAAGCACCCTGGAGAGCAAGGTCCTTTGCAGGATGATAAGAAGAGCAGATGGCCAATAATTAGAAGTTTGCTGTGCCTTACAGATAGGACATAAAATGGTATTTCTAATAGTTCTTATTATGGGAAAGGCCTCTAATTTAAATTCTCTAAGTGGGAGATAGAAGTTTCTCATGAGCCTCCGGGGTCTTAATCACCTTCAGTTCAAAGTAGTTCACATGCCAAAGTGGCACATCTTGGGGAGGCCTGTTCTCAACCCCTTCAAGAGTCAGCCACTTCTATGAGCCTATTTCCTAAGAGAGAGAGAATATCATGTTTCCCCTAGGAAGGGCAGTAAATATTTTGAAAAATACGTAATTCATCTAGTCAACAAAAAGTTCTGTGAGCTTAGCAGAATGTAAGTGGTGTGATAAAGGAGGAATCAGTCTTCCCTCAATTAGAAAGTGAAGAACATGTAAGAAAATGGCGAAGAATATAAATATTCTGTTGTTTTTGCATGCCCATTTTCATTCCTCCTTTTATCTAATACAATAACCTCCTTTTCCACTGGAAGTCTCTTCCTCTTCCTCTTTTGCAGTTCTGGTGTAAGTGCTGCTCCATGTATCCTTTCTCTGCCGGCCAGAGACAGGGCGGAGGACTCATGGTAGCCAGTCAAACTCTTATTATCTTGGACATTTGTGGTGGACACAGAGATGCACCACCCAGATCCCCTTTCAAGGAAGTACCTGCTTTTCAGCTATGGGCAGTGATGTCAGCAGAGATATTCCAGTTGTAAGCTTCTTTAGGGCTTACTGTCACGGCAGGGAGCTTCCATGCCCTAGGTCATGCCCTTCCCAGGGCAGCCCATGTATTGAGTAAGGTGGGGTTACAAAGACATGGATATTTCTGTTCAACTGGAGAGATGGTGATGGGCAGTACTTGCTCCAGGATTCCCTCTGGATTGGCGGAGGTTTTGTTGGATCTGCATTGCTGATCAGTTGTTGTTTTTTTTGTCTAATTCTGTTTGTCCCCTCTTTTCTTAATAGATATTGATTCTTTTTTTTAAAACATTTTTTAAAACATTTATTGTTCAATTACAGTTTTCCCCATTTTTCCCCCATCACTCTCCCTTTGTCCTACCAACCCCCACCTCCCTCATTCAATCCTACCCATTTTCTTCATCCATGGGTCCTTTATACATGTTCCTTGACTGTCCTCCCCTTACTTAGCCCCACTACCCCCTTCTCCTCCCTTCTGGTTACTGTCAGTTTGTTCTTTATTGCCTTGTCTCTGGTTGTATTTTGTTTCCTTGTTTGGTTTGTCAATTAGGTCCCACTTATAGGTGAGATCATATGGTATTTGTCTTTCACTGCCTGGTTTATTTCACTTAGCATAATGGTCTCCAGTTCCATCCATGCTGTTACAAAGGATAGGATTTCCTTCTTTCATTCTGCTGGGTGGTATCCCATTGTGTAAATGTACCATAGTTTTTGTCCACTCATTTACTGATGGGCACTTAGGCTGTTTCCAGCACTTGGCTATTGTAAGTTGCACTGCTATGCACACTGGGGTGCATAGGTTCTTTTGAACTGGTGATTCAGGACTCTTAGGATATAATCCCAGCAGGGAATTGGGTCAAAAGGCCATTCCATTTTTAGTTTTTTGAGGAAAATTCCATACAGTTTTCCACAGTGGCTGCACCAGACTGCATTCCCACCAACAGTGCACTAGGGTTCCCTTTTCTCCACACCCTGGCCAGCACTTGTTTGTTGATTTGTTTATGATGGCCATTCTGACCAGTGTGACGTGGTATCTCATTGAGGTTTTAATTTGCATCTCTCTGATGGCTAGTGATGCTGAGCATCCTTTCATATGTCCCTGGGCCCTTGGTGTGTCCTCCTTGGAGAAGTGTCTGTTCAGGTCCTTTGCAATTTTTTTTCATTGGATTAATAGGTATTGATTCTTAATAAATACCTTGTGACCCAACTCTCAGTATGTGTTCCTGGAGAGCCCAAGCTATAACTGTTGCTGTAGCAGGAAAATGGAGACAGTAAGAGAGTAATGCACTGGTGGTTCAGTGCCAGCAATGAAACGTATTTCTATCGTGAACAGATTGGCAGTCAGAGCCAGTCCAATGGTAGCAGAGGATTGGAGATGGAGTTTTTGGAGAGCATCACTCTGTCTGGCACCGTGTAAAGCTTCTGTCCTATTGGAAAGTGTCATATACTTTCTTGATGTATTTCTTTTGAATTAAGTTAGCCAGAGTTAGAGTTTTCACTCACGAGCAAACAATTCTTTCTGACATAGAAAGACATAGCATAAACTCCTCTTTTAATGAGGCTAAATGAGAAGGGAAGATAAGGGATTGAACAGTTATAGAGTTAGAGAAGATGTTATCTTTATAGGGTGGGAGAAATACTCGTTTTATTGGCTATGATGAAACACTCATGATAGTAGATGTTATGGGTTGTATTGTGTACCCCAATTATTTTTATGTTGTCCTAACCCCAAGTATCTCAGCATGTGGCCTTATTTGGTAATAAAATGGTTGTAGATGTAATTAGTTGAGACCAAGTCTTTAGCTAATTCATTAGGTGGGTTCCTGCTCCGATGTGACTGGTGTCCTTATTAAAAAGGGAAATCGGATGCAGAAAAACACACAAGGGGGTCATGATGTAGGCAGAGATGGGGTAATGTGGGCGGAGTCAAAGAGTGCTAATGACTGGCAGCAAACCACCAGTGAGTAGGGCAGATGCATGGGACAGACTCTACCTCACAGCCCTCAGCAGAAACCAACCCTGCTAACCCCTTGATCTTGGGTCTCTGGCCTCCAGATCTGTGAGACAATACATTTTTATTGTTTTCATCGCATACTAGTTTGTGGTACTTTTTTATAGCATCCCATGGAAACTAATACAGTGGCACTGGTAAAATACACAGGGGAGTAAGAGAGATGTTGGATGGAACAAAGTCTTGGAGCAAGTGGAAAGGGTTAACAAATAGTAAATAACAAAGAAAATAAGTATCTCATCCTCTGATATTCTGGTGAAGAAAGAAAGAACATAAAGGTTGAGGTGAGTAAATGGGCTTAGGCAAAACATTAAAGACAAGAGTAAACCATTTTAGGCCAATAGTTTAAATTCCGCTAGATATCTTTAAAAGTATGGGGATTCCTGAAAGCACCCCTATTTCTATGAATAACCTGTCATGGTATAAGTTGATTGATAAACATTTTAAAAGGTTCTACTCTATTATATGATACTCCTTTTAAATTGGGTGTAGTTTGGTGTTAGTGATTAAAAGCAAGGGCTCTGGACCTAGAATATCTGAGTTAAATCTGGCATCACAATTCCCTGTTGTGACACTGGTTCAGTTACTTAAACATTCTGTCACTAAAGTGTCTCATTCATAAGACACAGATTACTATGGCGATGAAAGCAAATACTGAAGAGGATTAAAAGAGGAATACAACGGTCTCTTTCTTCGTCTATAGGGAAAATTGGATCAAACGTATAAGATGGTTGTAAGGGTTAAATTATATCATCTGAAACATATAAATCACATTAATATTTAATAAATGCTCTACAAGTGTAAGTTATTCCTACTATTATTATATCCTCAAATATACCAACCATTATAAACTCCTCCACAAAATGAAATACTTTTATTTACTACCAATATCCTTCTATTCGGGAAGCTGGAAAGTCATGAAAATATATTTCAAGAAAGATATTTCTGTATTCTCAGAGTTCTCTGAGTTCAAGGTGTTCAGTCTTGATTTCTTTTCAGGCTTTGCCTTTTCTATGTTTGAAAATATGAAGAGTTGATTTACCTAAAGAAGCTTACCATATCTAAATGATCATTTTAGTCTCTTTGCCCTGAAGTTTTTCTCGCTTCTCTTTTGCTGATTATTTGTCTGCCGGTTATATATTGTACATAAGTATCCTGCTCCTATAAGTCAGTAAGGAAATTTGCTAATATTCTGCCCAACTTCCTGCATCATTTGCCTTTATAATAGTTTGCTATGTGTTACTCCATCTTAACTCTTTAAGATGTCACTTTGTATTTATTAAAGAAAAGATTTTTTCTCATTGTGCACAACCGCAAAGACAGCTGTTTCTTTGGGGCGTGGCATACCCAGGCGAGTCACTGTGACGAGACAATGACGTGGATACATTCCATTCCTTTGCACTGGGCTATCCCTTCAGCAAAACATAACCTCTGCAAAAGTGACATTGATGAGACCATCAACCTCCTGCTGAACCTAGAATTTGCTGCTTTTAGATTTAGCGCAGACCCACAGTCCTGATGTTGTACACAGTGCGTAATAGGTGCTTAATAAACATTTACTGGAAGAATCATGAGCCCATGATGCTGTGATTCAGTTGGCAGTTTTGCAGAACAAACCTTATTTACCAAAATGGGCTGAAATTGCCTCTGCCTACATATTTTAAAACCATGTTATAAAGTCCCACATATAAGGAAACTGATAGGTTTTAAAGTGCATGTAAAATTTATCATTGTATTCTCTATAAATGTCTTTAAAATTAATAATGTGTTTTTTCCTTATATAACCAATATACAGACTTCCATTTCCATTTAAATTTTAACATGTTGTGGTAGACCATTTATCTTATAATGCCTCATTAGACATACTTGAAATAAATATACATGCATTAAAGAAAAGTGAGGAAAATTTGAATAGGTAACTCCAACAAAGAGAATATCTAAAATGGAAAGTCTAAAACTAAAAAATACAATACCGTGAATTAAAAACTCTTTGTTTTTAACAGCAGAAAAGAGGGTTAGTGAATATATAGACAGATCAATAGAAATTATTCCATCTAGAAAGAAAAGAATGAATAAAATGGAATAGATAATAATAGAATTATGGGAGACTGTAAATAGTCTAACATGCATATATAAAACTGGAGTATCAGCCCTGGCTGGTGTAGCTCATTGGATTGAGCTTGGGCTTCGAACCCAAAGGGTCGCTAGTTTGATTCCCAGTCAGGGCACATGCCTGGGTTGCGGGCCAGGTCCCCAGTGGGGGCCATGTCAGAGGTAACCACACACTGATGTTTCTCTCCTTCTCTTTCTCTCTCCCTTCCCCTCTTTCTAAAAATAAATAAATAAAATCAATGAAGTCTTAAAAAAATAAAAAAAATAAAACTGGAATTTCAGAAGAAAAGGAGAGAAGAAAGAAGCAATATTGAAAAGATATTGATGAATAAGTGTACAAAATTGATAGATAACTGAGATTCAATAAGATAATTGAACTTAAAGCAAGACACATACAAAGAAAAATCATGCATTGACACATATTTTAATTTCTGAAGACCAAATATAAAGGGAGATTCTTCAAAGTAACCATAAAAAGACACATTGTCTTCAACTGTCAGAAAACTTTTTAACAGAAATTATGAAAACCAGAAGATACTGAAATAGAATCTTCAAAGTACTGCAATGAAAGAAAAAAATACTATGTAGATTTTCATACCCATTTTTGAATATTCTGCAAAAATGAAGGTGAAATAAATTTTTTACAGACAAGTTTCAGAGAACTTGTTGCCCGCAGGTCCACACTATAAAAATACTGAAGAAAGCCTTTCTCACATTGAACGGAAATGGCCTCGTAAAAAAACATAAAATTTCAGAAAGAAATGAAAACATTAGAAGAGGTAAATATATGGAAAAGTATAAAATATTACAGAGTCTTTAAGTCAACAACAATAATAATGCACTATAGATGTTATAACTGTGTGGAAGTAAAATAAAGACAACAGTATAAAGGAGTAAATGAGTTAAATTGTGGTTAGGGTGTTGCATGATTCAGGAATCGGAAGAGTACTAACTTAAGATCCGTTGCAACAAGTTAAAAACATGTATTATAATGAAAGTAAATGACAGATACAAATAATATAGAATGTAAAATTAAAAGTGAAAAAGGAAAGAAAACTGAATAATAATATTCCTTGATTAATCCAAAGAAAGGTAGAAATGGGACATCAAGTAAACAACAGTGTGGACAACAAAAAAAACAGACATAAAAGTGGCAGGCGTGACTTGATCTTTATCAATAATTACATTCAACATAAGTTGTCTAATCATCCAGTCGAAAGACAAATTTGTCAGATTAAGAAAAATAAATATACAAACCAAAACCCAAGTATATGCTGTTTAGGAGAAACACACTTGTCTTCTGGGAATACAGATTAATTGTATAATAATGATGATGATGATGATGATGATGATGATGATAATGTTATAGCATGCAAACACTACCAAAAGAAAATCGGTATGAGTATATTAATAGAAAAATAGATGATTTTTCCACATTGATGGGAACATTAAAGAAAGAACTAGGAATCTTTCATAAAGTTAAATGATTGTCAATAAGAAATCATCATAAACCCAAATAGATAACACCTATAAACATAGTTTCAAGATTTTATGTATATATAAAGAAAAATATATATATCTTTATATATGCACATATATGTATACATATACATATACACATACATATATACACACACACTGGCAGAATTAATAGGAAAAAAGACAACATATCTATTATAGTTACAAATTATAAAATATCAATAAATTTTTAAAGCACACCAAAAATCTAATAGAATATAAAATTTATTTTAAAAACCCTATTAACTAATTTGAACTAATTGACATTTATTCTAAAAATTATATCAGAATAAACAACACAATAGATTGTTTTCAAATATTTGTATTTGAATATAAGTATTTCGAATATTTGACAAAACAGACATTATACTAAGCAAAAAAGCAAGTCTCTGTAAATTTCAAGAATTGAATTTATACAGGAGATGTTATCTGGCCTCAATAGGATTAATGTAAAGTGCATGATTGTCTAACCACTATGCTGTACACCCAAAACTGACACAAAATAATATCGAGTGTAAACTGTAATAGAAAGTAATTAATCAATTAACCTGAAAGAAAAAGACATAACAATATAACTAGAAAATTCCCAGATCTCTGAACAGCACTCCATATTAAAGAAATTGAATCTTCAGTTAAAACTTTCCCCCCAAACAAGTAAACCAACTTAGTAAAGTGGAAGAGAGCAACTTCAGAACCAAATTATTTCATTGCCATGTTCTTACAACCATTGGCAAGAAAAATAATACCAGTCTTACTCAAATTCTTTCAGAACGTGGAGAGCAGAAACACTTCCCAATTTATATCATGAATGCAGCATAATCCTGCCACCAAAAACAGAAAAGGAAATTTTTTTAGAAAGTATAAGCCTGTATTTCTTATACATTCGAAATTCTAAACAAAATATTAGCAGATCAAATTTAGAAATATAGTAAAAATATATGTTATACCATGGCCAAGTAGGATTTATTCTGGGATTATAATATGGATTATCTTTTAATCAAGAATGTACCCTATTTTTCAGGCTATAAAACACACCCCCCCCCAAATTTGAGAGGATTAATGGCTGTTAATGCTGCTGAGTTCTGTTTACATTTACATCAGTGAAATATTATGTTATTTATGTTATTAAATGTTTTACCACATTTTTTACTTCAAAATTTTTTTCCCTATTTTTCTCCTCTAACACCTAGGTGCATCCTATGGTCCGAAAAATACGGTAAATTTATTTTAAGCATGTCTAATGAGGATTATCTAATTAATCAAGATAATTAATCATATTATCAATACAGAGGAGAAAACACTATATAATTACACACAAAACATGTATTTCATAAGAGTTGACACTCATCAAGGAAAAAGAGATTCTCAGAAACTAGGAATATAACAGAATTCGTGCAGTGGTTAAGTGTGTTGGGCCGGGCCAAGCTCCTGAGTTTGCATTATGTTTCCCCCACTTACTAACTGTGCCCTGTGTAAATGACCTACCCTTTCTCTTAGTTTCCTCATCTGAAAAATTAATAATAATAATATGATGTTTTTCAAAATTAAATAAACATATGCAAAATATTTACCAGAATGCTTGGTCCATAGTAAATATACCATAGATAATAGCTATTATAATTAGTGAGATTGTTTCTATACTGTCAGCATTTAGTATATTACCTAGAACACAGTAGATGCTAAACGAGTGTTTTGTGAATGAATGGATGATGAATGAACGAATGAGCCTGTATGTGCACAGCACCTATGAAGTGTGCAGCGTACTGATAGGTGCACAGAGGACTGTAAGGTTCAACTTCATCTCCACCCATTTTGATCACTCCTTCGGAATGCTGTAGACAGCAGGATTTGAGGGCTTCTGAAGAAAGGAACCGTCTCTGTCCAGAGTGTGAAAAGACAGGGAGAGATGCTTGCAGTCTTCTAGCACGGGAGCAAGATGACCAGGAGGAGGAAGAAAGGCCTGAAGGGTGACCATGAGTGTGTGTGTAGGAAAGAGACAGAGAGAGAGAGAGAGAGAGAGAGAGAGAGACACTGAGAGAGAGAGACTGAGAGAGATTGAGATTGAATTAGAAGCCAGGCAATTGGGGTTAATTCTGTCTGTGTGGCATTGGGCAAAGTCACTTAACACTATCATTTACCCAGCCGTGTTGGCATTATTTATGCTCTATTTGTTCGCAATAGATGGTGATCTCCTTAAGGAAGAATTCGTGTCTCATCCATCTTTTGTGGCCTGTGTTTCCCATGGCAATAGTGCATAGCTTGCCTTTGGTAAGAGTTTTTCAAAGGAAACTTAACTTAAAGACTCCAGTCTTTATTTCTGAAGAATGCCTGTCTGGCTCATCTTTAGGGATTATATTATGTGAGAGAGTACACACTGAAGACCTTTAAACATTCCAGGGGCTATGGAAATGTGTGCTGTCATGGGCAGTTTTCTACAAAAAAAAGCAAGCAAGTATGTATATAAAACACGTTACAGTTTACAAAGCATTTTTCAGATCCAGTGCTTAATGTAATCTTAGCTGACGCCTGTACTTATTGGAAGGGATTATTATGGCAGTTTCTCAGAAGTTTCAGTTTAAATCAACATTTTGGAAATAAAAATATGCTTTATATTCATTTAGGGACTTTTGTTCTCAGATGAATTTTACAGTAATTCTTGCCTCCTACAATAATCTGTTTTTCTTTCATAAAGTTTGAAGGTTTGCCTACTGAAGTTTCATTTATCTGGGTCTAAGTGTGAATGAAATATATGTGTGTGTGTGTGTGTGTGTGTGTGTGTGTGTGTGTGTGTATATATATATATATATAAATAAGATATATGTAAAAATAATTTGCCTCCCTTTCAGAGATACTTCAAATGTAGTACATTTTCTGGTTTAATAATTCTGAAAATAGGTATACCTATATGTTGTTTTTTAGACATACTTTTTAAACCCATTTCTTATTTTTTTATGACGCTGTTCTCTAGTCTGTGGTTCCAGTTCATGCCTTAACAAATCACAAAAACTCAGTGGCTTGAAATAACACACTGTCTTATAGTCTGGAGGACAGAAGTCTGAAATGGGCCTCCTGGGCTAAAATCATGGTCGCACGGGCCTCTGTTCCTTTCTGCAGTCTCCAGGGGACAGTCCACTTTTGTGCCTTTTGAGCTCCTGGATGCTGTGTGGGTTCCTTGGCTTGTGGCCCCCTTCTGTCTTCAGGGGCCTCAGGCTGTGTCTCTCTGTGCTTTTCCTCCATAGCGCCATCTCCCTCGGGTTCTCGTTTCCGTCTCCCTCTCCCACTCTTGTACAGCCTGTGCTTACATCAGGTAGATGCAATTAACACAGATTCATCTCCCATGTTAAGGTCAGTTTCTTAGCAACCTAAACCCATCTGCATTTAATTTCTCTTTACTATATTGCCCAATATAGTCACCGGTTCTAAGGGTTAGGACATGAACATATTCAGGGAACTATTATGCTCCCAACTACACAGCTCCAGATGACACCGGGCTGGAAATACAGATCTCGAAGTCTCAATTGAGAAGGGAGGCAGCTTTTGATTCGGGTTCTGGGTTTGAACTGACACCTCCTATGGCCCGGGCCCTCTTTTCACGTGGTTCTGTTTTCCTGTCAGCAGGAAGCCTCCGATATACCTAGCCCACAAAACAACTCTTGTTTCTGAGACCATCACGTGAGATCAGAAGCCCAGCCCAGCTTGAGACGACAGGAGGGGATTAATGACAGTTTAAAGTTCACATCTTTTAATTTTTTTACCCTGGGTCCCTGTATTTTCCTTCTTCCCTGAAAACCACCTAAGAAGGTCCAGTGTTTACAGCATCCTTCAAAGCCCCACATTTAATTTCCTGGAAAGCTAGGAAAGTTCACGGTGAAATAAAAATGTCAGAAGATTTAGCAGCTGTAAAGCTCTCCCTGACAGTGAAAGAAGCCGTG
Source organism: Phyllostomus hastatus (assembly GCF_019186645.2). Lineage (NCBI taxonomy): Eukaryota > Metazoa > Chordata > Mammalia > Chiroptera > Phyllostomidae > Phyllostomus > Phyllostomus hastatus. The sequence continues at coordinate 42,021,602 of NW_025334017.1, read as the reverse complement.
GCCCTGGGCTTGTGCAAGACACAACGGCCCTGGATCGGCCCGCTGCACAGGAAAATATGAGCCATCGTGCACCAACTGCCTCCCCTGTGCCAGGCGCTTTGTAGCTGTGTCTCTGAGCATCATCACCATCATTGTGAAACAAATAAAAATAAATGTGAAAGGGACTAAGTCGCTTGTCTGAGGACATTCACCTCACAAGTAGCAAAGTCAAGAGTCAAATCACCATCTCTGATTTTAAAGACGAAGATGTTTTGGCTCTTCCAAGACGCTGCGCTGCTCACCTCCATGCTCATCACAAAGGCTTGTCTTTCGGACTAGAATATGAGCTCTTGGGGATCTGAGCCACGTCTTTTTCATCTGCTTCCAGCACTCAGCCTTGTGGCCGGTGTGTAGTCAGGGCTCCACAACGTTTGCTTATTCCATGAACGTGTTGTTGAGTTAGGACACTGTATGGTTGTCTTATTGCACTGGCCTACAGAAAAGCTCACGTCTGGATGAAGCCATAGAGAGTCAACATTGCCTTAGGAACTTGTGGAAAATTGGCCAGGGAGAATTTTTTTTTCTCTAGGAGCCATTTACATGCTATTTGATTTGGCTTTCTGAGACATATTAATCAATCCTCCCAACTCCATCCAGGGCACCACTCCACTCATTTCTAATCAGCTCCTATTTATCTACTGAGACACTTGGGAGGCCAAAATGGAAAATGCAGCATTTCAACAGAGTGCTTTCATTTAACCCCTCCCACTCAATTTCATTTAAAACCATCTCACTTTCAGGGCGGGCACTGCCCTGCCTGAAGGCAATGTACCTGAAGCTAATTCATTCAGCACACAATTATTGAGCACCTTGCCCCTACTAAGTGCCAAACACTGTACTTGTCCTTCTGTATGTTTGAACATTGAAGACCTAGCAAATAAACAGTTCACATAGTGCTACCTTTACGTAAAACTCATATTAGTGCATGTATAAAGGATCTACACATATAGGTTAAAGCCTCTTCTAAGGATTTTTCAGTCCGCAGAAAAGTTTAAGGATGCCTTTTTGGATGACTTTTGAATGTCATGAAATATTTCAAACTGTATTAAGTCTCCTTGGACAAATTGGCCTGAAAATATTCTTAAGGTGTCCCCAAGATATGCACAACAGGAAAAGATATGAATCAAATAAATGCTTGAAAAAATCAGTATCTATCATCATATATAAGAAACATGACACATATGTTAAATAGTCATTATTCAAAGCATATTTTTTTCTTTATTTTTATCATAGTTTTAGGTTCAGCAAAATTGAAAGGATGGTACGGAGAATTCCCATTCACCCTCTGCCCCCACACATGCATGGCCTCCCCATTATCAACACCCCCCACCAGAGGGGTACATTTGCTACAACTGATGAGGCTGCTCTGACACATCATTATCAGCTGAAGGCCAGAGTTTACATTACGACTCACTCTTGGTGTCGTAGACTCTGTGGGTTTGAACACATATGTAATGACATGCATCCATCATTGCGGTGTCATATAGAGTGTTTTCACCGCCCTAAAAATCCCCGGTACTCTACCTATTCGTCCCACCTTCCTCTCCCACTGTCCCCTCCTGTCCCTAACAGCCACTGATCTTTATACTGTGTCTGTACTTTTTTCCAGAATTTCATATCATTGGAATCATATAGTTGTAGCCTTTTTGGATTGACTTCTAGGTTTTTTATGGTTTGATAGGTCATTTCCTTTTAATGCTGAATAATATTTTACTGTCTGAATTTATTTATTATTTACTTATTCACCTACTGAAGAACATCTTGTTTCCTTCCAAGTCTCGGCAACTATGTATAAAATGCTATAAACATCTGTGTGCGGTTCTGTATTGACATGTTTTCAACTCATTTAGTTAAATACCAAGAAGTATGATAGCTGGATTGTGTGTTTACAGAGTATATTTTGTTTTGTAGAAAACCACCAAACTGTCTTTCAAAGTAGTTGCATCATTTTGAATTTCCACCACTAGTGAGTGAGAGTTCCCGTTGCTCCATATCACACCAGCATTTGGTGCTGACAATGTACTGGGTTTTAACCATTCTAATTTTGCTTTTCTTTGATCTTTATACTGTGTAGATCATCTTCAGCATCTCCTCATAGACTTATGTGCCATCTGTATATTTTATTTGATGAAGCCAGCAAGGTCTTTGGCCCATTAATTAATCAAGATTTTTAAAAAATTATTGTTTTTAAAGAGGATTTTTTTTGTATGTATGTTGGGTAACAGTCCTTATCGGATATATCTTTTGCAAACATTTTCTTCTAGTCTATGGCTTATCTTCTCATTCTCTTGAGGCTTTCTTTCTAAGAGCAGATCTTTTTAACTTTCATTAAGTCCAGCTTATCAATGATATATTTATGGTTCATGCCTTTGATGTTTTAATATATATCAAAAAGTGATTATTTCTACACATTATTTTCTGCCAGAAGAATTCTTGTACTTGACTTTATTCATAATAGCCCAAATGTGAAAACTCACATTTCCATCAAGAGCAGAGTGGATGCCCAGGCCAGATAGCTCAGTTGGTGAGAGCATTGTTTCAATATGTCAAGGTTGCCAGTTCAGTCCTGGGTCAGAGCACATAAAGAATCAACCAATGACTACATCAATATGTGGAATGACAAACTCATATCAAAAGAGCTTGGTGTACTGATGAAATGAGTAGATCAGAAAAGACTTCACAAAAGAAGGGCTCAGAGGGGTGAACTGGGTCCTGAGGAAATCATATTCTAGGTTGCAAATAGGGAGCTGAATAATGTAGGAAATTCTGTCTTCTTCTCTCCACTTCACTCACCACAGTTGTGCATCATTTTTACATCCTTTTGTTCACAATTTATTTTGACCTATATGAGACACAATCTCACAACCTCCACCAGCTATCTGGTCTCTAGCAACCACTTTATTTCCAAATAATATAGAAACAGTCATTCTTCCTGGACCATAGAGTGGATTATAAGTGAGTGAAACTTGCTGTTCTTGGCTTTTCCCCCTCCTGAATACATCATAGATTCCCCTGCTCTTCAAGCTCTCACTGCACTCACTCATCCATAGCCCAGCATGGCTGCAAAAATGTCTCTCTCCGAGTCAGCCCATTGCTCTTGGAGTCAGGGTTACCACAGCCTAATCCCTGTGGGCACTTCCTGACATCCCTGTTGGACTGTACAAGTAATGATTCATCTTTAAAATGTCTGAGATCTGCCTTCTCCTCCAACGCTCCTTGCAGACTTTCCTTTCCATTTGCCAGAGCCTCTGATAACTTAGAAAACTCAGCAATGCACCCATTCATTTCAAGGAAAAGTTTTTCCTCCCTATTTTCTAGGAAGCTGTGTTTTCATTCCGTATCCCTCCACGGGGACATATTTGGCACATATTTGTGCAAATGCAGGTTACACCTATACACAGATATCATTTGAGGGAGTTTCTGGGGGAGTTACAGTACATTTTCAGTCCCCCCTTTCCTCTGTAAAGTTACAGACAGTTAGACAAGAGAGGTGGTTTAGCTTTTAGTAGTTATAAGCCCAAAACTAGAGTCACCCAGCCTTGATTTCAATCCCTGTTTGACATATGACTTTGTCTATGTTTTCTGGTCCTTCTAAATGTCCATCTCTTGGTCTATAAAATAGAAAAAAAAGAGAGTATATAAGAAGCTATATGTAAAATGCTTAGCACAGTGCCTTGCCCATTCATTGAATATACTCCCTAAGTGTTAAATACTCTTATTTTGATCAATGGGTTCATCAGGTGTTTATTAAGGGCTCTGTCCCCTCAGCCCCATGCCAGACACTACATACACACTGGTGAGCAAGACTGCCATAGTCCCTGCTCACTGGATAATTACAGTTCCTTTAGCAGGTTAATGACATGGACAAGCCAAAACCTTCCTCTAAGTCTAGACAATTCTACTTTCCTGACATTTCTCACGCTTGTCTCTCCCTCTGATTCCCACTGCTGCTGCCCATTTGGGAAGGGCAAGAACAGGAAGACACTGGTGCATTGATTAGGCACTTATTGGCCAGGGCTCATGGCACATCTCTTTAAAAAAAAAAACTGAATGCAGTATGATGTGACTGAGGGTGGGGTTGCAACCAAACAGATGTGTGCTTGCCTGCCCAGTGTCAGAGTGTGAATGAATCTCTTCAGGGAGCCAGCCACTGTTTCCTGAGTAAACATATCTTGTGACAGCAGCATACTGCTCAATGACATACGCAGTGACATGGTAAGTGACAGTAGCATTCTAATCCTCCAAAAAGAGGAAAATTAGAAGGGGCTATTTTTACACTGCCAAAGTGCTCTGATCTTGATTCAGCAGGAAACCTGTAGAAAAAAGAATACCCAGCGTAATACTACTAATATGAATATAATAATAATGAAATAACCTTATATTTATGTAACTAAATGGATGTTACCAATAATCTTATGTGATGGACAGACTGTGTATTATCATTTCTATTTTATATAGAAAAAATAGTCCTCAGAAGCTAAGGAAAATTTCCAGGGACACACTTGTAGAATATAATACAGTAAGAGCTTTCCCCCACTAGAAGATAGCACCATTGAGGTCAGGGGCTATAATTTTTCAGGTCAATATTTAGAAGGTTAGCATTAGATTTCAGATTTGGCCTATCAATATCAAGCCCTAACTGTGCCACTCCCTTGCTAGGGACTTTGGAGAAATCACATAACCCCTCAAAGACAAGTTCCCTATCCATTGAATGAAGATGAAAATGACTGCTTCTCTTGAGAAGGTTAAATAGGGTCATATGAGTAAAGGGTTCAGGCCAGTACCTGTAGAAAGTGCTCATTAAATAGTTGTCATAAATAGCTTCCTGTCCTCATCTTCCTCCTCTTCGACCTCCTCTCCTCCTCCTCCTCTGTCTTCTTGTCTCATTATTATTGGTGTTGTTCTCATTGTTATATTACTGTCATTACTGCTGTATGGCAAAGTAGTGTGATACATACAGGATTTGGAACTCCAGTTCGAGTTCTATCTAGCCTTCTTGATTTTGCTGAACCGAGAGTCAGAAACTAGATATTTCCTGGCCATTTCTGATCATTACACCATCTTGAAAATGGCAGGGATGCTGTACTAGACTGAGACAAATAGCCCATTTTCTCATTCATTAATTACTTTTGAATGTAACCAGCCTGCCTCTAATTCATATCTCTCTAAATCTGTATTAAATGAACAGGACTCCCATTTAGCCATGATTAACATCAAGAGCTCGCCGTCTGGTGGGTTGATTTAGTGGGGAATCTTGTCTGTAAGTCACATCCTGCCTCCTAGTTAAAGAAGCGATGTCAGTCATGTGTTTATTCAAACCCCTGTTTCATTTCCACTGTTATAGGCCAAAGTACACAGGCTCCTCAGCGTCAAATGGTCTCATGGATTCAAGTGGTATTCCTCCCTTGTAGGCACCACAGGGTACCCTGTGATCCAGTGGCAGCCATGACATGTCTGTGATGCCTGGGAGTTCTCCCAAGCAGCCCATTCTCGTCTTCTGCCAGCTGCCATGTCATCGTGGAAAGGATGAGAACTTGGGGGATGATTGAAACTGTGTTGGAGTCTTACCTGTATGATGGATAGAGAGTTACATCTTGTTCTTATGTTTTAGTTTCCTCATCTTCGTAAGTTAGTCGTAAGAATTAGAAGTGCTTTAAAGGGATTGGTCTGCCAAGGGGTTGGTCACATAACACAAGCTCAATAAACCACAGCTGCTATTATTATGGTCAGTTAAATAACTTGCTTTCCATAGTGGTAGCAAGGTGGCACTTTTCTTCCAACCAGGTATGTATAGTTCCAGCACGCAAATGTGAGGTGTGGGCTGCCTCCTCTGCCGGCCTCTGGGGCTCAGCATTGACTTCATTTCTCAGATCCTTGAGACAGCCTCTCTGTCATTTGCTCTACGAAGCCCATTTGGTTGGTGATGGCATCAGCTACTCTGTAGAGGTGCCCGCCCAGGCAGAGGCAGATGTCTGACCTTGGCCTCCATGCCTCTGATTGCCCACCCAGCCATCTTGCAAATGGAAGGGACAAGCTCCCACCCTCTGTTATGCTCATAGTATGTTACCCAGGCATCACTATGCTTTCAGCCATGATTTTGAAGTGAGTAGATGTATTTAGAAAGTGTTGACTCCCCAGAGTTGAATGCAGGTCAATCCATTATCCCACATCCCCAACCTCTTGAGACCCATCAGACCAAATTCCAAGCGGTGGATGTCAGTAAAGACATGGAGGGAGGCAGAAAGTGGGCTCAGCCCACCAGACTCACTTAGTGATCCTGTCAGAATTGGGTTCTGACCCAGTTGGGACCCCTGCTGTATGAATTTTTAAGGTCATAGACGGTTTTGTTTTAGTACAGAAAGGGGCTTATAGGACTCAGCAATCTTCTGACCCCTTCACCAATGACACATCACACAGTCTTGATTAGATGCTAAATTGCAGGGGCTTTAAGGACTGAGTTATAAAGCTCTTGCTCTGTCTTAGATGCTGTGGTGAGTACTTTAGAAACTGTCTCATGAAGTGAGTTCTATGAAGTATGTACAATTCAAATACCCTCTTAACTGATAAGAAAGATATCCCAGGAGGTTAAGAATCTTGCCTAAAATCACTCACCTAATATAAAGAAAAGAACATTCCTTGACCTCTTGTCATACTCAAATCTCTGCAGTCTACTGACTCTGACTATAAAGAATTGAGTATGGTGTTTGACACATGGTAAGCTTTTGATAAATGCTTGCTATCTTGGATACAGCTTGTTATATCTGAAAACCCCTTGAGGACAAGTGGCTTGGCTTTTTCTGGTTTTTTTTTTTTAAACCTCATTATTTTCTTAAACATGTCACAAGGTCAGCTGCAAACACCTGTTCAATTGGTTTGATTGTGATGCTTCCCAACTCTGAAATGGCCACAAGTCCATATTTAGTGTTATCTTTGTGATTTAAGCAGTCAGTCCTGGAGTAGAGAACAACCATGCTATGTCTTTCATATTTTAATGAATAAGAAAGAAGACAAAACCTTTGCTCAGGTTTGCTAGACCCAACTCCCATTAAGTTCTATGAAATTCAGAGTTTAGAAGTAATAAATGAGAAACTAAACTTTTAAATAAAATAAGATAAATAGAACAAGTTTATTGGTTGAATATTTCAGGAGTCTGAGACAGTGGATTTGACAAACTTCACCAGCTGTAACGTAAGTCTTGCTCACTGAGATTGAATAACTGTGTAAGTACATTGTATCTCACATCCGTTTGCTGAGTTTGCACATAATGTCACATAGGATCAAAAGTGGCAACTAGGCAATCTAAGGAAAGTTCAAGGGGTTTGTTTGCCCTTTCAGGGAGCCTTCTTCTGTAGAAGACACCAAGTCTTTCCCTAGCTCTAAATACTACAAATTTTATTCATGGCCTTTGTCTGTATTGGCCAAATATAATTAATATGAGAAAGTGAACCAGCTTAGAAAGAAAGAAGGTCAACTCGGAAGATAGTAGGTTAGTTGAATCACCTTCCATGAATTATTTATACTGTTTGATCCCAGTTTTCAAAGAGAAAATGTGAACACTTTTTCCCCTTGCTTTTATTAGGGCAATCCAGTAACTTAATTCTCCACCAAACAACTGTTTCTGGGTGTCTAAAATGGCACTTCTCCTTTGTGCTGGAAAGAAACCTCCCCGTAGGATGATTAAATGAAGCAAGTATGTACTCAGATTTAGACCAGAGTAATCAGAACCATCTGTAGTATAACGCTGAGTCATCACCATTATGGAACAGCACGATGAACCTAAGGTTTTGTTACAGGGTGCAGCCAAGAGGGGGGACCCCAAATGGGCATTTGAAATGGGGTCCAGAACTCAAGGTGTCCAGGAGATTTTAGGATGTCCTCACCACCCCCCAGGTGTGGGTTGGGGGAAGGGACACATACAGCAAGGCCACTGAGAGCTGTTTTGCATAGCAACAGCCTTGCAGTTAACCTCTGGCATGGTCATTTAACATATCTATAACCTTTGACTGGTTGCATAGATATGTTAAATAGCTGTGGCCATGCTCTGAGCCAGGGGAATGGAAGTAACTTCCCCACCAAGACGTAACTGTGGGGGCAGGTCCCCCGAGTTACAATGCCTGCGTGGGAGCTTGGAGATGATTGGCTCCATGACATGGGGCCACGCCTGCCCAAACTCATGATGGCAGCCAGAAAAGCTGGAAGAATGTGAGAGTGCTGGCAGGTGTAGCCAAGTGTGGGAGGAGTCGGAAATGGGGCTGCAGAGGAAGATTGGCGCAGGGATTTAAACCCAGACGCAGCAGCCATTGGGGGAAGAACCATGTGGCTTTGGCTGAGTGGAGACTCCCACAGCCCTGGGAGAGAGAATCACCATGTGGATTTAGCAGAAAATGCCACTTGGCTTTGGCAGAGTGGTGATCCCCCCTCCCCGCAGCTTTGTGGAGAGATCCACATGGTTTCACCAGAGTGCAGACCCCTGCAGCTCTGGTAGGTGAGGACCACGTGGCTTTGGGGTGCTCCTTTTGGCTGCATGGCCTGGGAAGCAGGAGAGACTTTGCCTGGAAGAAGGGCAAAAGAACTCTTACCAGTAGGCCATGAGAAAGTGCTGCATGGCTTTGGATTAATTGGAGATCTTGCCAGGACAGCGACACAGCTGATGGTGCCGGGAGGCCTCCCAGCCGACACGGATTACTGCGAAGAACCGGGGGCTGCCTGAGCCACAGACTTCTATTTCCTTTCCTGAGATACGGTACCCCAGAATGGGCAAAGGAGGGAAGGAAGGACTGTGTGTGTTTGTGGGTGTTTTAAGGGACTTTGGGATTTTCATGAAGATAGTAGGTCACTACTTTAAGTTTGAATAGCATTAAATAAACATTTTCTTTTCACGAATCTCTGGCATTGAGAGACGTGTTTCCTATAGGCGGCGGACATAACGAACCTGGGGCTTCCTTTCAGTAATAGTGTATTGCCTAGGCCCCCCTTGTTGTTCTGTAACACTTTGGAGGCACTGCAGACCTAGTGCTGCCCCTAGCTCACTGTGTGACCTTGAGAGTGTACTATAACTTACCAGAGTATTAGTTTCTGTTTTGGTTAAATAGTAGTAGCCACCTTGCAGCTGTGAGTATTAGATTCGATAATGCCCCTAGTGTAGGTGCTCAATAAATGGATTCTGGTTGATACGACTAGTTTTGCTGACTATTTTGTCCACTGGACACTCTCACATCCACAAAAAGTGATGCTGTCTTCTGTACTTCATGTTGGGAAAAATGAATGGAACAGACCAGTGCCAGACCCCCAGGAAAGGATACTTTAAAAATGTCTTTATCATCTTGGCACGCTGACTCCTCCTGCCAGATCTGGTTCCCTTTCCACGCCCTTCTCTGTCCACATCATCTACTTCCATGGAAGCAGTCCACACCAACCAGCAGGTCTCAGAATTCTGCAGGTTTTCCCCATCCATGTGCCTTCCAGGATGCCTGGAACACCTTCTCAGTTTCCTGAACGACTCCCCTTTCAAGACCCCTCTTACGTATCATCTGTTCCTGAAAATACCTGACATTTCACTTCTCCGTCTGCACTGAATTGAGAGCCCCTCATCCACAGTTCTCTTCTGTCTTCCCATGTGTATAACTCGACAGTATCTTCATCAACTGCTGTCATCATATTGACTTACTTCTCTACAGCAAGAGCAAACAGCGAGCTCCCAAGGATATGATACACATGTCTTTTTTTTTTTTTTTTTTTTGGTATTCTTACCACCCAATAGTGTTGGGCCTGACACTATTGGGAACAAAATAAATGATGAATGAGTGACTGAATAAGTGAGTTTTCCTGAATAACTCTTAATATCCCCCAGGTACAAATGCAACCCCCAAAGATTGCCATATAGCATAAAACTATTTTAAAATGTACAGCCCTCTAAAAATTTGACAACTGGGTCTATCTATTTATCTGCAGTGAGTTTACTTACTGCTTCATGGTATAGACAAAATAAACTAATTTCTTTCTAAAATAAAAGAATGACAGCAATGAGTTTTCTCTGAGACAATTTCCTATTGCTTAAATTAAACATCCAAGAGTGTGTGTGTGTGTGTGTGTGTGTGTGTGTGTGTGTGTGTGTGTATTCATTTAGTTATTCATTCACTCAGCCCACAGTTTTCTTGGTAACCAGTGTTCTGCCTGACGCTGGGCTATGTGATGGGGTATAATTGTATGCAAAAGAGAGAAACACAGTTTTTTCTCTTCATCCTCCTATAATCTCAGGGAAACAGATGAGAAATATTAATTACCAGAAATCACTGTGGTGTGAAGATCAAACTGAGGTAAATGCTTTGAAGGAAAGTGGGAAAGTCTGAAATGAAGTCCTGCCCTGCTCAGGGAGGGTTGCGAGGCTTCCACAGAGTAGCGCAAGGACTGAATACTGAGAGGGATCCAGGCAGGTGAATGGGGAGGGTTGGCGGCGAGAGATGGGGATGCATTTCTGCTTTGCAGCAGGAAGCAGCCTTAGCAGGATCAAGGGGGCTTTTCCTTCCATCATTCGGAAATCCAAACGCAAAGAAACAAAACCAGTTCATTTCTTTTAGAATGGCTCTCTGATTTCCATTAGCTTCCCTACCTGCTTTTCATTAGATGAACTACCTATATCCCACTGGCTGTAATCAGATTTATTTAGAGCCCTGGGGTCTTAGAGAAAATTTCCATTTGGTATAGTCCGATCAAATAAAGTACCTTTGTATGTTAAACGGGACAAGAGGAATTCCTATCGTGGAACCGAGAAAAAAATCCAGTGTCCTGACTGCTGTTTGGTTGATCTGGGAAGCCAGTCACAAGAGTATATTGAGCTGTATTCAGAGAAAGTAATACCCAGGGAGCCGGATATGTGTACATTAAGGAGACAGGGTGTTGCCGAAAACCGAATTATGGAAAGAGGGCTTTATTTCAAGTCACATCAAAAGTCCAGCCTCTGCTTAAACAGCAGTCAGGAAGCAGATTCTCCCTGATTCTCTGTGCCCTCACAAGGGATGGGGTTTGATGACGTGCTTTGTCTGGCTCCCGTCTCTAAACACACATGGGTTGACCCTCTGCCTTGGCAGGAAGTAGTGCTGAGTCCTCACTGATAGCACCGGATCCAGTCATCTTAGGTGCCTGTGGACCAACTGTCGCCCCTGAGAAAATAGAGCAAAGTAGCACTGGTTTTTCAGGGTCGAACTTATGCTCGTGGTGGATTCCTCTACGCTGCCCTTCCTGATGGGGAACTCACTCAGTTCCAGAAACTTTGTTTGGAGATCAGGATTTAAAGAGATGAAGTGCTGTGGCTTTGATAGGGTGTTACTGTTTCAGACATTCCAGGGGACTTGGCCTTGGCCAGTTAACAGGAGTCCTGTAAGCATGCTATGACCAGCACAGGATAAAGCAAGACTCTTCCTTCCTTCATTACGGAAATTTGTTTGCTTTAATTGAATGTCAAGTTTCTATAAGTTTCATGGAAGCAACAGCACTCTGTTGGTACATATAGAACTTGGACTCCTCGAAGACCCTCAACGGGTATATCTCACTGCAGAACCTGACCGATGACTCTGCTCCATCCCTGTTCCCTTGTTACATCTGACCCATTTGCTTGAGGAAGTTGAAGTCTTAGTGTTTCTGATTATTTCATCCAGCATCTAACCACGTCTAATATTCTCCCGCATGCCCATTAAGCATCTTCAGTTTGGCTCGTGGTCCCAAACCACCAATTAATATCCTTAACATATGGCATGCATGCACGTTAACCTGTGATATGCAGTACCCCAGAGCTATACATTTACCTGAGTTAGCCAAGGCCAGTTTCTTCTGGCTGTCACCCCCGAACCCGAGTCTTCTAACTCTATTGCATCGATCCTCTCGGGCTCTTCCCGGTTTAACATCTCACTTCCCTGCCTCTGGAGCTCACCGGCTCCAGTGCTTGTCTCATAGTGCTTGTCCCTTAACAGAGAACGGAATTGAACTGGTTTTTGACCCTGGTGGACTGCCTCCCAGTTAGTACACAGTAACTATGGGAAAATGGGTAACTGTTTGATCATCAAAACATTTTGGGGGCCCGGAAAAGATCTTTTTAAGGGTTTCTGAGCAAAAAGGATGATTGCAAAGGGAAAATTCTGCAACAGAAAAGCTATGGGTTTTGATTCCGCTCTGCCGGATCTCCTGTGTGCCGATTAGCGAGGTGCTCGTGCTCACCAAGGCTCAGTTTATCAGTCAAAGAAATGAATACTATTGATGCCAAGTATTGATTCACGGAAGTGCTCTCCATGAATTTGGAATCACGCAAATCTAGCTTGTGACACTCACGTCTGCCTTTGGGAATAAGCACGGACTCCGTTGAACTCTAGCTTCTCAATGAGAGCATGGCTATCTTAAGTATAAGGCAGCACAGGCTGTAGTTACTTTTATTTCTAATATCATGCAGCTATATTACATACCTGTATACTTGTAATGGCCCATAGAGAAGAATTTAAATGGATTATAAAGCTAAGGAACATACTGGTTTGGGAAACTTTCCACTACAAACTCAAGCTCTCTTTTCATCTTTTTTGGTTCCCATTTCCCCAACTTAAGGGAAATAGCGTTTTCTGGCACAAAGGAATGAAACAGTGCCTTTTTGTTGGTGACAGGCATGTAAGGAATGTATTCTAAGCTACTCACATAAGCAAAAATGTGATTGCTCCATACGCTCATTGCTTGAAATGGTCTAGGAAAATTGAAAGTTAAATACATTGTGGTGATGGTATCTTCGTCATATCGGGATCTTATTTATCTGGATGGACTGTTAATAGCTTCCTGCTGAGGACTCAAGTGTAAAAGAATTTCTTAGGAAAGACCCAGGGCTTTAAATATTCTCTCTACAATGTGGACTGCTGGGGCAGATTGAAATAATCATTTGTCTGCTTATTAGTTTAGAGCATTTGTTGCACTGTAACAAAAACTCCACAATCCATGTGGCTCATTCCACCCGTCACTGGCAGGTATATTTCTCTCCAGGGAACAAATCACTGCTTCCCGCCCCACCCCCCTTTTCTGGAGAAGCTTACAGTGAGATGGGCTATAACCCCTAATAGATACAATACGTCTTCTCTGAAGAACTTACAAAAGAAATCAATGGTTTGTTTTATACCCATTGTCTCCCCTAAGTCCCTGATACATTTGCCTCGCCTGGCTTGGGTAACTTAAGACCAACCACACTTCATAATAAAATGTTGGCTCATAAACACAGACGTGGGCTGGAAACTTTGGTAGGGACTCACTTATTTACAGCATTAATTGTGATCCTTGCTCAACATAGGCTGAAGGAACATCCAAGAGAGGAAAGAAAAAGAAACAATAAAATTGATGAAGTGCACACAATTGCACACACAGTTCTGCTCTGTAAAAGATAGGCTGGAGCCACTGAATCTGGCCTAAATCTCAAATGAGATTTAGGCTCAGCAATAATGAAGAACATTGCAATAGTCAAAACTACCCAGTGATATAAAACTACTTCAGCAAAAATGAAGAACATTGCAATAGTCAAAACTACCCAGTAAAGGGATGCTTCTCAATATGCTAAGTTCTTTCTCTAAAGAAAAGGCATGGAAGAAGACAAAGATCCCTGCACTTGAAGACAGAGGAACAAATGGAAATATGAGATTAGCATTTAGTAACCAGTGGGCCTGAACAAATTAGTATCATTGAGACAATTTTCTGTTCTACAAAATGAAGATAACCTAAGAACAGGATTTTGACAATTGAATGAACTTGAACTTGGGTATACAAAGAGGCTAATATAATTCCTCAAACATAGTTGGTATTCAATTAACTTCATTTTTCCCAGCAAGGTTGAATGCCTAGGTACTGCTTAGGATCTGGCACATTGATGCTTAGCATCTACTCCCCCTATCTCCTAAAAGGGATGTCCAACCTTTTGGTGTCTCTGGGCCACATGGGAAGAAGAAGAGTTGTCTTGGGACACACATTAAGTACACTGTGATATGTAATCACAAAAAAATCTCATAATCTTTTAAGTGAATTTACGATTTTGTGCTGGGCTGCGTTCATAGCCATCCTGGGCTGCCTGTACTGCCAAGCACAAAATATTAAAAATGACTTTTTCTACAATTTGCCACAGGCTGTTGAAGCTCAGGATCTGGATGTAAGTTAAGTCCACTTATTGAGTGTACTCATGCAAGTTTTAGAACCAAAATCCTGGTAGGCGGCATCTTCCTGCAGTTTGGGATGCATCTCTCTGGCAAGTAAAATTCTGTAGCAAAATTGGTGTGTTCATTTTCCAGCCTCACCATTTTGAGAAACAGTTGTGGTGGTGGTGGTGGCGGAAGGACTCAGCTCCAATGTCCACATGTAGACACTGGCAGGCACCTCCTGATTCCTGATTGTTGGGTAAGAGCATGAAACTTTGCTCTTTTTTTAAATAAAGATTTTATTTCTTTATTTTTAGAGAGGGAAGGAAGGGAGAAAGAGAGAGAGAGAAACATCAATGTGCGTTTGCTGGGGGCTGTGGCCTGCAACCCAGGCATGTGCCCTGACTGGGAATCGAACCTGCGATGCTTTGGTTCGCAGCCCACACTCAATCCACTGAGCTACGCCAGCCAGGGCGAAACTTTGTTCTTGAAGTCAGTTGCAGTGGGCCCCTGTTCCCTGTGCTTCCTCATTTTGGAAGAATACCCACTGAAGCCCAGTAGCTCTTCACTGTTCACCATATTCCTCAGAATCTTCTAGAAAGTCTAAAGCAACCATTTCTCTGTTTTAAATCTCTTTCTTCTTAAAAATACCAATGGTGGTTTCTGCTTGCTGCCCTGAGCCCCAACAAAAGGATAAAAGGTGCTGTAAGAATATACAATTCCAAGAAGAATAACATCATCTGCAATTAAAAAAATAATTGATGAACGGGGCGTATACCACTTAAAGATGTGCAAATTTCACAGATTATCTTGAAGAAAATATTTTGAAATAATTTCACACTTATAAGTTTTGTTTTATAGGGAAACTTAGTACTACCAAAATAAACTTACAAAGTATGTTACAAAGGTGATTGTGTACTTTACAAAAATATTTTCTTTAAAAAATTATTCTTATGATAAATAAGACTTGAGGAATTGTCAAAAAGTAGAGAAGTTTATCTTGGAACAGAGAATTCAGGAGAGCCATAATGGTGTCCGTTGTACAAAATGTGGAGGAAAAAATTGCATAACTTCTGAATAGAAAACCACACTACTGGGTGGGAGTTACTAAGAGACTAATTTAGCTCAAGGTAAGAACTTTCTAATGCCCTACAGTGAAAAAGCTGTCTGTGTAGGTGGTAAACAATTATTTAAATAAGGAACAGTGTTTTCTAGGGGTAAATTACAAAGGATTCTTAACTAAGGAGCTGAGTTAGGGAAACTCATGGTCTCTTCCAATATTAATATCCTCTGATTCTATGATCATTCATATTATGGATGTACATTTTACATTAAAAAATAATGTGAAAACAATATAAGCTCAAGTTTTCAGAAATATAACAATTACATGCATTGAGCCACGATCAGCATATTGACATTAGTATAGGTAACACACATTTTTTGTATTGTACCTTTAAATGCATGTACATGTATATAGTCAGATAGATAGATACACACACATGAACACAAATGATATACATAAGTTTATTAGTCTTCATCCATCCAATCAGTAAGCTATCCACTGATTTCTCTTTTCATCACTGTGGATTTGTGGAGTCTGGAAGACCTAATGATGTACATATATGCTCACATTGGTTCATCAGCTACTGCCATGCAGGACCACAACACATTGGGCAAATTAGAGCAATAACATTTATTCTACCTAGATATGTGTTAGAACACCAGTCCCCAACCTTTGTGGCACCAGGGGCCAGTTTCATGGAAGACAATTTTTCCAGTGACGGGGGTCGGGGGACAATAGGAGACGGAGCCCAGGTGGTAATGCCAGCCCAGCCCACCGCTTACCCCCTGCTGTGCGGCCAGTTCCTGGCAGGCTGGGGACCAGTGCTGGTCTCTGGCCTGGGGGTCGCAGCTCCCTGTGTTAGAAGGCCTATCAAAAAGCAATTTTAAAATGAGCTTCAAAGTTGTTGCTTTTTTTAAATTCTATGACCCACCCCCACCTCCATTAATGTTTATATGCTTCACTGGTGTGTGAAAAACAAAGCAAGAAAAATCACAATATATTTTGACCATAGAATAAAAGTGTATTGCTTCTTAACAGTTTTCAAATATTATTCTTTTTCTTAGCCAGGAAACTCTGGAATTAATACTATTTTAGAACTTCACTTTATATCAAATGGGAATGTACAAAATACAATTTTCATTGGATAAATTCTAGCTTTCTGACTTGCAAATAGATCATTCAGTAAGTAGTTACTTTATCTTAACATGCTATCTCTATCCAGTAGTGCAGGGAGTGGTAAGTTCCAGTTCATGTTTCGGGGCATAAATCATGTTTAGAATCTTCCTTGAGTTCTGGGAGGCCCTGGGAAATTCCACATCATTTACTCCCTGTAATTACATTTCATCATATTTGCTTTTGGGTTTGTCTGTTAATAGAGTCTCTTGATCTGCTTAACTGCCTACTCAGTAATTAAACAGTCCAGGAAAGCATATGGATAATATTTTGATAATGATACAATTTTAAAATTTAGAATGATTTAAAAGCAAATTTTAATTTTTTATGAAGTTTGGCCTCAAAGTGCTCTAGTCTTGATGGTAATGTTTTCAACTTTATCACTTTACAAAAGCTTCATATTGTACAATACTTACTTTGCCACCAAGGAGTCTTAACATTTATTAATAACTAGAAGATTTATCCAATTTGCAATTTTTATTCCTAACCCTCACCCATAACTGAATAGTCTAACATTTCAATGGGAGTGCTAAATAGTTATGTATTCTTCCTAAAGTCATATACCAGGGAGGTATTTAAAATATGTTGTTTCACATAGATAGCATAGTTTGAAGGTCAGCTTGGTCTATGAGACATTGGCTGTATAAGTCACTTTTGTTGCTTAACAACAATGGCCAGATCTCAGTGGCTTATAACAACATATTTTTAAAAAATCAGATTACATGTCAGCTTCTGCTGCACCTCTGCTTGCTTCTGCTCCTGACATCTTCTCACTTTCGAATGGTGATGGAGGGAGCAGCCCACATCTGGTCCCTGCATGCCAGCAGCAGAAGGTGTAAAGTCAAACCAAGTTTTAATTTTTAAGTGTGTATTAATCAAGACAATGTAATAACATTAAAATTCAGCTCCTCGGTCATGCTAACTACATTGCAAGTGCTTGAGAGCCACATGTGGCTGGTGTCTACCATGATTTAGGACAGGCTTGAGAGGAATTGAAGAGAAGGAGAGAGAAACAGTTATAGTACTGTGATAAGGTAGTTAGGCACATAGGGGATGAGACTATGTATTGAATGAATAAATAAATGAATAATACCATACCCAAAATACCTCCACTTTTCACCAGTGCTGACCCACTCATAACTCAAGCATCTAGAGGCCAATAAAATGAATGTCAAATACTCTATATTTGTTACATTATTAGAACCCTCTATTTATTTCTATTGAATTTCTCTCTCTCTCCATTTATGGTCAGCTCTTGATTCTATTTCCTTCTTCTGGAACTTTGAGGTTAATGTCTAAACTTATCTCTTGGTGTCATACTTACCCTCTAACTCCAGGCTACTTTGGGTACCTAAAATATTCTAGTTATATATTTCAGTTATGTAATCTGGAGAACTAACTTGTAACTCAGACAGAGAGGAAGGGGGAAAAGAGAGAGGGAGAGAGAGAATGTATGAGAATGGGAGGGAGAGGGAGAGAAATCTAGAATACGCGAGAAAATGTAATGAGTAACTGTAATGTCTGCTAGGAAATAATGCTTCATGAACACCTAGGTTTGGGTGTTTAATGGAATAAATCCTATATAAAGTAAAGAATACAGATGCTGCTTGAAAGTCTTGGAAGATAAACTATTTAGGTCAATGAAAGCTTTTACAAGAAATGTGTAAACACCTCTTAAAAAGTAAACTCGATGTTTCAGAAGGACAGAGAACTTCTTTAGCTCTGTTCTCATTCTGACAGTTTCTCTTTTTTGATCAATCATGGTTTTTCCTAGGTTTTGATTTCAATACACATAAACAGAGCATGTATCTGGGTCAGCAAAATGGGTCACGATCCCCAGTGATTTTCTCAGTCCTCACGCTTGGCAAAATCTCTGTAACAGTATCAGCTACTTCAAGAACAGAGCCACACCCCAGCTTTAGGAGAGAGGGAAGAAGTCAAAGCAATGACCAAGCCCAGATGATCTATTTCATAGATGAGATGACTGTGGTTCAGAGGAGTGGACACATGGTCAATACCATAATTCCTAACTTCTTAATCTCTCAGATGATGGTCCTTCCAAATTAATTCCAAGAAGACCTTTTATCAAAAACCTTTGTCGTTATCTACAAAGGGTACCATATCTGAAATTGTATCAGTCATTCTTTATAGTCATTGACTTTGATATTACATGCCCACTTGTTAGAATGAGGACATTTTTTTCAGGCAGAGGAATATATTTATGATCACTTTTCTGGTGCAGAGACTGGGAGATTCTGGGAGAAGAGGGCAGTGGGCTGGTAAATTGAAGGTGGAACAAGGAAGCATCAAGGTTCAATAACACACCCCAATGATAATTATAGCTCACGTTTGCTGAGCACTTAAAATGTATCAAGATCAGCTGGAAGTGCTCATTTAACCCTTCCAAAAACCCAATTTGGCAAGCATTATGGTGGTGGTGGTGGTGGTGATTGTCTTCATTTACATACGAGAAGACTGAGGTGCAGAAAGGTTAACTAACTTGTTCAAGACACACATCTAGAGAGAAACAGAGCCAGGATTCAACCCAACATAGTCCTCTGTTGAACAGACCCCACCCACTATCCTTGTCTTCTCCAGGAGGACACACACATGGAGACATCACATCAGGAAGCAAAGACAGAATCATAGAACCTTATTCAAAGACTCAGAAAACCAGATGCTTCTAGAGTCACAGGGTCTGCTGATTAGAGGATACACTGACCTGAAGGTCCCCATTCGCTGCCCACATTTGCTCTACAATATTTGTACTAAATGGCTGTCCAACCTCATTATGCTTGAAAGGCTCCTACAGGTGAGGTACTCACTATTTCCTGAAGGTATACTTTCTTATCTTTTTGCACTTGAGCCAAATAAAAGAGGCATTTGCATAATGAACTTAACATTGACTCTCTAAATCTTTTATCTATTGATTCCAATTTTGCTTCTCAGGGACTCAGAAACTAAAGCTAACACATCTTGCACTTGGCAACCCTTCCTTTGAAAATGATGACCAGCTTATCCTATTTCTATTTTCTCTTATCCAAGATTAACATTCTTATTTCCTTAGATATGTTTTTTTATAAAACAGGTCTCTCCCAGTGCTGAGAGCTTTGGTAGAAGAAAGCAACCTGAGGGGGAGGGGGAAATGTTGGCAGTCCAAAATATACAAAACATAAGAGTATGTTCTTTAAAACCTGAATGTCTACCTTGACTCAAAGATGAAAGCTATGACTTATTTATATTTGCATTAGGCAGTGTATTAATTAGGGCAAAATTCTTTCTTGGTCATGTAACAGTCCCAAGTGAATGTTTCCGGTTAGCACGTTTTTATTCCCCTTTTATGCAGTGATTTGGCGGCTCAGGCTCCTTGCACCTTGTGTTCTATTATTTCATAGCACTATGTTTTATTGGCATTTAGACTATGGAATGAGAAAGGAGGGAGCATACTTCTTCACTAAAGCCTTGATACTAGATATACATCATTTCTATTTACTGTATGCCAGGGAGAAGGCCTCTGTAGCTAGACTCAATGGCAAAAGAGGCTCAGGAAGGTGTATAGATGGGTTTTGGTGAACGGATAACAATTTTCCACAAGCAGTCTGTGCAGTGTTAGGAAATCAGACCTAGATTGGCATCTGAGTTTCCCTTTTTTCTAGGCATAGGCACATGAGCAAGCACTTAATAGCTGTAACCCTCATTCTCCTCTGCTATCAATAATCTGTATGTTCCAAGGTTGTTTTAAGAATTAAATGAGCCCTGGCTGGCGTAGCTCAGTGGATTGAGCGCGGGCTGCGAGCCAGTGTCGCAGGTTCGATTCCTAGTCAGGGTACATGCCTGAGTTGCAGGCCATGACCCCCAGCAACCGCACATTGATGTTTCTCTCTCTCTCTCTTTCTCCCTCCCTTCCCTCTCTAAAAATAAGTAAATAAAATCTTAAAAAAAAGAATTAAATGAGATAGCACGTTTTTTATTCTTAGCCTTGTCTAACAAGTACAATGTGCTAAATAAATAGTAGTCACTATTATCATTATTTTTCATACTACGACTGCTAGACCCCAGCAGATAATGAATCTCAATGAATGTCCATTGAGCTGAACTGAGCCGCACAGTCATCCCTAGGTCAGCCATACCCTTATACGGAAGTACAGGGCGAGTGAGTCTGATCCTTGTTCACTCTGTGCTCACACGCCTGCCGTCTTCTTTCTTTGTGTTCCCATGCTTCTGTGCTGCCTTCATCTGTGAAGCCGATTTATACCTTCTCCAGGGACACACTTCCAGTTACTGAGGAATGAAAACAAAGATTGAGAGCTGAATTGAAGAAGTCAAACAGTCTTGCAGTTACCTCTGATCTCATTTCTCCAGCCTCCAGGAACCCGGGGTAGCTGCAGCACTGGCACCAGCACGGCCGTTCGCCCCCTGGGCTGGGTGGCTCCCAGGGAAACATAATGGGGCTTTGCAGTGGCTTTCTGTTTTGCACACAGAATCCACCAGTCGTCTGACCCAGAGCTGGGCTGCTTCCAAAGGCAGTACCTGGCGCAGTCAGCCCCACTCAGAATGCCATGGGGGTGATCTGCTTTCCCTAACCAGACTGTTAAATAAAAATTATTATTTCCAGGGTAATCAAGAGCCAACATGCGCAGTGCTCCCTGGGGCTGTGATGACAAAGGCTGGATTATTCATTACAATCTGTTCCTCCAACTAATATCTTCGCCGCAGGTTCCATTGTCATTGTTATGCTTGCTAATTGTTCAAACAGTGAATTGGTGGCCCAGTTGTCAGGTGCAATAAAGGTAGGTAAGATGAAGTATGTCTTTCTTCTATTCAGAGCCTCTGAGGCACTTGAAAGTGCTAGAGCTTAGTGACAGCGTGGTCATATCAAAAGGCCAATCTGTCTCCAAATGCCTGAGTTGATCACAAAATTGAAATCTTTTCAGTTTAAGTTCTTTAAATAACCATCTTTTCACCTTCTGCTCAGGTTCTCCCCTAGGACCCTACCCCTTGTTTCCTTCAGTACTGAAAAAAATTCCTTTGGAAAGCTCATTAGAACTAATCATTTAGTGCTGGAAAACATAGCCAAAGTAAGAATAGTTGTCTTGACAGCCAAACTGCTCTTTCTTCAAAGGTTACCAGAGCAAGGATATAGGAATTGCTCTCGATATTCTTTGAGTACATAACAGCCCTTAGTGCTAAACAGTTCCTCTTCAACATGGTCCCTTTTCTATTTCTACCAGTTTTCTTTTATCTTCTCCTTGGCGAGAATGGGAAAAATATGGATGGAGAAGCCTGTAACTATCTTTCTTGCGTTACTTCCCATCCAGTCTGTTTGTTTAAGACTTCTCTCATCTTTCCTCTTGCAAGAAATGGACAGATAAGAAGTAAATAAAGCCCAGGACCGAAAACTTGGAGCTACTCTCAAAACCAAGATGCCACCTGGAGATGAAGTGGCTACAATTGCTCATTAAAACCTCTATCTTAGCTTCAAATTTTCTGTAGCTCGAAACCTACACTATCAGAGACAGACAAAGGTTCAGTGTTGAAAATTCACATGCTTTCTAGGGCCAGCCCTGCTGGTCAGATGAGTTTGTGATGTGAGCTACAGGTCACTCATCAGGGATCTGTGTTCAGAGGGCCATGGTGCCTTCAGAAGAGCGATAGTCTCAGGTTCACTTGCAAACCATTGATCTTAGGGCAAACCATCACCCTTCTGAGGTCCACAGGTTGCTTGGGCAGAGGAATGAGTGAGTACATGGAAAGGCCCTTGTGAAGTGTAAAAGATGGGTATAAATAGCAATGGTATGTTCAAGGCAACTAGTAAGAAAAGCAGCCTGAGTTAAGTAACACCGATCGAGACGTGAGGACAGAAAAGGGCACTATGACTGAACAGTTTGCCGAGAAGCCACCTACCTCCTCAGGCTGCAATGACACGGGTTTGACCTTTGGTCCCCAGCCCCAGCCGTCTCTGCTGGCTCTTACTGATTCCTGGGTTGAATCAATTTACACACAAGACGAAAGAGAAACAAAACAGAAGATGAAGGAGGAGAGTAAATTTTTTCACCATCTTTTAAAAATGTTCATTTTACACCTAGTGCCCTGTCAAAAGATGCCCATATGGGTCCTGCCACAGTGTGTTAAGTGAAGAAAATTATTACTGCATTTTTTAAGAAGCATAGTATTCCTCCAAATATATATACACTAGGACAGTGATAAATATTCCTTTCAATAAAGAAGAGGCATGCAAGTTATACAAAAGTGGGATGTTGCAGGGGAAAAATCCAATTTCCTGTCTTTATTGATGTGAAGAATACAGGCTATGATTGATAACTGATTGCGTCTATTCAAATGCTTCTATTTGTCTCCATACTCATTTTTAATTACCAATTTATTGACTCTATCTTCTAGTCTGGTGACATACAGCTAGGACACAGCTTACATGACATTCAGTTTCCTGAACTCCATAACATGGGCATCACTGCTACTTCCCAGGACTAGCTGAGAGGAAGGGTGTGATCACCGCACTCAGTCCAGAGGGAGGTCCTCATACAGGATGGTTCCTTTTCAGTCTCCCAGTTCCCCAAACAGTCTTGGATGTAAAGGAATTTCTAAGACAGAACCTATATAATCATAAATCAGTGACATCAAAGGATGATCTAGTCCTTTTTACCTGTGTGTGGGGGGGGGGGAGGGGCGGAGGGGCGGAGGGGAGTTAGAATGAATCTAGTACTATAAGAACTTTACCTGAAGGAGAGAAGTTGCTATTTGAAAAATAATGTGATGAATTCAAACTCAGGGGTCACACTGGGAAAAACAGAAACAGCATATCTGATGTGGATCTCATGGGGTCCCTTTAAAATAACTAGACAGATTTTGAGGGGAGAGAGGATACTCGGCAGTGACGGACTCTCCAAAATGTACCAGGCACTCTGCCATCTGCTTTTGGCACTTAACCCTCATGATAACCTCATTGAGTAGGCAAGGATATGCCCATTTGGCTGGTGAGAAAACCTAGATTGAGGGAAGTTAAACAATTTTTACAAAGTCACAAAGCTAGCAAACAGGACTAAAATATAATCCCATATTTACTGCTAATTTATTAAATGAATGTATAGTGAGAGCTTATGTGCCAAAGATTAATTTTTAGGGGCCGTGTATTTAGCAGTGACTAAAACAAACATAAACTTGCATCCTGAACTTTAGATACAACAACACAGAATAATATACAAATATGTGTCCCTACTAAAGGACATTGAATAGTATACCTTCAAATACATCAAATTCATAGTAAGTTACCTCAGTGGGATATTGCACTGAACTATAGGGCAGGAGAAGAGTACTAATAATTTCATTTTTATACTTGTTTTACTTTGCTTTTAAATTTCTGATTTTTTAATTTTAAGATGATTTTAGGCTTATGAAAATGTGGCAGAATTCCCATATATACTTCACCCAGCTTCCCCAAATGTTGATGTCCATGGTATAACCATGCTAAAATGATCAACACTAGGAGCTTAATGCTGGCACAACAGCATTATTTAAACTACAGATCTTGCACCGTTTTCACCAGTCATCCCACAAATGTCCTATTTCTAGTCTGAGAGCCAATCCAGATTCCCAATGGCATTTGGATGTCATGTCTTCTTATACTTCTTCAACCTGTCATGCCTCCCAATCTCTCTTTGCCCTTCACGAGTTGATACTTTGGAAGAGACTCGGCAGGTCATTTTGTAGAATGTCCCTCGATTTAGGTTTGTATGATTTTTCCCCCATGATTAAATTCAGTCATTAATTTTGTGTGTGTCTAAAATAGCGTTACCAAAGCAATGTCATCCCATTCACAGTGCATCTTATAGGAGATCCATAAGGTATCAACATTAGTCTTATTATTAATGATTTAATAAGAACACTTGCATAAGGTTTTATCTGCCAGATTTCTTCCCTATGGAGTTACAATTCCCCCCTTTGCATTTAATAACTACTTTGTGGGGAGATATTTTGAGTATGCAAATAACCTGTTTCTCATCATACTTTTGCCCATTAATTTTACGATCCATTAATGGTTCTTCCCTGCAACAATTATTACTGTGATGGTCCCCAAATGGTGATTTTCTCTTCCTAATTTTCCTTGTACATTTATTAATTAAGATTATACTCTAAGGAAGAGTTTCTCCATCTCTCCTATTTATTTCTTTATTCTTTTAAAAAATTTATATCTGTATAATCTCATGGGTATTTATTTTAGTCTATGAGAGTTATAATCCATTACTGTCATTGTTTATTTTATTGCATATATTGATCTTGATTGGGCCATTAGGATTTCCTTGAAACTGGTTCCTGGATCCTTTTGAAATAACACCATAATTTTTCAGCATGTTCTTACACTGGTACCCCAAGATAAGGTTATGGAGAAAGAGAGAGAGAGAGAGAGAGAGAGAGAGAGAGAGAGAGAGAGAGAGAGAGAGAGAGAGGAAAAGAGAAAGAGATCTCTGATCTTTTTATTTGTTTCCTGACTCCCATGATATGAATATTCTCACTACGTCCAGTTCTAAGCTACTATTTAAGCTAATGAGCCTCATGTTGTACTTTCCCTGCATTGGCCCTGGAATCAGCCATTTCTCCAAGGAGCGCTGATTATTTCTGTGGGAAAATAGTATATGGAAACCAATTTCTGGATGCTAGGCATGCTAGTTTCTATTAAGATGTCATTTGCACCTAAGTTGACTTAGAGATGAGAGTTAGGAAGAATTTTTGTACATGTATCTGTGCACACATTTGTATCTATTTATCTATTTTTTTGTTAAAATTATGAGATCATAATAATGCTTTTGATTCCAATTCAACAGCACAGGGCTCATTTTTACCATCTCCCTCCCCGTTTCAGAGTCCTTTCTCTAACAGTGAGAAACCTGGCTCTCATTATCCACAATATATTTACCTATTTGCTTACTTTTATAATACACATAGTTTTGATATTATTAACCTACCTATATCCTTCTGAAAATAAATGCACTCATAATCATATATACTGACATACTAATAAATACTAATGTATTCTAATAGTACTATTAACAATAATAGTACTACCATCATATACAGTAATAATTTTTTTGCAGGGTTCTTCTTGTCTTTACCCCTGTGACACACAGTCACTGTGTTATCCTGTGTGCTTACCTATAGCCACGTGCTGTGCACAACAGAAATTCAAGAAAGACTTTTTGAAAAAAAAAAATAAATTAGTACATTAACTTGATCTTGGATGTAGTCTATATAATGGAAGAAGTTTCTAGGGAATAATCCACGAAACACATTTCGGAAGAATTGATAATATGTCTATTTTTTGTATTCAAAATCAAAGAGTAGGTGACTGAGAGAAGCCTTGGGGGTCATGTAGGTTGTTGCCTGGTTCGGAAGGAGGAACGGGAACCCACAGAAGTGACCAGACTTGCCCACCGTGCCGTAGCCGTAGCCAGCTTCCGGGCACTGAGCCCGGTGCTTCTCGGCCGCAGAGCTGGGAATTCCATTTGTCTCTGTCTGAACGGAGACCCGGGGGCAGGAGAATCACGGCAGTGTGAAGAAGAATTTGTACTTTGTTTCATCCATATAAAAAGCCAGCATGGTTAAGGAATGTACCTACATCATATTTTTAACCTATTTTCGTGATTCTGGTTTTGATCAAACTGGGATGAAAAATTATCTCTTTTTACTTTACTTAGGAGGCTTCTTATTCATTGTTTCCTGTCTGACAGTGATGTTCAGACACTATTGTTTTTCAAATACCTGAAAATATTTCAGAGATTACTTTACAGTGAGACAGAGAAAGGAAATTCTCCACATTTTTGCAACCATTAAAATGTCAGGAGAGGGATTAGACCCTAGATTTTCATTTTTTTTTTTGACCAATGCTCAACATTACCTGTCTAAAAAAAGTCATTGCTTTAATTTTCACCATTCCATCCCAAATCAAGCATTTATCTGAAGAATCAATTTAAAAAAAAATGCTTTCTAAGGGTTATGGAATTTATACATTCATTCAACACACCTTTTTGTTTTGTTTTTATTTCTTCACTTTGGACAACACATAACTGGTCCAAGCCTGAGCTGCCGCATTTGTAAAATGGGCTAATAACACAACACAAGAGTTGTTAGAATTAAGTGTTGTAAAATGCTTGGAGTAGTGATTGGCATATAATACAGACCCCTACATAGAAGCCATTATTGTAAGTCTTAATTTTCTACTTGTTATCCTTTTGCTATTATTAGTATTACCAGTAGTAGTAGTAACAGTAAAGCATAGACTGTTTTCAGTGCCCTTATTATTTTGGGGGTCTTTATAACTTAAAGGCAGAAGGTAGCCAGAGCCATCTCTCTGCTCAAGGCAGGTCATTTCTCAACTCATTTGAAAACGGAATCAATGAGAGCGGCACCTTGAGTTAGCTTTCCTTCCTCAAAGGACAGTTTCCAGTCCCCTGGGCAGAGGCAAGATCTCCTCCCTGAAGGCTGAGGCAGCACTTTTCAGGGAAAGCACGGAGGCTCCCTACGGAAGACAGAGTGATTTTGTTCTTTGGTAGGAGTTTGCAGGACTCATGGAAACTCTGCCTTCATGTTAGCAGCATAGAACCTTAATTTTTCCACTTTAAGTAGAAAAAAACTTCCCTTAGAGCAAGTATTTTTATTCCCCACAATCAGCATCTTTTATTTTTAACCTGATTCAACTTAAGTTTGTCTCCATATCTTTAATATATAGACTAGTAATTTCTAAGCGCTCTCATTCTCTTTTCATATATTTCACTTAAATATAAGCGAAGCCAATGGAGTAGTTCTACAAATAGTTTCTATATTGATGTTTTAACTAAACGGAGCCAATATTTGCTTGAAAAATATATGGGAATAAGATAGTTTCAAATATGTGCCAAAAGTGATTCTTGGGTACAGAGCAAATAATACAATTTAAAATTACTCTGAGTAAAAAAATTAATGACTTCCTCTCACATATGTGAGTGTATTTGTTTACGCTTTAGCTGTCTTTATGGGTGTAGACAAGCCAGAGAGCCAAGTACATAAAAGATCATGAGTGGTTTGTAATAATTCAGTGACATTTTTTCAACAGGAACACTAATATGCCCAGTTTGATTAATATATAAATCTATTATCTGGGCAGGTTCCAGGTATACTCCTAAAGAAAGGAGCATAATAAAAATGCTCCTTTTTTCCTCCCAGCCCAAAGGAAAAAGGGCTGGGGCAACACATAAGAAATTCAAGCAAAAATCATAAACTTTCAAAGTTGGATACCAACTCAGAGGTCTAATTTGCCCATCCAGTTTCAGAAATCACATTAATAGTATCAACCTCACTAACAAAGATACTCTGGAGTCTGTCTAGGATAGCTACTGAGAGAATAAAACTATTAGAGTGTGTGTGTGTATGTGTGGCGGATGGATGGATGGTGGGGGTAGCTTATATGCTGCTGCCCAAGGTGCTGAAAATAGCTTTTGTTATGATATGGTTCATTTCCAATAATCTTCAACTAAATGGGAAACAGTCAGTGGTATGGAGGGGGAAAGAGAAAGGAGAAAACAAAAAATAAGAGAGAAGATAAAAGGGTGGATGAAACAACACAGCTCTTAAAGAGTGCCAGGAAAAAAAACAAAATGAGAGTCCTTAATTTCTTGATCATGTTCAAACATTATAATTATCACCTCCCCCCAAAACAACCTTATACTTTAATGTGTTGGGTGATGTTACATGTTGGGTTTCCTGGGGCGCAGATTCTGAGACAGAATCAGAATAAGCATGAAGGGTTATTTTAAGCCATGCCCTTGGAATCAATACCTGTTGATAGGAGAGGGAGTATGTAAGTTTAGGAAGAGGAAGGAGTCAGTCAAGGATGCAGTCTCAAAATCTTCCCCTTCTCCCATGGGAAGGGCTGGAGCTAGACCGGCCCTCCAGGATTATTTAATGGTGAATCAGGTCCCTGTATGGCCACACTGATGGCCGCATTGTATGGCCACATTGATCAGTCATTGAGTCCTCATTGTGTTGAGAAGAGGCATGACTTTGGGTGAGGTGGCTGTCTGGGACAGAAGTAGTCCCTGAAAGGGCTTGAGGCTGGGGCTACAAGTTCTCCACTGAAGGGGGATCTAGGTGTCCCCTCCCGAGGTCTACTGCAGGGGCCACGCATCACATTATTTCTCGTCCTAGGTTTATGTATAAGCATAAAAACTCCTAAGGAAATTCATGGCAGTATTACATCCCTTTCTACATAAACATTCTACATCAGACTGAGTCAACAGCTTTCTCCTGCAATTCACAAACATTCTTATTCCTTATTTGCATTTGATCCCATCAGCCATTGGAAGGCAGCTGTTCTGCTTCACTACCATCCAGACCTTTTTCTTTTCCTGCTGCACCATCCTTGTCTCTGTATAAGTTTCTTCATAAACATAATACCTAGAGCTACATTACCTGTAAAAGTAAAATCACTAAGTTACTTAGAGCACATGTTAGGAGTTGAACAAGTAGTATTTTTGTAGTCATTTGAATGGTGTATATGGAAAAGAATACCAATGAATAACCAAGGAAAAGGAAGGGGGATAAATATGAGCGTATCAAAAGAACAATATTAAAAAGTACATGACTTTGCGGTCCAAGAACATCTTGTTTGGCAGAATAAAACACAAAACGAGGAGGCAGTCTTTGTTGTCCGTCCATTCTTCTATCCAACAGAGTCCTTTATAACTGAACAATCTGATTTTTGCCACTCAGTTTGCTCACCATGAAGCAGGCCTCCAATATTCTCAGTTTCTTTACCTTGGACCTGAACAGTGTGGTCTGCCTATATTACATTCTCCCTCATGTCAAGACGTTCACTTCTAACCAAACTCATTGTCCACTGATGATCTCACCTCACCCTCTGGATAAGTGAATTGGGGTACCAATTCGCTTTCCTCACCTGTAATTTAAATCTTTCTTCTGGCTCTAAAAGAGAAAATTCCAGGAGGGCAGGGACTACACTGTTTTACTCACTTTATTCCTGGTGCCTAGGATTGTGTCTGATATCAAGGAGATAGTCCATGAGCTTTGGCAGACTGGGTGGTACCTCAGAGAGCTGCTGACCCACATGTGCCTCTTCTGTCCTGTATCTGGGACACTCTGGCTCAGTCTGTCCCATGAACATGTTGCTTACCAAGTCACTATTCCTGTCTTTGCAGAGGAAGCCCCATCTGCCCGAGTTCCCCGTCCTGGAGAGCAAGCAGTTAACTCTGGGAAAGGGAGAAAGGAGAATACAATAAAGGAATGGTCTTCATTTCCAAGGGCATCTGCTTCCCAAAATGAAACATTTGGAAGTTTTTTGAGCGCTTGCGAGGGGGGCTTTAAAATGCAACATGTGATGTGAGGTTATTTAAATTCTGATCTAACTGTGTGGCCTATCTTCATGCCTGCATTAAAATTGTTCAGGCTCTGACCATCCACCCCCGTCATTTTGTTTGGATTAGCCGAGCACTCCACTTGTGTGGTACGTTTTGATTCTGTCTGACACAGTGTTCCCATCCCATCCTCCCTCAAGTAGGTCTGGGGAAAAAATGTACTGAGTTGAGAAGTCACAGGCTCTGCTTTTTTATGCTTCCAAGGAAACTTCACAGGAAATGGCTTGGCTTTGCCATATTTAGGATAGCTTGGGGTGCAGATTCACACAGAGATTTTCCTCAAGTTACATCTTACACAGAAAACTCAATGACAGATGCAAAGAAAGAAGCAATCTCACAGCCCAATCCCAGGATGCTTGGAGAGTATGATTAAAGCTTTCCATTTGATAGATGAGGAAATTGATTCCTGGTGAAGGAAGAGGTTTTACTCAAAGCCACACAGTGAACTACCGATATAAAAACCAGGACTGGAATCCAGGTGTCTGGTCACTACTAGATGTGAGATAGAAGTTAAGCTGTAATGTACTTGGTGAGACCCTGTAGCTGCACACTTCCATTTTAACTGTATTGTCCCAATTCTCAATGCAGGGGGCAAAAGTAGTATTACTCAGGCTTTGTCACCTGGATCCTAGCGTGTGTGTTGGGCAAGGTAGTTCAGAGAACAATGCGAAGAACATAAGCTGGAGAAATGATCACTCAGGGAGTTCTATACGTTTTATAAGGGTGTGAATAATAAAGGTAAGATCAATTAGTCTAGGTTGGAAGACCCTCATAGGATGTTTCTCTTTACAGCCTAGAAATTTTCATTTCTCCCTCTTTAACAGAAGAATGAGGAGGCCTGGGCAACAGAAAAATAGTAAATACCAACGTGTGCCTTACACTGGTTTTGCTCTAGAGAAACAACAAAGCACAATCTCTTCAGAAGAGTGGTGAGTGGCAGAAGGTTCTACACGAACCAAACTGTCCAGGACCTTAATGCAGGATAGGGCGTGTGCCTCGGGCGTGCTACAGGGGGACAGCTTCAACATAAGTCAGAAGACAGGCAGGGGGGTGCAGTAACTTCCCATAATGTTGTGAGCCAGTAGGACAAATAGAAGAAAGGCAGAGAAGAAGGGCAAGTGAGAGTATTAGTTTGAGAGCATGTTCAGAATCTTCTTACACCATGCCAGTCTATGATGAGAATCTCATCTTTGGTATCTTCTTCACAAATCATTCAGGATTTTGTTCCTTACCTCCTGCTGAACCTCTGCCTTGTTCCTGACTCTGTGTTATCTTCACTTCCCAAACTCAATGTAACCTTGAAGCAAGTAGGCAATTGGCTTTTCCACTTTGCTGCTCTGCATCCATTTTTTGGCTCCTCTTTCTCTGACTTCTGACTCCCTGTGCCCAGGTTAATTCATAACTGGGCCTCATTCCTGAGTTTGCAACTGTATGAGTCTATATGCGGTCACCTGGAAACCCCAAAAAACAATGACTAAACATGGGGAGATGTGTCCTCTTGACTAGTTCTACCTTAACATATAGTCAATCTATCATTTTCTGCCACCCAATTTATCATTTGCAGCATGGGGGTATAATATCTAGTCTAATATATGCATTTATACATATGATATGAACACTATATAAATATAATATAATATACATAATTTCAAATAGAAGCATGCACATTAAGGGAAAGGAAGGAGACAGAATGACCGGCATGGTGGAGGTACCTGATGAATGCTAATCTTCCCCTTCCATTCCTCAGTGCTGACATTGCTTGGTTCTGGCTATAAATACTTCATGCAGAGGCCTTGAAAAGGACTAGAATATCATTCCCTCTTGGTCATGACCTCTTTTCCTCTGCCTTCTTTGGCTCCCTTCCAACTGGAAGTGCTATTTCTATTTGGGAAAAAACTTAGCCAACTTCAGAGAGAGCAGGTCAGCAAGTTTCCTGGATGTGGATGAAGCTCCTGGTGCAAAAAGCCAGCCCTCCCTCACGTCCCACCTCCGTTCCTCAATCCCAGAAACCCTGCCCCTCCAGGCACCTGCTTGTTGAGATTTCAAAGCTACAGATATACATATAGCCTCCAAGTTTCTCAGATTCTCCAGCTTGCCAACCCTGTTATCATACAGTAATTTTCACTTGCTCCCCAGGCTCTCTAGGCCTTAGTTGCTTCATCTGTAAAATGAGGTTAGAATCCCTGTTTTGGAGCATAATGATAACACACATAAAATACCTAGTACACGGTCAGATAGGAATTATTATTATCTTAAACAATGGTCATGAAAAGTAAATTATTGTTTACCTTTGTAAAGTTTGTGCTATGCAAACATTGATAAAATTTTATAAGTCCTTTGTCAGGTTATTTATTTCTACAAACCCAGATATTCTTCAGGATGTCCGTTACACTGTGAGGGGAGCTGTGGTCACTGTAGTGTGGACTGGGTAAAGGACGTGCACTTGGGACCAAGCGAGGCTTTAAGCTCAGCTTGGCCATGCAGTAGACATTGCTACAAGTTCAGCTGTGTGACCTTGGCCAGCTCCCTACACATTTGGTTTCTTCATCTGGACCACTGTGACAGTGGGACCTACCTTGCAGACACTTTTGTACATGACCCATCTGTCAGGTACTAGGTACCTAATATGTTGGTTCCCTTTCTTTTAAGACTGGTCCCTCCAAGATAATCCACCTCTCCCAACTGAAGATGCTTCTTGACTTGTTTCATTGGATGAGAGATTTTGCATGTTAATGTTCTTCCCTGAAAGCTGCTTCAGATTACATACCTAATGCATGGCGTAATATGAACAACCCTTCCCCTACCACCCCATTGTCTGCCTAACCCCACATTCTAGAAAAATCTTTCTTGAAAATTCAAAAGGCCAAGAGGTCTTCGAGGAAAGTCACATTTCTTCTACTTTGCTAGAGAACTTTCCCACAAAGAGGAAATGCTACAAATACTCGGATGACATCACCGAGAAAAGGCTCTCGATCCCCCAGGACCCAGCCTCCTTGGAAGACAAGGGTTATGGAGAGTGAAAGCTCAGGCCACTTGTCGGATTTGGCAAGCAGCAGCCCACAGCTGGTCGCGCCGGTTAATTAGCCCTGCCCTCCGATCCCATCCAGCCTGTACGGCCAAGGCACACAGACGGGCAAGCGGCTCTGGCCTGCTTTTCTCTTTCTATTAACAAAGCCCAGTGCCATCAGATTACCTTGGCCCAGAGCCAGGACTGCTCTCCGTCAGCCTGCCTGTGTGTTGCCATGGCAATGGCGATGCGCCTTTTGCCAAGGCAGCAGCTGGTGGATGGGTAGCGATTACCTGCCAAGCAGATTTACTAGCTCCAAAGTGCAGACCTTTCTCCGATAAGCAAAAGAGGAGGGAGGTTTGAGACTCAGAC
The DNA here is from genome assembly GCF_019186645.2 of Phyllostomus hastatus. NCBI lineage: Eukaryota > Metazoa > Chordata > Mammalia > Chiroptera > Phyllostomidae > Phyllostomus > Phyllostomus hastatus. Next base: position 41,988,386 of record NW_025334017.1, on the reverse strand, counting down.
AAGGAGAGAGAGGTCTCTGCACCTTTGACCCATTTCCCCTATTTTAATTTGCTAACAAAAGATGATTGTGCTCCTTCGTTCATCCACATGCCCATCCACTAAGCACAGAAGTCCACCTCCCCTCATCTTCTCCTTGAATCCTCTTTTTCTGAGGAGACACATGAACAATTCATTCTGTGTCTTTGCTGCTAGAAACTTGCTACTGCCCCAGCATCCTGTGTCAGGGGTGGCACCTTCCACACCGAAGTGCAAAGGTTTGGGAAGGTGAGGGGTTCAAGTAATGGAAATACAGTGTCCACTCTGACGGAATCATGAAAACTTAGTGGGAAATGTAGGAGTATGAGGGTTTTCACCTAAAAGAAGATTTCCAGAAAATTCTGGGTCCCTGAATTTTAGAATTGCTTCTTATCATCTTCAAATGTACACATAAATCATGTATTAAATACCAACTGTATGCAAACTTAGTTTTTACTGAATTTCAAGCATCAGTCTCCTGCTGTTTTCCATATAGAAGCAGTACTGGGACTGTCTAGAGTGGTAAGATCTCGAAAGGCTGACAAGGGGCGGTGAGCAGGGCACTGCAGGAAGAGAAGGTGGGTTTCCCCAGGCACGGAGGCAGGATGGAAGTGAGGAATGGTGAGTGCTTTGCGTAACTTGAGTGGAGAGCTGCACACGGGACAGGGTAGAGGGAGCAAGTCAGGGAAGCAGGCTGGGGTTTCCACATATTAAAGGGATACTCAGCGAGGAGTTGGCATGCTGTTCTCTAGGCAGTGGAGGAGGATCTTATGCCAAAAGTAAAATGCCCAGCTACGCTGTGGGAGTGAAACTCCCTGTCTCGCAGAATTGTCCTCCTCAGTGAAGGCTGAGCTCCCTCCTTCTCCATCTCCAGTCAATTTCTCTCTCCCAGTTACCTCTCCCCAGTGCCCCCTTGTCCAGGCTTCTGTTAGAGCCTCCCTCGCACATTATTAAGTGTGTCCGATTACCTTCTCTCTATCTCACTTGTAAGTCCTTGAGGGTGGGAACTTTTGTCTTATCTGTCTTAATATTCTCTGGACCCAACACAGTACCTGGCACGGTGTAAGCACCTGATCCACTTTACTGATTGAATAAACACATCCACAAAGAAATGAGTGAGGGCTCTTAGGGAGAGGGGGAAGAGGCCAGGGTCACAGGCCGTGATAAGACCCAAGCAGAGTCCAGGACTGTGTTGTAATAAACTCCCCAGCAGCCTCATGAAGCCCCTGTGGGCCTCCACTCCAGCTGGATGTGGGAACGAGGGCCAGCGCGAACCTGTGTGCTGCTAAGAATAACACCTACAAGATAGCACTGTTTGAAATAAGCCTGTCTCTGGAAAGGTTCCTGAGCCCTGTAACTTTACTTTTATAGTCATGGCCCCAGCATGTTTAACTTTTCAAATCCTCTCACTGAGCTCCAAGTGTCTGTTTATAAAAGCTGTATCTTAAACTCGTTCCTCTGTGAGATACAAGAGGGGCTTGTGCTCTCTGTATAAATTGGTCCCCTGCAGTGACATTACATTCTGTTCCTTGTGGGGCCTCTCTGTTTGGCGCAGGGGGAAGAGAAACCAAACAGCCTAATACCAAGCTGGTTGGTCATAAATGACTTGGGGGAACCAAAGCCCTCTGACAATAAAAATAACAATAACAACAGTAATAATAACATCCCAAAGCAGCTGTCATCCAAGAGGTAAGAGCACATAGAGACTTAGGAGAAATGAGATTTAGCACTAGAGGAGCAATAAAGCATTTTAAGCGTGATGCTCCAGGCAGTAGACAGGGGACAGTGAAAAACAGGGTCAGAAAGCAAAGAAAAAGGTTGTAACACAGAGAAAAAGGATTCAGGACCTATTTCAGGATTTAGAAACAGCTACCAGGAGGTCAAGTTTATTGGATTCCAATGTGGTCTGCTTAAGATATTTAGGACCAGATCCCTGTCACCACACATACACATACACAATTATGGTGGCTTTATAGTGTGTTAATATGGCTAGGCTAAACTAAGTTTCCCAGAATTCCTTTTCCAGAATATTTCTGGTCAGTGTGGGCTGAACAGAGATTCTTATGCAAGATTTGAAAGGAGCCAGCACTATATTGCTAGCTCATTGTGTCAGCATGAGACAGTGATTGGGCTGGCCATTCCTTCAGGAGTCCCTGATTCCTTCCTAAGCGTACCTATCTCCTGGGCCAGGTGTGTATGTTTAGCTCTGTGATGAAAGATGCCAGTGTTTTCTGCAGGGCACCTACACCATCAAGGTCAGAGACAGTGAGCACTTACATGGATTTCAACCTTTCTTGGGTTCCAGCTTGTGCTCATGACTTCCAACTTGCCCTGGTTCGCCTTGGCGTCACATTCATTTTCCCTCTGCACCGTCTGCCTTGTGGGCTTCTAGGTCTATCATGACACCCAAAGACAACACATAGCCTTACAGAAATTGTTATATAACCACCTGCACAACTGAGCAAGGGTAAATCCCTCTACCCACCTCCTCATTATATACAGACATTTTCACTACCTAGTGTTTCTGCTTCTCTGACTGATCACAGACTGATCCATACATTTCAACAGAATGGGAAGAGCATGAACTTTGAAGCAGAAGAGATTCACCTCACTTCAGATCCCACTCCTGCCAGTTTTTGTTTCCAAGCTTCCATGTAGACTCTTACCCTGATGAGCCTCGGGTTTCCCACCTATAACATGAGGATAATGCCTAACTTCTAAGGGTGTTGTTAGGATTAAATAAAGTAAATATGCACAGTAAGTAGCTCATAGTAGGTGGTCAGTTATGATGGAGGAGAAGTTCTTTGTTCTCTATTGACTTAGGGTAACTTCTCTCCCATTCATCCCAAGCAGCTTTATTAGAAGAAGTGGTACTTGGTATGTGCTCCACAGTTAATTGGTCATGAGTGGTCACAGATGCCCACTTCCAGAAAGTGATGGAGTCGGGCTGGTTTGACTCAGGCTGTGCTAGCTTCCTCCCAAGTGAGTCACTGCAAGTGATTTCCTCTTCACTGCAGGGGGATAAATGCCTCACCCAGAATGAGCTGAGCACATGTGGCCCTGTTCCTAATCCCCAAACATTTCCATATGGCCCACTGGCTGCTGATTCCGCAGCTCTGACTGTTCCATCTCTTCTTGCCTCTCCTGTGTGTGGCAGTTCCGGGGACCAGAATTGCTGAAAAAGAGAATGAAGGCCTTGCCAGAAAACATCATGAGTTAATGATGAGCCTCTAGTTGAGCCCATCAGTCACCTCTAAGCACTCAGACAGGCAAGGAGATCAGCGCCCTGACACCAAGAGCTGTCTTGAGACACAGACAACTCTCTCTGGCTTTATGGTGGGTGTTGTCAGAGCTGCATTGCTGATGACAAGTCCATGGATCAAAAATCTCTCAGATTTATTTAATGAGACAGAAGGTACAGGCAATGACTCTGGAGAATTGCAAGTATTCTTTACTCTTAGTTAATTTGCAACAGTGGGAATAAAAAGTAACAGAAAAAGCATTGGGTTGACAGTGGAAAGGGAGAGATTCCAGTGTTTACATGTTGTTACCCATGGTGGGGGGAGATGAAGAAAGCCACTCAGTTCCTCTGGACCTCAGTTTGCCTCCTGAAACACCAAGTCAGAGATTCATTCTGAGTTCTGAATGCTTACACTTTAGCATAAATTAGTAGAAAAAGGACTACCAAGCAATAAATACTTTTGAATATTTATTGTGTGCCAGGCATCTTGTAAGATTCTGTAGAATAAACAAAAAGAAAAACATAATTCCTATTTTCAGGGGATAGATAAAAATTAAACACTTAAAAAGTTATTGAGTAACATCAAAACAGTACTAGAAAGGTTTGCAAAATCAGAGCATGATTCGTTAGCATGTGATTTGTACGGAAAATATGTACTGAAGAAATCAAAAAAATTAAAGAAAAAGCAAAGGAAATGAATCAGATTGGTCTATGAGTAAATGAAGTGTGTTTGTCCTTGACGAAGTTTAGATTTGGATAAGACAACAAGATGACCAGAAAGGAAACTGGATCCTGGGCCTCCAACTAGACAGCTGGTCAGGGATGAGGCCCTAGATGTAGCTGAGCCTCAGTTTTCTCATATTCCATATGCAGTTATCAAGTCCACTTGTCTTAGGGAGCAGACCCAGTGTTGAATTAGGTGATATTGCCTATTGTTTGAACCACTGTGTACAAAGTCTATCAGCCAAATGACTTTGTTAAATACCAGCAATGGGCACATAGATACTTTGCAAGTAGAAAGAGAAGAAAACAAATAAGCATAAACTATAGGCTTTTCCCTTCAAAAGGTTAACCGTCAGATTGGGAAGGTGTAGTACTTGCAAGAGTGCTTTATAGACATATTGTGCCTGTAATGAACTAAAGCCAAAAGTCAAATAAAGGTAGGTAATCTAGCTTGAATTTCCAAGCCAGTAAAGAACCCAAATTTCAACTCAAATTCCCACACCACCCTGCAAGACTGCAACACTGAAAATTTATGCGAAGAGAGAAAATGTGTGAAAATTTTCGCCACAATCTCTTTCCTCACAAAGCCAAGTGCTTGGTGTCTTTTTTTTTTTTTGCAAGTTTGCAAAAATGACAAAAGACATTTCAGGCTGTTGGGAGCAGATTGTCCCTTAGCCCACATGGAAGGGGGTGAGACGCTGGCGGCTGGATAAGAAACATGTTTGAAGCACACAGATGTGATATTTTTATTTCGACTTCAATGGTTTGAGTAGGATGACTGAGGCTTTTAAAAATTATTATTTTCACTTGTAAATTTGCAAATCTGCTTTCAATCAAGTGGAACCATTGTCTCTGGCAGTGCAATATTTCCAAAGGAAAGATCAGTACAGGAGACCTGCATGTGAGCATCTCAGCATCTTTCGTGGACTTTGTAAATTGCTTTACTGAGCAAGGAGTCTGATTCATCCAAAGGTAACAGACATATATCTTGTAACCTGTCAAGGAAACTGACTTTATTTGACATTTTAGAATACAGAAAGTGTCTATAGATTCTATTCATGTCAAGGCTACTTGACATAAAGCTGTCTCTTAATTTGGAAAACAGTTGTGGTTTAAAAAGACCTTCCAGATTCATTATCCAAATTTACTGATGGGCTTCCCTCCCTGTTTCTTACTTCACCTGATGCTACCTGGCAGCATTTATTAGGTCTGGCTTCCCCACTGGACCACTGCTAAGGGAAGAGGTCAGTCTTATGCATCTTGGTTTCTTCCCCAGTGCCTGGTACTTGTTTTGTAATGCATAAGTATTTAAGAAGTGGTTTACAAAATAATTTAGACTCTCCAAACAACCTTGTGTACTGGATAAGCAAGGAATATTGTCACTTAATTAGCTGAGGCCAAGAGAGGTAAAGGGCCATGTCTGAGGGCCAGCCCATCCCCATTGCTTCCTCCTCCTTCTCAGGAGGACAAGTCACAGATGCCTTTGTCCCACCTAAAGTCCACTTCTTCAAATGGGTATCCCCAAATCATCCTGGTATTCAATTCAAGGAACTTCTGCTCTAAATGATATCATTATATGAGAATTTGACATATTTTCCTCTATCTTTTCCTAAGATTATTCTGACGATACATAATACAACAGGAGCTCAAAAGCTACTAACAGTGAAATCAGAACTCTCAAACTCGTGTAAGAATTTGAAAGGAAATTTTACTTGCTATTATACTTCAGCAATTCAGCTAAGAATTGCAAGTATGGCTGCCACATTCATTGCTATATGAAATGGAATAGGCCCATTAGTTAAAAGGAAATGGGAATTTTAATTTGCATCTCTCTGAAAATTAGTGATGGTGAGCAGTTATTGTATGTACCTCTACATTCACTGCAGTGTTATTTACAATTGCCAAGCTTTAGAAACAACCCAAGTGCCTGTCAGTAGAATGGAAGGGCTGAGGAACTTGCATGGATAAACTGGAGGGGATAAAAGGGCTGAAGAACATTTATACCATGAAACACTACATGGCCATAAAAAAGAAAATCTTACCTTTTGCATAAGACAGTATGGATGGACTTGGTGATTTACCAAGTAAAATAAGACAGTCAGAGAAAGACAAATACCATAGTATCTCACTTATATGTAGAATCTAATGAACAAAATAAACTGATAAAATAGAAACAGAAGCATGGACACATGGAACAGACTGACATGCCAGAGGGGAGGAAGATTGAGGGACTGAATGAAAGAGAAAGGGCTTAGCCAAAAAACACAAGAAATCAAGTAGTCCAATTAAAACTGGAATCTTTTTTTATCACTTCCGTCACCTCTTTATTGATAAGAAAAAGTCTACCTTTAGCCATGGCAGCAAGTTCTAATCAATTAAGGACCTACTCACACTTAGATTCATAGAAACACAGCTAAGTATTCACATGCACAAAGATGAATTTTATTTTAATTGTCCAGGCCCTTGGAATTATGTCTTTCACTGTTCACATTTAAATGGCCTCCTGATCCAACGCAGCTCTGGAGAACCCATCTTGTCATGGAGATGATCTGTTGGCATGAATGCATTCCCACCATGTATTCGTGTCTTCCATGAAGTGGGATATTCAATTTTTCAATCTTACTTTCACAAGTACAAGTATTCAAACCCATATATCCTGCCCATACTATCAATGATGAAATCAGAACCTTGGTGTTCTTACCTAGAACAGAGGAAAGGGGAATAGAATTGTCATTAGCCATCTAGTATGGCTAGCCAATAGTATACAAACCAATAGTATTTTGTTTCAATATCTACCATATTTGACCATATTCCTTTTTCACACTGTGAAAGCATTTTCCACCAACTACAAAAACCCAAATCACAAGATCAAACAATTTTAGACCCATAAGTCCATAAAACCTAACTGTTTCAGGAAAATAGCTAAATAGTGAAGTAATCACCTTTAGCCAGACATACCAACATTTTAAAAATATTTTTGAACAAATATGCCAAACTGTGTGCTGAGAATAAATAAAACCCAACTTCACCATCTGCATCTTGGCTTTAAATTTCATAGTCACAAGAAAATGTTGGTCTATTCTTTTCAGAAAAAATTATCTCTTTGACATCATTATATTACATGGTTCATGTGCAATCTGCTTTCAATTTGTTGAGGTTTTAGGCAAGTAATAGGCAAAGACTTAATTTTGATAGCATAGTTTGCTCCTATTCAGAAATTTTCTTTATATGTTTGCTTGCTTTTGCTCTTGTAACAACTGAGACACCAAAAAGAATGTCTCTAAAATCACAATCACATAGTGTATGGAATATACTCTAGAGTGCACATTTGAGAAAACTCCTGACATCAGCTTAAAGTTCATTGATCAAGACAGGGCTGTACCAATAGTCTTGATAAACTTGAATGGAAGACACATCTCCGAAAACTGTGTTCATGACAGATCTCCATAGAAATGTCTTCTAATATTTAACAGCTTTCTAAAAACCATTCTTGTCTATGGCTAAAATACCATGAGGATGCATGCCTAGAATCTCTTTTTAGAGACTGCACTACGCATCTAGGGAAAGTAGCTGTGAATGTCAGGAAATCCCATATCCTTCTGCTTGTTAGGTATCCACAGTAATTTATCCTAAATGTTCTGACTGTTCTATTTTTTCTTCTCGTATTTCTTGTTTCAGTGTTTCTTGTTTCTATCACCTACCATCAACCTACTGCTTAAATTTCTTCTCCACTCCCTGAAGTCTGCACTCTAAAAAAGTAGGCATGCCTTTTTTCCCCTAAAAGGTTTTATGTCTCATCACTGTAGGATAAAGCAAAAAGGAAAAAGGACTCACGGATGTGGACAACAGTGTGGTGATTGCAGGGGGAGAGGGTATAAAGGGATTAAATGCTGATGGAAAGAATTACAATAAAAATTATTTTAAGAAAAGAAAGAATAAAATAAATAAATATTGAAAAATAGTCAAATAAATAAAATTTTGCAGCCATTGAATATTCACCAAGTTTTGATAGAGAGATGGGTACAGTGTGACTAACCAGGTATACCAAGATAAAAAATAAGATAAGATTTAGAGTCGTATCTCAGTTTCACTGTTTTAGAGATGTCACTTCTCTGAAACTCAGTGGTCTCCACTTAAAAGGAAAGATAATACTATCCAAATTTTAAGATTTTTATGGACTGTAGGTAATTTGTACACTCAACAAATATTTACTAAACACATTTTAGGTGTCCGACATCATGCTAGGCTTGAGTATCCAATAGAGCACAGGTCTGTTGTGTAGGTCAGACAGGTGTCTGGTGTCTTCAAGTTCACATTTGATTGGGGGTAGACACAGAAATGAATAAGCATATATCAAATAAAGTGAAAACAGATACTTAAAAAGGCTAAATTTAGAATGTATGAACTAAAGGTTGAGACATAATTTTTGAGATCTTTTGTTGAAAAATAATTCAGAGGTATATGACACCTTGAACTAACTCATTTATATGTTCAGCAAATTACATTAATTAATATTGGTAATGTATCCATTGGGATTTCTCCTGAATGACGTGTCAGTCACCCTGGACATAAAATAAGGCAATCCCTAGATCTGGGGGAGAGTATGTCCTCTTCTGCTCTTGGACTTGAAAGGGGAAGGTCAAGGGAAACGGCTTGATTTAGTCACAACTGGTGGCTAACAAGTCCAAGCTTGTAGCCTAAGAGCAAGGGCTCTGTAGAATTAGTTTTGAAGAAACTAAACATTCTGGTTATATCTTGTACATAGGCAGTCCTTTTCTTTAAGAAGAAATTTTGAAAATGAGGCCAAAATGGGTGACAAGACAACTAGTAGTTGATATATCTTACATGTTACCAGTATGAGGACTCTTTGCTGTTTATAGAAATAGAATTTTTATAGAAGAATTATTTGTATCATATTTTACTGTTAGATACTTTGAATATTAACTTTCTCAAATACTTACTGGATTCATCAAACCACAATGACTGAGTCAGCTTAATGCTCAGGGACTCGACAAGGCTGGAGAAATAGCTAAGAAGGGGTTTATTCCTGCCCACAGGAAGTCCAGAGTGTGAGGGGAAGATGACACTGGAAGAATCATTGCAGGGTGATACAGTCGGTTCTCCAGTGGGAACTGAATACTGGCAGCCCGAAGCTTCAGTACATCAAATCTCCAGGGTGTGGCGTGTTGATGTTTCTTTTCTGGGGTAGACAAGAAAAAAAGAAAAGAATACGTCATCATAAACCAGCCTGCACATATCTGAACTTTTGATATCATTATTATGTTTTGACTAACCCAAAAGCTCATTGTAATTTCTCTAAGCCTTGTAGTGGTTGCGCCTACTCTCATTCTGGCTAAGTCTGTAGTTGAGTCTACTCTGCTATTTTTTAAATCTAATATTGTGCCAGAGGGAATTCTCAGTAAAAACTGTTTTTGCTTTCGATCTTTCTGCCAAACCTGGGGAACAATCATCAGCTCGAGTCACTCTGAGGACACAGTACATGTTCTTGCCAAGTATGCTGTGGTTGTCTAACCGCCGCGTACCATTTTTCTGAAGGGGTCCACAGTTAAGGGCCCAGAGCTCAAATTCTATGTAGATGTCATAGAGTCCTAAATGCATGACTTGTACCTCATCTCCTTCCAAAATTCTAGCCTCACATAACCAATAGCTCAATCCACATTTCTCCTGCTTATCTAACTTACATATCAAAGAGGACATGTTCAAAATGAAACTCCTCATTCTTTACCCCACCAAACTGTTCTTCCTTCCGACTTCTACAACGCAGAGAATCATATCACCATCCATGCAGTACTTGCAACCAAAGCTTGGAATAATACCCAGTTCTGCTCTTCCTTCTGCCCTACGTGTGGTCCATCAGCAAGTTCCTGGACTCTTCTTACAGGTGGCCTCAAACTCATGCATTCTCCACCATGTCTATCGTACTTACTCTCACCCAAGACATTATGACCTCTGCCTAGACTACTGGGTAGCCTCTCAAATGAACTCTCTTTTTCCCCACATGACCCTCTTCAGTTCTCCACACAGCTGCTTGAACTGCCTTTTTAAAACATAACTCAGATTAATGCTGCTGCCTCCATTGCCATTCAGTTCTACCAAAAGTCCCCTAAACTAGCACGTGTCTAAGTAATTATCTATTGGTTGACTAAAAGCCCATGGCGTAGTAAAGAGGTTACCTTTGGAATGAGAGGTCATTCATAATTTGATCCTAAGCTTCTTTACCCAACAGCTGTGTGAATTGGGGCAAATTACCTGACATTTTTTAACTGTGATTTCCCAATCTGAAAAATAAAGGTTGGGAGAGAAAAAAAAAACCTACCTCCTTTGTTTTGTCATTTTTTTCTAAAAATGTTTGTTGAACTGCTAAGATGGGTTGGGTATGATAATGAGCATTGGTATACAAAGTAAATAAAACATATATAAGACTGCCCTTACATTGCTTTAAGTTTAACTGAACATCGCAAGTGTCAAACACATAACAAGTACTCAGTAAACAATAGGTACAGCTCTAGTCTGAATGTGTGACCCCCCTCCAAATGTATATGATGAAACCCCAATGCCCAAGGTGATGGTTATAGGAGGTGGGAACTTCGGGAAGTGCTTAGGTCATGAGGGTGGAGTCCTCATGCTGAGATTAGTGTCCTCATAAAAGAGACCAGAGGGAGCTAGCTCACCCCTTCTGCAATGTGAGGCTACAACCCGCAAGGCTACAACCCAGAAGAGGGTCCTCAGGCCCTGAGCTCTTGTTCTCAGACTTCCAGCCTCCAGAACTGTGAGAAATACATTTCTGTTGTTTATAAGCCGCCCAGTCTGTGGTATGTTGTCATCGCTAACAGAACAGACTAAGACAGGTGCTTAGTTCCTTTCCCTTCTAACCCAAGGGATCGCATGTCCCAGCCACCCTCAGACATCTCCTGACTCTTTTTTTTTTTAAGATTTTATTTATTTACTTTTAGAGAGGGAAGGGAGGGAAAGAGAGAGAGAGAGAGAGAGAGAGAGAGAGAGAGAGAGAGAGAGAGAGAGAGAGAGAGAGAGAGAGAGACATCAATGTGTGGTTGCTGGGGGCCGTGGCCTGCAACCTAGGCATGTGCCCTGACTGGGAATCGAACCTGCGACACTTTGGTTCGCAGCCTGTGCTCAATCCACTGAGCTACGCCAGCCAGGGACATCTCCTGACTCTTAATCCAGAACTATTTTTACTTTTCCAGGGTGCCTTATGCTGTCATCTATTGTAGCAATATCCAGTTTTTTTTTTAATTTAAAACAAAAAGCTGAAATTATTTGTCCTCCAAAGATTGCTTGGGTAGTCCTCTTAGGGAAATTCAGGGCAAGGACACAATTATCACCCCCATGTGAGTAGACCTCAGTCATGTATCACACTCACTAGACGTGTTAAGGTGGAGGAGGAGGTGAGCAGGTTCTCTGAAGGTTATAAATAAATGTTTGGCATTTGTAGCAAAATACAAGAATTGGGTTTTAATCACACCAGCATACCGTAAAAAAAGCGGGTAACACCTATCACCACAAAACAAGAAAGCAATTCAATCATTGGGGTAGATTGATACCCTAAAAACCACAGGACCCACTGGGAGCCGCCAGCTCAGGCCAATTCCGTCCTGGCTCGCGAGCAAGCACTCCGATACACAACCTTTGGTGAGCAATGTGTTGCGGCAACAACTTGGGAGGCCGCAGGCTGACTAAAATCTCTTGAGGTACAGAACCGTGTCTTGATATACAATATTTAGCTCCAAGAAGCCATGTCCCTATTCCTGAAAGGGGGCCACGTTTCAGTTCTCCGCAGCTCTGAAGAACAGGTTTCCCAGCATAAACTGAGCCAATCAGAAACTGCCTAGTTTCGGAGGTTTTGAACCTTAGGTCTGAAATGGTTTGTTTGATTTTCATTTGCAGTGAACAAGCAAATACAACCATGCAGACTGGTAGGCAAAACCCAGATTCACTGGTTTGATTTGGAAGGTCTTTTTTCTTGGGTGCTTTGGGTGTGAAAACTAATGAAGATGTAGGTGGTCTGGAAATAGTTCTGACTCCATGCCTGTGTAGCCATGAGTAAGTCGTTTTCTTTCTGTGGGCGTTCCCCACCTATTACATTTGGAGCTGAGCAGGACGCTTTAGAAAGTCCCGTCAGGTCTTCTAAAGGGGATGGAGCTGAAATGGACCAGGCTCAGATCACTGACATCAGCCTTTTGGGGTATCTTACCATACTCTGATCTTCCTTTTAGGAAGTTGCTTTGCATTAAGTGTGTTATTGCTGTTCTTTGGCCCATTCAATTAGCCAGATGACACCTTATTAACTACCTGCATCTTTGAGCCTTGGTGCTCTTCACCTTTGTGTAGGAGCTTAATTTTCCTGCCTCAGCAACAGCATTAGTATTTCCAGGAGGTGCCTCTACCCAGCCTTTGCTTCCAACTAAGAGAAACACCTCCTTCAAAGCATCTACAATCTCAAGTTAAGTGGGAATTATTGGACACTAGAGATTAGTGGACCTATCCAGGATTTGTTCTGTAAATACAGGGGTTGGCAAAAGTAGGTTTACGCTTGTTCACATGGAAAGAGACATGCAGGTTATGACTATTTACATCATTTACACATTCTCGTAGTCTGCTCTGTGTTTTGTGTACTCACAACTATAAACCTAACTTTGCCCACCTTGAAATCATTAAGTAGCTTTCATGTAGTGAGCACTTTGCTAAAGGTTTTATATATATCTTATATAATCAATCAACTAAAAATATTAATGGAATACCTGCTAATATTTGGAAACTTACATCCTCTGTTTCTGACCAATTTTTCTGAATTCTTTTATAATATTCTTCCTATTAAAAATTAAAATCAATTTATCAAGATATAATTTATATTTTGAGTATATAAGTCAGTAAGCTCTCTGTGTGTGTGTGTGTGTGTGTGTGTGATGCCCCTATGATATCAGCATTCATTTTCAAGTCAATGAGTTTTGATGGATATGCACATACTTGTAACCACTTCAATGATAAAATGGACTGTCTGCATCATCCCTAGAAATTCCCTCGTGCCCCTTTGCCGTCAGCTCCCTTCTACTTTGGCCCCAGACAAGCACTAATCTGTCATTATGGATTAATTTTGCCTGTGCTCGAATTTCTTACAAATGGAATCATACAGCATGTTCTGTTGCGTGTCTGGTTTCTTTCACTCAGCATAATGTTTCTGAGATTTATTAATGTTGTTTGCATGTCTTATTCTTTGTCTTCTCTTATTGTTCAACAGTATTCATCGTAAGGATCTACTGCAATTAGTTTTATCCATTTTTATGTTAATAAGCATTTGGGTTATTTCAATTTCAGGCCATTAGGAAAAAAGTTGCTATAAACACTCATGAGCAAGCCTTTGTGTGAATACATGTTTTTACTTCTCTTGGGTAAATACCTAGAAATGTAATCAGCGGATCATATTTCAGTGTACATTTTACTTTATGAGAAGCTGCCAAACTGTTTTTAGAATAGTGGTGCCTTCTTATACTCCCAAAGTTCCAGCTGCTCCACCAATACTATTAACAGTCTTTCAATTCTCACCAATATTCACTATTATCAGTCTTTTAATTCTAGCTTTTCAGGTGGATGTTTGGTGGTCTCCTTTGTGATTTTAACTTGCATTTCCCTGGTGACTGTCTGTGTTGTGTGTCTTTGGTTATGCTTGTTGGTTACTCCTGTATGTTCATCTATTGTCTGTTGAAATACTTTGGGTTGTTACGCTTTTATTATTGAGTTGTAAGAGTCATTTATATACTCTTGATGCAAGTCTTTCAGGAGATATAGGCTATGGGAATTTTTTATTCCCAGAGAGTGGCTCATTTTTTTCACTTCCTTAATGATTTCCATCAAAGAGCAGGTATTTGTAATTTTAATAAAATTCAACTTACTACTTTTTTTTCTTTGTGCTTAGTTATTTTGGGGTCAGACCCAAGGAACCTTGGCCTATTCTAAAGTTGTGAATATTTTCTCTTGTGTTTTGTTCTATAATTTAGGTTTGACATGTAAAGTCTATAAACTATTTTGAGTTCAGTTTTATGAATAGTATGAGTTAAAAGTAAAGTATTACTTTTTCTCCATAAATACCCATTTTTTTCTAACACAATTTGTTAAAAATATATGTTTCTCATATAAAACTAGGTGACCACATATGTGAAGGTCTATTTCTGTGATATCTATTCTGTTCTATTGATCTATATGTTTATCCTTACAACAATATAATGATCTTTTCACTACCTTTGAAAATAGGGTTTGGAAAGGCAGCAGAGTGTAATGTGGGTATTCAATCATTTAGAAAGTCCTGGCATCAGTTTTTAAAAATATTTTAAAACAATTTAATATTTGATGAGGAAAGCGAGCTACAGTAAGACGAGAGAAATAAGCAGGCATCGCTGTAGGCCCTTGCAGGCCACGTAAATGTGTTTTCCTTTTTCCTGAAGGCAGTGGAAAACATTGAGGGATTTTAAGTAAAATAGCAGTGCAATCAGAATTACTTTTTACAATAAATCTGGAGTATAAAAATGCCGTTGAGGAGAGTTAGGAATAAAGGGAGTCTGGTTAGGAGGCTCTAGTGGCAATTAAAGAAAGAGTTATGGCAATTTGATGGAGGGTAGAGTTGGTGGGTCATGACCTATTGTAGAATCTTGTCCACCTGCGTTTTCAATGGTTTCTTTCAATCTGTCTTCCATCCTTCCTTCAATAAGGAATAATCCTGCCAAATGTACATTCTAAATCTCTCTCCACTCGACCTTCTCTTCCTCTACAGCCTGGGCAACTGTCTAGCTCCCCAGTGGCCTTTGGACACATCATATGTCCTCCACTCTGCCAACAACATGTTTTCTGCACAGCACAGGTCTGATTATGTTTCTTCCAATGAACTTTGCTCCCCAAAGTTCAGAGGACAACATTTGAGATCCTAAGTCTGATATTTATTTTTATTAGATTTTACAAAAGTATCCATGAGACGTGAGATTTATATGGTGAATCAAGATTTAAAAATCTTTTATCGGGCGGTTTCTGCATAACCAATTGCCACAAATTTAGGGACCTGAAACAATTCATTTTTATTATTTCATCATTTTTATGGGTTGGGAGCCCAGACATAACTTAGCTGGGTTTTCTGCATCAAGGCTTCTCATATTCAGAGAGAGGTGGGGTGGGGAGAGCGAGGGAGATTTATTTTAAGGAATTGTCTCACATAAATGTGCGGGCTGACAAGTCTAAAATCTGGCAGGCTGGAATTCGTGAAAGAGTTGCAATCTTGAATCCAATTTCACAGGGCAACAGCCTGCACACTTAAGCACATTTTCTATTTGCTGTCTTGTCTTTTGGGGGGAACCTCAGTCTTTGCTCATTTAAGGCCCTCAGGTGGTTGAACGAGGCCCACCACATTATAGAGGGCAACAGGCTTTACTCAGTCTATTTATTTAAACATTAATTTTGACTCAACGTCTACCAGTCTAAATGTTAATCACATCTAAAAACATGCCTTCACAGAAACCTGTAGACTAGTGTTTCACTAAATGACTGGGCACCAAGCCAAGCCCAGTAGACATACATTAGTGATCACAGGCTGCAGTCAAGGTGCTGGTGAGGGCTGGGTCCCATCTGAAAGCTTGACCAAGGAAGCATGGGTCTTCTTCCAAGCTCATCAGTTATTGGTATGATTCAGTTCTTTGCATGCTGATAGATTAGTGGCCTAAGATTCTTGCCGGCTCTTCACAGGAGGTTGCCCTTGGTTTTTTGCTACATGAGCCTCTTGGTATGGAAGCTTACTTCAGCAAAGTCATCAAGGGAGAGACTCTGTTAACGAAAAAGAAGTCAATCCTCTGTAACTGAATCAAGGAAATAATATTCCATCACTTAGCCACATTCTGCTGAATGGAAGTGAGTTGCTAAGCCAGCCCACAGCCAAGGGAGGGAATTATGCAAGGGCATAAACATTATCGGGTAGGTTTCCCCTTAGAGTCTGACTGTCACAGGCTGCTTGTCTCTGTTAACATTTGGGTTTCAGGTAGATTGTGTCATTAGAATTCTTTCAACCCGTTTATGAGGTAAGCATTTTCATTTCCGTTGCACACATTAAGGAATTAGATCGTTGTAACCCACGAAGTAATCAAGCCTGCTTCTATTTACTATCAAATGCTGCATTTTATTATACTATAAGGAAAGGCGATGAGGAATAGAAAATATGGGAATTAAGCAACCTTGAGAACAAGCTTATTTCTCTGTTTCCAACCTTTGACCTCCTACCCTGCAAACTAGTATGGTTTTCTTGTTTTGTAACACTAGAAACTTCTGTTAGAAGACCTGACACTCATTGCCCTTTCTCAAATCTAGGTACTCCCTAAACTGTTCACTTCTCCAGGTATAGCTTGTGGAATTTCTTCTCATTCTTTATATTTCTGCTTTTGATATTCCAGGTTTATTGCCTTGTAATATCCTCAGTGCATCTTTGTGTACAGCCCAATTTTCTGTTCTCCTGGTCATCTTGTTACAGGGTGCAGCCAAGAGGGGGCGGGGCAAATAGGGATTTGGAAGGGGGCCCAGAACTCAGGGTGTCCAGGAAATATTAGGATGTCCTCACCCATCCCCTGCACAGGTGTGGGTTGGGGTAAGGGACTAATGGAGCAGGGCCATTGAGAACTGTTTTGCATAGTAACAGCTTTGCAGCTAACCTCTGGGGTGATCATTTAACATATCTGTAACCTTTAATAGGTTGCATAGATATGTTAAATAGCTGTGGCCATGCTCTGAGCCAGGGGAATGGAAGCAACTTCCTCACCAAGGTGTAACTGGGAGGGCAGGTCTCCCAAGTTACAACACCTGCATGGGAGCTTGGAGATGACTGGCTCCATGACGTGGAGCCTCGCATGCCCAGACTCACTGTGGCAGCCCAGTAAAGCTGGAAGGATATGAGAGTGCTGGCAAGTGTAGCCAGTTGTGGGAGGGGTCGGAAATGGGGCTGCAGAGGAAGATTGGCTTGGGGATTTAAACTGAGATGTGGCAGCCATTGGAGAGAGAACCACAGGGTTTTGGCAGAGTGGAGACTCCCACAGCCATTGTGCAGAGAGAGCACAACGCAGCTGGGGCAGTGGAGAGAGAACCTCGCGGCTTTGCCAGAATGGGGACTCCCTCAGCCATTGTGTAGAGAGAACCACTCAGCTTTGCCAGAGTGGGGACCCCTGCAGCTTTAGAAGGGGGAACCACCACCCGGCTTTAGCAGAGATCCCAGAGACACAGCTCATGGTGCCGGGTACTGAGAGAGGCCTACCAGCTGAAATGGATTACTGGGAAGAATTGGGGGCTGCCTGAGTCACGGACTTCTATTTTTCTGAGATACAGTATCCCAGACTGGGCAAAGGGGGAAGGGAGGACTATGTGTGTTTGTGGGTGTTTTAAGAGACTTTGGGATTTTGATGAAGACATTAGGTCACTACTTCAAGTCTGTACAGCATTAAATAAACATTTCCTTTCCTTTTCACGAATCTCTGGCATTGAGAGATGTATTTCCTGCAAGGCAGTGGACATAACGAACCTGGGGGGTTCCTTTTGGTAATAGTATATTGCTCTCGGCCCCCCTTTGGCCCCCCTTGTGTTCTGTAACAATCTGACCCTAAAACTGGAGTTATTCTCTTTTGCCTTTGGGTATAACCTTACCATATTCTTCATAACGAGTCTGGCCCCTTGAGAAAAAAATAATATCAAGGCCTGGCAGTTCATTATCAGAAAAGTCAAACCATGGATCCTAGTTCAAGTTGTACCCTAGGTTCTACACTCTGGCTTCAAGGTCTGCATTTTATACTTAAGTGCCTGCCTGGCATCCCAGTTTTTCTAGGACTGGGATCCCCCCGACCTTGACCCCTGAAAGGGTTTCTAGAGACAAGAGTTGTAATTCTGAACCCAGTGCATTGTAGCCAGAGCCTCTTGTCTACCTTTAGCCGTGTTGCCAGATAGCTGGTCCTCTGCTTGTCCCTCCTATAGGTTACCATCTAACATTATTCATCCCAGATAAGTAAAGACAGAAAGCCTCATAACATTTCTTCTGGGTTATGTCCTTAGGTTACTTCTTGTGAACTTTAAATACAAAAGAAGAAAGTTCCAGACCTTCTAGTTAGTTAATGATGAGGAAGAAATGGGAATTTGGAGTCAAAGGTTTTCCTATAGTTCCTCAACCTTACAACACCTTCGTAAAGTAAACTATGTTCTATTTCAGAGGCAGCGCTTTGCCCTCAACATCCGTGCCACAGACCACTTCCCTCCCTTCTACACATTTCTTCTCTTGACCCCCATGGTGTTCAGTATAAAATCCAAACTGCTTGGGTTTGTAGTCAAGAGTTTCTGTGGTCCGACGGCTAGAAATATTTTCCAATCTCATGTCCGTGTCTGTGTGTGACAATTTCTTCCCCTTCCTCACGTATAATAGCCTTCCTTTAATTCTTCACTTATTAAACTTGATCCAAGATCCAGTAACGTCACATTCCTAGATAGCACTTCCTGTTCCTTTCAAGAAGGTCAATGAAATGCTTTTATCTGTGAACCTCAGCACATTGTTTATATTGACTCAAGCGCGTATCTCATTCTGTCCTGTGATTCTGCCAGTGTTTACATGCCTTTCTATCCTTATTAGTCCAGAGCACTTTTTAAAAAGTTAAAACACAGCCCTGAGTGGGTGGCTAAGTTGCCTGGAGTGTCATCCTGCATAGCAAAAGGTTTTGGGTTTGGTCCCCAGTCAGGACACATACCTAGGTTGCAGGTTCAATTCCTATTTGGGGCAGGTACAGGGGGCAACTGATCCATTTTTCTCTCTCAAATGGATGTATCTCTCTCTCTCACTCTCTCTCCCTCTCTCCAATCAATAAACATATCTTTGGCTGAGGATTTAAAAGATAAAAATAAGTTACAACATGCTTTATATTCTTTGTTTTATTCCCATTTTCACAGTCTATTGCAATGTACTAAGTGATAGAATGAGGTTGAGAATAGGACATAGATTTTGGAATCAGATACACCTAATTTGGCATTTACTGTGTGATTGGAAAAGTTACTTAGCCCCCAAGTCTTGGTTTCTCCATCCAAAATGAGAATGGCATTGCCTTTCTCAGTGATTTACTGTGAAAACTCAACTACTATTAAATATATAGAAAAGCCAGCACAACATGGGGTATACAATTACTCCTTCTTCCTCAACCCTTTCATTCCCACAATCCACAACCTACTTCCATTCCAAGCTCCTCTCCCACCCAATCTTCCTAGTTCCATCCTACCATTAATTAGTGTTTCTTAAATTGGGTTGAGTCCTCTGTCACCAGCCCCCTTGAATCAGGAAGCAAATGACTCACAGCTTTTAAATGATCTATTGACTTTCGTCTCTGCAAGTCTTTCTCTTGTCTGGTGCCTTGCATCCTTGCTTTTCTCCTCCTCCGCCTACCCTAGTCTGCTGTGAATGTCCTTCTTTTGTGTTCTCTATTTGTTCTCAAATTCCATTTTCACCTTCAAGCTCTTTGTTTACATTGTGTCTCTCTTCTGCTGAAAGAGCGTGGCCTTGAGAAGCTGGCATTTGTTTAATCTGCTGGCTTCTCAAGATCTGTATTTATGAGTTTCCTAATGTCCCAGCACGGGAGACTTCAACACACATGCCGGAGCTTTCTGAGTAAGGTTTCCAACCTGAAAGGAGGGCTGGGCCAAGGCTGTGTCATCCCCCAGCACGCGCTGCCTCAGGCACAGCCAGGAAAAATAAAAGTCTCCATGGAGATGAAGCAGAAACAAGTCTGTCTGATCAGTTCTGATTTTTATAAATAGGAATTCATTTTCAGTCTATGTTTTTGACTTGAGCTGCCTGTCACAGTTAAGTAGAGAGTGGGGACTTACCAGGAAAATTTCTAGTGTTGAATGTCTGCTCAGTTCAATAAAAGAGTGGGAACGTGTCTTTGCCCATTTGTGGCACAAAATTTAGTTGAGAATGAAAAGTAATTCACAGGAAAGAGAGCGTAATTAAAGGCTAGGAATAGGAAGAGCTAGTTTAATTAATATTTATTGACTGACAGCATGAATAAATAAATACCGGATTGCTATGGACTGCATGCCTATTTGTGTCCCCTGCCCCCCAATTCATATGTTGAAAACCCAGTCCCCGGTGTTATGGTCTTTGTAAATGGGACCTTTGGGAAGTAATTAAGTCATGAGAATGGAACCATCATGATGAAATTAGTGCCCTCATAAGAGACATGAAAGTGAGTTCTCACCTTCCACCTTCTTTCTGCTGTGTGAGGACACAGCAAGCAGACAGCAAACCAGGCAGAAGGCCCTCACCAGAACCAAACCATGCTACCATCCTGCTCTTGGACTTGAGCCTCCAGAATTGTAAAGAATAAATTCATATTGCTTAACCCATCCAGTTCATAGTATTTGTTATAGCAACCCTAACAAAGACAATGATTGACTGAATAAAAATGATTAAATAAATGAATAAATGACGGTTTGAGCTTTAGGCCCTGTGCTTTAAAAACTGAACAAAGTACCTAATTCAAACAGATTAAATCACCTGTAAAGAATTTGTATTGCAACCCCATATTGATTTCAGTGAGTCAGTAATGTAGGGTAGTTCAACAAACACACCTTAAGTAACAACAATGGACAGACCTTATAGTAAGTCCAAAAGGAAAACAAGATAAATAAGATATTTTTCTTTTTCTAAGACAGAAACAATGTTCTCCTCTCACCTTTTTATGAATTATTGCCCAAATATCCTAAGTATAGGCACACAACCTCCAAATAAATAGAATATTATCAGTTGTAAGTCCAGTAATAGACTGAATGGAAAGTGTATTGGAACTCAGAACAACTTGCAGGTTAAACTATAAGCATTACTCAGTGTGTCTATTTCATCAGTTAGAGTGTGTTAGCCTTCTCTCTCTGGAAGTAATTTGGGAAGTAATTTGGGCACTATCCATTCTCTGTTCTAGGTACAGTAAATATCTGTTATGTTCCCAAACAATCTTTAAGTTTCCTGAGAGTAGGGCCTATTTTTAATTATCTGTGTGTCTTCCACAGAGCCTCATATAGCGTCTGACATATGCAGATATTCACCTATATTGAATGAATAAATGGACAAGTGTAACATAAAATAAAAAATTGTATTTGCTCACTAAGGATTGTGGGACTGTCATGTGTCATGCACATCTCTAGGCAATGGATTCATAAAGATGAATAAAACTGGTCCATGTTCCTTCAGGAAGGAGCTCTCAGACTGTATGGGAACTGAGAATACAAGTGCATTGTGTGTATTATGATAATGATAAACATTGGGAGCTTTATGATCAATTGATAAGGACCACCGTTCTGAAAAGGCTTGGGAAGAAAAGTGAACTAGAAGCAGGGCCTAAAGAATGAAGTAAGAGCTTGCCCAGTGAAAAAGTTAGGAAGATATTTCCACAGAAGGATATGAATGCAAGCTAGTGGTGAAGTAGAGTTTACTACAGACAGAAAGAACAACCTGTGCAAAGGCACAGAGAAATGAGAATGCCTGGCGTTTAAAAATAATTCGAGGTGGCCAGAGTGGAGGTGCATTACAGAGAATCATTGAATAAGGGAGTACCAAGATAGACTGGGATCAGATTATAAAGGCTCTCTCAAGCCAAGTGGTTTAAATGTTATTATTTGAGAATTTATAAGATATTAATTTTCTTTAAGGAGAGTAGTGAGCTAGTCAAATTTTTGTCTTAGAAAGATAAGTGACTACGGTGGGGGAAAGTGAGCTGGAAGATCAAGGAAGGAAGGAAGCATTTATTGGGCGTTGACCATGTGCTCAGAAATTTTCCCAAGGCTTTCACAAACGTTATTGAAGTGTACTTCATTTAAGACTTACAATAACAACAAGAGCTATGCATTAGTTTGCTCATTTAGTAGATGAAAAAAATCTGACGCTTGAAATTGGAAATGGAAGAGTGATTAGAAATTGAGAAACTACTTAAAATTCTAAGGGAGACCAAAAGTGAGTCAATGCCGCAACAGTGGTATTGGGCAGGGCAGGATTAGGAGGGGAGTGGTCATGCACTGGATGTAGGAACAGAGTGGAGGGATGGCCAATGGTGAATTCAGACTCTAGAGAGTTGAAGAGCCTGGGACTTACATAAAACCTTTTGAATGGTTTAAAAATCTCTCACAGTTATTCTTGTACCCTTAACTTGAAATCCATATACATTTTTCTCAAGATATAAAACAAAGTTTTTGAGACTTACAACTTTAGAGCACCCACTTGGGACTCAGCTGCTATGCCAGGGAAGATCCCAGGTACCTACTTTTCAAGAAAATTTTAAATCTTTTAGCTCTGTTGTAGTGAGAGAATTTCTGTTAGAATTTGAAAGCAAACAAATATGTAAGTGCAAAGAATGGTATCATATATGAGACACCACCCAGACTCTTGGCAAGCCACAATTCACTTGGAAGCAATTAGTGGCTCAAAAGGCTGATATCATAGAAGATCAAAGTGTTCACTGGGAAGTGATTTGGGGAGTAAAGAGGCCACCAGTGACTTCAGAGCAAACCACGCAGTGATTGTGAAACTCAGTGCATTTTGCAAGGCTATACAAAGCAGAGAAATGATTCCAATACCAGAAAAATCCTGCTGACATCCAAAAGGCCTCTTTCTTATGCTTCCAAGGACTTATCGTCTCACATATTCTCCTTCCTCCCCCAGACTTGTTTTTTTGGTGGTCAACTCCCTATTTGGATAGTTTCCTTAACGACTAAAATGATGGGCGGGTTTAGTCATGCGCACAGTTAACTTTTTGTTTTTATAAGCCACTGGGATTTGAGAGTATAGATGCTGAATTAGGATTAGAAATAAAGAAAACAAATGCTATATCTTCTCAACCTTTTAAAGTAGTTCAACTTCTAGAAGTTTCTCTTCATTGCACAGCTGTGTTCAGGAAAAGAATCCTGGCAGGTGAGTTTTGAGAGTTCATGAGATCTAGAATGATCCAGCTCCTTAAATGATCCAGCATTTGCATTCACCTACTACTGGAATGGGAGAACCCACTCTGAGTCTTAGCTGCTGTATTCACATGACCCCACCATGCTTTTCGGTAGATACCTGTGGGTTCTTTTCATTCTCCTGTTCTCTGGACTGTTGAATGTCACCCATTTCCCTCTGCTTCTCCTGCATAGATTCTAATACCAGGCAGGTTTGGAGGCTATCATGATTTTTCGTCACTTGTTTCTTGAGGTTTATAAGGATACTTTGTCATCTGGTTTTATTGTAAATATTGTCCATTGGTTTGCTTTTATCTCATTGTTCTTTTTCTTTAATTTGGAAATTCTAAGAGATTAAAAACCTATATTGTGGTGTTACCACTTTTCCAGAATCACTGGGACATTTTATAGTTATCTTTTTGTTATTAATTTATAGCTTCATTCCATTGTGATTTGTGAACATATTCTGTACAGTTTTATTTAATTAATGTTTGCTTTCCGTTAAACTCCATGTGTGTAGGGAGCATCTCCTCGTATTTCCCACATCTAACCAGTGCTTGCCATACACTGGCATGCCATAAATGTCTGTTGCGTTTTTTGGTCTAATATTCTTTTATTTCTCATCAAGAGTGCTTTGAACAGTTATTACATTCCCAGAAGTAACTGAAGTATTTGAAAGTTGTCTTGCTATGTGCAGACTGCTGTAACAAAATATCACACACTAGCTAGCTGATAAACAACAGACATTTATTTCTCATAGTTCTAGAGGCTGCGAGTCCAAGGTCGGGGTGCTGACACCATCAGGTGAGGGCCCTGTTCTAGACTGCAGACTTCTCCTTGTGTCCTTACCTGATGTAAGGGACTAGGTAGCTTTCTGGAATCTATCTCATAAGGCCACTAATTCCAATGATGAGGGCTCCACCCTCATGACCTAACCACCTCCCAAAGGCCTTGCCTCCAAACAATTCCATTGAGTATTAGGATTCCATATGTGAACCTGGGGGTGGGGGGACACAAACATTCAGACTATCCTGGAGGTACAAAGCAATGTGAAATATAGGTTTGCCCTAAAATACTTTATATCCTTCAATCATAGATTCTTAGGATTGAAGATATTTTTCAAGGTACCCATGTCTAATAAAATGAACAAATAATTGAGGTCAGAGAACTTAGGTCTAAGTAGATTTTGACTCAAATTGTTTGGTTGTATGCTCTTGGATTCCTCTGTGGAGAGCTGTGCCATGGCTATATATGGTGGTAGAAGAGAAAAATCCAGTGGTTGACTCCTGGAATGTGTCCTTCCATGTGTTTCCTGCCACATATTCGGGTCATGAGAGAAGCATACTATGTTCTCAAATAAAAATCTACTTACATTATATAGAGATAATACAACGAATGAAAAAAATAAGATGTGAAGACAAGCACGGCGTTGGGGGCAAGCTTGGAACTTAAACATAGTTATGCTATAGACCAGATAAAAAGTCCAGAAAATGTGGATTCGTGTTTATGGATTTCTACTAACAGTCAGTACTTACCACATCTCTGACACTATGCTTACAGTTTAATATGCATTAACTTATTTACACTTCACAAACTTGTATGGCATGAATCACTCAAGCTATCCCATGGGGATAACTCAAGGCTTTTGTCATACACTGTACATGTATACAATCTATAAACTAAAAATGTAACATGCCATTATTATCTCCAGCCCATCATACTGCGATCAGCTAACACACAAAACAATATATATGGGGTTAAATTGCATAGTGTAGAATATAAGAGCTGTACCAAAGGAAGGTGTCGAGGCCTAGAATACTGAAGCAAGAAGTATACTTATATAAAGCAGTGACTTTATTCATGAATTAAAACATGAGTTTTGGGGGAAAGCATGAATATTATGGAGCAAGAAAGAATATTTCCTGAAATACCACCAAGGATTAACTGCATGAGATTTTAAATAGTAGACATTAAAAATAACATGTAATACAATGTAATGATTATTTATTTGTCCTTGAGGTATATATCTGATTTTGATCACTGTCATTTTTCAAGATATTGCAATTTTTTCTGTGCTTTTTTTTTGCTATCCTGTCTGACTAGGAGGATTTTTTAGCACAAGGACAAGCTCTTTTTCATTAGTATATCCTTTATGTTTACTGAAAGAATATAGTACTTGGAGTAAGAGATGTGAGTTGAAATCTTTGCTCCACTCAATTCTTTTATAACTAGAAAAGTTTTCTCATCCATGAAATGGAGAGGATGGTGAGGATGAAATAAAACTGTGTAAGGTACACCTTCAACTGCAGTTATATCCAAATGCTTATCATTGATGCTGTGACCCCACCACCACCATCATCAAGTGCCATCACTTTGTTGTCATAATCATCATTAGATCTAACACTGTGTCTTGCAAGGTGAATATTTGCTGAATGAATGATCGGACAAATGAATGAGACAAGATACACTAGAAAAAAAAGCAGGAACCTAGATTATGCAGGGCTTGAAATTTCATCTTTTATAAGCAGTTCAAGCCAAAAATTGAGTTGATGAAGATTAACTTTGAAGTCCTCCTTTGTGTGTAGTTTTCTGACAGTGAAATGTAAAGTTGGCTTGAATGGAGCCCAAGTAAAGGTCAGGGGCCTTGGATAGAATTTGGGAACATCTGAAAGACACCTTTAAATACTCTGGCCCTTAGAGAAAAGCCAAAGTGTCAGTGAGTAGGAGTCAGAAAAATGACCTTCCAGGGAAGAGAGAAGAGAATGCAACAATACCCTTTTAACTGGATCTGTTGTGAACAGGACCTTAGCCAGGATTACCCTAGTTCAGACCCCTGACATTTGTATCCAGATCAGACAGCCACTTCCTGAAGTGAGTTTTACCACTTAAGTTAAAGACTTTACTTCACAGAGGAAAAAATACCAGCCAATTTTATGAGGGTTTAAACCTCATGACATCTTCTGTCCCTTTTGGGAAAATTGTGTGTTATAAATGTCTTAAACATCAAGAATTCCTTTCATCCTGAAAAAACAACATTTCTTGGCCTTCTCTTCATAACTTCCGATGTCACAATCACCTGTGGTTGAGGATAAAGACATCAGCCTGACGTGGGGAAAACAGCAGATGTGGAAAAACATGTAAGATTTAAAGGGGTACCCTGCTTTACAACTCTGGCTCAGGTGTACAGAGCCATCTTATAATTAGTGAAACGAAGGAAAACCCACAAAGCCAATCCATTGGTGTACAAGAAGAAAAGAAAAAAAAACTTAAAAAATATCTCTGTTCAAAATGAATTACTTGCAAGAGACAAAAAAAGAAATTAGAAAAAAACAAAATAAGCTAAGAGTTTATAGTTTTTTATTGTTCAATTACAGTTTTCCCAATGTTTCCCCCATTGCTCTCTGCTGCCCCAACCCATTCCCCCTATTCCCCCAGTCATTCCTCCGCTGTTGTCTTTGTAGATGGGTACTTTATACATGCTCTTTAACTAGACTCTTCCCCTGCTTTCTCCTGTTATTCCCCTCCCCTCTGGTCACTGTCAGTGTGTCCCTTATTTCCATGTCTCTGGTTCTATTTTGCTCATTTGTTTGTTTTGTTCATTATGTTCCACTTATAGATGAGATCATATGGCATTTGTCTTTTGCCTCCTGGCTCATTTCACTTAGCATAATACTGTCGAGTTCTATCCATGCTGTCACAAAGGGTAGGAGCTCCTTCTTTCTTTCTGCTGCATAGTATTCCACTGCGTAAATGTATAGACGTTTTTTGGTCCATTCACTTACTGATTGGCACTTAAGCTGTTTCTAGCACTTGGCTATTGTAAATAACACTACTATAAACATTGGGGTTCATAGGTTCTTTTGAATTGGTATTTAAGGATTCTTAGGGTATGATCTCAGTAATGGGATCACTAGATCAAAAGGCAATTCCATCTTTAGTTTTTTAAGGAAATTTCATACTGTTTTCCACAGTAGCATTCCCACAAACAGTTTACTAGGGTTCCCTTTTCTCCACATCCTCGCCAGCACTTGTTGTTTTGTTAGTGATGGCCATTCTGACCGATGTGAACTGGTATCTCAATGTGGTTTTAATTTGCATTTCTCTTGGCAGCTAGTGACGTTGAGCATTTTTCCATATGTCCATGGTTCTTCTGTATGTCCTCCTTGGAGAAGAATCTGTTCAGGTCCTTTGCCATTTTAAAATTGGATTGTTTGTCTTCCTGGTGTTGAGTTGTATGACTTGTTTATACATTTTGGAGATCAAACCTTTTCCAAAGTATCATTGGAAAATGCTTTTCCATACAGTTGATTCCCTTTTCATTTTGCTGGTGTTTTCTTTAGCCATGCAGAAGCATTTTAATTTGATGTAGTCCCATTTGTTTATTCTTTCCTTCATATCCCTTGTCCTAGGAGATCTTTGGAAGAAAATATTGCTGCATGGGATAATGGGAGTTTTCCTGCCTATATTCTCCTCTGGGACTTTTATGCTGTCACAACTTATAGTTAAGTCTTTTATCAATCTGAGTTTGTTTTGGTGTATGGTATAATTTCATGGTCTAGTTTCATTTTTTTCATGTATCTTTCCAGACTTTCCAATATCATTTATTAAAGAGGCTATTTTTATTCCATTATGCTCCTGCCCTTTTTGTCAAATATTAATTAACCATAGAGCCTTGGGTTTATAACTGGGCCCTCTAGTCTGTTCCACTGATCTATGTGTCTGTTCTTATGCAAGTACCAGACGGTTTTTATTTAAATGGCCTTGATATCAGATATTGTGATCCCTTCTACTTTGTTCTTCTTTCTCAAAATTGCTGTGGCTATTTAGGGTCATTTATGGCTCCATATAAATTTTTGAAATGTTTGTTCTATATCTGTGAAATATGTCATTGGTATTTTAATAGGTATTGCATTGATTCTATAAATTGCTTTGAGTAGTATGCACATTTTAATTATGTTAATTCTTCCAACCCATGAACATGGTATATGCTGCCATTTATTTGTGTCTTCCTTCATTTCTTTCTTCAGTGTTGTGTAGTCTTCTGAGTATAGGTCTTTTACTTCCTTGGTTAAGTTTATTTCTAGATCCTTTATTTTTCTTGTCACTGTAGTAAATGGGATTTTTCCCTAGTTTCTGTTCCTGTTATTCATTGTTGGAGCACAAAAATGCCTTCAATTTCTGGATATTGACCTTGTATACTGCTGTTTTGACAAATTCACTTATTAGGTCTAATAGTTTTTTGGTGGAGCCTATAGGGTTTTCTATGTACACTATCATGTCATCTGCAAACAATGACAGTTTTACTTCCTTCTTTCCAATTTGGATTCGTTTTATTTCTTTTTCTTGTCTGATTGCTGTAGCTAGAACTTCTAATACTATCTTGAATAGAAGTGTGGAAAGTGGACACTCTTGTTTTGTTCCTGATCTTAAGGGGAAGCTTTTCATTTTTCTATTGAGTACAGTGTTGGCTGTAGTTTACTCATATATGGCCTTTGTTGAGGTATGCTCCCTCTACTCCTTCTTTGCTAAGTGTTTTTATCATAAATGGGTCCTGTATTTTATCAAATGCTTTTTCAGCACCTATTGATACAATCATGTGATTTTTGTCTATCATTTTGTTTATGTGATGTATAGTATTTATATTTTTGTCTTATGAATGTTATTTTTACTTTATTTTCAAATATATTTTATCGATTACACTATTACAGTTGTCCCATTTCCTCCCTTTATTCCCTTCCTCCTAGCACCCCCTCCCACCAACGATCCCACTTAGTTCATGTCCATGGATAATACATTTAAGTTCTTTGGCTTCTCTATTTCCCATGCTATTCTTAACCTCCACCTGTCTATTTATACCTCCTATATATGCTTCTTATTCCATGTATTTTTCCCCTCTCTCCCCCTCCACCTCCCTGCTGATAACCCTCCATGTGGTCTCCATTTCTGTGAATCTGTTCCTCTTCCAGTACTTTGCTTAGTTTGTTTTTGCTTTTGTTTATTTTAGGTCCTATTGTTCATAGTTGTGTTTTTTTTTGTTATTTTACTGTTCATAGTGTTTGATCTTCTTCAATTTCTTAGTTAAGTCCCTTAAACATTTCATACAATAAGGGTTTGGTGATGATGAACTCCTTTAACTTGACCTTATCTGGGGAGGACTTTATCTGCCCTTCCATTCTAAATGATAGCTTTGCTGGATAGAGTAATCTTAGATGTAGGTCCTTTCCTTTCATGACTTTGCATACTTCTTTCCAGCCCCTTCTTGCCTATAAGGTATCTTTGAAGAAATCAGCTGAGAGCCTTATGGGAACTCCTTTGCAGGTAACTCTCTCCTTTCCTCTTGCTGCTTTTAGGATTCTCTCCTTCTCTTTAACTTGGGTGATGTAATTATGACATGCCTTAGTGTGTTTCCTTGGGTCCAACTTCTTTGGGATTCTCTCAACTTCTTCGACTTCCTGGAAGTCTATTTCCTTTGCCAGATTGTAGAAATTCTCCTTCATTATGTTTTCAAGTAAGTTTTCAACTTCTTCCTCTTCCTCTTCTCCTTCTGGCACCCCTATGATTCAGATGTTAGAAGTTTAAAGTTGCCCCGGAGGTCACTAAGCCTCTCCTCATGTTTTTGAATTCTTGTTTCTCCATTCTGTTCTGGTTGAGTGTTTATTTCTTCTTTGTGTTCCAAACCATTGATTTGAGTCCCAGTTTCCTTCCCATCACTGTTGGTTCTCTGTACATTTTCCTTTATTTCACTTTTCATAGCCTTCACTTTTTCCTCTATTTTGCAACCATACTCAACCAATTCTGTGAGCATCCTGATCACCAGTGTTTTGAACTGTGCATCTGATAAGTTGGCTATCTCTTTGTTGCTTAGTTGGAGTTTTTCTGCAGCTTTGATTCGTTCTTTCATGTGAGCCATTTTTTTTTGTCTCAGCACACCTGTTACGTAACAAGGGGCAGAGCCTCAGGTGTTTGCCAGGGCGGGGGCAACCCAAGTCGCTTCCTTGTGATGCTTTCAGTGGGGGAGGAGTCAGCCAGGGAACACTGCTGCTTGCTCTGCTCCCTGCCAGCTTTCAGTCACCTCCACCACTATCCACAAGAAAATTGGACCCTTCTGGTGCTGGCTCCCAGGTGGGTGGCTTGTGTATGTTCTAGGACGAGGTGGGTCTCTCTAGCAAAGTCTCCTGTGAGGTTAGGTGTTTTTGCCACCACTGCAACCCCCACAGGTTTTTTCAGTCAGAGGTTTTGAGGCATTATTTCCCCATGCTGGAACCCTGGGTTGCATGGCCTGTCTTGCTCCCCAGTTGTTACTCCCAGTTTGTCTGCACACGAATGTGGGACTGCCTGCTCCACCAACCATGGCCTTGCCCAGTCCACCAGGTGCTGCCTTGCCTGCCCTGGTCCTCCAGATACTGGCTTGCTGTGAGTTCCTCTCTGCCCTGCTGCCCATCTCCACCCCTCCTACCTGTCCAGATGAATGTTTCTTCTTTAACTCCTTGGTTGTTGGACTTCCAAACAGTTCATTTTTTCTGGCAATTCTGGTTGTTTATTGTTTTTTAAATTTGTTGTTGTCCTTCTTTCGGTTCTATGAAGAGGTACAGTGTATCTACCTATGCCTCCATCTTGGCCAGAAGTCAGTGGCTTTGCTTATAAGCTGTGTAGAACCCTGAGAAACCCATGGATAATTGTCTCCCAATGACATTGTGGTCCGTACATGGGAATTTCACTGGGACAGATATCTAAACATAGGATGACTAGGTAAATTGGATTTGTGCATCAACATTGTTGTTCTAAATGTTGATAAATTACTCTCCAAGTTGGCTATACTTTCATTATCTGTATAAGACCTTTGCTTCTCTTTTTCATGAAATGTTATTCTTTCCAAAGTGATGGTGAATGTTTCATCTTTTAAATGTTCAATTATTCAACATGTCTCAATATGGTTTGCTGACAATTCCATCCTTTTCTACTGCTGTGTAAGGGAAGGTGTCTGTCTCATTTGCCAAGTCTTGTTATCCAGCAATGTAATCCAAGCTCAATCCTTCCAATCTCTTTTTCTTCAAAAGTACTCTGGTGACTTTTAAAACTGTATTATTCCATATGCATTTTAGGTTAAGCATTCCTATATTAGATAGTATGGTTTTTTAAAATATATATTTTATCATTATGCTATTACAGTTGTCCCATTTCATCCCCTTTATTCCCCTCCACCCTGTAACACCCTCCCACCCCCATTCCCCTCCTTTACTTCATGTCTATGGGTCATACATATAAGTTCTTTGGCTTTTTCATATCCTATTCTTAACCTCCCCCTGTCTATTTTCTACCTACCATTTATGCTATTTATTACCTGTAGCTTTTCCCACTCTCTTTCCATCCCATGGGCCTGCTGATAACCCTCCATGTGATCTCAATTTCTGTGATTCTGTTTCTGTTCTAGTTGTTTACTTAGTTTTTCTTGTTTTTGATTTTTAGGTTTGGTTGTTAATAGTTGTGAGTTGGTTGTCATTTTACTGTTCATAGTTTTTATATTCTTTTTCTTAGATAAGTCCCTTTAACATTTCATGCAATAAGGGCTTGGTGATGATGAACTCCTTTAACTTGACCTTATCTGGGGAGGACTTTATCTGCCCTTCCATTCTAAATGATAGCTTTGCTGGATAGAGTAATCTTGGATGTAGGTCCTTTCCTTTCATGACTTTGCATACTTCTTTTCAGCCCCTTCTTGCCTGCAAGATTTCTTTTGAGAAATCAGCTGATAGTCTAATGGAACTCCTTTGTAGGTAACTCTCTCCTTTCCTCTTGCTGCTTTCAAGATTCTCTCCTTCTCTTTAAAATTGGGTGATGTAATTATGATGCACCTTGCTGTGTGCTTCTTGGATCCAACTTCTTTGGGACTCTCTGAGCTTCCTGGACTTCCTGGAAGTTGATTTCCTTAGCCAGATTGTGGAAGTTCTCCTTCATTATGTTTTCAAGTAAGTTTTCAACTTCTTACTCTTCCTTTTCTCCTTCTGGCACCCCTATGATTCAGATGTTGGAACATGTAAAGTTGTCCCAGCAGTGCTTAAGCTTCTCTTCATTTTTTTTTTTTTTGAATTCTTGTTTCTCCATTCTGTTCTGGTTGAGTGTTTATTTCTTCTTTGTGTGTCAAACCATTGATTTGAGTCCTGGTTTTCTTTCTGTCACTGTTGGTTCTCTGTGCATTTTCCTTTATTTCACTTTTCATAGCCTTCACTTTTTCCTCTATTTTATGAAAATACTCAACCAATTCTGTGAGCATCCTGATTACCAGTGTTTTAAATTGCATGTGATAAGCTGGCTATCTCTTTGTCACCTAGTTGTATTTTTTCTGGAGTTTTGTTCTGTCTTTCATTTGGAACTTTTTTTTTTTTTTGGTCTTGGCACGCTTGTTAAATAGTAAGGGGTGGAGCCTTAGGTATTCCACCAGGGAGAGACAGCCCATGGAGCTGTATGTGGGGGAGAAGTCTGAGAGTGAACAGTGCTGCTTGCTCAGCTCTTGGCTGGTTTTCAGTTACTTCTGTCCACAAGCAAATTGGGCCTTTCTGGTGCTGATTCCCAGGTGGGTAGGTTTGTTTATGTTCTAGGACCCTGTGGGTCTATCTAATGAACTCTCCTGTGAGGCTTGGAGTTTCTCCTGCTACCTCAACCCTCACAGGTGTTTTCCATCAGAGGCTTTGAGGCATTATTTTCCCATACTGGAACCCTGGGTTTCGTGTTCTGTCTCACCGTCCATTTTCTCCTCCTGGTTTATCTTCACGCAAATGTGGGACTGCCTGCCCTTCCAGCCACTGCCTCGCCTGGTTTGACAGCTGCCACCTGACCTCATCCTCTAGCCACTGCCTTGCCACATGTCCTCTCCTCTCTGGCTGTCCATCTCCACCCCTCCTACTGGTCTGGATGAATGTTCTTCCTTAACTCCTTGGCTGATGGACTTCCATACAGTTTGATTTCCTGGCATTTCTGTTTTTTTTTTTTTTTATTTTAAATGTGGTGCTGTCTTTCTTTTGGTTGTGTGAGGAGGCACAGTGTATCTACCTATTCCTCCATCTTGGCTGGAAGTCTATAATGTTTATTGATTTGTAAATATTGTACCATCTTTACATCCCTGGGATGAATCCCACTTGGTCACAGTGTATGATCTTTTTAATGTACTGCTGGATGCAGTTTGCCAATATTTTGTTGAGGATTTTAGTGTCTATGTTGATCAGTAATATTGGCCTATAGTTTTCTTTCTTTCTTGTGTCTTTATCTGGTTTTTGGATTAGGATGATGGCCTCATAAAAAGAGTTTGGGAGTCTCCCCTCTTCTTATATATTTTGGAATAGTTTTAGGATAGGGGTTAGCTCTTCCTTAAATATTTTGTAAAAAATTATCCTGTGAAACCATCTGGTGCATGGCTTTTATGTGCTGGGAGTTTTTTGATTACTACTTCAATTTCACTAGCTGTTATAGGTCTGTTCAAGCTTTCTGCTTTTTCTCGATTCAGTTTTGGAAGATTATATATTTCTAGAAATGTGTCCATTTCATCCAGGTTGTCAAATTTCATGGCATATCATTGTTTGTAGTAATTTCTGACAATCCTTTGTATTTCTGTGGTATTGGTTGTAATTTCTCCTCTTTCATTTCTGATTTTATATTTTAGGGTACTCTCTCTTTTTTTCTTGATGGTCTTGTTAAAGGCTTTTTAATTTTGTTTATCTTTTCAAAGAACCAGCTCCTGGATTTATTGGTCCTTTGAATTATTCTTGTAGTAAGAGCTTATATGTTTTTTTATAAATTAGTTTGCAGAAATGATACTGCATTTTGTATGTATCTATGGGTATTTGAACTCATATGTGTTTTCATTGGTCTTGTAAAAAAATAGTTTTCTAATCACAAGAATGTGCTATCATTTATGATAAAGATACTAAAGATCCTAAACATTGAGACCACTGGGCTGGTGATAGAGTAAGAAAAAATGAACAAGCATCCACAGTATCTTCATTTGACCTTTAAACTTAATTTTGTCATTTTGCCTGATGAATTGAGAATTCTCAGAACCCATCTGAGCTCTGTGCTAGGTGACTAACTATGAAAATGTTTTCCCATTCTAACTCTGGTGTTGGGGGTTATCTATGCCTCTGGTCACCCACATCTGTATGTATACTGAATGTAGTCAACCAAATGACTGCAAATTGATAGAAATATTTTGATACTGGTGATAACAGCATTGATTTTAATCCTGAAAAAGATTTTTTAAATGCTGTTTATTAGTCCAGCTACCTCTGAAATTCCAGAGACCAAAAAAAAAAAAAAAATCAGGCGAAATACTCCTTTTCCAAAGGCATCTCCACTTTTAAGAAGTAGACTGAGTGATTCTGATGCAAGTGGTTGGATTCTTTTTGGGGGACAAAAGTGCAATGATTTATTCTTTGTCTCATAAATTCACTTTATTTTATTTTATTTTTAAAAGATTTTATTTATTTATTTTTAGAGAGGGAGAAAGAGAGGGAGAGAAACATAAATGTGTGGTTGCCTCTTGCACGCCCTCTACTGGGAACCAGGTTCACAACCCAGGCATGTGCCCTGACTGGGAATCAAACTGGTGACCCTTTGGTTCGCAGCCCCTGCTCAATCCATTCAGCCACACCAGCCAGTGCTCATAAATTTATTTTAGATTAAACAATGTCTGGGCATCAGTGTATAACCCAGTCCCCACTCAATAAAACTATGGAGAAAAATGTCTTGTGGGTCCCGGTTAGCTCAGCAGTGTCTCTTGCCAACAGCAGTGGGCCGCCTCTCTAATTGAGTTTTTAAAATATTATTCACCATCCCTTTTTTTTTTTTTGGTTTGCAAATTGTATATTTCTCACAAAAGAAAATTTGGTGGAGGGGGACTATAATCAGCTTTGTGATAATGATTTGCTTTTTTTATAACCCAATTCTATTTCTTATGGCTCTGTTATCTTTGGAGAGTCCATGTACTTTTCTTTTCCTTTATATTGGTTTTTCATTCTTTCTTGTACCCAGATGCTAGAATAGATTTAGGGCATCATAATTATGCCATAATTACCATGATCATATTTTTCTGCCATTGAAAATTAGTACCAATTTTGATTTTTCTCAAAGCGTCAACAGATGCTCTCTTTCTTTTGTGTCGTAAATTAGTGTCAGAGCATGTATAAATGTACAAGCCATTTTCCTGAACTCGTGAGGGGCATGCTGAACCCACTGCTTCACTGAAGTTGATTGTTTTATAGAATTATCATCTTTCCTATTGATAATTTTATTCACAAAAGCTTAATTGTTCTCTAACTACCATGCAGTCTTATTTCACTGTCCAGAAAAGAACTCAGTGCTCTACCAAAAAACTTTATTTTATAAATGAGACCTAGAGGGCCAGAGAAGAGAAATGACTTTTTAAGGTCACTCAGCAACAGAGTGACCTTAAAGTCAGAAACAGAGTCAAGGTTAGATATTTTTATTCCCAAATACTTTTTATTATACCACACTGACTTAATCAGATTTATTATGGGTGTCTTAATTCTGGCAAGCCATCTTGTCCTTGTTGCTTCTGAGCAAAAGAAGATAAGAAAAACTAGTGGAAGGAAACTAACACTCACTACTACTGAAAAAGATGAAAAAAGGGCTGAGTGTCTCAGTAAAGCCTTGGAAGAGAGAACATTGCTGTTTACTTGGGATTAAGAGTGTTATTACTCTCTTCCCTAGATGGTTCTTGGCTGAGATGAACAACACTTCCACATTCATTCATTTATTTAACAAACACTGACTGACAACCTTCTGTGTAGTCCTTAGAAATATAAGATAGAAGACACTCCCCCAATTCCCACAAACTCACATTCCAGTGGCAGGTGAAAATAAATCGACATAAATAAATTGATATAAATCGACAGTTATACTACAGGATGGATTTTGGGTTTTTTTTTAATCAGAGTTGATCGTAAGATTTATTTTTAATGCTATCTCTAATTTTATTCCAAAATAACTCTCCTATTCTCACCAAAATACTACTTTATTCAATATATTTTCATTTATACCTTAGTTGATATTTTTCTGTGCTCTATGATCAATAAAGAACCGAATCAGGCAAGGTTTCCATCTCCAAAAACTTGCAATCCAGCAGAGTAGACAAAATAGTCATTTAAACATAATTCAAATCAGATGGTAGATATTCATCTTCAGAACTAGTGATTAGAATAAAGGTGGCTTTAATGTTGATCCTTAAAGAATTTGGTAAGTGAAAAATGGGCCAGTTGCTACAGATATTAGAGATGTTATACTTAGAGGTATGAAGCTTACAGTTGTACAGAGTAATCAGGTATGAGGACAGTGGTGAAAATTTCCACTGGAAGAGATGAACTGGAACTATATGTGAAGAACCATTAACAACCAACAAGGTATTTTAAGTATATTTTATTGATTATGCTATTACAGCTTTCCCAATTTTCCCCCTTTATTCCCCCTCTGCCCTGCTCCCCCAACCCTCTAGCATCCCCCCTTATTTCATGTTCATGGGTTGTTTATATGTTTTTGACTTGTTTCATATACCATTCTTAACATCTCCCTGTCTATTTTATGACTACCAATTATGCTTCTTATTCCCTATACCTTTCCCC
This sequence comes from Phyllostomus hastatus, assembly GCF_019186645.2. Classification (NCBI taxonomy): domain Eukaryota; kingdom Metazoa; phylum Chordata; class Mammalia; order Chiroptera; family Phyllostomidae; genus Phyllostomus; species Phyllostomus hastatus. The sequence continues at coordinate 41,951,768 of NW_025334017.1, read as the reverse complement.
CCTATTTTCCCCTTCTTCCTCCCCACTGAAAACCCTCCATGTGATGTCCACTTCTTTGATTCTGTTTCTCTTCTAGTTGTTTGCTTAGTTTTTGTTTTTATTGTTGTTTTCTTTTTTAGATTCAGTTGATAGTTGTAAGTTTTTTGTCATTTTACTGTTCATAGTTTTTATCTTCTTCAATTTCTTAGGCAAATCCCTTTAAACATTTCATACAATAAGGGCTTGGTGGTGATGAACTCCTTTAATTTGACCTTAACTGGGAAGCACTTTATCTGCTTCCATTGTAAATGATAGCTTTGCTGGATAGAATAATCTTGGATGTAGGTCCTTGCCTTTCATGAATTGGAATACTTCTTTCCAGCCCCTTCTTGCCTGCAAGATTTCTTTTGAGAAATCAGCTGATAGCCTTATGGGAACTCCTTTTTAAGTAACTCTCTCCTTTCCACTTGCTGCTTTTAAGATGCTCTCTTTATCTTTAATCTTAGGTAACTTAATGATGATGTGCCTTGGTGTGTACCTCTCTGGGCTTCCTGGACTTCCTGGAAGTCTATTTCCTTCACCAGATTGGGGAAGTTTTCCTTCATTATTTATTCAAATAAGTTTTCAATTTCTTTCTTTGTTCTTCTTCTGGAACCCCTATAACTCAGATATTGGAAATTTTAAAGGTGTCCTGGAGGTTCTTAAGCCTGTCTTCATTTTTTTGAATTCTTATTTCTTCATTCTGTTTCAATTGGATGTTTATTTCTTCCTTTTGTTCCAAATTGTTGATTTTAGTCCTGATTTCCTTCCTGTCACTGTTGGTTTCCTGAGTATTTTGCTTTATTTCACTTTGGGTAGTCTTCATTTGTTCTTTCATTTTTTTGATCAAGCTCAATCAGTTCTGCAAGCACCTTGATTACCAATGTTTTGAATTCCACATCAGAAAGGTTGGCTATCTCCTCATTGCTTAGCTCTTTCTCTGGAGTTTTGCTCTGTTCTTTCATTTGGACCATATTTCTTTGCCTTGGCACAGCTGTTAAGTTGTAAGAGGGCAGGGCCTTAGGTATTCACCAGTGCAGGGCAACCCTCTTTGCTGCAGTTGTGGCACTGTCCATGGGGGAGGGCCAGAGAGGGAACAATGCAGCTCACCTGCTTGGCTTTAGCCCACTTTCCAATGAACTCTCATCTGAGACTGGGAGTTTCTCCCACCGTGGTAACCCCTGCCGTAGTCCACAGTCAGCTCTGAATCTCAGTTTACCATTCAGCCAGCCCCTGCCTTGCCATGGTCTGCTCTGCCGCCTTGCTGGGGGTCCTTTCAGCCAGCCCAGCCCACATGGTCCACAACCTTGCCCCAGGTTCTCTCCATCTTCCCGCCTCCCTCTTATGGGTCTAGTTGACTGATGGGTCTGGTTGACTGTTTCTTTAATTCCTTGGTTATCAGAGTTCCATGCAGTTTGATTTTCTGGCACTTCTGGTTGTTTATTGTTTTTAGATTGGTTGTTATCCTCCTTTTGATTGTGTGAGGAAGGAAAGGGTTTCTACCTACACCTCTATCTTGGCTGGAACTTCCCAACAAGATATTTTGAAATGACTGATGTGTTGAAACAAAGTCATTTAATGAAATAGCATTATTAAAGTGGTTGAAATAGCTTCACCATCAATTGAAGAGTTGGTGTATGTAATGTGTTTACTTTTATAAGAAGCTCAACTGCTGACCAAAGATTATACAGGGTGGAAGAAAAGTCTGTTTACAGTTGTTTGTATGGCAAATAATAATGCAATAAGTAATAAGTAATAGTATAAGAATAAGCTCTGTGTTTCATGTACTTACAACTGTAAATCTACTTTTGCCCCACCCTGTATAGTAACTTCTCACTATGGTCGTGTGTGTGTGTGTGTGGTAGGGAGGAGCTGTCTTCAATATCAATCAGCTGTTATCTCATTGTTGATCTTCCCGGGAGATGAACACATTCCAGGTGTCACTGTGCATTAACCACTGTTGATTAGTCTGTGTGTGATAGCAGTTTTACTTTAGCATTGATTTGGTATTAGATCCGATGCCTCACTCATTTCAGCTACTTCCTCCAGTTCACCTCTCAATCAAGTCTTCACTGCACATACATTTCCAAGTCACAGAGAAAAGGGGAGCCTATTAGTGGGAAATAAGAAAACAACCCTTAGAGCTTCATGACAGTTGTCAGGAAGACATGTAGAGCCATTAACTCTCACCCCACAGACAAATAATCAGCTTAAGGAGACATAATACAGTGTCTCAAATTAGATTAAACTCACTTGAGCAATTAACACATGATTCATAAACACTCATTCCCAAATTCTTATGACAAACTTCTTATCAAAGACAGCATTGCTGTTCTACTCTCTTTTTCAGTAAGACAATATGAATAATATAAACGTTTTAGTAATCATTAGATAGAGGTTTGGGAAAAAGTGATTGATCTTAATGGGAGTGATATTTCACATTTTATTTTAGGTATGTGACTAATACTCTTCCTGCTTCCTTCCCTGGTAGGGACAGCAGGCTCTGCCACTGGAGGGAGAAGTCCCCTCCCCTCAACATGGAAATTGCCCAATTTGCAAGGTGAAAGAAAAACATCTGAAGACTGATACTTGATTACTTAGAGGGGAAGGACATTGATATTGCATAGAGTGGAAGGAGGAATTGAGTGGCAAATGCAATAAGAGGTACAGGAGAATGGCAGAGTTGGATAAAGGGGAACTTTCTTACTTGGGCAGCTCCAAAACTGGAGGGGCTGTGAGGGATCAGCAGAAGCCTACACAGCACTGTACTGAAAGACAGTCAAGGAGGTAGACCAGGGGAATTAAGTTTCCTTCCCATATGTCTCCTTATCTCTATCACACCATACACACTTCTTACACATACACAGACAAGGACACACACATACACAGAACCATGCATATTTTCTTCAAAACAATTGTTGTTCTTTAAAAAAGAACTGTTGAAACCATCTTCAAGTTTATGGGAATTTTCTGTACCCCGAAAGAGTAGAGGAAGAGTGGTCTCCATCGTACAAAATGGGTAGTCCCCTCCTCCCGCTCTGTTATTGGTTCCTTCATGTGGGTTCCAAGTGAGCAAGAGCCAACCTCCAGACGGAGTCCTGCTGAGAAAAGATGGGACCCTCCAACTTTCTCTACCCAGGAGAAAGCAGGCAGAGACCTGGAGGGACAAAAAAGTGGGCTTTAATATGGGTTAAGGGTACATGGTTTCAAAATAAATATGGATAAATTATTTCATGAAAGATTCATAGTTAGAGAGCAATATTTACCAAGCAATTAACGTGTCAGATGCTTTAAAATGTACTATACCCATTTCAAATGAAGAAACTGAGCCTCATAGGAGTTACATAAGTGCTATAGATCAAATGATGCGAATGAAAAACCTGAGATTCTAACTGATGTCCACATAACCAAGTCAGAATATATACCACAGCTTATCTTGTCCTTGTTTATTTCCAGGGACTAACAGGTTGCCTGGCACCAAGGAAGAACGCAGGAAATTTTGTCCAACGACTGTTCGGATGAAAAGGGCTTTCACAGGCAAGTCCTGAAGTGGAGGCCTGAGTCCGTGTCAAAGCTCCTCAGCCAGTTCTGAGGTTTGGGAGTTGCTTTAGGCAACCATAAATGGGCCAGAAACCAGAGCTTTGGACACCAACTGCTGCTCCCAGACATTTGATGACTGCCTGTATCACCACAGCGTATTCTCATTTCCTCCGAAGAAGCATTTAAAATAAATTCCCAGAGAAATCACAGACAATGGTCACTTGAGTCTCTTTACAATCGAGCTGCTCATTTGCGGCAATGAACAGCCTGGCCAGGGACAGATGATCAGGGCAGTCTGACCCAGAGGACAAGTTAGCAAGGGTGCTTCCTTTTACGGCCACCCTTTAAAACCTTCTTCTGTTTTTTTTTAAATTTTTTATTTCTTAAATTTCCTTTCCTCCTATTTTTAAAAGTTAAATTTATTAAGGTGGCAAAAGATTATATAATTTCAAGTGTACAATTCTGATACATATTGCATTGTGTGCTGAACACTGAACATCTAATCTTATCAAAATGTGCCCAAGGATGACAACCACCAAATGATAATAGTGGGGTTTGTTTGGATTTTTTGTGATCACAGAGAAGATGGCAAAAAGCAAAATGTAAATGGCTTCACATTATTTTAAAGATTGCTTGGAATAAGATACTGTACCTGATATATTGCATAGGCTGACCCATTTAATTTCTTAAACAGCCTATGCGGTAGGTTATCGAGGTTGTGCCTGATGTCTACACCTAATGAACACTTAAAACATGTTGGCTGGATAAATGAATGAGGTGTACTGTAAATTGATCGATCCAGATTTCTACTAAAAACCAAACAAACCTCAAAACCAAAGCTTACCAGGAGCTGCAGTCTCACAAAGTGGGAGGAAAATAAAAAGATAGAGAAGAACAGATTTCTGGGTGTGCAACCAGGCTAGTCAATGCTTTGTAACCAATGTGATAGACTCCCAGCATACTGTGTCTTCTGGTTCCTTCCTATTCGTGGTTTCTCACCAGCAAAAGCCTTCCTCATGAGGCACTAGCTGCACTTCTCAGTTTCTCTGTGCAAACCAGAGCCCCATCGGATAGTTTTGGCTAGTATATAGACAAGACAATAGCCCTTTGTAAGTCAGAGCTGGGCATGGGGCTACTCAGTGTGCAGCCACAGCAGTATGGCTCCAGGAGCATGGGAAAGGAATTCACCCTTGTTAGGTCCTCTCATTCTGAAAGTGAGTCAAGTGTTTTCAACTAGAGACAGGGTAGGGGGAAGGCATCCCTTAGTGGGGTGTATATAAACTGAGTCCAACATACAAATGCAAATGGCCTTTTACTTGCTCAGGTGTTGTATCCTTCCTTAGACCCAGACACATAGCTTCTTACATTAATCTTTCTCTCCTTGTCAAGGAATCAAGACACTCAGTCTAATTTTCTCTCCTTTCAGACACTGCCGCCATGTACTTTACCCCTGAGGAACTTTCTCCCCTTGTCTGGGCTGCAGAGACTAAAGGTAGACTGCCTCTCTAGATTCCCTCGCCAACCCCACCGCTAACCCAGGCTCATTATTGCTGCTCTCAAGGACAAGCCTTTAGGTGAAGAATGTCCAGCAAGTGTCCTTACCTTCTTCAGCACCCACTGTCAGCGACGGCAAGGAGCACTGTGTAAGAAGCGTTCCAAGGACAGGTTCGGTGAAAACACCATTGCAGTCCATTTGGAGTTTCTGCCATTCACTTGGAAGATGACTGACAACACACAGAAAAGACATTATTAAATCACTTAGTACCAACTCATTATAATTTGTGTTTTATCACTGATCACTAATGGAAAACCAGTTGGAGAAGAGTTTTCAGAAGTTAAAAACACTGGGAAATTACAACATTTATAAAGTTCTTAATGCTGTGTTCCCTGGCCTATTATTCTTACTTCCTTTAAGGCACAGGTGGCAAATACAAGGCCCGTGGGCTGAATCCAGCCTTCCATGTTTTTTTATCCAGCCCAGCGCCTTGTTTCTACCCGGCAGCAGTGCTGAGCTGTTGTTTAACTGTTAAGGAGTAGTTACATTTATACAGTCCTAAAATTACATTCGGCTCTTTGAAGGCAACCACAAGGCTGATGTGGTCCCCAGTGAAAATGAGTTTGACACCCCTGCTTTAAGGTAATGAATGGGAATTCCAGTGGGTCTATACTATTGTATTTTGGGGGAGACTTATGGGAAGCCCTTCTACACCAGAAAGTGGGCTCAGGCGGATTAATACACAGCAGTGGTCCCTGGAGCATCCCCCGTGGGGCAGTGGTTTGCTTGATGGAACGGCCCTCTGAGAACAGGAGCAGCAGTGTCCCAGTGGACTGCTGGCTGCCTCTCCCTCGTGAGACAATCCCACCTTTTTCACTGAAGAAATCATGGTTAATCCCAGTGTGGGAAGAGAACAAAAAACTGGGGACAGACGAAGATGTGTTTTCTCCATTTCCAAACTTTTCATAAGAAGCCATTTTCTTTACCTGTCTTCCTGATATTTCCCAATCTATCCTATCATTCCTTCTTTTCTCATGTGGAGTGACATACCTGCTTGAAAAAAATGCAGGAAGAATAACCAGACATTTTGGGCTCAGGAATGAAAGAGCCTTTTTTTTTTTTAATTTTGCAGTCCACAGAAAGCACATTCAAATGCTCCCCCAGCCCCCATGGGTCCCCACTCAGGAAACACTGTCCCCATCTATAAGTCCGGTAAGACATGCGAGTGCGTTTGCCCAGTTACAGCATTCCATATACCGTATCAGCAAGTCGTCTGGGCCTTTATGTTCAAAACTGGATCACTGCAGTGGCCTTGATCAATAATAAAGGTGCTTTTTAAAACCCCATCTGCCATTCACTTTATGTATTTATCAATGTATTCAGAACATAGATAACAGAGACAGGTGCTGTTTGTTTGGGGTTCTTTAGGCACCAATATATAAAATAAGCTGAAAGTACTGTACTTACTTTTTAGGGTTGCCATAACAAAATACCACAGGTTGGGTGGTTTGAGGAAGAGAAATTAATTTATCAGAGTTCTAGAGGCTAAAAGTCCAAGATGGAGATGTCAGGTTTGGTTTCTCCTGAGGCCTTTCTCCTTGACTTGTACATGGCTGTCTTCTGTGCTCATGCATCCAGGATGTCTCTTCCTCTTTTTCATGAGGACACCCCAGTCATTTTGGATTAGTGCCCCATTCTTCCAGCCTTGCTTAACCTTATTTTATTAAAGGCCCCTTCTCCAAATGCAATCGCTTATGCAGTCAGGGCTTCCGCATATGAATTTGGAGATAACACAGTTCATTCCATAACAAAGACCTATAAAAAAGCAGAGTTCCAAATAGATTTTTAAAAACCTAAAATCAGCTCTGAGTCGTTGACAGAAAACACACTTAAATGGTAAGAGGAAAAGGTGGAAAATAAAAAGCATGAATAGTTGTTGCTTTTATAGTTATATAGTAACATATAATAATTGAATATAGTAATGTAGTATAAAACAGAAGTAACTGGAATATGGCTTTGTGATAAAAAGAAATAAACTACCAAGAAGATAAAATAATCATGAATTCATATATGACAAGTCTCAAAATATGCATGGCTAAGTTTCAAATATCAATAGACCAATATGACTATTAATTGATCATACTAGATTTTGACTCCCTTATCTCAGAAACTGATATTTAAAATAGTACAAATATTGATAAGAAGGATAGAAAAATTACCACAATTAAAACATACCGACTTCTGGCCAAGATGGAGGCATAGGTAAACACACTGTGCCTCCTCGTATAACCAAAAAAAAGAACAAAAACAAATTAAAAACAGTAAACAAGAAGAAATGCCAGAAAATCGCCCTGGCTGGTGTAGCTCAGTGGATTGAACGCGGGCTGCGAACCAAAGTGTTGCAGGTTCGATTCCCAGTCAGGGCACATGCCCGGGTTGCAGGCCACGGCCCCCAGCAACCACACATTGATATCTCTCTCTCTCTCTCCCTTCCTTCCCTCTCTAAAAACAAATAAATAAAATCTTTAAAAAAAAATGAAGAAGAAGAACTGCCAGGATATTGAACTGTATGGACATCCAACAACTAAGGAGTGAAAGGAGAAACACTCATCCAGACCAGTAGGAGGGGCAGAGACAGGCAGCAGGGGTGGAGAGGACTCACAGGAAGGCCAGGCAGCTGGAAGATTGGTCAGGCCAGGCAGCTACTGGTGGAGCAGGTGATCCCACATTTGTATGGAGATAAACTGGGAGAAACAACTGGGGAGCGAGACAGACCATGCAACCCAGGGTTCCAGTGCAGGGAAATAAAGCCTCAAAACCTCTGACTGAAAAAACTGTGGGGGTTGAGGCAGCGGGAGAAACTCTCACCCTCACAGGAAAGTTTGTTAGAGAGACCCACAGGGTCCTAAAACATACACAAATGACTCACCCGGGATCAGCGCCAGAAGGGCCCATTTTGCTTGTGGGCTCTGGCAGAAGTGACTGAAAGCCAGCCAAGAACCGAGCAAGTGGCACTATTCCCCCACATACAGCTCTGTGGACTGCCCTACCCTGTGAATAACTAAGGTTCCACCTCTTACTATGTAACAAGCATGCTGACACACACACACACACACACAGGCCTAAATGAAAGAATAGATCAAAGTTCCAGAAAATAATACAATTAAATGAGGAAGAGATAGCTAACTTATCAGATGCACTTCAAAACACTGGTAACTAGGAAGCTCACAGACATGGCTGAATATTTCAGCAAAATAGAGAGAAAGTGAAGGCTATGAAAAGTGAAATAAAGGAACAAGTATAAAGGACACATGGATAAAAAACTAGGGGCAGGTGGAAATGGGAGGGAGGAGGGTAGGGTTGGGTGAGTGGGCTGGGATGGGAGTAAAAGATAGAAAATTGTACTGCAACAATTAAAATAAAATTTTAAAAGAAGTGAAATAAAGGAAAATATACAGCAAGTCAACAGTGACAGAAGGGAAACTGAGACTCAAATCTATGGTTTGGTCCAGAAAGAAGAAATAAACATTCAACCAGACACAATGAAGAAATAAGAATTCAAAAAAAATGAGGTGAAGCTTAGGAACCTCCAGGGCAACTTTAAACATTCCAACATCTAAGTCATAGGGGTTCCAGAAGGAGAAAAGGAAGACAAAGAATTTGAAAATTTACTTGAAAACATAATGAAGGAGAATTTCTATAATCTGGCAAAGGAAATAGACTTCCAGGAAGTCCAAAAAGATGAAAGAATACCAAATAAGTTGGACCCAAGGAAGCACACACCAAGGCATGTCATAATTACATCACCCAAGTTAAAGAGAAGGAGAGAATCCTAAAAGCAGCAAGAGGAAAGGAGAGAGTTACCTGCAAAGGAGTTCCCATAAGGCTGTCAGCTGATTTCTTCAAAGATACCTTATAGGCAAGAAGGGGCTGGAAAGAAGTACGCAAAGTCATGAAAGGCAAGGACCTACATCCAAGATTACTCTATCCAGCAAAGCTATCATTTAGAATGGAAGGGCAGATAAAGTGCTTCCCAGATAAGGTCAAGTTAAAGGAGTTCATCATCACCAAACCCTTATTGTATGAAATGTTAAAGGGACTTATCTAAGAAAAAGAAGATAAAAACTATGAACAGCAAAATGACAACAAACTCACAACTATTAACAACCAAACCTAAAAATCAAAAACAAGGAAAACTAAGCAAACAACTAGAACAGAAACAGCATCATAGAAATGGAGATCACATGGATGGTTATCAGCATGGCCATGGGAGGGGGAGAGAGCAGGAAAAGCTACAGGTAATAAGTAGCATAAATGGTAGGTAGGAAATAGACAGAGGGAGGTTAAGGATAATATAGGAAATGGACCTCTGGCCAAGACAGAGGCATAGGTAGACACACTGTGCCTCCTCGAACAACCAAGATAGGGACAACGACAATTTAGAAACAGAATAATAACCAGAACTGACAGAAAATTGAATTGTATGGAAGTCGGACAACCAAGAAGTTAAAATAGACCCATTCATCCAAACCAGTAGGAGGGGTGGAGTCGGGCAGCCGGGCGTAGGTCGAGGTGCAGAGAGCAGAGAGCATTGGGACCAGGCATGCAAGGCACCCAGGGCACACAAGACTGCAGTGGGCGGACTCTGAGCACACAAGCGGCAGCTGGCAGACCCTGGCCAAAGGGTGGCAACTGGCAGACCCAGAGAGGTGGGAATTGTGAAGCAAGGCACTGCATGCAACCCAGAACCACAGCGCTGGGAAACAGAGCCTCAGGACACTGATTGAAAACACCTGTGGGGGTTGACGTGCAGGGAGAAAATCCCAGTCTCACAGGAGAGGTCCTTGGAAAGTCTCACAGGGTACACAAGCCCACCCATATGGGAATTGGCACCAGAGGGGCCCAGTTTGCTTGGGGGAAGCGATGGAAGGGACTGAGGTCTGACAGAGAGTGGAGCAAGTGCCATTGTTCCCTCTTGGACCCCGCCCCCACATAGTGTCACATCCCAGCGACTGGGGTGTCCTGCCCTAAGGCTCTGCGCCTCGTATGTAATAGGCATGACCAGACCAAAGGGGGAAAAAAAGGTGGCTCAAACAAGTGAAAACCCCTCAATCAGTGCTTTTAAGCGACCGAGAGATAGCCAACCTATCAGATGCACAGTTCAAAGCGCTGGTGATCAGGATGCTCACAGAATTGGTTGATTTTGGTCACAAATTAGATGAACAAATGTAGGCTACAATAAAAGAAATGAAGGAAAATGCACAGGGAACCAATAGTGATGGGAAAGAAACTGGGACTCAAAACAATAGAGTGGACCAGAAGGAAGAAAGAAACAACCAAACAGAAAAGAATGGAGAAATATGAATTCAAAAAAAAATGAGAAGAAGCTTAGGAACCTCCAGGACATCTTTAAACATTCCAACATCTGAATTATAGGGGTACCAGAAGGAGAAGAGGAAGAGCAACAAGTGAAAAACTTATTTGAACAAATAATAAAGGAGAATTTTCCCATTCTGACAAAGGAAATAGACTTCCAGAAAGTCCAGGAAGCTCAGAGTCCCAAAGATGTTGGACCCAAGAAGGAACACACCAAGGCACATCATAATTACGTTACCCAAGACAAAAATGAAAGATAGAATCCTAGAAGCAGCAAGAGATAAGGAGACAGTAACCTGCAAAGGAGTTCCCAAAAGGCTATCAGTGGATTTCTCAAAAGAGACCTTACAGGCAAGAAGGGGCTGGAAAAAAGTATTCCAAGTTATGGAAGGCAAGGACCTACATCCCAGATTGCTCTATCCAGCAAAGCTTTCATTTAGAATGGAAGGTCAGATAAAGTTCTTCTCAGATAAGGTCAAGTTAAAGGAGTTCATCATCACCAAGCCCTTATTTTATGAAATGTTAAAGGGACGTACCTAAGAAAAAAGAAGACAAAAAACATGTATAGTAAAATGACAGCAAGCTCACAATTATTAACAACCACACCTAAAACAAAACAGGAAGAAAAACAAACTAAGCAAACAACTAGAACAAGAACAGACCCACAGAAATGGAGAACACATGGAGGATTAGCAACAGGGGAATGGGAGGAGGAGACAAGGGGGAAAGGTGCGGAGATTAAGTAGCATAGATGGTAGGTAGAAAATGGACAGGGGGAGGGCAAGAATAGTATGGGAAATGTAGAAGCTAAAGAACTTATGACACAAGGACATGAACTAAAGTGGGGGAATGTGGGTGGGAGAGGGTGTGCAGGGTGGAGGGGAATGAAGGGGAGTAATGGGACAACTGTAATAGCATAATCAATAAAATACATTTTAAAAAGAATAGTATAGGAAATGGAAAAGCCAAAGAACTTATATGTATGACCCATAGACATGAAGTAAAGGAGGAGAATGGGGGTGGGAGGGTGTGAAGGGTGGAGGGGAATAAAGGGGCGAGGGAATGAGACAACTGTAATAGCGTGATAAGTAAAATATATATATATTTTAAAAACCATATTATCTAGTCTAGGAATGCTTAACCTAAAATGCATATGGAATTTTAAAGTCTTAGAAGTCACCAAAGTAGTTTAGAAGAAAAGATTTTGGAAGGATTGGGCTTGGATTACATTGCTGGATAACAAGACTTGGCAAAGGAGACAGACACCTTCCCTTACACAGCAGTAGAAAAGGATGGAATTGTCAGCAAACCATATTGAGACATGTTGAATAATTGAACATTTAAAAGATGAAACATTCACCATCACTTTGGAAAGAATAACATTTCATGAAAAAAGAGAAGCAAAGGTCTTATACAGATAATGAAAGTATAGCCAACTTGGAGAGTAATTTATCAACATTTAGAACAACAATGTTGATGCACAAATCCAATTTACCTAGTCATCCTATGTTTAGATATCTATCTGTCCCAGTGAAATTCCCATGTACGGACCACAATGTCATTGGGAGACAATTATCCATGGGTTTCTCAGGGTTCTACACAGCTTATAAGCAAAGCCACTGACTTCTGGCCAAGATGGAGGCATAGGTAGATACACTGTACCTCTTCATAGAACCAAAAGAAGGACAACAACAAATTTAAAAACAATAAACAACCAGAATTGCCAGAAAAATGAACTGTTTGGAAGTCCAACAACCAAGGAGTTAAAGAAGAAACATTCATCTGGACAGGTAGGAGGGGTGGAGATGGGCAGCAGGGCAGAGAGGAACTCACAGCAAGCCAGTGCCTGGAGGACCAGGGCAGGCAAGGCAGCACCTGGTGGACTGGGCAAGGCCATGGTTGGTGGAGCAGGCAGTCCCACATTCGTGTGCAGACAAACTGGGAGTAACAACTGGGGAGCAAGACAGGCCATGCAACCCAGGGTTCCAGCATGGGGAAATAATGCCTCAAAACCTCTGACTGAAAAAAAACCTGTGGGGGTTGCAGTGGTGGCAAAAACACCTAACCTCACAGGAGACTTTGCTAGAGAGACCCACCTCGTCCTAGAACATACACAAGCCACCCACCTGGGAGCCAGCACCAGAAGGGTCCAATTTTCTTGTGGATAGTGGTGGAGGTGACTGAAAGCTGGCAGGGAGCAGAGCAAGCAGCAGTGTTCCCTGGCTGACTCCTCCCCCACTGAAAGCATCACAAGGAAGCGACTTGGGTTGCCCCGCCCTGGCAAACACCTGAGGCTCTGCCCCTTGTTACGTAACAGGTGTGCTGAGACAAAAAAAAAAAATGGCTCACATGAAAGAACGAATCAAAGCTGCAGAAAAACTCCAACTAAGCAACAAAGAGATAGCCAACTTATCAGATGCACAGTTCAAAACACTGGTGATCAGGATGCTCACAGAATTGGTTGAGTATGGTTGCAAAATAGAGGAAAAAGTGAAGGCTATGAAAAGTGAAATAAAGGAAAATGTACAGAGAACCAACAGTGATGGGAAGGAAACTGGGACTCAAATCTATGGTTTGGACCAGAAAGAAGAAATAAGCATTCAACCAGAACAGAATGAAGAAATAAGAATTTTAAAAAATGAGGTGAAGCTTAGGAACCTCTGGGGCAACTTTAAACATTCCAACATCTGAATCATAGGGGTGCCAGAAGGAGAAAAGGAAGAGGAAGAAGTTCAAAATTTATTTGAAAACATAATGAAGGAGAACTACAACAATCTGGCAAAGGAAATAGACTTCCAGGAAATCCAGGAAGCTCAGAGAATCCCAAAGAAGTTGGACCCAAGGAAGCACACACCAAGGCACATCATAATTATATCACCCAAGTTAAAGAGAAGGAAAGAATCCTAAAAGCAGCAAGAGGAAAGGAGAGAGTTACCTACAAAGGAGTTCCATTAGACTATCAGCTGATTTCTCAAGGAAACCTTGTAGGCAAGAAGGGGCTGGAAAGAAGTATGCAAAGTCATAAAAGGCAAGGACCTACATCCAAGATTACTCTATCCAGCAAAGCTATCATTTAGAATGGCTATCATTTAGAATAGACCCACTTTCTCTCAGAATTTTTTTTTATCATCATCTAAAATGTTCATGTTTTGTTCATCCTGGATTTTTTGCATTAATTTTGATAGTTAAAAGCATTACATTTACATATTTCTTTATCTTCTTGATGCTGGGTGGAACAAGCCAGTCACAGGAAGACCGGTGCTGTAGGATCTCTCCCACCCAGGCAGATAAAGTCCTCCCCAGATAAGGTCAAGTTAAAGGAGTTCATCATCACCAAGCCCTTATTGCATGAAATGTTAAAGGGACTTATCTAAGAAAAAGAAGATAAAAACTATGAATGGTGAAATGACAACAAACACACAACTATTAACAACCAAACCTGAAAATCAAAACAAAAAACTAAGCAAACAACCAAAACAGGAACAGAATCACAGAAATGGAGACCACACAGAGGGTTATCAGTGGAGGCGTGGGAGGGGGAGAGAGGGGAACAAGTTACAGGAAATAAGTAGCATAAATGGTAGGTAGAAAATAGACAGGGGAGGTTAATAATAGCATAGGAAATGGAGAAGCCAAAGAACTTACATGGATGACCCATGGACATGAACTAAAAGTGGTTGAATGCAGGTGGAAGGGAGTGTTCATGATGGAAGGGGAATAAAGAGGGGGAAATGGGACAACTCTAATAGCACAATCAATAAAATATTTTTAGAAAAAAGCAAAAGCACTAAATTTTCTTCTGTACTAAATTATCTTTTTTATATCAATTTAAATGGTATAAGCATCAAGTGTTTAAATAACAAGTTATTGTACAATATTCTTCTTACAGTACAATGGATGTTTCTTTTTTTATTGTTGTTCAAGTATAGTTGTCTCCATTTTCACCCCACCACACCCTCCTGCCCCACCCATCCCCACCTCCCACCCTCTTACCTACCCTCTTTGGCTTTGTCCATGTGTCCTTTATACGTGAATCTTTTCAAAGATGTTTGCACAGTGAACAGACTTGAAAGAAAGAGGTAGTGTCTGCAGAGGGCAGGCTTGCTTTCTGTCCATTACAGCAAAAGGAATGTCTACCTTTGGAACAAAGATCAGGCATATTTGCTTATCGTGCATTATTAAAAAATTCAGATTCCACACACTCAGGATTCCTCAATTATGATGCAAATCACTGTGCACAGTTTTCATCTGGGCCCGTGTAGTTTGTTCTCATGAAAATTGAGAGGCAAAAGGAATTGGTGCAAATATGCTAATTCTCATGCTGCTTGCTATATATACCATGAGGAATAAAGTTCTTTGCTTCTGCTATGTCTTCTGGCCAGAATTCAGGAAAACTATGACAGACCAACTTGTTTCCTTACAAATAGGGTAAAATCCAGACTTTGCATAGTTCCTGACATGGACTTGTACAAATTAATTGTAGTACAGTTTATAATCATATAAAAGTAGAATTAAATTGAATGTGTAACAAACGACAGGTGCATTTTAAGAGTTGTGAAGCATAATACAGCATGTAAACTATGTGAAATTGATGTGCTATGTTTACTCATAGAAGATGGCTGTTTTTATAGGTCAAAATTATTTGATTGTTAGCAATCTTATATGGTTCAACCTAATATATGTATCAACATAAGCAGGTCTCAAGAACATAAACTTTAATTTAAACTTTGATTTCTTCACTAAAAAACAACCTATGCAAATATTTAAAATGGAATTGTTTCCTTTTTATTTTCACTGATGGAATAAAAGTATTCTACCTCACATGGATGGAAAGACACTGACTTCAGGATTATAATTGCTCCTGGGCTGAATAGAAGGATGTTGGAAACAGGGTGAATATGAGTGAGATTTCAACTGTACCTGGAAAATTCTGGTTCATGAAACAATAAAGATCAGAAGTGAATATTATAATAGGCTAAATAGTTTTGATTATATATGTGCATACTTGGGTGGTTGGCAAAAATCTTCCTGAACGCCTCTTTATATAGTGGGTGCCCACTGTTTCCTAATGAAAACAGTGTTTAGGTAAAGTGATAGCACAGAGGTCTGACGGAACTATTGCTTGCAAAACATTCTTCTTGATCAGGCTTCCACAGATGCAGAGCCACATCAGACCTCCAGTCTCTGATTTTCTGAGAAGGCCTATCTTGGTTTATAGGACAGTTTTTCTTCTAGAAAATACATTATGAGTCACTCTGAGGAGTATGGGTCTAACCCTAAAATTTTCACCATGTGTCATTAAATGTCATATAGTTCAACTGCAGGAAAATTTTTTTCTCATAATGAGAAATGCAAAGTCTAGGCTGGTTTCAAGTTTTTATATTTTTTAATCCTGAAAAAAACATTAGTGAGTTCATACATTTACAAAAACACCTTTAAAGTACAGATGACTATGTCCCCACTAAGCTGTCTTTCCATCTATTAGATTAATGTTTTTTAACAAGTTCTGTGTTATGTACTTTTGGAAAAGTCAGAAGCACCTAAATAAAATCAAATCAAAGGGTTATAAATGTTTAGAGCTTGAATAAAATTTGCATTGGCATTTTCATTTTGTAGATTAAAATATGTAGATGTCCCTGGGTGGTGGTTATAATGATGTCTGACCCCCAAACAATATTAATTTCAACATGTGAGGCTAAACTAAGAATTGTAACAACATTGATTGAGGGCTTCTTGTATGTCAGGCTCTGTTATAAGCCCCTTCCCTGTATTATCTCATTTAACTCTCATACGTATCTATGAGTGAAGCACTATTATCTATTCCATTTTATAGGTGAGGAAACTGGGTACCAGAGAGGTAAGTACATCTTCCACCACCACACATGTAGGAACAACCTCTCTTCTAGTTTACATGAGGACAAAACATAGACCTTAGTAAGTTTTTGTCTTACCATCAAATTTCAGCTTTGATAATGAACTTTTCTAGTCTTAAAAGTTATCAAGGGGGAAGGCATTTTTTATTTTATGAATATAAAATACGATGACAAGAATGGAAGAATAATTGCAATCTTGGCCTCATCCATTCTATTGCTATTAGCTAGCAGGCATGACTTGCTTGTGGGCCACAGCCGAGAATTAAATAGTTAGAAAGGAAGGGAATAAAATAGTGTAGGTGCCATTCCCCAATAAATTC
Source organism: Phyllostomus hastatus (assembly GCF_019186645.2). NCBI lineage: Eukaryota > Metazoa > Chordata > Mammalia > Chiroptera > Phyllostomidae > Phyllostomus > Phyllostomus hastatus. Next base: position 41,935,146 of record NW_025334017.1, on the reverse strand, counting down.
AACAAAGCAGTATGAGAATACAAAAATAATACCTGATAGCCAAGAAATGTGTCTATCATTAATGTAACTCCCTCATATGTGAGAGCTCTAGCAGTCATTATTAAACATAATTCATGACTCTAAATGCTAAAACGTGATCTCAATTTAATTAGCTCCTGAGTGAATAAGGATTTACTATGCTGAGGCAGATTCACATTGCTATGTAATTAAACACACCAAAACTTAGTAGCCAGAAACAACAAACATGTACTTATCTCATGATTCTGTGGGTTTAGTGGGATTATTTTTTGCATGGTTTGACCTTAATAATCCTCCGTTGAACTTTATCAAATGTTTCCAGTCAGCTAATGGGTTGCCTTGTGATGTAGGATGGCCTTACCCATAGGTCTGCCAGTTTGCAGCTTGTCACCTGGAGCAATAGGAGTGACTGAGCCTATGTCCCTCATCATTCAGCAGGCTACCTTGGCCTCGTTCTCATAGTGGGGATTTCTAATAGCATCTGCAAGGAAGCTGCATATGGGGCTTCTGGAGGATCCAGGGTCCTACAGGAGTAGCTCCAACCACATCACATTTAAATAGTCTTTTCTAAACCACTTCCCATTGCCTGTTGTATACAGCCCATATTCCTGACACTGACATTTAGTGCCTGACACAGTATGGGTTATACTTAACTTTCATATTTTCCACTATTGCCCTCCCTAATTTTCAATTGAGACTTTATTATGTAGCTGAATTGAACTATTTGTATACTTCCAATAGTTCATTTGCCTTCCCTTTGGTTTTTCTCAGTGCTGTTCCCACTATCCAAATACACTTTCCTTTTATCTCCTCTTATTGAAACTTTGCCACCTTTTTAAGTGCCAGCAAAAATAAAAATCCTATGTATATTCTTTTAGCTTCTTTTGTAATACTTGTGTGAGTTTCTGTTTGGAGTCTTATGGCATGGTTTACACTAATCATATACCTCTATGTGTATACTTCCTGTACAATAGTTAGACTGTAAACTCTCTTGAATGCAAAAATCATATTTCCTTTTATTTTGTACCTTCTGAATACCAAGAATAACATTTAAACATACTTGGCAAAGGAAAAAATATGTTTGCTGTTTGATGACTTGAATTGAAAATTCAAGTTACCTACACGGGTATTGGATTTTGAAACCAATCTTGTTTACCATAGTTTTTCGCTTCTTAGGGTCTTTCACTGTGTTTTTAATAACAACAACAAAAAAAATGACTATGAAGTTCTCATTTTCCATCCCTCTCTCAAAAACAGAGTGCCAAGGCCATTTGTGAGAGAAGGTAGGAGGTGAAGCAAAATTGTTTGCCCAGAGTGACAAAGGTGCTGTCCCATTTCCCCGAAACCGCAGGCCTGACTCACTCCTGCTCCAGATCTTTGGGTTCCTGTACTCACCCCACTGGAAACTCTCCTCCATCTCCTGAACTAATAGCAGTACTTGGTCTTCATTGATTTCCTATTTGAACACAATGAGGAACCTCAGTGTTATTTCAAAGACTTGGCAGCCAGAGTGTGCGCCTCTCCCGCCACACTGTTCTCGGGCCTGACTTGAAGTTATTGTTCTTACTCTCAGCCATTTCCTGCCTTTGGGAGCCGATAGAAGGTGAGCCTCAATATACTCAGACTTTCTCAATAACAGTTTGACACCTTGGAACTTGTGTGTGCACACACACACACACACAGACACTAAACAAAGTCACACACATATTTTATTTTTAAAAATGTTACAAGCATAGAAGCTATTAAAAATAAAATTCATGCCCTCACACACTAAAAATCACAAGTGCTAGTATATTGTCATGTTTGCTTTAACATTTTACTTATCATAAAACAACATACATGATAAATTTAAAATCATCTTTATTTTCCTCTCCAATCTCATGCCTCTTTTTTCTTTCCCATGACATAACTATGAGGAATTTGGTGACTTTCTTTTAAGTCTTTGTCTATACATGTGTATATATGTGTCCATAAACATACTATTTCTTAAGTGTTTCTAAAGGCATCAGATTGAACAACTTGTGTTTAACTCATGTAGTTAGCTCTTGTTAATGAAAGTAAATTTGGCTGATTTATTTTAGTGCATACTGTTCTAATAATTCTTTTGCTAGACTAGACCATGTATCGTCTGCTGATAGATATTTAGAGTGGGCCTGATGTTTTGCTGTTATAAACAATGCTGCAGCCCTGACAAGGTAGCTGCTTTGGTTAGAGCATCATCCTGATACTCCAAGGTTGCAGGTTCATTCCCTGGTCAGGGCACATATAAGAATCAACCAATGAGCCCTGGCTGGTGTGGCTCAGTGGATTGAGCACCAGCTTGTGAACCAAAGAGCTGCTGGTTCGATTCCCAGTCAGAGCACATGCCTGGGTTGTGGGCCAGGTCCCCAGTTGGGGGCATACAAGAGGCAGCCACACATTGATGTTTCTCTCCCTCTCTTTCTCCCTTCTCTCTAAAAGTAAATAAATAAAATTTTAAGTGAAGAATCAACCAATGAGTTCATAACTAAGTGGAACAACAAATTAATGTTTCTCCTGTCCTTTTTCTCTAAAGTCAATGAAATTTTTAAAATTCAAAAAAAAATCTTGCAACAAATAAACAAATGCTGTACTATGTATGGTTTCCCCTAGAGTCACCCCTAAAAATAAAATTGTTAGGTTCATGGTTATTCTCACTGTACCAGGTATCTCTGCACTTTCTCTGATTCTTGCCTCTTCCACACTTCATTCCTGTTTCTGAAGTAACAATGCTAAAATGCAAGCTGATCATGCCCCTAAAGTAGTCAAAACTCATTATTGACTTCCTGTACTCAGTAGGATATAGTATCAACTCCTTAGACTGGTGCTCAAGATCCTTTAAGATCTTCCCTGACTACCCATACAGGATTATCTCACTCACATTTTATCTCCCAGAAATATTGAATTATTTCTTATTTTGTGATGGAATAAAGGAATGTAATTCTTGCTGGAATTTTCTTGCCTGGGATCCCCTCCTTTTCTTTCCTTGGTCTTAATTCACCCTTCAGAACCTATCATAGATTCACTTCCTCTGATAATAATTATAAAATAATAATAATAGATAGATAGCATTTATTATTTGCCATGTACCTAAAGTTATCCTTTGCCAAAATATAATTCTTCTGTAAATACTGTGTCCCACTTATTTCAAGATTATCCCCAATAGAGTTATGTAATCCTTCTCCTGACCTTCCGTGATTTTTCTATATATTTATTTGTTATTAGAACTATAAGAAGAACAATTGAATGAATTGTCCTTAGTATTCTATTTTTCAGTTGCTGGTTTACATGTCTATGCCTCCACTAGTTTATATATCCCTTGAAGAAGAAACTATACTGTGGTATTTATATATGTGACTCTAGTATTCACCATAAGGTAAGAGCTTCTCAAATATTTGTTAAATAAATTAAATATCCTTGGTAATAAAGTGTCTTTTTCCTTTCCTGGAAGTTATCGCATTGGAAAATATTTACAATGGTTTCTGAGCTTTTCAGTTGTCACTAACTCTTGTGGTACAGGCATTTTGCCAAATATGAGTTAAAAGCCACCTTTTGATGTCAAAACCACTCCTTAATGATCAAGTCATGAAGCCACAAAAGCTTCATATGTTTCATCCCACCAGTTTCACTGAAAGGTTGCATCCTTCCTTTCCCAGAGGCTAATGCTCCCTCAAACTCATATAGGCTTGGTTAGGTTCCAATTTTTATAATTCAGTGGTAACCCTAAGAAGGGGTTGGAGAAGCTCTGCTTGCTTCCCTCAAACCTAAATAGTTCATGCGTTAAAAGAAAGTGGATTCCTGTCTCTGGACTCTCCTCTTGTCCTCATGCAAAGAAGCATCATCAAGCTTTTGTAGGAGAAACTCATTTATCTTGGTAGACCAGCACTGCCCTCTCTGCCATGAAGAAGAGGGAAAGGGATGGTATTTCATCACATATGAGCAGAGTAATTAGAACAGACAGACCTAGAAAAGTGCAATGTGTGGGAGTATGACAATAGAATACCGGGACTCCAAACACATCGACCATTGCCAGAGTCATACCCAGACTCCTTAGTAGGAAGTCTGTGAACTCAGAAGTAGAGAAGAGAGATGTGAAAATAAGCAATAGGGATAATCCCTGGAAAAAGAGAAGTGTATCCTCTTTGACTTGGTGATTTCTTCTTATGCATGATTTCCATCCAGGGAAGAAATCATGATTTGAGGTCAGCAACCAATTAGAACCCATAAATAGAGACATCTGTTGGGCTTGATTAAAGATATACCTTGTGAATTAATTGGTGTGTGTTATGAATCCTAGGCAGTATCTTTATGAAAAAATACTGTTCGGATATTTAAAGAACACAGTCTAACATAAATATTTTATTATTAAAATTGTCTTGAATTGGTGAAGAATTGATGCCGGCATGTCAGTGGCTCAAATACATTTAGAATGGATTAAAAACTTGCTGAGCTCTATGTCTTGAAAGTCAGCAATGTTGGTTCTGCACATAAAAATAGCTACCATTTTTTGACTATCTACTTGATTCTTTGATCCAGCAGCTTGGGTTTGTCTTCACTGGATGCTTTTCCTGCTGGTCTCACCTAATGTCATTCGTGTGCTTGATGGTCCAGCGAAGGCTGTGTGGTCCAAGCTGGCCTCACTGACATTTCTGGCAAATGATGCTGTCTGTTGACAAATTGGTCCATGGGCGGGAGTGATTTGTCTCCACTCAACATAGCATCTTTTCTTCCAAACTGCTAGACCCATCTTCTTTACATGATGGTGAAAGCATTCCAGAAGAACAAGAATAAAAATGGCAAACCTCTTGAAACTGAGGTCTTATGTCACTCTTGATGCATTCAGCTGGCAAAAGCAAGTTATAGCGCCAGTCCAAACTCCAGGGGAGGCACAGGTAACACCACAACTTGATGGAAGAAGTAGCAAGGTCACATTGCAATGAGAAGTACCGGGATGTAAAAATGTATTGAGGCCACATTTGCAAACTATGCACCAACATTGCCACTGTTCTCTCTCCCTCTCTCTCTACTTCTCCCTTGCCCCTTCCCTGTCCCTACCCCACTTTCTTTTACATTTTTGGTCTTGTTTCATTGTGCTTTGACAAACTTGACAATGTATTCATCATAATGGTTAATTTCAGACAAGTTAATGCTAAACAGACTAAATCGGTCAATGCAAAACAAGAAAATTCTTGTCTCATTTTACATGACACAAAATTCAGTCTTTACTATGGAAATTTTCCACTTTGACAACATATTTAGCTGTTAAATATCCTCTACTGTGACTATTTCTTTGTCCATTATTTCCCAAATCTGTGCAATGCATAAATTTTACATGGTAATGACTCTTCTCAAATTAAGAGGGTAAATTCTAAATTATCTCCCCAAGTAATCCCCCCAAAATTGTGTGCCTCCAAAGTGAGAGGGTTTGTTTCCATATCCTTGACTTTTTATAAAAAAAGTGATACTTCTAGTTAGATGTTACATTATTAGATCTGTCAATGTTGTTATATTCATAGAACTGATGTGAGAATTAAATATGGCAATGCAGAGCGAAAACTGTGGCTATCTCCAAGGAACTTTCAACCTCAAGGAAGAGACTGACACATAAGAATGAATATCACAAGAGAGAATCTTGTCCTGTGGAATAGTCAACTGTGCTATGTCTCACATTGCTCCATGGTACACCAGCCTATGCTGACTCTAATGACTTGATGAGAAGCTCCTAGTGCAAATCTGAATAGCACCCAAGTTTATATTTAAAGACTGAATTTATATGTAAGTATAAATAAATAAATAGTTTAAGTTTAAATAAATATATTTATTTAAATATACTTATATAAATATAAATATAAGTATATTTATTTAAATAAGTATATTTAAATATAAATAAATAAAAGACTGAATTTAAATATAAATTCAGTCTTTAGATATAAAGATTTTCTCCTTTGCCCAAATACAGATGCACACACACACACACACAACTATAACAGGGAAATGGACACTTTCAATGGGAAATTAAAAGATGAACAAATTATATTTAGTTGCAGGAAGCAAGAAAAGTCTATGATGCTCCATTAATATCTGTACTCTTTTTCCATCCTGTCTCTCTATTAGTTTCTTCTCTTTTGAATGAGAGTTTTGGTTTATATAATTTTGTGGGTGTCTCCAAGCTCTATCTTCTTATGCTTGTAGCATAGACACCTAATTATCATCACAATTTCCAGTACTAGTGAATCAAGATGATTCCCCACAATCATCAGAAATAATCCACAGTTCCATGAAAAACAGTTGCTGAACTGCAATATATTTGCATCTTATCTATTCCTTAATAATGGCACCACAACCACCCCAGTAAAGTTTATAAAGAAGGACTCTAAACTTACAGTTTAGTCAGGGTTCAAAATGAGAAAAACAAACCACAGTCCAAGTGAAAAAAAGTTTTGTAGTTTCTTAAAATATGAGTAGAACTAATGACAAGTCAACTTCATAGAAGCTTGGTGCTCTGCTGTTTAATGTAGATGAGTTGTTTACAGATCTTTACGGAGGACGATGAATCCTCTGACCTGCTCTGTTAAATTGTGTGTGGGGGGAATCTTTTTTTTGTAATTTTACCCAAATGTTCCGGTTTTCCCTCCATTTCCCAGGTAATTCTTCTCATCCTTAAAGTACCTAAGCTTCTTCTGTGTTTATGCTTTCTTGTACTTTTTGCATTTTCAATAACTTTCAGACACATCCTCCAATTTGATCATCAAACAAAAGTGTAGAAGGTATTCATAAATAAGGAAACTGAGCCCTTAGAATCCAAGTGAGCAGCCCCAGTGTACCCAGCATGTGAATGAGAGGTCTAGTGTGAAACCCAGACACCTCATCTTGAAACCAGTCTTTTTCCTACTACACAATACTGGGGGAATTTTTGATAGTTGTGTAGGCCTACCCCTGTTTTAGAGACAACATCACTCACCAGTTTCATTGCCCTGACATTCAAACAGCATTAAAACAGCAGATACATTTGGTGCCAGTTCGGCCACTTTGCTGCTCATCTCCCATCTGTTGGACAGCTGGACAAAGGAACAGCTGCCAGTCAAGGCTGTTTTGCCTGGCACTATCAGATCTATTGGCATCCAACACCACATGCCAGCTGGTGCCTGCTCTTGTTGAATAGGCCTTGTTTGGGTAGGCTAGGGCCACAGTTGTTATTAATGCAGTCATGAACTTCAGACCCCTTCCTAATGCAACAGCACAGGCCAGAGACAGAGAGTAAATCAGATTCACCTTTCAAAAAATTTTACATCTGGTTTTGTGGAACTAGAGCCCGGGTTAGTGTCAAATAGACTAGTGTATGAACCCCCCATTTGCCACTTCTCAACTGTGTGACCTCAGAAAAATCACTTCTCCTCAGCTGGCTTACTCTATAGGTTCCTTACTCGCCAATGGGAAAAGCATCCGTGTTGTCGTTGTGTTGTGAAGATGACATGAGTGTATATGACAGAGCCTTGCACATAGTGGACACTCAGTGAATATGAATGGATCCAGAAGCCACCGCAGTCTAGAGCTTGGTTTAATCTCCAGAAAGCAGTCTCTGGGTCACTTGTTATCAGTCTTCAACGACCTAAAAAACTAGAAAAAGAAAGGAGGAGAGAGGGTCTTAAAAAAGAAGAAAGACACATTATTGGGTCTTATTCTAGGGGGAAGATGTACGTTCTAGTAGTTGCAGGAACATAAATTTTAGTTCAAATTAGAGGCGATTTTCTTGAACCAAGAGCACTTAAGAGATGGGGAAATTGGCAGTGACATTCCACACTAGAGACTCTTGGGAAGAGGTCAGGGCACTCGCCCTTTGGATGTTAAGGAAGGGGCCCCTTTCTCTGTTTTATTCTGCTTGCCTTTTCTTGCTTCATCTTTCTTCCTTCATCTTTTCTTCCTTCATCTGTCCTTGCTCCATGTATATTGCATAGGGATAAATTCATTTATACATCTCCTATAGTAAAGGAGAAATACACACTTTACAAGTCAGAGCTGCATTAAAAAGATTTAAAAAGTATATTGTGGAAGCTAGGGAGCATGACAGGGAATGAAAATCTGCCACTAGCCATCCCCCCAAAATAAGTGCTGCCTCACTCTGGGGAAGCAGGCTTAACTCCTCTCAAAGTAGAAAAAATACTCCAGCATCTCTACCTTGCACGCAACACTTTTGACGTGTTAGGTGTTTGGCCTGTGTTGTTTGCTAGGGCTGCTGTCACAGAGTTTTACAAGCTGAGTGGCTTAAACAACAAAAATGTTTTGTCTCAGTAAATTCTGGAGGCTTGAAGTCCAAGATGAAGGTGTTGGCAGGGCCGATTTCCACTGAGAGAACCCTGTGAGAGGGAAGGTGTCCAGACTTATCTGTGAGCTCTGGTGGAGTGCTGGCAATCTGGGGCACTCCTTGCCATGTAGAAGCTTCACCTTGACCTCTGTGGTCATCCTCCAATAGCGTTCTTCTAGTATGTGTGTCTCTGTGTTTAAATGGTCTTTTTTTATATAAGGATATTAGTCATATTGGATTAGGGTCCACCTTAATGACCTCAATTTAACTAGTTCATGTGCAGTGACCCTGTTTCCAAATAATGTCACATTCAAAGGTGCCTGGGTTAGGACTTTTGACATATGAATTTTGAAGGGACACAACTCCAAACAGGACCTTAAATGTGGTAAATGTTTAATAATGTTTTCTGCACAACTGTAACTAAAATCAGTCATCAAACATCAGAAATAGAAATAAATTGATGAAATGAGTTTTATATAGGCCTGGATACCCTCTGTAATCCAGGCTTTCCTTAGATTCTTTCAACAATGCCTATAAGTGGTAGAATTTGTTCCATTAATTTATCTCCAAGGTACTCTGACTATGGCAGGTGGGGGAAAGCTGAAGAAAGAGAATCCTAGAATAATAAATTATTGTTTAAAGAATTTGAACCCCTTTGCTAACTACTGTTGGACTATCAAAATCAAAATCTTTAGGAGGTAAATAGGTACTATTAGTTAAGCACTTATTATGTGTCCATTCTTTTTTAAATTATTTTTTTAATTTTTATTGTTCTTCAAGTACAGTTGTCTCCACTTTCACTCCCCATCCCCTCGCCCCACTCTTCCCCACCTCCCACCCTCAAACCTACCCTCTTTGGCTCTGTCCGTGTGTCCTTTGTACGTGTTCCTTGATGGCTCTTCCCCTATTATCCTTCTCCCCCTCGTCTCAGGTAACTAACTGTAAGATTGTTCTTTATTTCAACGTCTCTGGTTGTATTTTACTTGCTTGTTTTATTTATTAGGTTCTACTTATAGGTGAGAGCATATGGTGTTTCTCTTTTACTGCCTGGCTTATTTCACTTAGTGTAATGCTTCCCAGCTCCATCCACGCTGTCGCAAAGGGTAGGAGCTCCTTCTTTCTTTCTGCTGCATAGCATTCCATTGTGTAAATGTACAATAGTTTTTGATGCATTCATTTACTGATGGGCACTTAGGCCGTTTCCTGCACTTGGCTATTGTAAATTGTACTGCTATGAACATTGGGGTGCCAAGGTTCTTTTGAGTTGGTATTTCAGGATCCTTACAGTACAATCCCAGCAGTGGAATTGCTGGGTCAAAAGGCAGTTCCATTTTTAGTTTTCTGAGGAAATTCCATAGTTTTGCATAGTGGTTGTACCAGTCTGCATTCCCACCAACAGTGCAATAGGGTTCCCTTTTCTCCACAACCTCTCCAACACTTCTTTATGATGGCCATTCTGACCAGTATAAAGTGGTATCTCATTGTGGTTTTCATTTGCATTTCTCTGATGGCTGGTGATGCTGAGCATCATTTCATATGTCTCTGGGCCTTTGTATGTCCTTCTTGGAGAAGTTATGTGTCAGACTCTATATTAAGTGGTTTATATGATCAGATGGGAAACAACTCATAACAGTAAGAGCATCACTATGTATACCCATTGCAGAAACAAGGAACTGAGCTCTGAAGAGCTTAAGCACCTTGTCCAAGATCACACTGTGTGCAGGACACAGCATGATTCAAAAGAGGTCCATCTGACTTAAACACTTCATCTCACAAGTCTACCCCTGCACTGCCTTTCCTCAACTCTTACTTTTTTTCACAATAAAATTGAAATGGAATAATCTGCTTAGTGACTCAGAGTGAGGGCAGAGGGTAGAGAGGATGTTTGTTATTGCATCTGTGTATGAAACCAATATATTTTAAAGAGAGAGGGAGGGGAAAGAAGAGAGAATTGGGAGAAGAAACAGAGAATTCTTACCAGGATATGTTTTAGGTAGGTAGATGGGTGGCTATTTATTACCTGCCTTCTTTGAATCACTTTGGCTATTGCCACCATTGAGTAATACACAAGAATAGAACTATTCAGAAAACTCTATTTCCTAGAAAGGCACCTGGCCCTCCCCTCTGCGGGGGAGTGAGGAAGAGTACCAGATGTGCTGAGGTTTGCCCGATTTAGCATTCTTTCATGAGTGCTCACCACAGTCCCTACAAAGGAAATCATTTTGGGTGAATTAATTAAATAAAGGTGGTGTTGAAGTTGTGTTGTTGTTGGCTCTCTAGATAAGTGCTATGACAGTCGACAGATGCGCTGAGCATCCGGGAAGCCACCTCACAAACCCAACAGTCCATTCAGTTTCTGGATGTCAGAAAACAGCTCTGTGAGTCTGATTCGGCCTACTCGAAAGAGACGGTTCAAAAAGCAGGCATGCTTCTCCCAAAGCACACCACTAGTAAACGTGCTACTCTTCAACTAGGAGCATGTGTGGAAATTAATCCCTAAGTTCTCTCCCCATCTTTTTTTCCAGTCTTGATATGGAGGTTGCCCACTTTGCAACCATGTTTTTCTTTTTAGGAAAGGGCGTATGGGGGATTCAAAAGCGCCAGCCCCAAGTTTTCCCCATGTCCACTGGCATGTTCCACTCATTTGCCTGACATGCTCTGAATACCTGTCCCTGGAGAATTTCACATGTTAATGAATGTGAAATATATTTACACTTCACAACAAAACCATCAGTGAGGCATTCCTCATCCCCACATTAGTGAGCAACACAGAGACCACATAACTGGGGGGAAATGCAGTTTTCTGTTAAATGCTTAAAACACTTAAGCAGAAGCTGTGTGGCTAACTCATTTACTCATTCAACAAATAACTGTAGACGGTGCTAGGGATGAAGATAGAAAAAGTTCTAATATAGATAGCTCCTCCCTACTTTCATAGCTCTTATAGTCAATCAGAGAATCAGAATGAAACACATTATTCTACAAATTCCCATATATTTATAATGGCAATAAGTATATTGTGGAATGAGAGCATATAAATGAGAGACCCAATTTGGTCTGAGTGCTAGGAGAAGTCTCAGTAAGGTTTAGGCCAAGGCTTGACAGTTGTGTAACAGTTACCTGAAAAGGAGGCATGACAGGTGAAATAATCAGATGGGGAGGAATCTCATATCCTGTGTGTGAGTGAGGGTACAAATGATTGAGAGGAAGTCAAGGAGGACATAGGTGATATGAGACAAGGCTGTGGATTTAGAGAAGAACCAACCAGGATATGTAAGTACTACCAAGTCATATTAAAGCTGGTCTATATCCTAGGAATAACAGGAAGCCTTTGAAAGGTTTTAATAAAGGGAGTTACAGGTTCAGAAAGGCATTTTAAAAAATCACTCTTGTTGGAAGACTAGGAGAAAGTGGACAAGAGCAGGGTAAAGACCTGTTAGAAAATTCTAGAAAGCTTCCATGGGAAACATTTTGTAGTTTGAATTAGTAATATGCCATGAAGATGTAAATAAGTGCTTGTATGCAACAATTGTTGGGAAGTGGTCTCCCCTGGACTGGAGTATTATTAGGTAATTATCTGAGATGAGGGAGATGTCCAAGATGACTGAGGCAACAACCATAAGTTGGAGGTGCCCCTTACTGAGGTAGAAACCAATGGAAACAGGTATATTTTCTGGGATGGGGGGGAGGGAAATGAGTTCAGTTTGAGATATAGGGGGTTGCTTTACTTAGGAAACAACCAGGTAGAAATGTTAAATCAGAGATTGAGTAGTGAGGTAGAAATCTAGAGCCTGGAAAAAATATTTGCCTTGGAGCTATCAATGTGAAAGCTGTAGTCTTTGATGTGCTAATTAAGCCATGAAAATATGACACAGGGAGAAGACCTAGACTGGGGCAACAGCTGGAAATGGGGAACTCGGAGTTTTTGATGTCTATTTAGTTCAGGAACAGTCACTGGAAAGGCTTTCAAGAGAAGTGACCAAAGGTGCAGATAAAAAAGGAGAATACTGCAACAGGTAGATTGAAGGAGGACTGTCTTAAGAGCCTAGTGGTCAACATTGTTCAAAGTTAAGCGAAAGTGCAGAGTGCAGAGATTGCATGGAACTAGAGATTTGGATAACACTGAGGGACTTTAGACAGTAACTGCCAGAAAGTTATGGAAACAAAAGCGAGAATGAAGTGGGAGGTGAAAAATGGGGGGGACATACATACATTGGGAGCTCTTAAGTGTGTTGAGAAAGAAAAAAAAAACTGGAACAGTACCTGGATGGGGGATATCTTTTTCCACCATTAGTTGAACCAAACAACCTCCAAAGACACTGTCAACTTCTAAACTGCAGAAAAGTATCATAATTGGCTATGTCCCCAGTAGTTAAGGCATGTCTTTATAGTTGTTTTTCTTAATGTATGCTTTCTCAACTCATGACATGATGCCTATCACATTGTAAATGGCAATACATATTAGTTGAAATGTTAAAGTTGTTATTGGTGGAGAACCTGCCAAGACTAATGAAATACCCACAGGAAATGAAAGAACTGTTTGACTAGAGGTCTAATCAGAATGAAGGCCAAGATCTTTTAAAACCAAAAATGTGATATCCCTGTGAGCAGAATGACTAAGTGAGCAAAAGATTGCAAAGCTCCTGGTAAGGGAATATACATTTATTAGCCAATGTAACCACCACTGCAGATATATATACACTGGAAATGATTAATTTAGAGAGTATAATAGCCCAGGAGTGAGAAGTGCTTGTAGGTTTTTTTAACAGTTGGTATTGAAATGATCTTTCTCACGCTCAAATGCTGTGAAATTAGTGTCAGTTTTCAAATGAAAGCCAGATAGAGTAAAGATGAAAGTGCCTTCCTTCTTGAGTTTCTCAAAATATATTGACTTGATCACTTATCAACAACCGCCTGGTTACTGTTTTTAAAGTCTGATGCTACAAAAGCTTGAGAAATGTACTTAAGCTGATGCTTAATATTTGGGGACATAATTCAGCCTAGAGTGCTTCACACCAACCTTAACACTGGAAGATCCAGACTCTATGCAAGTATTAACAATAATAGCTAACATGTAGTTCCACCCTGCTGAGCCACTAAATTTGCTTTGTTCCCTTTCTAGTATTTAATTTCAATAATAATAATAATAGTAATTAGCATTTATTTAGTGCTTAATACATGCCAAACACTAAACATGTATTATATTATCAAATCTTTAAAATAATCTCAATTTTACAGAAGAAAAAACTGGGGACAGGACAAATAACCTTTACTTAGAGCCTATGTGTGTCCTCAAATCTGAAATCAGTGTCTTGTATGCAGCATTTAGTTGGGTCTTCATTTTTAATACATTTAGCCACACCACACCTTTTGATTAGAGAAGTTAGTCCATTTATGTTTAATATAGTTATTGACAGGTAAGGACTTCCTAATATCATCTTATTCATTGTTTTCTGGATGTTTTGTAGTTTCCTTGTTCTTTTTTCCTCTTTTGTTGTCTTTCTTTATGAAACAGATTTTTTGTCATGGTATACTTTGAGTCCCTTCTTTTTATATTTTGTGTATCTAATGTCAGCTTTTTCCTTTTTGTTACCATGAGGCTTACATAAAATATGTTCTAGATATAATGGTCTCTTTTAAGCTGAGAAAAACTTAAGTTTGATCACATACAAAAACTCTATCATTTTACTCCTGACCCTCCATGATTTTTGTGTGTCACAATTTACCTCTTTTATATTGTGTATTCATTGACCAACTATTGTAGCTACAGTTCTTTTTAATACTTTTGTCCTATAACTGATTAACACACAATTATATTACAGTATTAAAATATTCTGAATTTGAGTATATACTCACCTTTGCTAGTATTTTTATGTATTTTACATTTTCATTTTATTTAACTAATAAATTAATATTATTTTAACTTGAAAAACTTATTTCAGGATTTCTTATAAGGCAGGAGGAGTGGTGAAGAACTTCATTTTTGTTTGGGAAACCTGTCTCTCCTTCATTGCTGAAAGCAAACTTCACCAGGTAAAGTATTCTTGGCTGGCATTATTTTAAATTTAGTACTTTGTATATATCATTCCACTCTTTCCAGGCTTGCCATGTTTCTGCTGAGAAGATAACACGGGGTTCCCCTATATATGAGGATGTTTAACTCTTGTTGCTTTTAAAGCCTTCTCTTTGTTTAATTGTAGACTGTTTTATTATAATGTGTCTTAGAGAAGATCATTTGGAGCTGAAATTCTGGAGTGACATACTAGCTTCATGAACTTGGATGTCTGAAATCTCTCCACAGATTTGGGAGGTTCTTGGCTATTATTTAAAAATAAGCTTTCTGCCCTCTTTTCTCATGAGGGCTAGCCTGGCACCAGTGTGAGCCTGTAACCTGGGGCTTCAGAGGCCAGTTTGGGGATGTGGGAACAGTCTGGTGTTGGGTGGGCTCACAGCTTGGGTACATAGGATTTGCCTGGGGCCACAGAGGCTGGCCTGGTGCTGGGATGGGTCCAAAGCCTTGGTTCTCAGTAATTGGCCTGTCACTGAACCCACCTGGGATCCTGGTTTATGAGTGACCCTCTGGTCTGTGGGTGTTGATTGGCAGTTGGAACCAACTGGGGCCTTGTGTACTGGTTAACACTGGAGTATGCTGGAGTTCTGGCTTCATGGAAGCCTACCAGGAGCCACCTACAGCTGTGGGAGTAGTCTGGGTGCTGGGCAGTCCAGAGTTGAAGTCTGGCATTCACTTTACTCCCCTCTTCCCACACAGAGGGTGTCTCTCTGCATGCTGAGCTATTCAGGCTTGGGGAAGAGGTGAGGGGGAATGTGAATATCTTTTCTACCCTCGTCAACGTGCCTTTTCTTATTTCTGCCCTACATCTAGTTGCTTTAATTGCTCACCTGGAATTCTTGGCTCTTGTGAAGGTATTTTTTTCTGTACAGACAATTTTTCAATTTGATGTTTCTTGGAGAAGAGAAGCACTATAAATTTATATACAGTCATTTTGATGATGTCACTCTTGTAGATATTTCTGCTCCTACTTTAAAGATGAAAAAACTGGGCCCTTGAGTGGATAAGTATTTTACATGAGGTCAAACAAGCATTAGAGTAGGCCAGGATAAGAGCACAAATTTGTCTACCCCTAAGTCCCATGTCCTTTCCCTCACAAAAGAACTTCTCTCCAGAAAGAAAAATGCAGTGAAAATAAAAACAATTACTTCTTTTAACAAATAATTGATTGTAACCACATTTGTTTTCCATGGGGTAAAATAATACATGTTGATAGGAGGGTATATTTTTATACTGCTCCCATCCTTACAAACACATCCAGATACTGAATCATATGAAAGGAACAATTGCAGTGTCAAAGCTTCCACCAATTCTTTGGCTGTCAAAAATGGAAAACCCCAGATAGATGGACCTTTGTTTAAAAGAAAACCATAATAACTTTTTTATATCTTTAAACATTGGCAGCACTGAGAGTTTAGGTGGAAAAGAAATTATTCTGTGTATTAAATAGAAACCTAGGAGTCAGAGTGTAGTCCAGGATATGGGAGAGAGGCAGAATATATGAAGAAAGTGAGCATCTGGAGAATATGGCAGCCAGGAAATTCATAAAGAAGACTCCAGCTGGTGAGGAGAACTGTGAGGGACTGTTGAACTCTGGGAAGTTGAGAACTTACTGATAATTTTCCATGATCTTCTGCATAGTATCACCAGAAAGAAACTTTTTTCTCTTCCTAAATCTTGAATCAAAACAAGATAAGAAGACCACTAGGTTGCACATTTGGGCTGATTCAAGCAAGAGCCACAAGTCACAAGACACTAGGGAGATCAAGTGTCTAGGAAAGAAACTTGGAACAACAGAAAAGACCGGGGAAATTTGTAGTCCTTCCCAACAGGAATCCAAGCAAAGTTAAAAGAAGGATGTATTATTGCTGGTTTTTTTAGTGTATATATCTGGCAACTTGAGCATGTTTATTTCAATGTTAAAGGAAAATGGTGATTGACCACCATCACCTCTAGCAGTAGAGAGACATTCAGATATCTGGCACTTGGACCATAAAGGGAATACTGAAACCATCCAAACTCTCTATCATGAAAGAAAAAAGCTTTTTGCACAAAGCTCTTCCCAGCATTTTTTTTAACTTAACTCCACCACACACCCTACATTCCATCAATGTCAAGTGACCGAATGACTTGCCTTATGCAAATAGACTGTGATTGCTCAGACCATCATCTTTTTCTGTCTACAAGGATTCTACTTAGATGTCAATGTCATTTCCTTATAAAGATTCTTTTTACTGTTCTGGTTCCTTCCTCCTTAATAGCATCTTACATCCATTTCCACTACACTCCCTGCCACTCTGGAATATCACTACTTATGACATGACTGTCTCCTCATCTGAACTGTAAACTCCTTGGATGAAGGCAAAAGACATTCCTCAAGTCTTTGTTCCAGATCCTAGCCCAGTGCTGAACAGAGATGCTCAATAAATCTTGATTAGATATATGATCCATGCTGATTGGGGTGTTTTTAGGCAACTTTGTTTAAAACTTTATGGGGAAAGTTCAAATAAGGTGCTTGAATTTCCTCTGGATTCTTACCCCATGTCAGTCGCCATCTGTGCTGGAGAAGCAATAATTATAGACCCTCTGTGAGGATTTGTCTTAATGATTAAATCACAATCTCAGCCAACAGAATTCAAGGAAACCAGACTCAACTCCTTTGACCTCTTGATTTTGCAGTTCATTTTTTTCTCCCCTGAAATATTGGTTTCTAACTTGAATGTTTTAATTTTTTTATTTTGAAATAACTTGAAACTTACAGAAAGTTTGTGAGAATAAAAAAAAAAGTCTACAACCCTTCATCCAGACTCAAGAGTTGCTCAAATCTGTCACATTTGCTTTATTACCCTCTTTTTTTCATATATATTTCCCTTAAATGAGTGATAGTAAGCTACAGACATCTTGTCCCTGCTTTGGTAAATACTTCAGTATATAGTTCCTCAGAGCAAGGACATTCAAGTCCATAACTATGGTATAATCATGAAAATCATGAAAATTTACATTGAGACAATATTACAAATTAATCTATATTCCACAATTAAATTTCACTAAGAATACCTGTGACAGCAATTTTTCCTGGTTCAGCATCTAATTCAGGACCACATGTTGCATATAGATGTTGTGTCTCTTGGTCTCCTCATCTGGGGATAGTCCGTCAGCCTTACTGTCCTGCAGAGCACTGACGTTCTTGAAGAATCCCAGCCACTAATTATGTAGACAGCTCTTTGGGCTTGTGTCATATTTTCTAATGATTTCATTCACTTCAAACATTTTGGACAGGATGTTTGCGCATCTCATGAGGAGTTACTTGGCGTCAATTCATCCTGCTTTTGATGATGTATTCTTCACACACCATTACTTTATATTTGCAAATGGAAAAATAGCAACTTCACCATAGAAAAACCTGGTAAACAAACCTTAACCAAATGATCAAAGTTGACGTTACCAATGACTGATTTTTTAAAAAAGCTACTTCAATAAGGGATTCAGCTATTTTAAGAACTGATTTGCCACCCATGCAAATGACACATTCTGATTTTCTTTTTTTTTTTTTAAAGATTTTATTTATTTATTTTCAGAGAGGGAAGGGAGGGAGAGAGAGAGAGAGAGAGAGAGAGAGAGAGAGAGAGAGACATCAATGTGCGGTTGCTGGGGGTTATGGCCTGCAACCCAGGCATGTACCCTGGCTGGGAATCGAACCTGGGACACTTTGGTTCCCAGCCCGAGCTCCATCCACTGAGCTACGCCAGCCAGGTGATTTTCTTTCAATGCATGAAAAATGTAACGGCAGTGTTTATAGCAATTTTAACTTACCACCCAGTGCATAAGATTTGGAATAACTTTGATAATATTCAGTGAACTTAAGTCTTTAATAACAAGTTACTGCTAGCAGGTCCATACATCTTTTTAAGCCTTCTCATGACCTCATGTGCAAAAGAGGCAACATCAGTAACTCGGCCAAGGTCACAAAGCTCAAGTAATGTGAGTGCTCTTTTGATTCTTTGCCAGCCCAGCGTTCTTCACTCTGCACATGTTTATTCAAAACCAGTAAAAGTATGGGTATTCAACATTAGAAAAGCACTCTACAGGACTAATGTGGAAGGCCAGGTGCTAATTCTATTTTCATGCTATTAGATAGTACTCTAACTCCTTCGTTAAAATAATAATTTAGAGAAAAGATGTGGAAGGAAACTCTGGATGTGAGAGGGGAGTGAAGGCAGGTGGGGGAAGCAAAGAGGATTCCATTTTCCTCCACAGGAGACCAGTCATTCCTGTGGCTTCTGAACACCAACCCATGCTGATCTGGATGTAGGTATGTCTGGGTGGCTGGGCCCCAGCTGGTGACCTCAAGCATCTTCTTAGAGAAAGCAGAGTGCTTTTTCCCCTGTAGATAGGAACTTGAAAGCAGCAACTATATATAGCACTCTAGCTTAGAAAACCCCAAAAGCCTCCAAAGAGCCCTACACTCTCTGTTTCAATCATCTTCAAATTCTAGATAAACCTCATTTATTGGCGGGAATCTCATGAAGCAGATACTTGGAAGAGATATCTATCATGCAATGGATGTCATGTTGCCCATGCAGTTTGCGAGAGAAGATGTGAAACAGGACCAGACTGAGGGAAGAAGGTTGCAAAGCTGTCTACCTTTTTTCTCCTGAGCTGGGTGGAAGGGAGTCTGCTTCTTCCACTCTAGTGTACAGTGCAAACTCACCTGTACCTGTAAAGCCAGCAAGACAGGAAGGATGCTTTGCACTTTTCATCATTTGCAGCCACTGACAGAGACGAATGAACTAATTAATTTTGGGAAATAGCCATCTGAATTCTACAGAGGGTGGATGGGGCTAGAAGATTCCTCCAGAGGGGAACAGCAAACACTGGTGAGGTAGTGGAGTCCTAAACAGTAGGTCACAATCACTAGCAGGGTTCCTCTCAAAATGTCCCATTTCTTTTTCTTCTTTGCCCTTTTGGGAGGATGGGTGGTCTAGTGCCTAGGAATAAGCTACTCCCGTAGCACTTTCTTTTTATTACCAGCTGTCACATGCTCTGTCTGGGAGCAGCTAGATAGATTCTTCTTGCCTGGGTCACTTAGTCACAGCTCTCTTCTCAATGGATGCATTCCCTTATTCTTGCTGACCTGAGCATTTTGACCTGTTTTGTTCTTTTTTTTATAGCTGCCACCCCCAATTTCTCCATCAAATATCCATTTGGGAGAGCAGAGCCCATCCTCTCCAGCTCCCCTTTTCTTACTTCCCTTGAAGGTGGGGCACAAAAAAACAAGAGTGTGTAAGACCACAGAGCAACACAGGGGGCAGGCTCTGAAGTCAGATACACCTGCCGATAAACAGGGTCTCTCCTGTTATAAACTTGTGTGACCTTAGCCTAGCCTGTGTGGCAGTTTCCTCATCTGTAAAACTGGCACAATAACAGACTTAAGATCTCACATAATGCATGCAAACTTCTTGGCACAAATAAGGACTCAATAAATCTTAGTTATTAGTACTGGTACCATCATTATTGTCATTGCTCTTTTTTAAAAAGATTTTATTTATTTTTTTTTTAGAGAGGGAAGGGAGGGAGAAAGAGAGAGACAGAAACATCAGTGTGTGGTTGCTGGGGGCCATGGCCTGCAACCCAGGCATGTGCCCTGACTGGGAATTGAACCAGCAATGCTTTGGTTTGCAGCCCGTGCTTAATCCACTGAGCTACACCAGCCAGGGGCTGTCACTGCTCTTGTTACCATCATCATCTTCATCAATGCCTTCTTTAATCACAGTGAAGAATTACACAAGAAATGAAAGTCACACCTGTGGACATTTCTACCAATTCCAAAATTTTGCTGAATTCTCACTATGATTTTTCTTTAGGAATATGCCCTGATCCTTCTACTAAAGTGGCATTTTCCCTTACTAGAGATGCCTGTTTGTCAAGAGAGGATGTGAATTTACATGGAGGAAGTGGTAAGGAGAAAGAAAAGGTCTATGGTTGCCTTTAAGCCCAGCACTGGGACAGCTGAGTCCCAGCGAGGACCTGACGGAAACAGAGCAGCGGAGAGGCCACCCAGAGTCTCTCAGTTCCCCATGGCCCTGGGCAGATGGAGAGTGCTCAGCACTTGGGCTTCCCTCTGTCTGCCTCGGCGTCTCCCACACTGTGTTCATGGTCTGCTCCAGTGCCGGAGCCCATGAGCTTCCTCCCTGGCCAGTCTGCAGGTCCCTCTAGAACAGGCAGCCCATTCTCTTCAGCCCCATGCTCCTCAGCCCAAGTGCAGTGCCTGGCCTTCAGAAGGAAGCTCTTCCTTGTCACCTGTCTCAGTCTCACTTTCTGTTCCTCTTCTTCAGTTCAGATTCACCTTAGAATGGAATCATAGATGTAAATCACCCTA
Organism: Phyllostomus hastatus; assembly: GCF_019186645.2. NCBI lineage: Eukaryota > Metazoa > Chordata > Mammalia > Chiroptera > Phyllostomidae > Phyllostomus > Phyllostomus hastatus. The sequence goes on along the minus strand of NW_025334017.1, from coordinate 41,914,359 downwards.
CTGCCCCTCCCCCAGACACACCCACCCCAACGAGGAAATGGGCTCTCAGAGTGAACAGCCTAAGTCTGGTTTCTCACAGCAGATGAGCAAACGACAACAAGAGGGAGAGCAGGCTGTGAAGTCTTCTGGCCTCCATTCCTCTGTACTTAAGACCTTGGAGGCTCCACTGGGTGCTTATGAATCGGGGAAACCCCAGACAAGTGACTCACAGCAGAGACCTGCCCCGTTTCCTCAGAAAGGGCTGCCTTTGCTCTTTGCTTCGTGCCCTTCTTGACTGAAAACTGCTTCTAACAATCAGTGACCCCATCTTCCTCCTTGTCACTGACAGCTCACTAGGGTCTTCCCCTTCCGCCTTCCCCACCTCCACTTCCTTGCAAAACTGTGTTATTCTGGGTATCAGCTGAATTATTTTGTACTGATGTGAGGGTGGATGCTAAAATGATTGTGTGTATGTATTTATAGAGGTTTTTTAAAGGTCAGTGTCTCTAAGCAAAGGAGTAACTGCAAGTCCCGAGACCAGGAAGGTGACATGAATAGGTGACATTCCAGATTTTGTGTGGGTGGGGTGCTAGCAGGGAAGAAGCTTGTGTTACTGGGCATGATGCAAACTGATAAGGCCTGTGACCTTGAGTGTGATGGTGGGTCAGATAATTGTCAAGTAAAACATACTGTCTGAACCAGAGACTCCAGAATACTCCCCAACAGTGCCCAATGTCTCAATCCCATTACCTGCTCCTTCCACAGTGATAGAAATAATAGTCATCCAAGTAATTGTTATGGGAACTATCATTTATCTTTTGACTGTTTGCAATGTGTAGGTGATATGTGAACCTCAGCAACTCTTCAAGGTAGGCATTATTATGCAGAAAGCCACACTCAGAGAAGCTGAATAACATTATATGGCTCATAAGTGGCTTCGAATCCAAGGCTGCCTAATTCCAAAGCCTGTTCCTGTATCTCCCTATGTAGTGGCCGGGACCACATGAATCTGCCTGGCAATGATGCAGGAGGGCACGGGTTTGGGGATGGCAACACAGAGAGACAGAAGAATGCCTGGAAAGGAGTCACTGATGGGAAGACTTTGCAAAGTGTTCCTTTTCCATTTGTGAGTCTTCTTTGGGTGTCAAGGTGTTTGAAAGAGGCTGTAACTAAGCAGAGGCCATGGCTAATGTGGCAAGCAGCTTGCTCCTTTGTTTCACACCTGTTCTGGCTCACAAATCTATGCCACCCTCAGCAACTGGAGGCATTTGAGAATTTAAATCCAGGACGAGAACTCAGTTAGAATGAAGTGCATTCTGGGATGTGATGGGAAGCCTGTGACTTACTGCCATATCAGGCCCAGAAAAGTGCTGTGCAAAACAAGACAGAAACTCACTGTGCTGTCTTGCTGTCACTTGGAGGAGCCGACAGTCAACAAAGCCATTCTCAGCCCAGCCATCCTTCATACTGATCTCTTAGCATCCTCACAACCTTGCTCTCAAGACAGCCTGCAAGGGCTTACCACTCCCACTTTCCTTCTCTGAAGTATTTTAAGTGATCATAATAAAGTGTGATCATCATTGAGTGTACTGAGCAAATCTTCTCCCTGGCCAGCTTGCTGCTTTTAAAGCTGTAGACCTATCATAGACCAAGTCCAAGCACACTGTTCTCTCTCTCTCTGTTGGGATGCTCACCCATGCAGGGTGAATTGCTCTTTCTGCAAAGCCCAGTCCTCCGACCTCCCTAATACAACCAGGTTTAACACAGAGCTGCCAGGCTGAACTTGCCTTCTGTCCTGACCATGCTATTTAACACTGAACTTATTTAGTCTCTGTCTATAAGCTGTCTGAAGACAAGGAACTGTCTTACCCCTCTATCTCAGCACCTTACTTGGCACATAGAAGGCACTGAATAAATGTTGTGAAATAAATAATTTGATCCTCTATCAAGCCAACAAAATTATTGTATATCTCATAAGCCATCAATGAATCAGTTCCAAGTGACATGAGAATTAAGTGACATATAACTCAGCTCTTCTTTGTGGCATATAATGTCATTTCCAGAAAGAAGGAACACAAAATAGTGAAATATTTCTGTGTCCAAGGCCAGTATTCCAAGGGCAAAAAAGGGAGAAGCCAGGAGCTATTGAGGGTATGGGAATAGGCAGGAGCATATTGTGCTGTGATCACTTACTGTCATTGGGAGTTCAGACTATATTCCATGGAAGAGGAAGAGCCAATGAAAGTTTGAAATGAAAGAACAGTCATGATTCTTTTGCTTGTTCTTTACTGCAAGGGAAAGTGAGTCTCAGGTATATCAGTCTCTGGTCAATTCCCAAATTTCAAGACAGGGTAAGGCCTACCTAGAAAGTGCAAGAGATGACAATGAACCTGCACCACTCCAGCAAACAATAAAGATATTTTTACTTTTCCACAAAAGAAATTTCTGAGCCCATCATAATTTTTGTGATCATCATTACCATTTATTGAACATTTATTCTGCACTAGTTAGCATTCTAAGTACCTTATATAGACTGGTTCAGTTAATATTCCCCCTGACCTGCTGAAGCTACTCACAGATATGGCTCAATCATACGTCACAAACCCTACCTCTGGTATGTTCCCACACTGTTCTGGATGTCATCTTATACACCCTGGTTTTTGTTGTTGGATTTTTTTTGTTTTGGTTTGGTTTTTTGCTTTTCAACTCAAGAATATCTTCTGACAATATACCTTGTTCTTTTAAAGGTTGATTACAGAGTAGTAGACATTCTTGGAGAATGTAGGCTTTGTTTTACGTGGTGTGGGATTGGTGTCCAAGTGATGGCTAGCCTATAAATAATACACTCCAGGAAAAGAAATGCAATTGAGACTGAGCCGACTGCTAGCTGAGAAGATATGGGCAAAGTCTGTTTATCCAGAAATTGGACCTGCTGTGGGTATTTCTAGCACCTCCCTGCAGCCAGTGGGCACTGGTTTAGTGGGCTGGAGACAAACCCCTCTGTTAGGCCCTTGTGACAAGGACAGAACTATTCTAGGAGAAAAACGACCACACAGACACATGGAACTCATGCTCCTATCTGCACGGGGGCATGAAACCTTCCTTACTTTTTTGACATTTTGATATGGTGGTCCTAATCTAGGTTTCTATTCCCTACAGAATTTTTAAAAGCAATTCCTCTTTAAAAACCAACCTGGGGATAAGTTTGTCTATTCTGTTCATTTTGGGGGGGGGGGAAGTATTCTTGTATAGTATGTTTGAAATCTTCATTTCACTTGAGGGGTGCTGCTAGAATGTTGAGCCATAGGAAATATTTTGGAATTTCAGGCCCATCACATGCTAGTCTTGCACAAGTTATTCAAGCTCTAAAATGGGAAGGACTCAATGATTATGTGACTTGTGATAATGCAGTTACCATATTGATAAAACTAAATATCTAACAGATACTAGTAAGTTCCTTCCCTCTTTGCAGAGGTCCCTGTCATTTTTTGCCCAGATTCCAGTGAAAATCTCTTTTTCCGATTAGCTTTCCTCCTCTCTAAAAGTCAATTTTCAAATTCTGTCATCAAAGATTATTTCAGACATTTGATCAAGTCCCACAGGCCAGTAAGAATGGTATTGACATCTGGGTCAAATTAAGAGGAACGTGGTCAAAATTAGGAACACACTCAGAACCATACAACAGCAGGAATGCTTTAAAAAAAACTGGATTGTTTATCCTAGAGACAAGAATATTTGTGTCATCATTTCCAAATATTGAAAGGATTGTTCTGTGAAAAAGGAATATACTTTTTTATGAAGTCATAAGTGGTAGAATTCAGACCCACTACAGGAAAAATCAGGGCAACATATTTTGGAACAACTGGAGAAAGAATCTTATAAAAGCTCACAGGAAAAAAAAATTGGTCGATTTGGGAGGTAGTGAGGGCTGGTATAGGCGTTCACCCGTAGACGGGTGTTGGCCACATGGTGGAGATGTTGTAGAAGGTATTCAGGTATCACCAGAGGGGGTTGGTTTTTATAACCTTGACAGTCTTTGAACTCAGAGATTTTGTAAGCCTGCAAATTCTTACTTGTGTATCTAGTCTGTGCTGGCTGTGAACTGTGTAAGATAGGTCGAGCTTTCAGAAAACTTCCTAAGATATGTTCCTTGATTTCAGATAATACAATAACCAAAGGTTACAGGTGAAGAAAAACTTAGAGAATGCCTCATGTAACCCTCACTGTAAAAATGGGCAGGCTGAGGCCAGGAGAGTTAAATGGTCTTCCCAAGATCACGTAGCAAATTGTCAACTAGTCAGAGCTTATAATTTCAGATGAGAGATAAGATAAAAACATAACGTCTTTAAGGAACACTTTGAGGAAAGCCTTTTAAAATAAAGAACACTGCAATAAACAATTCTTCTCCCACACTCTGTTTACTTAGTAAATATAAAGCACACTTGTCTTTTTTTATTAACGAAATGACCCATGTTTGGAACAGACAAGGAAGAAAGATACACAATCCTCCTAAATTTCAAAGAGAAATGGACCTGAAATCATAAGTTAGCAAGATCTTAGGGAAGCTGCAGGAAGGTCATTCTTAATGTGAACTCTTGACCTAGGAGGCATTTGATAGCAGTTGGGGCCTCTAAGGGAATTGAGGAAGCCTGTTTCAGGTAAAATTTGCCCTCTGTGGGAAAATGCAAGGGAAGTTTACAAACTACTCCCTGCATAGTAGAAGGAGATGTGTTGTAGCAGGTGTTTCACAGAATGGAGTCAGGGAAAGTACCCACCTTCAAGTACTGTTACGGATTTGTGAAATAGCAAAAGAGGATTCAAAACAACTATGACAATAATTAACGGAACCAACTTTAAAGAATGGAATAAACTAAGCAAACTGAACATACAGAAACATAAACGTCTCTATGAAGAAAACAACCAGTCTGGTGTGTGTCCCATAGGTCTAGTAAGCTCTCTAGATGCAAAGCTCCAGACCAGCCTACGGTTGAATCATTTCTGTACCTCTCATGACTCACACCGTCACTCGCTCAGCAGAGGTGCTCCATTAACAACCTGCAGGAACAGAATACTGCAACACAGAAATGGCCAAGACGGATGGCCCCCGGGATCATGATGAAGATCAAGGCCAGTCCAAGGTGAATCCCAGGTGTCTGTCTTTCCATTTTCCATGTTAGAATGAAATAAGACATGTTCCCATCCATTTTTCAGATGACATTGTGAACAACTCAGCACCAAGATCTTTTATAATCTGTCTCTTTCCTCCTGTACAAAGTTCAGAATCAACTATAGAATAGATATGCAATAAATTTTAGTTAGACTGAAGCAAAGCTGCTTTTTCCTGGTATTCCCTAGTGATAAGGAATTACAAAATCATCCCAAGCTTTCTGCTACAAATGTGGGCATGAGGACTCTGTGTGTCTAAATGTGGAGTATCTGGATAGAGACATAACTTTGGGAATTTGCCTTTTGAACCAGTAAGACAAATGATTTAACTTCTCCAAGACTCAATTTCTCCAACTATAAAAGGGAATAATTACACCTACCTCTAAATTTCCAGAATTGTGGTAAGGATAAAAGTGCCTAGAACAATGTTTGTCCCCAAATGGTTTAATAGATAATGTGAGTTTTCTTTATGAACAAAAAATATATACTTTCACTTCCTTATTAAAACCTGAGTGTGGCTCAATGGATTGAGCACTGCCCTTCGAACCAAAGGGTCACTGGTTTGATTCACATTCAGGGAACATGCCTTGGTTGCAGGCCAGTCCCCAGTAGGGGGTGCTCGAGAGGCAACCACACATTAATGTTTCTCTCCCTCTCCTTCTCCCTCTCTTCCTCTCTCTAAAAATAAATAAAATCTTTAAAATTAAAAAAAATACACAAACAAACCTGAGTTAAGAAGTCACTTTTGCTTACTTGGAGTTGTGAGACCTAAGCCAGCTGGAACCCCAGGCAATTCAGGCAAGGATTTTGGTGCTTAGAGAGGACATACCTGTTAACTACCTTTCACTATAGACTGGCACCTTAATCATCTGTCTTCCTGTTTGGACCTATCCCCTGTAAAATATCACAAAACATAATTATGTTGTTTAATGGAATATAACACCCATTAACTTGGTAGGTAATCTTCACGGTGTGTGTAACGTTTTCTGTCACTCCGTATTTTTTTCATTTCAGCCTAATTTGGCCCACAGCTTTATACGGCTCTGACTTCAGGGTGGGGTTTTCCCCCGTCTCTCTGTTCTGCTGAATTGCACCTTCAGGCTCGTTCACAAAAGAGAATGAGAAATGAGAATGCTGTGATCAAGTGCCTTCCCATCTTGGGTGTCTGTAGTAGATTCTTTTTGAGGCTGAACACAGCAACAGTCATACAACTAGGAAGATACTCTATAGAAGAGAAATTAAGTGTCAGAAGAGAAAAAACGTAAAGGTGCCTAAACTAAGAGAACTGTAGACCTTCAATAGTCCATTTGCCTCTCTCCAAGTCTCCAGGCCTCTCTCTACCTGCTGAAGGAGGAGCGTGACTGGGAGGCCCCCCAGGGGGTTTGGAGCGCATTGTATATCTTTCATCTCTGTGCACTTCCTTTACCTCCTCCTGCCACTTTCACATAACTGGGGCTTTGAAATTTTAAAATATGACTGGGGAAGCTAAGAACACTAAAGAATAACTTTTAAAAGGCTGAAAATAAATTACAGTTGGAACTTGAAATATGTTTTATTCTTTTGCTACTGATGCTTTTGTTGAACTGAATTTAAAGACACACTGAAAATTAGTTTATATTTTCTGCATACTCAATGGCCAGTGATGGGAAATTACCCAAGATACTAATGGAACAAAATTCTGAGACTTTTCTGGGAATTTCCATTTTATTCCTGGCGTGAGTACTGTTGAAAATCTTAAATTCAAATTTAGACCAAAGTATATGTAATACAAATAAATATTATTAAAAACACTACAGTATGTTTAAAATAAAAAGCAAAAATAACCTTACAAAGAATATAGTCTATACATGGTTTCTGCTAAAAGCAGTTCAATAAATATGATATACCTCTATCGTTTTACAGTTTGCAAAAAAACTGGAAACATCTGTTCTAAGAAGAGATAGCAGGGTATGTGGGGATTTGGAAAAACAATAGTAATGAGCTGTGCATATTAATGCATTATAGGTATTTTGAAATAGAGCTAGAATAAAATTCTGGGACCATGTTATTGTATTTTATTTTTCAATTACAGTTTACATTCAGTATTATTCTGTATTAGTTTCAGGTGTACAGCACAGTGGTTAATCATAGACAAACATTTTACAAAGTGATCCTGTCAATGTGTCCGGTACCCACCTGGCCCCATACATAGTTATTATAATATTATTGATTATATTCCCTATGCCATACTTCATAACTCTGTGGCTATTTTGCAACTACCGGGCCCCTCAATGCCCTCCCCTCTGGCAACCATCTGTCTGTTCTCTGTATCTATGAGTTTCTTTTATTTTTTTTGTTTGTTTATTTTATTCTTTAGATTCTACATATAAGTGAAATCATGGTAGTTGTCTTTCTCTGACTGACTTATTTCACTTAGCCTAATGCCCTCTAGGTTCTTTCATGCTGCCACCAATGGTAAGTTTTTGTTCTTTTATTTATAGCATAGTAACATTCCATTAAATATTTGTACCGCAATGGGATCAGCTTTTTAGAATTTGGATTGCACAATTAAGTACAGACTGATGTAAAGCTTTCAAGTTGGTACAGCAAATCTAAAGTAACTGGCCCAGGTCCATATCGATGGACCGCTATGGCCATCACCGTGTTTGGGGCAACAGATGGTGCCATGATACCCTTGAAATGAAGGGGGAGGAAAAGACAGAAACCCTTGCGCACATGTACAGTTGGGAATGTGATATGATATGATTTAGGGAAATGGATGATTTTTTTCTGGAGAAATTGTTATTTGGTTGAGAATTATGTACATAAAACCTTGTGTGAGTGTTTGATGCATTGCTTCAGGCTCTAGAGTTGCCTGAAGAAAGTTCTCAGTGGACTACTTCCCCCTGAGATAGGCACAGGATAAAAGAGTAAAACCACAGTCTCTCAGAAAGAATGGCTCCCCACCCCTGAGGAATCCACATTTAGGCATTATTTCTCCATGATATAAATGTGCAGTCAACCACATCTGAGGAATCTCCACATTAAAATTTTTTCTTGCCTTTACAGAAAGCTTGGGTAGTGCTTTGGAATAGAAATGTGCTCTATACATGTAAAAGTCAACGTTACCACTGCCATTATCACAAAGATTTTTCTGTTTGTCTTTTCAGTGGAAAGACCTCACGTTTATTGATAACTTTCCTTCAAAAATCGTAAGGGTTTGTTGTTGACAAGTTACATGTGGTTAGAAATTTATATAGACAACAACAACAACAAAAAACCCCAACATAATAAAAATCCCCCAAAGAATTCCAAAAATAGCCCTTTCTACAACTTATTTCAGACCTTATTGCTTTTATTGAAATTAGCTTTTAATTTTTTTATTTTGAACTCAGAAAAGAAAGGTTTAGTAGTCTATTTCTATTAAGATGATGTTTCTCGCTGTACATGAAACTTCTTCCAGGGCTTCATGTCTTTAACAGTTATTCATAATGCAATACAAGAGAAAAATAACTAACGCATTAAATTATTTGCATAGCATTTAGATAAAAATTGACAATCATTATGTGATTAAACTACCCATGAGGAGTAAATGTATCCCTCCCTAAGAGCTTGTGACACCCAGTCACATGGCTTGAAAAACAGATAAAGATGAGGCCTGAACAACTTCTGCAAATGTTTTAGGGTTTCCCCTGGCCCTGACCTCTTGTTCTACCAAGTACTGACCCTGAATACTAAGTATGCAAGGGATAGAATTTCTGAGAATTCAGTGGTTGTAGACAAAATAATTGAATGAAGGTCCTGAGTTGGGGAGAAGCTTGCAACATAGGAGGAACTAAAAGAAGGTCACCAAGCCAGAGGGGACTGATTGAGTCAAGAATTCAACTGATTTCAGACCACACAGGACCCTGTTACAGTGAGTGTTAAGGGTTTTAGATCTTATGCTAAGAAAAATGGTCAGCTGTAAATGCTTTTCTATAATTATTGCATGAGCGTCTCCGTGATTTAAGAAAATGGCTCTGACTGCCAAACGGAGAATGGGTAACAAGAGGAAAGTCATTTAGTTAAATGGCTTTGACAGAAATTTAAGTAAAAATGATGGTGATGTGGCCTTCCCTATTGGATGTAAAAGGCAGGCAAATTCAAGACATAAGAAGAATTAGCACGGTTTGGTGATTGAATTGGGATAAAAAGAGGATATCAGCCATGATATCAGGATTCTGACATTGAAAATCTAGATTGCAGAATTTATGATGCTTTTTTAATTTAAATTTTATTTTTTAGGTTATAGGTCCATGTGACACTAAAGGATTCTAATTTAGTCAATTTAGTCTGAAGAGTTTCTCAAAATATCAATGACTTTGACACATCTCTGTAGATAGTATACATGTTTACTCCTATTACTCCAATATCTAACCTGGTAATATTAAAATAAAAAAAACATTAAAAATGGTTCTAACAATTTTTTTTAATTTTTTTTAAAATTTTACTTATTTATTTTTAGAGAGGGAAGGGAGGGAGATAGAGAGAGAGAAAGAGAAACATCAATGTGTGGTTGCTGGGGGTCATGGCCTGCAACCCAGGTATGTACCCTAACTGGGAATCGAACCTGCGACACTTTGGTTCGCAGCCCGCACTCAATCCACTGGGCTATGCCAGCCAGGGCCTGGTTCTAACAATTTCAAAAGAATTCTAGCTACACGTGCCTGAGGAAATGCATGTCATCATCTGTTCTTTTGTTGAAATGAAGGCATGAATTGTAAAGACAAAGAAAAGTAGAAGAGGAGAGTATTACAAGCAAAGAACTGTAAATAAGTGAGAAAAATTCAGTAATAAATGAAGGAAATAAGAAAGTTGAGAAATTGAACAAGTACCTATAAAGAAGAAAGTCATTGAGGAGTACATTATAACTTATAATTTATGTTATAGAATGCAGAAAGTCTCAAAAATCAGCAGTAACGTGTGCCATTAAATGTGTGAGTAAATAAGAGACCCGAAATAAGGAGATTCATTGAGAGGCTGAACTGGGATTATTAGGCACCAATACAATCATGCTCTTACTTTCAAAACCAGGCAGAATTTCTACCCCCTCCGGTAAGAAATTTGTTCTTTGGATGAATTGAAGCGGAGGTACCTTAGACTAAAGGATATTAAGTTCAGAAGAGGAAATCAAGAAGATATGGTACAATAAAGAAACTGAATAAAGAGACTTTCAATACCTTCTCTTTGCTAGATCTCAGGGACATGTGTGAAATATACTACAACCACCCTCCTTCCTTTCTCCGCACTGTCCACAATGTCTTTCTCAAGCATATTTTTAGTGTTCTCTGGAAAAACTAAATAGCCTCTGACAATAGACTTGAAACTATAGGTATTTTGGGGTATAACTCAATAAAATAATCTGTTATCACATGGCATCTTATTTAAAAGTGCACCAGGTGACAAATCCAACCCATCACACAGAGCTGCTCATAAGCTTAGTAGCACTTCATTCTCTAATATCAATGGACAGGCAAGGATTATCAATAAATGAAGAAAACTTACAATTTGTCCCATATCAATTGACAACCAAGGAGTATCAATAAATGAAGAAAACTTTTCAGTTTGGAACAGAAAGACCAAAATAAACAGGAAAAAAAGAAGTTTGGAGGAAATAGACAATATAGATAGCAGAAAAAAAGAACATTATAATTATTATTCTCAAGTCGGTGAACAAGGACAATATATGCATGGAAAGAACAGGAAGAGAACGGGAAGCTATATAAAAGGAACAATCAGCTAATAAGAATGCTCTTCAGTTAAAATGTTGATTGCTGGAAAGAATTAATATTACATTTAGAAATTAAACTTGATTCAATCTCCCAAAAAGTAAACAAAAAGATTAAAAAAGTGGAAATTGGGAAAGATAAAGCTCAGTAATAAATTCAAGCTATCCAATATCAAGTAACTGTAGTGTCGGAAGAAGAAAAGAAACAAAACAGAAGAAAGAAAACAATTTTAAAAAATCAAACCCTGGCTGGTGTAGCTCAGTGGATTGAGTGCGGGCTTCGAACCAAAGCATCACAGGTTTGATTCCCAGTCAGGGCACATGCCTGGGTTGCAGGCCATGACCCCCAGCAACCACACATTGATGTTTCTCTCTCTCTTTCTCCCTCTCATCCCTCTCTAAAAATAAATAAAATCTTTTAAAAAATTAAAAAAGTCAATCAAGAAAATATATCAGAATTGAACAATGAGTGTCAAGAATAATAACTGAGGAAAGATATAAACACTAAAGCACACCTTTATGGAAATTCAAAATAATGGTGGAAAGAAAAAAATCCCAAAATGTTCAGGAGAATATAGAAGCCTCTATATTTAGATAAGAAATAGGATGGCATTAGACTTGTCAAAAGTAACACTAGAAGCTAGAGCATAATAGGTAAAGGTGTTCAAAATCTATTTAGAAATTGCCCTAGCTGGTGTGGCTCAGTGGATTGAGTGCCGGCCTATGAATCAAAGGGTCACGGGTTCAATTCCTAGTCAGGGCACATGCCTGGGTTGCAGGCCAGGTCCCTGGTAGGGGGCACATGAGAGGCAACCACACATTGATGTTGCTCTCCATCTCTTTCTCTCTCCCTTCCCCACTAAAATAAATTTTAAAAATCTATTTAGAAATCACTTTTAATCTATAATTATTTACTCAGTGAAAGTGTAAATCAAGATATGAGCACTAAATAAAGTACATGTTTACCAAACTATGTACAGCATATGTAAGTTCACAAAATTATGTAAAAGTAGGAGATGTGACCTAGAATAAAGACTCAGGGAAGTCCCAGGATAACTTAAAAACAACCATTCCAGAGTGAGAGTAGAAGGATATGTTCTGGAAAAATATCTGTCTAAAGAAAATGGAAATGATGGAATATCTGATATGATTGTCCATGAGGAAAACAGTAACCAGAACAGCCTTGCATTACTCTCAAGGCCTTGAGAATAAACACTGATAAAAGAAACATAAAAGCCTAGCAATCAAAAAATAACTATGGGGGTGGAATTTACTTAAAATTAAAAATTACTCATAATTTTGAACTAGTAATGAATAATACTTAGTGTAACCAGGAAAAATAAAAATACCATATGATTTAATTATAAACTATTATATCATGATATGGTGATGATTACAGTAAAGAAAGGAATGGGATAAGTACAGTAAATTCTGATCACCAATAGATAAAATTCTATAAAAATGTAAAACTAATAAATTAAGAAATGGTTTTGTAAGCAGAATAGTTAATATAAATTAAACTAGCAGAAAAACAAAAATATAAGGGAAAATAGTTGCTTTTGCATATAGGAACTCATCAGAAGGGATAAGAAAGAAAAAATGTGTTTTAAATAATTGTATAATATGTCAAGGTTTCATTTTTTAAACATGCAAAATATTTTAGATAAATACAAATATAAAAAGTAATTTATGAAAAACATTGGAAAAGATAGTTGACAACTTTTCTATGACTCAGTTTTAAATAATGAGACATTTTCTCTACGAATTTGCAATTTAAAAACAACCTTGTATGTTTTTTTGCCCTTAACTCATCAAATCCAGAATGAACTGATATCACAGATAAAGAACCACCAGAGCTAATTTTTCTGAAATAATCTTTAGTTGAGCTGTTTTTTTTCCTAATGAAATGATAATGGTTGAAGTGATTGTCTCAAATCAACCATTACCAACCATTGTCTAGACTCTCTGTGAGCAGTCTTTCCATTGCATGATAACAACATGTTTGTGCGCCACTAGAGCTGGTGGTAGTCACGGCACCCTAACAAGGGTTTAGGCATCTGTGCTTAGGAAGTACTCTTTTACTAGTCAAGCCAGTATTTGTTTAGGGGCTTGTTTGTGATCCAGTGGGAGCTTGAGTTGGATGACAATAAATGACCGTTGAATAATTGTCAATGCATTTTTTGAATTGTCTCAGAAAACTCTTCATTCAGCCCACAATCCTACCTAATAATAATAAAATCACAACAGAAAATAAGAGGGTATATATACATATACATATGTATATATGCCTTATTTAAAGCTGATGACTGTAATGATGGTCAATGAAGTTTTTCAGTTATTTCAGAAAACTATTCTGCACAAAATCCTACCTAATAGTAACAAAATCACAACAGCAACAAATATGTATATCATTGGCCCCCCCCAAATTCATGTCCTTCTTGCACGCAAGGTACATTTACCACCATCCCAACAGCCTAAAATTTCTCACCTATTCCAGCATCAACTTGAAGTCCAAAATCTCATCTAAATGTCATTTAAATCAAGTGGGGGAGACATTCAGATATTATTCATCCTTAGGCAATATTCTTCTTCTCCAGCTGCCAACCGGTGACACTGGACGTGTTTCTGCTTTCAAAACACAGTGGTGGGACAAGAATAGGACAAAAATTCTCATTCCAAAAGAGAGTAAACAGAAAGAAAAAGGGACCATAAAAATTTCCCAAATCTAAAACCTAGCAGTACAAATGATGTTAGATTTTAAAGAGAGTAATGCCCTTTTCTAGCTTTCATGTTTTGTTGTCCAGACACATGGGGGTGTCGCATCCCGGCCTCTTGGGCCCATTGGGGTGATGGCCTCATTCTTAAGGCCATGGGCAGCCTCCAGAACTACTGAGGCCAAGGAGAGATCAGACTCGCCCCCTTCATTTGTGCAGTCTGGGACTATGGTGGCCGTGACAGACCTGACAATCACCTTGGGGGTCTGTCTTCCCTTTTCTTGCAGAATAAATCATATTCGTAGTCACGTAGCTCTATGGTCCTGTCCTGTAGAATCTCAGGAGTCTAAGAGCCTCCCTTTATTTTCTCTGGTCTCTGTCCCCTATGGGCCAAATGGGCAGGTATAACCCCACCTCTTTTCCAGGCTTCCACTGAGATGGCTTTTTGGATCCCATAATCTCTTCATCAAAGATTGCCCACCTCACCCCTTGAAGCTCTCTCCAGAACTCTCTTCCTCCCTTCCTCCCTTCCTCCCTCCCTTCCTTCCTTCCTTCCTTCCTTCCTTCCTTCCTTCCTTCCTTTCCTTCTTTCCTTCTTTCTCTCCCTCTCTCTCTCTCTCTCTCTCTCTCTCTCTCTCTCTCTCTCTCTCTCTCTCTTTTGCAGTATGAATAGGCTGATATTTTTCCAAATCATCATGTTCTGGTTCCTTTTTGATGAACAATTCCTTCTTAATTTATCTCTCTCCTGACACATTATACTGTATATAAGCATTAAGGAGAAACCAGGCCACATCTTCAACACTTAGCTCAGAATTGTCCTCAGTTAGATATCTAAGGTCATCAATCACAATTTCTACCTTCCACAAAACACCAGCACAAGATTCTGCCAAGTACTTTGCAACGTTGTAACAAGGACCACCTTTCCTCCAGGACCACGTTTCTCATTTCTATCTGAAATATCACCAGAAGGAGCTTTCAAGTCCATGTTTCTACCAAAAGTCTCTTCAAGGAAATCTAGGATTTCCTAACAAAACTCTTCTAGCTTCTACTTATTCCTAGTTCTAAAACCACACCTACATTTTTGGGTATTTGTTACAGTAGGGAACTCACTTCTCAGTACCAAAATCTGTTAATTTCCTAGGGCAGCCATAACAAAATACCATAGACTGGGTGGTTTGGACAACATAAATTTATTCTCTTATAGTCCCGGAGGCTAGACATCAGAGATCAAGGAACCGACCATAGGAGCTGCCGCTACTATCACGTATTTGGAGATATCGATGCAGCAGAAACACTCCTCCAACAATTTCCACTACTCCTAGCGCCCTCTGCTACAAGGCCCTCAAGATTGTGTAAGACACAAGCAAATCCAGAAGGATTTGGAAATGTAGCCCATTTTTTCCAGCTGAGGAAAATTCACAGGAGACTTCGATGATAATACATATTGTAAATATTATTTAAAGCCTCTTTGGTTCTCAGGGAGAGAAGTACTGTTGCTGCTAATCCTGTGTGTGTGAAGTGCTCTTCAAATTCCTTCTGGTGAGAACCAGAACCACTAGGAAGAAAGGTGCCATTAGGGCACGTTGCCAAAGGAAGCTGGAAGGTCATCTTCAAAGTTCAGCGGTCCACAGGCCCTCAAAGTGGGGCTGGTTTTCTGAAGCACTGCGTAGCTTTCTATTGTAAATATTTCCTCAGAGAGATCTGGAGGCTAAACACAGAAGGTGGGTTATTAATGACTTCGGGAGGACAGTGAATGGTCCTCCACTAGCAGAGTGCATTTAATTCAGCGGAAGCTCTCAGCCTGTGCTCTGGTCGGGACAGGTCGGTCTCACCGCCTTGCTGCCCCGGTCTCTCGGCTGCGGCTGTTTCCTGTTGGCTCAGTTCCAGTGACAGGAGGCCTTTGATAGGTGGCCAAGGCCAAGCACAGGTTGGCCATGGATGATTTAGTTTTGAAGTACAGTTTATGAACGAAGCCGGGGAAAAAAATACAATGCTTCCCCCGGATTCGCCTTTTTGGTCTGTGAGTGGGAAGTTAAGCAAGAAGGAAAAGCGCAATTATAACTTTAATGAAAAATACATATTTATAAAGAATATAATGCTTCTAACAGAATTGCTTATTGTACCTATTGGCCCCTCCCTTTCTCTCTGGCCTTATTTATACCATGCTCAATCTGGAAACGTCATATCCAATGGTTTAAAACTATTTGCAGTTCCTTGGGTAAGCTGTGCTATTTAATATCTCTATGCCTTTACACAAACTCCCTTTTTTTTCTGAATGAATGACCTTTTCTACTTTTCCTTCAGGTTTGATCTCAGCTATGAAGCTTTTCCTTTGTTTCTTTTGCAAAACCAGACTAAAAACATCTTCCTCGTGAATGCTATTATTCTTTTCCACTGGAACCATCTTTTCTTCTTGAGCCTCTACCCCCATTGGCATAAGAATGCCCCAGGAATCCATGTGGGAAACTGGCAGTTTTTTTTTTTTGTTCACCAGTTATCCTTGATAATTTTAAGAGCTAGGAGGAAGCTATAAGTTAAAACAAATATACACTATTGTGTAGAATTTTTTCCTTAAAATATCAAACAAGAGCCCTTAAAAAAATTTCCTTTTCTTGTTGTGAATCCTAGCTTCAGATTCTTTGACAGAGACTATCATTTTTCTTTAATTTTGATGGAAAATTTTGAGAAACAGTGGCAGAAACTTCTGTGATTGTATACCTCACCCTATGTTTTATTCATTAGTTTCCATGTCTGTGTTACTGAAAATGCTAGAGAACATATTTAATAAAGGCACCAGTGTTATTCATCAGTATGTCCTTAGCATTTTGCGTACAGAACAGAACCTAGGTCTCTCAAATTAAACCAAAATGAAACAGATAGGATTTTATCATGCGTAGTAAAAAATAATGACATTAGATAACTTAGTTAATAAACCTGTTCTCTGAAGTGCTAACTGTGGATGTAGCATAAGAATAAGAACAGACAAAGCTGATTTATACAATGTTCACCACAGAAAAAAATCTCCATTAATCAATACTTCATTGACACTGGTCTTCATAATGTAGACCAATGAATAATTCGTGAAGCATTAAGAAGAGGTCAGACTTGATTAGATCTTATTTATAAGCTTTCAGGAGTAGACATGGAATTAGAAATCACCTGGTCCGTGGATGGTAAATGTGCGTGTGTATGTGGCCACTCTCATTTTCTGAGACTCTGGCAGGCATCATTAATCAATCACGAGGCTCCTTTTCACTGAGTCTGGCTACAGATGCAAAATACTTTTTAACCCATTTTACCGGGTAGGCAAAATCAGTCTATGTATCTTGCAAAGAAGACAAAATCTATCTTTGATTAAATTCAGTCCTAAAATCAAAGAATGGATGAGACAGGAATGTAGGAAAAGGTTGGAGTAAATTCTAGTAGTAGACACCATACTCTTTTGCTTGGTTTCAAAAGTTAAAACAATATTCTTTCCTTGACTTCCTTACTAGGATAAATGATCTTCCATAAGGTGCCTCAACCCTCCATATGAAATGTTTCAGACAGTTCTGCTCCACCATTAAAGCAGACATGATCAGTTGTAAAATACTAAAATGAGACATAGAGTAGTTTGAAGCTAGATGGATTCTTTGACCACAGAGATATGTGCAGAATATACTTGAGGCAAAAAATAAAAATAAAAGAGAGATGCAATCAATGCTATTTGGGGAAGAAAGAAAGGAGAAATAAAGATGGCAATGAAGGAGTGGTACTTTTATTAGATGTTGAAGGATGAGTGAAATCTCATGAAGGTAATAAATAGTAAAAAACAGATAGAATTTCCAGCTGGAAGAAGACGAGGAGGCACAGAAGAGAGAACCCCCATCACACTAGGAAGGAATCAGTTTGTCAGGGAAGAACATACCAGCGTGGGTGTGGCAAGAAAAGTGCTTTTAATACTCCAGGAAAAGTGGAGGACAGGAAACGAAGAAAGAGGAAAAGTGAGAGGAAGGAAGGAGAATCACCTGAGGCATTACCACAAAGCACACCTGTGAGTATGGCATTCATGTTTTTCCCTAGACCCAGACTCAGAGGGAAAATTGTTAGCTCAAGTTTGACCAGTTGGGAAGTGTTGAACCCGGGGTTCCACACTGGTCATTCGATTCCAAAGTCTATGCTTATTCTCCGTGACACTCTGTTGTGTTGACCCCTATGGGATAAGTGGACATCTTTCCTAGAGAATAGTTTGGTGGGAACTTCGTTCACTGATACCATTAAGTTCTGATATGTTTGTTCACAGATTAGCCTCGTTCTTTTGTGTTTAAATTTCAGTAGTTTGAATGAGATAGTAACCTTTTCAATTTGGATTTTTTTCTTCTGTCCCCAAAGCACCTGAAAGGGCTTATGCAAGAACAGATAACTCAACTGATATTTCCTGAAGCTCAGCTCTGACTCCATTTCAGACCTATGTTCTTGGAAAGACCTATAGAATTTGTTTTTCTAGGTTTTCCATCTTAAAATATATTTAAGGAGATTCAATGTTGAATAGTTAAGAAGAAACAAATGCTGGAGTGTTAAAAAGATCTGAGTTTAAATCCCCACCCTGCCACTTTTAACTTGCGTAATCTTTACTAGGTTAATTAACTGCCTGACACCCAAGTTCCTCATTTGTAAAATGAAGACAATCACACAGATTTGTTATGAGAACTAAATATGATCACGTGTGTAATGTTCCAACCTTAGTATCAACGATAGGGTTTTTACAAGTTGAAGACATCTTCACTTTTCATCTTCACTGAACTGCTCTGAAAGAAAAATGGTTCCCACACTCACAGACCTCAGTCACTGAGCAGATAGGAAACGACGGGGCAGCTTTGGAAAATTTCCCAGGATTGTTGGGGTAGAAGTGGGAAACCCCCTCTGCTGCATGTCTGAGTATACCATCTCAATTCAGAGAAGTTCCCCAGGGCTTTGGGCTAATACATTATTTCCATTATTTCCCTGCACTCATCTTAAATTGCTCCACACATCACACTAACTATGTCAGAGGACTCTGCCCATCCACACTTGGGTCGTTGGAGGGAAAGAAGGCAGAATTGTTATCCAAGGATAAATCTATACTCCAACTTCACAGCCAGGCTGAGCTAGACCTATTCACAAAGGCTGTTCCTAGATTGAAGACTGGTTGGGATCAGGGGTGAAAGTTGACAGACACAGCACGGTCATTGATTAGTCAGTATGGGTGCCAGCTGAAAATGACAAATATGGTCATGCCACTTTGAACAGGTTATCTATCCATCACAATTAGAATCGAAATGTAGATCCAGAAAGTTTACCTATGCTTTGGTTTAATACTGAATTGGCAAACAAGCAGTGAATAGGATACACTGGAAATGAAGACATCAGTGGACAGACCTACAGCTTTCAAGGCCACCCTGGCTCCTCAGAGATGTGCCTTGAGCTCATCATGGTCGAACAATCCACACCAACTGAGGGATCATTCATCGGTGCACCTGAAAACCCTCACTCCTTCTTTTTTTGGTGAAAGTAGTCTCAAAGATCCTTACTGTTGATACAATAAGAAAACCTGACCTGCTTTATGGTCATATACTTTTTAACATAATTCCTGCATTACCAGGAAGCCCAGCTTTCTGGTGGGACAGGCCTGACCAAGGTCTTCCACAAGTGCCATCTTGCAGACTTAGTTTGTCCCAACTACACTTGGTACTATCCTGTGGCCTCTATGGTCAGATGACTTAAGTTCAAGATCCCAACTCAACCATGTGAAGCTGACCTTAGGCAAGTCATTTAAATTATAGAGATGAACTCTAAAAACCCCAAATATATATGAATATATAAAAGAATATATATGCATTTGTGTGGGTGTGTATATATATATATTCTTCCAAAAATTAACCTTGTCTTTCCACTTAAAAAATCTGTAATAGTTTCCTATTGTTTTGGAGGAGAGAGGGTGGCAGAATGAAATATTTTAACTTGGCCTATAGGATTGATACAGCCTAGGCCTTCCTGGCCACTCCAGCCTGATTTTTCCCTGTGCTCTGTCCCCCTGCCTCACAAGGCCCTCTCTTGGCATCCTAATTGCAACTTTGCATACACACAGCCTGTATTTAGAGTGCTTTTCTCCCTTATTCCTTCATTAACTCCAATTCACTTTCAGATACTAGGTTTAGAGTTCTCCTAAGAAACTTTTCTTGCACATCTCAGTTTAGATTATGTTTCTGTAAATTGAGTGTGTTTTTTTATTTTCACTGTCTTATTGTGTCACTAAGAAAAACATGATAGACATTATACTATACCAATATTTGTTTCTGTTTCAGAAGAAGTCATCAAGGGAAAATGTGGCTTCTAGTTTAGCATTGACATAATTTTTCCCAAGAACAGGACAAAACTTAAAAATAAAAAGTCAATGAGTTGGCATAGATTTTCCTTTTAAATATCACCTCTTTACATATTCTGATATATATTTTTTAAAAAGTCTAGGGAAACTGAAGACCAATCGAAAAACCTAGTACTTTTTGCTCTTTTGTTTGTCTGAAGTGTTTACAGTCTATATGACTCATTTGGCATGGGTAGACTGGTCTTGTACTTTTTCCTCCATGTGTTTTTTTGACAGCTATGTAAGTTCCAATTCACAAACTATAAACTACTCATCTATAGTATATTTACATACAGTATATGTAATACTTTTTAGTATGTTTACAGAGTTGTTTAACCATCACCATAATCTAATTTTTAAATATTTTCACCATCACCGCCCCCCAAAAATCTTCATGGGCTATGTTTCTTAAAAATATGTTTTCTTGCACAATCATGTTTGCTTCTCACAGGGTATTAATCTCATTTGTTAAAACATACTAATTAATGTTATTATTCACTTAATATCTGTTTCTTGCATGAGAGCATAAGCAATAGAACACAAACTGTTTCTGAGTCACCTTTTTGTCACTAATGCCTAGCAGAGCATTTAGCATAGAGTAGAAACTTGATAAAGGTTAAAATGTTAGACTCGTGAGCTTCCGTGGAGAAATAAAAATACAGACCACACAAGGATGCTTTGAGAATCAAATACTGTAATGCATAGGAGAACACCATATAAATGGAAATGTCATGCAAATCTCAGCCATTACTTAATATCTATTTTTAATTCAGGGAAAAATCTAAGTGAGGGATTCACAAATTTGAGAGTATAAAAGCAAGTAACTACGTGATCCCCAATCTCTCTTCCTTTTTGCAAAAATAGAGGATAATTACATTTCTGAGTATTCTTTTTGGCCCATGGGATGTGGACAGAAGAGATATGCACCTCTTCCAAGCTCAGGCCTTAAAATCACCCCAAGGTCCTCAACTCATGCCCTCTCTCTGTCCACGTGGCCCAAAGAAAAGGACCTGGGGATGGCAGTCACGTGGAAAAAGAACCTGGATCCCCCATTTGAGGAAAACCTAGGAAAGTCACGCAATCCTTAATAAGCTCTGACTTCAGCAAGAATTCAACTTTTTTTGTGTGCTAAGTCATGAGATTTCAGGATTGATTGTTGGTTATGTAACTTCGTACAGAAATCAGTACTTTGAAGTGGGTCAGGGTTGTAGCAATAAGCTAAAATAAATTGAGAGATAGGCATCAAGGAAGTTAATACAGGAGGCTGAAAGGGTGGCCCTCCAGATCATGCAATTACAAAAAATGTGGTGTAATTCCTGCTGGTGGTTAGTTGAGAGTCAGATCACATGCCTAGTCCACCCGCAGCCCTGACAGAAAAGCTTGGGAAGCAGAACCTTAGTAGTGTGTGTTGACTACCAATGGCTGCCTTTAGCAAGATGTTACAAAATATGAGCTCACAGGAGAATTAGGTACTTTGAAGGCAGGAATGAATGAGGATAGAATGTAGAAAGTCAAGGTCTTTACAGAGTTGCAAAAAGTTAACAGATTCTAGATCCTGAAAAGTAAGACAGGAGATTTTTAAATACTTTGAAATGCAAAGTCTTAGAGAACCTTCTCAGTTGGATGAAATGATTCAGGATAATGACCAATTCTGATTTGATCAATACAATTTAATCCTGATAGCTTCGAGGTGTTTTATTCAACAGAGATGAAGGTGGTGAAAATGCAAAGAAATAAAGCAAGTCTGAGCACTTTGACTAAGACATAATTTAAGGTGTGGCTACTGGACCTGGAACTAACTGGCAAGTGAGAGATTAGAACCTATTAATCTTTGAAAGATTTGTATTGCTGACACAATGTGCAAACTGATTCAGAAAGTCTTTTGACTTTAAGACTGGAAGCAACCTTTGGGACCCTAACTAATCATATAAGCAGAAGGCAAGTTTCAAAGCCCGTTAGAATGACATACTCTCCAATGCCCAGTTCATATGTTGCAAAAGAGATTACTGGACAAAGAGAAGACCCCCAGGTGTGCAGCCATGATCACAGGCAACAAAGAACAAGGGAGTTCCATCACCACAGAACAAAGTCAGAGCCTAAAAAGGAATCTCTTCACCTACTCAGATTAGGGGGACTTTGCGATCTCTGTCTTTAATAATCTCCAGTGAGAATCTTCATCTGCCCTCTCATCCCATCCTTGGTGCTAGAAGCCAAAGACCCCCAAGTTGATGGAGTCAGAAGCTAAAAGAAGCTTGACTTCCTACATTATTTTTTTGTAGGACAGGCACCCAGCCCATGCTGGCTTGTAAAGTGAGGAAGAAATAAACTTCTGTTGTTTTAAATCACTGGGATTGGGGATTGTGTGTTAGCTGGAGGTAGGAATAATTAACCTGACTTATGTAGAAAACAGAGTTTATATATGGCCCTGAAGTTAGAAGAGTAGATAATACCTAGAAGAGACACAAAAGGAAAAGTCTTTGCAATTTCAAGGAAAATATTCAGTTGAAAGTGAGATCAGTATAGTGTCTAAAAATGATTCTTGTACATAAGTGTGTGATAAAGTAAGAAACATAGGGGTTAGCATCTTTTTAGGTATTAAATACCAGGATAACAGTTAAGATTTTTAACCTCCAGATCACTTTCCCAAATAGGATTTCTTGGAAAACCAGCGTCCAGCAGGCTTCTTAGGGTCTTTAATATGCTCATGTACATTGCCCATCCTGGCCCACCACCAGACTCCCCTGAACCCACATATATGGGCTTTTCTTTCTTTTCAGACAAGGAAATGATCCTTTCCCAAGCATACGTATGTTTCTGAAATCTCATATACACCAGCATCCTTTGAAAAACAGCATGGGAAAACATCTTTATAGGCCATAAAGTTGTTTTGATTGCCTCCATCACCCAAGAAGGAATATAAAGGCAAATGGGCGTGGGGAGTGTTAAGAAGATGGAAAGCCTGGCGTGTTCCCCTTGCCTTCGCGTTCTCCCAGAACCTTATTAGCGTGCGGAGCCTAGAGGTTTGCTCTGAGGGAGAGCGCTGCCTCCTTCCTGAACTGCACCGATTCCCATTACGGATGATGATCAGAGCAACCAATCAAATCTCCCGTCCTCCGTGAAAGTGGCAGCTCCCCCCCAAGACACAGGCGTCCTAAATGCCGCACAGCCAGGAGTCCTGTGTCACATACGCATGCTTGGATTTTTCCATTTTTAAGACCAAAACAGGTGTTTAAAATGAGCGCTGTGGCTCAAAGGCCTGGGAACAGGAGACGGGCTCTGTTTCTCTGCTTTCGACAACCAATGGCTCAGAGGGGAGAAAAATGGCAGATTAAAATTTGATGTCATAATTGTACAATTGATCATTAGTGCCACAGAGAGCATAGTGCACAGTTATTTTCCAGCCACTGGAAAGAAAGATGCTTCTTGAAAGGGGATATTTTTAGCATCATAAGTGACTGTGCTGTTATATATAGATTTTGTTTTACTTTCTTCCCACTGTGAATGTGATTGTGTTCATATGCTTGGGGAATTTGCATATAATGTGTGCTGTTTGTGCCTTAGCCAAATCGCTTCAATTCAAGTTCAAACTGCTCCCTGAAATGGGACTAAAGCCCACTGAGATAAATGTTCTTTCATTTCTCAAGCCCAGTTCCAGGGGGAATGTCTTCCCTTCTTCTCGAACTTGCCCATCTGGCAAACTCGCCAACAATGACCAAGTTCTCATTGGCAGGAAAGCCGGCAGTTGGACGAAGCATCAAAAATTGTGTTTGGCAGCCCAGGAGTAAAGAGAAGACTGAACCAGCAACTTTTTTAAAACAGAAAATTAAGTTCGGTAAAAATAATAATAATTACATATAAAATTTTTAAAAATTTGTGAAAATTTATAAAATGTCAGTTCTAGATAATCCTTTGTATATTTTTTAACACATAACATTCACAATTTTAATGTATACAATCAGGTGTTTTTAGTATATCTACACAATTGTGCAACTGGTACCACTAACTACAGAACATTTTCATCACCCTAAAATGCCTGTACCCATTAGCAGTCACTTATTCTCCTCTTTCCAGCCTTCGGCAAGAGCAAATTTATTTTCTATTTGTATGAATTTGTCTTTCTGGATATTTCATATAAATGGTGCCATGTAGTATGTATCCTTTTGTGTCTCACTTCTGTCAAAGGCCTCTCTTTAAGGATAAAGTAGTTGTGTATTTTCAGGGGAAACAAAATGTTTAAGTCACACGGATTTTTCTGAATACATCAACAACCAGGACCTGCCTTTATCAGAGCTTGTTTAGCGGAGTACGAGCTGAGCATTTGCCGGGAGTCCAATCTCACGAGGGCTTTCAATCTCATTGGAAATATTACAAATGAAGAGAATTGTATTCATTATCACTGTTCTCTGAGAATGCTATACAGGGTTGGAAAGAATTTAGTAAGCTTCATGGGGTATAAGAGGAATTGCGAACCTGCTGGACAGCATGTACAAATAACAGAAGATAGCGTCTAAACTGCTCTGTGATGAGTAAGGACATGGCGAAGTCAAGGCCATTGGTGTTGCTGAGTGGGTCCATAAGACTGGGGCTCAGTCTCTGAACTACTTGGAACAAATACATAGCAAATGTATTTCTGAAGAAGTGCTCAAGTATTAGCCTGTCCAAGTCATCTGAATTTTCACATACCACTTAAAGTCAGATGCTAGCTCCAATAGCAGCCTTTCTTCAGTTGATATTTAAGATACTGGTTTGGGAGTCGGTGAAAACCCATTTCCCTTGGCATGCCTTTCCCCCACGAACCCAGAATATGCAGGGATCTCACCCTCCTGTCCCAGGAAATCAGCCCATCTTCGGATTCATACACTTCTTTTCCTTCTTATTCTCCTCAATTCTGTTTCCATCTCAGCGAACCCACAATATCCATTCAATTGCAACCCCCAAGTGGGTTTCAAGTCAAGCCGTTCAAACAGCCTTTCAAAAGCCCTAGGGTACCAAGCTCATCCTCTGCCCCCCAGCTCATTACCCAACCAGGGCCCAGTTTACACACTTAGAACTCTGCAGGGTTTTGGGGGGGGATGGATTCCACTTTCTACCTGTGATACTTTCATCTCTATAATCCTGTAGGAGCTGCAGGACTCTAGCCTGCCTCTTCTCATTGAAATTCTGGAGACTTTGAGATCTCAGCCCCTCCACCCCAACATAAACCAAAACACTTGCTAATACATTATTAGTCATAGCTTATTTCCTAAATTTCCAGTTCTAAGCTCAATTGCAACAAGAGCATGAAAATGGTAGTAGAGGGCTTTGGAGGTAAATATTCTGAATCTGTAGCCCAGACTTCACTATTTAGTAGCTGTCTGACCTTAGCTAAAAGTTTTCACTTCTGGGCCTCAATTTATTCACCTTCAAAATGGGGACAATAGTAATCCACGTCTCTTAATGTTGTTCTGAAGAATGAATGACTTTATATATGTGAAGTGCTTTATACACTGTATAAAAATCATAACTATTATTGTATTTCCTCTAACACAAGTAGCCCATATGCAACATTTATACAGAAATGCAGGAGTTTTATGGTTGGTTTTCAAAACATCTTAAAATATCAACTAGAAAAAAAGTATCACATTGGGAAATAGAGATCTAGAATCTAGTTCTGGCTCTATCACTAAATTATTATTGAGTACAGTGAATTTTCGTATGAAGGTGAAATACGAGGTCAGGCAGAAGTAACACCTGCTGGAGTGTGGTCGGTAGGGTAATAATATGGATGTAATAACTTATAGCTTTAATTTAGACATTTCACCTAAAATGTCATAGGGTGTGCTTGAGTGTGATATTGTTATGTTCCAGAATTACATGCTTATGATTTTGTGATCAAACCTTTTGTAACAAAAAGGGGCATTCTTTGTGCTGGACCCTGTATTTTCCTAAGTCCATGGCTACAATGTATATGCTTTTGAATGCTGTATTTACAGAGAGCAAAGACATAAAAGTCTAAGTGATCACAGATGCCAAGTTAATGGCTTTCTAATGAATGAGATGTTCATAAGTGATTCTTCTCCCTAAGGTTGAATAATTCTTTAGCTCAGCAGCATGCATTCATCTTCTTATGTTGTCTTTGCTCTTAAAAAATAATCAGCCAGTACGTCATTAAATGGTGATGGGAAGTGATGGCTTACAAAAATAAGAATATTAGAAAAGCTGGCCAGATGGGGACTGTGTCAACTGTCCCTTCAACTGTGCTATTTTCGCCCTTTTTCAGTGTCCCTGGCTGGATTGTGCTCTATTAAGCATGGCTCCCTCTAAAGAAGCTCACTTCATTCCAACCTGCTTCTAAGTAATATGAGCCAGTGGTCTAGGAAAGACATGAGCAGTCTCACAGTTTACCTAGGAAATGCAATGCATAACCTAGCCTGCCTGCCTTCATTTTCCCACGGACCCTGTGGTTGTCTCTATTTTAATTTTTCACTTAATGCGTCTCCCCTCTCCTGTGCCCAGAGTGGTCTAGGAGGAGCTGGGTTTTGTGCTCTTTAAATGGTCAATACTCAGCATTTAACCAGTGCATGAAAACATTGTTTGCCTTTTGTGAGTACAAGTAGTGAATCAGGTCAAATCCTTCTTCATCCAAGATATGCATTAGTCCTTTTTGGGGGGCATACTGGCCCTTCTGCCTGGAATGATTCCCCCTTTCCATGCATTAATGAGTCATTCTTTACAATTCAACTCAGACATGGCTTTCTCTGAAGAGCTATTCTCTACCTCTTAAATTTTCCCTTCTCTGTTCCACAACGGTATATATTTTACAGAAGTCAAAAGATTTCTTCTATGGCCTTGTTTATACTCTTCGAAATGATCAGAGTATATTTTTTTTACCTTTTAATTAAAAAAAACTTATTTACAAGTTTTGTTTGCTCATAGGATGTGAGCTACTCAAAGAAGATGGAAGTGCCGCCTCAGTCAGTCTTCCTGCAGCCTAGCGCGGACTCTGGCATGTGACAGGCACTCGCTGGGATTCGTGATTGCAGCCGCCTGGCACTAATTTGAATTGCACTGAGTTCAGATTCATAAAAGAAATTCATCTTACTTGGAAGAGTTGTAATATAATTGATAAGGTTAAATGAAATGGGTAAATTACAAAAGGTATACAGTTAACTTTTTACTTTGGAAAGTTTTATAAATGATTTTGACCCTTTTAGCAGAGTTTTGAAAGGTCTTACTGGGACTTTCCTCCTTCTGGTCTTTTCTTCCACTCTGCACGATTAGTGGTCTCCATTTGGTCCCAGAAAGATCAAGATAACAGAAGGGGGTAGGAAAATCATCAATAGTCAACTTCCCATGTCCAAAATAGGATAAAAAGACTAAAGGAAGACAAATATCTTGCAAGCAGGTTTGGGTGTGTGAAAAAAAGAGATTTTCAAATTGAAGTATCTCCCTTTGTATAGCAGAAGTAAATCTTGGAGGTTTGAGCATTAAAGCTTTACTATAAGCAGTGGTGAGAGAGACCTCAGCAAAGGTCGCTTTGTGACCAAAGAGACTTCATGTGAGAAGAGAGATATATACTTAATAGAAAATTCGAGCTTTGATTCTACAGAGTATTTGTCCAAATAAGAGAAAGGAAACCAAACTGGAGACAGTATTAAATGAGAAGAAAATGGTAAATTTAAGTGCCACTTCCATTTCCCTCTGTCATCAACAGAAAGGGGTGTATAGAACAAGACAGAATCTGTTTCACAGAATAAAGTTGCTATTTTATTTATTTTTACATTTTGTGTAACGTCTAATGTTGGCTCCACTGCCCATTGCTTGGGCTAACAACAGCTTTCGAGATGGAAGCATTGCCTAGACCAGATGGGAGCTCTCCACAGCCCTGCTGCCTGACCTTTGTGTGCAAACCACAGTTACGTCATCAGAAAGGCTTCATGAAGGGCCCAGGAGTCCATCCACAGCCCAGATGAAAAAAGGTCAAGGCTGTTGAGCTACAGCCGCAATCTGACTGGTGAAACACTATAGTAACACACTGACATCAAATTTTGGGTGAGAAATTGATCACCCAAGATACTATGCAAACAATTAAGACCACCATGACCATCAAGCCTTTTCCAACAGAGGTGTGTGATAAACGTTGGGCTCAAGACTATTATGGGCTTCCCCCACCCCTAAATCTTGGCTTCTCGAAAATCTTAAGGAACTCAAGGTAATTAAATAAGGATTTCCTCAAGAATCTGGAAAGAGGTGTCTTCTAGTTAGTGGAGCATTCCATTTAATATATACCGCTGATAAGGCTTTTTGGTTATCCAAGAATTAGAAATTCTATGTATTGGTTAAGGTTGTCCAGAGAAACAGAACCGATAAAGGGATTCATTACAAGGAGTCGTCTCACACAGTGATGGCGGCCAAGAAGTCCCATGGTCTGCTGTCTACAATTTACGCAAATTGTAGACAGCAGACCATGTAGGAAAGCCCCAGGGGGTAGCTGCAGTCCAAGTCTGCAGGCCTGAGAACCATGAGAACTGATGATGTAAATTCCAGGCAGAGGGCAGGAGAGGAACAATGATTCATCTCAGCAGTCAGGCAGGAAGAATTCTCCCTTCCTCTGCCTTGTCGTTCTCTCCAGGCCCTCAACAGATCTGATGCACACCTACACTGGCCAGGGCAATCTGCTTGACTCAGTCTACCCATTCAAATGCTAACCTCCTCCTCAACAGATTGAAGTTGAAATAATATTTAGCCAGATCTAGGCACCCTGTGGCTCAGTCAAACTGACACATCAAATTAACCATCACATGCTATGTGCTAATTCTTTGAAAATGATTAACCTTATGGGCGTAAGTATGAGAAAGGCTGGCTATGCTGTCTGCTTTCAAATTGCTCTCAGGTCTAATCTTTTATTGTCACTTCAAGTAGACCAACCTCCAGAAGGAATGTTTTTCTCCAAAATTACCTGATAGGTTAATTCAGCGACAGCTCTCAGATTCTTGTTTCCAGTGACAGTCTGAGAGGAGGCAGGATTTCTTGCTGTCAGATCGGCATATGCCTTAAGTCTTCTATACTTGAAGCATTGGCTTCCCATGCTAACTCAGCACACGTTTCTAATCTGTTTGCTGCCTTGTACTGTGAAAGCAGAAGTTTCATCAACCCAGCGTGATTCCCAAGAATGGTGGGTTTTTTTCTCAGATAAAGATGCCACTTTGCACCAGAAAAGCAGGCAAGCCTAGAGTCATAGACCCAATAACAGCTTTGTCTCTGCCATTTACTTTGAACACAATCCTGACCATTATTTTCCTCATCAGAAATATTGGAAGATAGCCAACGTAATATCTAAAGCTTCCTACATGCTCTAAAATTCAATTACGTAGGTGCCATAATTGTTGTGGTGGTTGTTTTAAGGGAAAAAATGAGCACACTAACAGTGGCACTGGATGAAGAGTGGAGAAAAAAAGTAAGATAAAGTGGTTGCCACTATCTCTGAGACTAGTAGGGTAGTTGGGTATTTGAACCATTAACCACAATATCCTGTGATGAATGCTAATTAAGGGATATATTTGATCTCACATTTCACACCATCATATTAGCAAACCCAGGTTACTGCCAAATAAGTACCTGAGGTTATGAGCTCTTTTAAGGACACAGATAACAGGTTCTCCTGAAAGAGACCCATGACCTTTGCTTTAGGATATCATCACAAGGTTCTAACACCCTGCACTAAACAATATGTCTCAAAAAAAATGTAGGAGAACAAAAGGAAACAAGAAAATCAAGACTTCTAAGGAAGGGAAGAGGGCCTCATTGCCAAAGGCCATGAATTAATTTTTTTGTATTCCTTTTACCTAATACAGAGCCTAGCACATTACAGGTACTCATGTACATGTTCACTTATTCATTCAGTTGTTCAACTCGTACCTGTTCCAAATGTTTTGTTGGATCCTGGGACATAATGATGAATAAAGCATGCAACATCCTTGTCTTCAAAATAAGGGAGAGTGAACAGTAGAGTAGTAAACCCGCAGATAATCTAATTTTGCTAAATCACCTGAAAGAAATGCATGTTGATGTGATGATGAGTATGAGGAGGTATAGTGCATGACATAGAGTGGCTGAGGACATCTCTCTGTGAGGCCTGATGAGGAGACAATGCGAAGGCCCTGGACAGACTTTCTTGGTGAACAAAAGAAGGGGCAAGGAGACCAGACTGGCAGGATCACATCTGCCGAAGGGGACGATGGGACAGCAAGTGTTTGCAGGTGGGAGGTGGTGGTAGATGAAGCATGTGTTGTCAGGCCGCAGCCTGATAACATGAGATAATTTTAGATTTTCTGATACTATGGCTGCTAGGGATAAGGAACTAGGAGGTACGGGGGATTATGCCTAAATTTAGTGAAAATGAACAGGAAGGAAAAAAGGCTGAAAGGCAAGAAGGAAGATAAAGAAGGAAAGAGAAATGATGGATTCATTGAAGTGCTGACCTGTATTTCTGCACTAGACACAGGAAAATGTGTCTGGTTTTCTAGAGTCTGAAACCTAAAATGTTAGGCTGAATTTGAAGACAAGTCAAAGTGGAACAAAAGAGAAAAACACTCCATTAGAATATAGGTTCTAAAAGAAGTAACAACCCATTTTGACAGCAATAGAGGTATACCTAATTTAGGCAGTTAATCATTCCCTGTCTGGTTCCACAGGGATGGAAAGTGAAGATTTATCTTGAAAGATGAGGAGGATTCTCCAGATGACAAGGTAGAGAAGCACCTTTCAGACAAGGAGAACAGTATGTGCTAATGGCATGAAAGCTTGCTACACACATACCAGTGTCTCCAAGCAGTTAAGCAAAACTAGAGGTTAGAGTTAAGGAGAAGTGTTGAGTGATTGGATGGGATAGTCGGGCAACGTCTGATCAAGCAATGTTTCATATGCCGAAAAAGTGTTTGCCCCATTTTACGTATCTGAGATGTTTCTGCAGCCAACTGGAAATCATTTTCACTGGATGTGAGTCTGCTTTCCTTATCCCAGGCAAAGCTTGAATGTCATTATAGAAGGAGCTTTGAAATTCAAAGAGCAACATGACCTCCCACTTCATATTCTTCTTGTCCTGCCCCTGCCCACTCCAATAAAATACACAATTCTTAGAGGCAATATTAACAAGGATTAATGACGATTCAACAATTGTCTTAGAGAAGTTGAGAAAAGTATTAAGCAATGCCCTGAAATACAAGTTTTGACCACTAGCTTCTCCCTCTCTCTCAAAAATACATAGTCAATTTTGGTATTTCCTTCTAAGCAGCTAAGAAGGGGAGACATATTAGATCTCTATTCTAACTACTTTACCAAATGATGTGCAGTTTAGGGTGTGAGATGCACTTCTGTGCTACCTGAGGATTAGGGTCTAAAAGACTTGAAGGTTCATGGAAATGGTCTAGCAGGAGCTACTTCTGTTGGCCTTTCACCAACACGTTTCTCACCATACAACCCCCAAACCTCTACTGCTTAGTTATGTGCAATTCCACTGGGGAATAAAGTGTAGATCATGATAGTTGTAATTTGGTTTAATACTGTAGGCTAATAGGTTGCAAAGAGCTTGAATAGACCTTTGGAGATCTAGGTATCATCCTGGTACAGACATGTACTAACCCTAAGTCTTTCCATCTTTGCTAGAAAGGATTTGTTACTGCAAGTTCCCAGTGATAAATAGGCAGATGCGTCAGATGTCCTGATGTTTTCTGTCCTGCACAAAGGGCTGATGGACACATTTGGTCTATGGAAATGTGTCTTAATTCAAGTACCATCCTATAAATAATGCTTCAGCAATTACGAAGCATTTTCATTCTGCAGGTGAAAATTGGGGAGTGCTGACCTACTATGTGCCAGGTTCAAGTGTATATGAAGAGGAATAGAGCATAGAAAGCTGAGGTTTAACTTTCTAGTCCATAATCAGGAAGAACTGCATTCTTCCTGCCTTTGAGCTTTGTAACTATGGGTAAGCTAACTTTCACAGCCTAATTTTTGTACATGAAAATTAATGATAATAATAAACCATACTTCATAGGATTTTGTGAACATTTAAGGAGATAGTATAAAGTGCTTAACGTAGTAAAGAGTCTATATATTTTTGCTACTTCATTATATTCAGGGGACATCATAACTATGAAGGGATGATGACGGTGATAATGGTGAGGATGATGATGGTGATTCTCACTTCACATATCAAGAAACAGTGTCAGGGACGCTCTGTGACTTGGCTAAAGTCATAAAAGTCCTGCAGCCTTGGGTCTGGCTTCAAAGCTCCAAACTTTATCTTGTTTCGAGGCTTGGTGGGACCTGGTGAGGGGGTTGGGGCAGGGTGTTCCTATGGAAAGACACTTGTCAGTGCCCATAAGAATTTGCATTACAGAACATTTTAAAAGTGAATCTGAGAAGAAAGAATTTCTAACTCTTTTACTTCCATTTTTGTCCTGGTGAAAAGGCAAGTGTGTGTTACAAACTCAGCTTACAAGCATTTGACAGGAGGAACGCCTTTACTATTTGAGTTACTAATGGGACAGCAAACAGTTCCTGTAATTTACTTTGTAGTTTGATAATGTCTTGGCTCAGAGAGTCACACAAACCTTTCCAAACATTAACTTATTTCCCCCACCCAATGCTCCTAAGGGGTCAGAGAATGGTAGCATTCCCTTTGTGCTATGGGTGAAAAAGTGGGGATCTAAGAAAGTTATGCTTCTTATCAAGGTCACCACACAAGCACATGTGCTGCCCAATCCACTGTTCCCAGCTACAAACACTCTTAAAACCCACACGGGGAAATTTAACCAGGATATTTTCCATGCTGGCTTGGAACTGCCACAACACTTCACTTGGGTTACTTTTCTACCCCGTCAAGCAAGGTCTTGAACAAATAAAACAAGGATATAGTGCATTCTGGCTTCTTCAGGACTGCAAAGCTAATAGAGGTGAATGAATAGAAGTACACCTACATGCAAAATGTATTAGTTGCATGCAAACATTACTTATCACATGAAGAGGGAGAGGTGGAGGTTGATTTATTTGTTTTAAAAGTTAGACAGAACACTGTAAGGAAAATGTACACACAGGAGAACCAGATTTCAGGACCTCATGTGAATATTGGGAACAGCTAGACTCCTCTGGTTACGAACCAACATTTACTGAGCTCCAGGCACTAGCTCAGAAGCTTTTGCCTGTGTGATCTCATTTAGGCATCACACCGTCCCCCGTTTCCATGCAACATCATGCTCATTGTTAAGGTGGAGGAGGCTGAAACACTGGATAGAAGGCTGCTTTTACATCCTTATTCAAAAGTCACCTTCCCAATAAGTCCTTCTCTTCCAGGCCACCCTATCCAAAACCATGGTCTTTTGATACTCATGTTTCTTTTTCCTGCCAACCAATTAATTAATTATCAGCTCATCACATCTTGTTTATTATTTAGCTCCTTCTGTGAGAATGCCCTCTCCATCATGGCAGGAAGCTTTGGCTAATTCATTGCTGTGTCCCTCATGCCTAGAAGACAGTGACCAGTGCACAACAAAGCTCAACACACAACTACTGAATGAATGAATGAATGAATTAGTGCATTCATGTTCCCTTGAAAGCTCATAGCTCTTTTAGCAGCATATAATTACAGTTGCAATTTTACATTTATGTTTCAATCTCAACCCTTTTTCTCCATGCAGACTTTCATTACTTCATTTAGTAATGAAAGACTTAGACATTATAGATTCTACTTGGATTACTTCCACTTAACTGGTCTCTTCACCTCCACATTTATGTTCCCTATAGTGAGATTAAAAATAGGGTTGAAGAATAATTATTGAATTAATGAATGAAGGCATTCATTCATTACAAATGCATATGTAAGCATAGTATTTGTGAACATATACACATATATACTTACATATGTATAGAATGCTAACAAATTAAGTATAAACATTAATATATACTTAAAAGTCCATGAGTATTATGAATGTACTTAATTGTTTATTGTCCACACCTTCCAAACTAGAATGTTGTAAGGGCTGTGCGAACAGGAGTTTTGCTGGCTGGGTTGGCTGCTGTATGCCCTGAACTTAAAACAGTGTCTGGTACATAGAGTCTCTCAAAACTCATTTGCTGAAGAAATGAAAAGAAAAAGTGAAGAAGGAAGCAAAGTCAAACACTTGTACCCACTGCATTTTATATACATTTTTACATCCATGTTATATATGAAATGTCTTTCTCTGAGGTTTTTAAAATGTATTCATTAATTATGCATGTAGTGTCCCAAGTTCCTCACCCTGGAGGAAGGAGAGGATAACCAGCTTTACAAATGGTAAGATACACAGAATGTCTGACAGCATAGTCTACAGACTGCTATCACCTCTTTCTCAACCTCCTCCTCCCCATTTCGGTATGATAAAAATGGGCTGTTACTGAGTAGCAGCTTAAATGACCGCAGGACTGCTCCCTCTCTTCATTTGCAGCTGAGGAACCTCTCTAATTCATCTTCTCCGGTCAGCTTCTGTTGGCATCTGACTTTGAGATCCCTTTTTCAATTTCAAATGCTTGAGATCCCTCAAAAAGTTAACGCGCTTTTTTCTTATTGCATTATGGCTAATTTTATAGATGCCTGATCCCTTTCATTAGCCCACAGGCTACTGAGGTTTATCATATCCCCAAATCTTAGCACATGCTTGGGATGAAGTAGATAGCTTCCACATGCATTTTGAAAGAGAAGAAATTAAGGCGTCATAATCTTGATTTTATTTTAATTTAATTGTATTTTTTTTTGCCACTGCAGACAAGAATGAGCAGAAAGCTCTTTTGCAGGTAGATGCATTGACCAAGGCAATGTGTAATTGTGAGATGAGTGGAACAGAAATTCAGGAGGAGGAGGAGGGGAAGGAGAAGAAGAAGGAGGAGAAGGAGGAGAAGGAGGAAGTGGGGGAGTGGAAGAAGGAGAAGGGGAGGAGAATTAACAAACAGCAATCTGTGGCCAGCTAGTGTAGGGCAAATAAATGACCCTGAAGTCACTATATGGTTTAATTGATGGTGATGACGAGCATGTTCACCCATCAAGGCAAGATTTAATTTACTTGATGGTGTTTACATCATAGCTTTATAAGGTCAAGAAGCATGCAAGACATAATAGAGGAAATAATACATGCAATAATAAAATACTATATATTCAGCACTTAAGGGACTGAATACAAAGTTATTGGCATGATATGGCCCCACAAAATCACTTATTTCTAGAAAACTGGGTTTTTACTGTAAATTTGGAATATTTGAAAACTTGCCAACTATTCATATTTCTAATTGCCTACTATAATTCTTTAAAAACCGAGAATCTTTTTCTCTGAATTTAATACCATTAATGAGAACTTATTGAGTGTTGGAATTTTTAAAAAATATCTTTTTCTGTAAGGGTATAGTACATGTCAGGGGAAAATGAAAGTTCTTAGCAGAGAGCAAAATACTTAGAAATTGTCTTGCAATACCAAGTATTTGAGAAAACCATCTAAGTCTCTGTCTAGTTCTCTCACTTTCTCCTTATTTCTCTTTTATCCTTCTTTACTAGGTGTTCTGCTCCCTAACTCTATTTAAATTTGTATATCAAGAATGAAGCAAATTATACTCCACTCCATCTTGCCTTGTAGTTGAAACAGTAGGAGATCTATACTGTGAGTCTGTTGACATATATTGCTACAAACACCGCTACAGGAGCCACTCTGGTATCCTTGATTCACTTTCAGACAGGAAGTGATAGAATTACACTCACAGCTCTCTGCCATCCAACTCAACCTAGTTTTATGCTGATGATTCTGAAGGCCTGATACTGATCACTGATAACACTGTATACCCTGAAATCCGGTTTATTGTGATAGCTAGGAAACCTTGCCTGTAAAGGGGCTCAGAGACTATGCTCAAGTCTTCATTGTAGCTTTTATCAGGGGAATTGTCAGACAAGGCTTGGGCCTTGGAAATGTGAATCTCATTGAAATGCAAAGATGGGGGTGGAATAAATTCCAGAGGAAATTTGCATACAATCTGTAGCTTCACTCACTTGTTCCACTCCATGGAAACACCTTCAAGAATATGTGAAAAGCTGAGGTGAGTTTGAAGATGGGTGGCAGCTAGTATGTGTGAGAAGAGATGAAATTAGAGGAGACAAGGCACAGGAAGTTAAAGTAGTAATAGTAATAATAATAATAATAATAATAATGTTCATTTTTATGTTCTGAGAATGGTGCAGACATAAAGCCAAAAACTTTATATACAGTATCTCATTCACTGATCTCAACAGCCCTATATGGCAAGTGTTATTATCAGTCCTATTTTATAGATGATAGAACTAAGTCTTAGGTAAGTTTAGTATTTGATTAAATTTGTCAACTATTAAATGACAGAGCCTGAAAATGTAATCATGCTTTTCCAACTCCTAATTCTGTGTTCTTAACCATGATAAACCAGCTTTGTGCCTTTACCAAACTGCTAGCGGGAGCCCAGGAAATCAGTCTCAAGACAGACCCAACACCCTCCTTCCAACACCCCTCTAGCTCTGTCCTCCTCCAGGCTGCTGCTGCGAGAACAAGACATAAGAGGAGCTAGATCACCGTGTGGCTTTTTTCAATCACCTTATGGACTTGGGGGCACACAAAAATAACTTTCCTCCCATCTTCTAAGTTCTTCTAGCTGAGCTAATAATCCAGTTAGCATGGGATAGATTAACAGGAGAAAATGTCCAAAATTGATGACAGATGCATATTCGGGGGTGCTATAAACTGGAAGACCCAGAGACACATTGGACAGTTGAAGTGTGTATGCCATTCTGGACTGAAAAGAAGGGGTACCAGCCCTGGGATTTCAAGGAGAAAGAAGGTAATTTACAGGTAGATGAGAAAGAGCAAGCAGATGATAAACAAATTCTTGCTTGTGCAACCCAGAAATAATGGGACACACAAAGAAATCTAGAAAACAGATTTTTTTTCTTGGATCCACACATTTGCTACACTTAATTCAAATAGGCTAACATGAATAATGGATTGTGAATATGCTAAGATTTCCTTTTTGAAGCAGGTACTTCTATTGGAATTTCTTCAGGCAGGTAAGGGAGAAGGCAAAAGGTTCTTTATGAGTCTTTTGTTTTTTAATAACCAACTTAAATTGGTATTCCAAAAGGCACTTCTTGCGGTGGCAAAACTTTGGTCCCCTCAGGACCTACCAAATATTGGTGTAGTTTCCATTTTCTCCTTCATGGAATGTGTAGAGGGCTCACAAAGTCAATGTGTCATTCGTCATAAGAAAACTGGGAGCCTGGATGAGACACCTGCTTGGAGATCTTCAAAAATGAAAACAAAAATTATGAAAAAAGTGACTGACCACTCATTCTGTTGACCACTCTACTTGAGATAGATAGATACATACACACACACACACACACACACACATACACATACATGACAGACATACATGTATGGGTATGTTTCATTACAAACTACACACAGACCAATGATGAAGGTGTTCATTTCCTTTCAGAAAAAAGTACTGAATCTCAGAGGTTAGGAAACTCACCCCAGGATACAGACTCGGTGAGCGACACATCTCGTGGTTTGGGACATGTCGTAGAACTTTCCTTAGCTTTACCTAATCCCTCTGAAAAGTGAGGATAACGCCTGGTACCACGAATCGGTGAAATTATGCCCCCGAGGCTTTCTCTGAGCCTGGCACAAAGCAGTGCTCATGACATGCATGCTGAAGGAAATCTGGCCCCACCAACTGCCCAATGCCATCTTCACATGGATGGGCACTGGAGGAGTTAAAGAGCAATGTTCTGCTACCCACTGTGTAATTTGGGAGCTGCTGTAAAGGTGCCAGTATGCTCTATTGGAACAAATGATCTTTGACACAGCAGAAGTAGAATACTGCATGCCACCTTAGTAATGCTTTAATTGAACTACAATTACATCGCCAGTTGGCATAGGCCCTTTGAAGTCCAGACGTCACCACCCTGCCTCGTGAGAACGTGCACCGTTACCACGAGCATAATTGTTGGAGCAAATGACACCTTCCCAGCAGCAGCTATTTCAGCAGGTAGTGAAAATAATTAGGAGAAGATTTTGATCTTGCTGACTTAGGGTGAAAAGCAGGATATCAAGGGAGATATGAATACAGAGACAATCAAGTCCTATTAAAGTCTACCATGAAAGCTCCCTTTAATAGAAGGGACAAAAAAAAACAGTAAAAACAAAGCTATTTTCAGTATGAAGAGAAAAAAGTGCTATCCTTTGATCCTTGACATAATATGACAGGTAAACAAAGCACTTAGACAAATCACCCTGTATGGTAATTTTCTTTCCTGTTTGAAATTTTGTATGCGACACCTACATTGCAATTGTTTTAAAAAGTTCATTCACTTTGTTCATTCAACAAACATTTACTAAGTGCCTAACATGCACCAGGCACTATATTACACTATGGACCTTTGCACTCAACTGTCTGTAGTGTACTGAGGAAAATGGAAATGTTTTTTCAGGTAATTACAGTACGGTGTGTTAAGCATCAAATCAGGTAAGCAAAGATGGCTTTGAAGCAAGGAAGGGGAGAACTATAATAGACCCATACGAGAATGCATGATGAGGTCAGAGGAGGCTTCCTGGTGGAGGAGGCGTTTGATCAAATGATCAAATAGGATCCGGTGTGTTAATGGAGAAAGGTTGCTTCCTGTAGGGCAAAGAACTTACAGAAAGGCACAGAAGCATAAGGAAGCTCAGGGCTCAATTCACTGCTACCTTAGTGTAGGCGGTACTGTGAGAAATTACCATAAATGGGGCCAGAACCCCATTTGCTCTGCTGAAAGGTTTGTCCGTCAGCCTAAGGGAAATGAGAAATCTTTGAGTGGGATTTTTAGAATAAAATTTGTATCTTTGAAGATCCCCACATTGTGTAATGATTGGATTGAAGAGGGGTGACTGTGAAGGCAGCTCTTTAGCTAGGAAGCTATTGTAATCACCAGGAGAGAATTCCAAACACTCGTGACTAAGATAGTGGCAACACCTGTGGGCATGGGCGATGAGGTTAGAGAAACATCTTCCTAGAGGCTAAATTCAGAGTAGAATTAACTGGTATCTAAGATTATATTTTAAGAACAAATAGAGGATTGTATTTAATAGGAATAGTAAATAAGACCACATAGGCTTAATCTATAGGACATGTGTGTCCTTGAAAAAATTCTTTATGTAGATTAGATTTTCACAAAGTAAATAACATTTGAATATGTCAAAGGAGCTTATTACTTAAAATACTCTTATTCTAACTGATTGGATATTAATAACAGCTCTCTAAGTCATTTACTTAATTTTAATTTTCATTTTTTGGTTCAGCTCAAAGCTTGTTTTGTATGCCTTTGCCACCAATTCAATGTGTGTGGTCAGATGATACACAGTTTTAACAACGTTTTTGTTAAGTTTAGTTGTTTACCTGTAACCTCAAGTTAACATGAATGATCAGTTTATGATTAAAAGATCTTTTTGTTAGTGTCGCAGGTTCGATTCCCAGTCAGGGTACATGCCTGGGCTGCAAGCCATGACCCTCAGCAACCGCATATTGATGTTTCTCTCTCTCTCTCTTTCTCCCTCCCTTCCCTCTCTAAAAATAAATAAATAAAATCTTTAAAAAATAAAGGTCTTTTTGTGAATGATGTGAAATGTGGCTTTGATGGACTTACAGATGAATGGATGCACAAATAGAAAATAAGTAGAAATAAGTAGGTAAATACAGAAATACAGAATTTATAGGCTCTTACACTTTCAATAAATTGAAAAATGTAATGTCATGTAAGGAAACGGAGGATCAGAATTGAATAACTGAGCCACAGAAACTGGCCATAAATGAATCAGAATTCAGATTACCTTATAAACTATTTAAAACCTCTTACCCACATCATACTGATAGTAGATAGATTTAGATAGATAATAAAGATACTAAAGTTAAGATAGTTCTAGAGAGAACCAACATAATAGCAAAAGAAAAGTTAAATAAAGAGAATGGTAGTTCCATCCATATTCCACAAAAAAAGGCTAATTTAAAAATTTGAAAAGAAAATGGCTTCACATCTAAAAATGAGACTACCAGGTACTACACATACATTGTTTTATTTTCTCTTCATAATCAATGTAACAAGTAGATATTTCTTTTTGACAGATGAGAACATTGGGATTTAAAGAACTTAAATAACATGCCCAGCATCATCCACTTCTAAAAGTTGCAGGAAGACGTGAACCCTAAGTCTTCACAATCCCTATGACCATTTCTGAGGGCGGGGTTCTGTAAGCCAGCAGTTGTTATTCGATCAGAAGACTCCCCAGGAATGCCTTCTGATTGTCTTCATGGAGTCAGTTTGAACTGCTCTCCCGGGAGCGACTGGGTGAGTCCCTGAAGAGTTTCTTGTTGAACACTTTGTAGATAACAGATCTTTTTTCCTTAATAATTCCAAACGCAATGTTTTAAAGACCTAAAAGCCATGCATAGACATTTGTTGCAATCTCTCAGTTATTTCATTATGTTCCCATGAAGGAATACAAGAAGAAAACAGACTGGGTCAGACCAGTGGTCCATTCTGCCCAGCGTACAGCACTCATGCTGGCAGGAAAGGATCATTTGTCATTTGCACTCTGTGATGTCAATTTCAAAGAATTCCACAACTGCCCAAGCAGGTCAAACTTGTCCTAATTACATATTGTAACTCAGCCATTCATCATCTTAGCACAATCCTTTAGAATGTATTGATATAGATTTATGCAGATTATATTCACTTAAGCATCTGCTAACTCAAAAACATTTATTGAGTGCCTTTTGTGTGTCAAACAACTTCCAAGGTATAATGGATCCAGAGGTGATTAAGACCTATTGCCCTTCAAAAGCTCAAGTAAACAGATGACTGCTGTGTAATTATAGAGAGGTTACAATGGAGGATAGTAGAAAACACTATAAAGAATTACAGTATGGGGGTTGTGTTTCCCTTTTGCGGGTAGATTGGTTCAGGTACCATGACCCCTTTATGCCAGGTCCCAGAACAAACACACAGAAAGCAGATATACACTGAATTCGCCTTTGGAGCCAAGGCCAGCAGACACACACTCTAAAACAGGGTCACTTTGCAAAGTCCAGCCTGGATCTGCCATATGCAGTCAAATCCCATGACTGACTATGAAAATAAATGCTTGCTGTTTATAAGTATTTTGTTTGGGTTGTTTTTCTTCTATGTAACATTTTTATAATAATCAACTAATACCAAACATATGGCCCTAGCAGATGAACAATGTTCAGAAACTGGTAGATCTAACTCTTCTTACCCTTTTTCTCCCAGCGTCAAGGATCCATGGAAAATGGAATGCGTGTGTAAGTGAATGTGTCTACACCGTATTTAAACAAAATACTCTACTGTTTCATCACCAAAGAGAATTCACCTCCCCACTACAGGAAGGGAAACTAAGATACAGAAATTTACTGTAGTGCCTAAAATCTATTCATTAAATATTAAATGAAGTATATAAAACATACAGGATCAAGTGTCATTTATAAAAACGGTTGCCTAACTTGCGAGGAAAGCTCAATAAAGATTTTAGTTTTCTCACAAAAGAGAATGAATACTGAGAAGATGAAATATGCTAGCTTTTCTTCAGAGGCAGGTCTAGGTAAAAAAAAGGCGCCTATGATTCTTAGGAGAGCCTTCACACCTACAACCTGGACAAGTAACTAACCTAGTTTCTATTTATGGAAGCTGTAAAGAGGAAATTCTTGCAGCCCTTTCTAAGAGATAAAAAGAGCCTGATGTGATTGCTGGGCTACTTTTTACTTTTACTATGGGGAGAAACTCAAGCATATTGCAAGCAAACTCTACCAAAATTGAACTTTGAATTTTGTTTACAGAGTCCACATAAGATGGTCTGGTATTTGAGCACCTCAGTTTTTATGTGCTATCACATTATAGGCTTTAAAGAAAAGGACACATGAAGACATGTGCATACCAATAAAGCAGTCACCCTCCATTCCTCATAACCCAAATCCCCCGACAACCACTAATCTGATTTCTATCTCTATGGATTTACTTATTCTGGATATTCCATTCAAATGGACAGTTACACTTTTCAGTCCTGCTACAAGTAGGTGTTGACAGCTTATTCTGTGGCAACCAAAGACTTGACACATGGCCCAGATTATGAGAGAAACAAGGGAAGAAAATTAGCCTTCACTGATGGTCAACTATGATATTTCTTTTCTATGTTGTTAATCTTCACAACACTTCCCTTGGGTAAACAGAATCTTTTGTATTTTAAAAGTTGAGAAAATATAGTCTTGGAATGGTGCCTTATGGTAGGTTTTCTGGAAAAAGACTCTGCCACAGAGTTTTGTATGCAAGTCTTTTAGGAAGTATACATGGGTACCACAACTGTAAGGAGTAGATGCGAGCAGACTGGACAGAGAAGTTGATGGCATTACCATAGAGACCTCAACTGATCTGCAAGGAGTCTGAAATTTTCTCAGATTGAGACCAGGGGCTGGGATAAATCCGAATAACTACTTTAATAAAAATTATTTTATTCATTCCTTAAAAAATCAAGTAGGAAGAATGAACTCATTGATTTCCTGTATTTGCTTTTTCATTGATTGATTCATTCACAGACACTTAAAGGGCCCCTACTATGTGCCAGAATCTACTCTAGGTGCTGTGTAAATGCTGAGTATTTATTAAGGGTACATTTGCTCTCTGAGGATCTTGCAATCCAGCCTTGTCAATGGCTAAGTAAATGAGGTCTTTGAAAACCACATATATATACACACACATGCACATTATAAAACACCAAATTAAAACACAGAAGGACCTAATCTGCAAACAAATTTTCCCTCAAGGCTACAGGAAATCCCCAAGGGACAGGAAGACACTTGTATAGACCCAAGTATTCCCTTCTCCCTTGAAAACCACTTTTTGTGGGTAGAACTAATTAAAGAGTATACTTTTCTGTTTCATCTCTCAGTTTGATGGATTTGGCTCTGCACAGAGGACAGTGTCTGGCTTGGATTGTTTCTGAATTTGCCTTTGCAGCAACTGTAATCTCTAGACTCTTCTCCCTGCCACAGTGGGGAAAATGTTTTTAGTAGGAATAATAATACCTTAAATGAAGTGACTAAAGAAAGTAGATTGGAAAGTAAATATTGAGCTAAATAAAAATGTCATAATAGGTAAGAAATGCTGCCAGTATTTTTCCAGTGGGACCCTTAGCCCACTATCCATCAATATTTTGGGCTTAAAGTAGACAATGTAATTAAAATGATACCATTTGCTGAGACCTCCATGGACATAAAAGAGCACAGTCCTGGCTTCAGAGCATCGTTGTCAGCAGAATAATGTGAACCCAGTATCAACAACTAAGGTAATAAAGACAAGGTGAGGTTTCTTTTCAAAGTCAACCAATTTGAAACAGATAATAATGCCCAAACAGCATGTCAACCTCTGAATCTGTTGTTATATTCCAAGAAGACACATGTGGAGTCTACTACTCTACACACTGTACTGCTTTATGAAATGAGAGTAAAAAAAGTACAACTTTGGGTTAAGAGAAAAAGAGGTATTGACATTTAAAGTGTTTCAAACTGAGGTTGAGTTATGCTAATCTAATTTCTTAGAAACACTCAAATCAACAAACTCATTGCTAAAAGAGAGTAAAAAAATATAAACCCTCTGAAAACTAGGAATAGGTCTTTCATGAACTAATTTGTTTGTTTGTATTATTATATGCCAGACACTTTCCAGGAACAGGTATTGAAGTAAAAAATACAAGAAAAATTTTCTTTTTATTTTCTTGGAACTCTTTCAAATAGAGAAGGAAATAAAATTATCAAGTGTAAAATAAATAATGCCAATATAATATTGAAGACTGATAGGGCTATACAAAATTAAAACACAGACATAATATAGAGCAGCAATTTTTAAACTTTTTCATCTCATGGCACACATACAATAATTACTGAAATTCTGCAGCACTCCAAAAAATATATTTTTTCTTGATCTGATAAAAAATAGATATCATAATTTTGATTCATTCATACCAGACAACTATTGTTGTGTTGGCTGTTGTCATTTTTTTATTTGACAATCTAAGGGAAAAGAAGTCAGTGCCCCTGACTAAATAGCCAGGTGTTGCATGTTTTAAAAATTCTTGTGGTGCCCCAGTTGAAAATCACTGATATAGTGGAAAATATATAGCAGGACTAAGGATTTCAGATGGAGTAGTAGATGTTGGCTTCTCATAAAAGGAACAATTTGAAGGAAGAAAGGGAGCCTTTTAGGGGAATATGTGGAGATCAGGTACTCCAAGAAGATGAAACAGTACAAAAATCCCAAGGTGGAAACAAGTTTGGGATAAATGAGAATATTCTGGCAAGCTAGGTTATGATCTATCACAAGGCTCTATGTCCTGGTATATGGTCTCCTAGTTGCCTGTTCCTAATCCACCCAGAGACACTGGATGCAATCCTGGGAGGTCCAGGAGTTTAGTGAGCAAGAGTGAGAATGGCAGGAGATGTAGCTGGCAAAGCTAAACCATGTCATTGCAAATGCAATGCACCTAGAGTCAGGCATCTGGATTCTGATATGGCCACTG
This sequence comes from Phyllostomus hastatus, assembly GCF_019186645.2. NCBI lineage: Eukaryota > Metazoa > Chordata > Mammalia > Chiroptera > Phyllostomidae > Phyllostomus > Phyllostomus hastatus. Next base: position 41,869,731 of record NW_025334017.1, on the reverse strand, counting down.
AGGACGGAGTGATCTGTAGCCAGTTGCTGCTTTACTTAGAGCTTCCACACCTTCTCTACAAAGCAAAGACACTGCATCTGATGCTCCATAATGCCCTGTTTCCCCATACTCTTCACAATTCTGTGAACCTACTATTTAAAGTTCAGTTTAAATAGGGTGGCTTAGAACTTCAGACCTTGGAGATGTCAGTGGTTAATTCCATCGTATAATGCTTCGCTTTGTTTGTTTAGGTTAAAATAATTAAATCTCCAAAGGGGATAGGTTTGAGGGTGGGAGGCAGGGATGGGTGGGGAGGGGAACAGGCTGGGATGAAAATGGAGACAACTATACTTGAACAACAATAAACAAAAAAAAAAAAGGAAAAAAAAGCCCTAACTGTAGTTTATTTGGAAGTACAGAAAATTGGTACCAAATTTAACCATTAAGTTGTAATGGACAGTTGCAAGCAAATGGTGCCAAACTGTATAACTTTTAAAAATTAATATGAATTTGTTGTGAACTGTATAAAAATTCATTATTCTTCCATTTCTCCCAAAAGCTCTACAAAGTCCGTTATGCACCATTCCGAATTCTCCTTTACTTGTCTGATCACATTTCCTCCAAATCAATGAAAACGTCAGCAGGAGGACAGGGTTCCATGTCTGTGGCTCTATCTCCAATCATGATTGTTTCCTTAAAATGAAATTTTTCCTTTAAAAGTTTAACAACTTTGCCTTTCCCACCAGATTTAGCTGTTGGCTGCATCCTATGAAAACCTGCATACTCACCATGAAAGTAGAATTTCAGGCTATTGGCCAATACATTGGTGGGTGGGATATTAAGTTTTGAAGCACCATGTTCTACAATGCTCCTAAATCCACCAGCTGTTAGGAAAACCTGAACATTCCACTCTTGTAGGTGACTTACCAGCTCCCTTTTGCCAGGGGTCAGGTGTGGAGGGTGCTCTATGATGAGCCTCTGGACCTGTTCCCTGGAGAGCTGGATCAGTACTAGGCACTCTGTGAGGGCAGCCTTGAAAGGCACTGCCCCACTCATAGCTGACTTTATCATTTCTGACACAGCATCCTCAACTCCACAGATTTTGGCCAGCATAACAATGCCTTCTTCTCTGATGACTGTGCTGTCAACATCAAAGCAGACTGTATCCACTGAACAGAAAACTTCCTCACTTCTGAGTGGAAGACAATCCTTAGAAGAATGTCCTCCCCATACAGAGGGCCCAGAGACATATGAAAGGATGTTCAGCAACACTAACCATTAGAGAGATGCAAATTAAAACCACAATGAAACACCACTTCATACCAGTCAGAATAGCCATCATAAATAAATCAACAAACAACAAGTGCTGGCCAGGGTGTGGAGAAAAGGGAACCCTGGTACACTGTTGGTGGGAATGCAGACTGGTGCAGCCACTGTGGAAAACAGAATGGACTTTCCTCAAAAAACTGAAAATGGAACTGCCATTTGACCTGATAATTCCACTGCTGGGATTGTACCCTAAGAGTCCTGAAATATCAATTCAGAAGAATCTATGCACCCCAATGTGCATAGCAGCACAATTTACAATAGCCAGGTGTTGGAAGCAAACTAAATGCCCATCAGTAAGTGAATGGATCAAAAAACTATGGTATGTTTACACAATGGAATTCTATGCAGCAGAAAGAAAGAAGGAGCTCCTACCCTTCATGACAGCATGGATGGAACTGGAGAGCATTATGCTAAGTGAAATAAGTGAGGAGGTAAAAGACAAATACAATATGATCTCACCTCTAAGTGGAACTAATCAATAAAACAAACAAGCAAGCAAAATATAACCAGAGACATTGAAATTAAAAACAAACTGACAATAACCAGAGGGGAAGGGAGAGGGGGATTATGGGGGGCAAATCCCCCATAATCCTTAAAGAGGAAGGGTCATCAAGGAACATGTTTAAAAGACACATGGACAAAGCCAAAGGGAGGTAGGATCAAGGTGGGGAGGTGGGGATGGGTGGGGTGAGGGAGTGGGAGGGAACTGGAGACAACTGTACTTGAACAACACTAAGATAATAAAAAATATAAAAAAGAAAAAAATAATTAAATCAATTATCTTTTACACAATAGCCAGCAAGCAATTTTTTTTTTAGTGAAGTGAGTAAAGGAATTTTGAGACCAAACATGATGGAGAAAGAAAATAAAGAGTGGATGTGGATTTTTGGCCATTGGTAAAGAGCATTGGACCTCATTTGCACCAGGTGGTGGCTGACCACAGGAACTTTCTGGATTTTAAATATTGAGCATGTTATTCTTAGGGACTAATGACAGATTGTTGGAAATATTTATTTATTTATTTTATTTATTGGGATGATATTAGTTAATAGGATTGTATAGGTTTCAAGCGTAGATTTCTATAATACATAATCTGTATATTACCTTGTGTGCCCATTACCAGGAATTTTTAAGTAAGGCAGAGCTGAGTAAAAGGCAGTCAGACCATCCATTGATTGATGAACATGTCTACATTTTCAGAGTACGAAAGAATTATGTTGGCATATAATTTAACCACCCAGTATAAACAGAAGGTAACCTCTCCATTCTATAAATGAGTAAGCAGAAGCCCAAACTAGCTTAAAAAAATTGCTTAACATTGTTGATTTCCAGCAAAACCAGGGCTAGAATCCAGGTTTCCTGATTCTAATTCCTTTACTTTGAGATGGGTATAATGAAATAATATTGTAAACATATTTAATTGAACATTTAGGACTGATTCCAGAAAGCCCTGACTTGCCTGTACCATCCAGGCTCCTGGTAACACAGAGTGTCCTTTTGTGTTCATTGGCGAAAACGAGTGAGTAAAGCAGCCCTGAGTCTTTGCCAGCAGACCTCAGGTTGGAGACGCAGCCCCTCTGCGTCCCATCCTGACAGCCTTGGTTCCGCGGTGTGCAAACTGCACAGCTGTGCGTAGCAGGCCTGATACTGACCCACCAAGTACCTTTTGGCCATTTAAACACATATGGAGTTGATAATATTTGATAAAATAGGAAGAGGAAAAAATGATAACTATTACTTATATTTTCTTTGTGCTTTCTAATGAAATAAACTATTTTGTACTATTTTCATTGGTATATTATAAAATACTTTATAATATTTTAGTTCATGGAAGGAGCAATATTCTGAGACAGCACAAAGAAAGGATTGGGGCCTCTATTTGATTGGTTAGCAAGTGAAGATTCAGAGAGAGAATGTGACCTCTCCGTGTGTACCCAGTCAGTAAAGTCAGAAAATGGATTTTAATCCCAGAAGTTTGGATGTCAAATACAACTCTTTCCCCATCTCATTTCAATTGAGAAACTTAAGCCCAATTTTTTTTTTGCATCCTCACAACTCCTGGGCAAGGGCTAAAAGCATGAGATCTTGGGAAAGGCGCTAACACTGAGCTGCAAGAGCATACTGCTCTGATCTATGGATTTCATTTTTCTGAGGAGTCTTTGTATTATTCCATTAGATTGCACCAGTTAGTTATTGCCACACACGGACTAAGGCTGAACGCAGGGAAGTATTCATTACATTAGAATCAGATGCACACTCATTCTTGTCTATTTGGGGCTTTGACCCATCCAAGTGCAGAGAAAATGACCATGTTACTTATGAATCGCATATATGCAATTGAAAAGCAAAAATAATCATGTTAATTAAAAGAATTTCTCAGATTTGGGAACACAGTGAAAGAGATTTAAAACTTTTAATAATTTCATCAAAATAAACTTATATAGGACACAAAACTGGCCCATACCATGTTTTATATTTATACTGCCCCATAAACATTGGCTAATAATCTTTCTCACTTCAGAGCCCATTATGGGAAGAGCCAGAGACAGGCAGTGAGCTCCTGGGTGGAGGGTAAGATAATCAGAAAAATGCATTCTAGCACTGAAAACAGGGGGAAGCACTTTGGTTAAACAGGGAATTGCTATGTGAAGATTCAACATGTGAGAGGAGTAGCATACGTCAGCATAAAATAACATTTACTTTCTGTTCAATTATATTTGGCAGTGTTTACACTCAAGAATATCTACATAGCCTTGTGGCCTACCTGTAAGACTTGTTAACATCTATTGGATTAACTGGGATGGGTCCAATTTTGCGACTTACCGTTGCTCAGGGCAGCTGTCCAGGCTCCGAGTCCAAGCCTTACCTGGTCCTTGTAACATTTCCTTCAATGTGCATTTCTTTCTGTTTTCAGGACCATCCCCTTGGAGCACACACTTAGGAACTCCTTCATTCTAAACTGAGATTCTGGCCTCTTCTCAACTCTGCGCCTCATAGCCATTGGGCAGCCCTCCCCTGGCACGCTTGGCCCTGCTTTCTCAGTGCCCTGCCCCTGTCAGGGCTGTGGGGTGCCCCCTGGCCATGAAGGGGCATTCTGGTGAAGGCACTGTGACCATTTTGAGAAAGTCACTCAGACATTTGGGGTGGAAAGTATGTTAGAAAAGCTATGGCTTGCTTCTCGGAGGCACAGTCAGATATTAAAAGATAAAGCACTTCAAGTTGAACTGTAAGAAACACCTAACAGAACTTCTATTCGCTAGATTCATTTTGGAATGAATATTGTCTCTCTGTTCTATTAGAGTATTGAAAAATCACTCTTTGTATGACTAAGACATAGGTTTTACTCTCAGTATAAAGGCATAAATGTATAACTGTATTTTCTGTCTGGTCTTTGACGGAGGAACAGTAGCAACCTCTCTTCTAGAAGAAACAGTAGGCCTTCCTTGCTCGCATACGAACTCTAGGGGCATACGAAGTCTGTTTAATGTCTCCAAATTAAGTTGATATATATTACTAAGATTATAGCAACACTTTAGCTGTATTGATAAGATTTAAGAATGGTGATAAATGCATCAAAGTATATGAAAGATTGTTTCCTTGAAAACTGAATTTGAAGCCTATATGCTTCATGTTAGTTATGTTGATGAAACTTTCTGTTGCAAAGGAAAGTTCTGATGAAGTCACACTCCTCATTCCTTCTCTAGGTAATCACGCTTGTGGCCAAGGTCTAGTGTGGTACAATGTGCAGCCGAGCCACCCCACTGCAGTCCATCGGCCTCTTACTTTGATGGCAAGCAATTCTGTTGAGCAATTTTTGAATTTTTTTTGATAATTGATCTGCCAATATAAATACATAAATTGCAGGCCGCTAGCTTTGCCTGGCAAATTCATCATCTTAATGACAGTCCATCAAAAAAAAACCCCAGACAATGAACTGCAAAACCACTACTTTCCCAGGATCAAACGTCATGATCTGGGAAGTAGATAGTCATAGCATATGTATAGACAGACAAACAAACAAAACAAAGTTCTGTATTAGATCCAGTGATGGTACGGCTGTATTTCTGAACAGAATGTGCAAGGCCAGAGCAATTTTTTTAAACAGATGCATAGTGTATGCATGCATATTTAACCTCTGCATAATGGCTGAGGGAACCAAACTGTCAGGGGCTGACCTGGGCTCAGATCCGGGTCTTGCCACTCGTGAACTGCACGCTGCTGGGCAGAGTGTGCTGTGAGCCTGTGTTTCCCCATCTGTAAAAGCAGAGCTAGAACTTGACATAGGCTTTTCACAGTGATGAAAGATCGTATATGTCAAGTTTCCAGCACTGTTTCTGTCCTTTAGTCATGGTAGATATTCTAATTTTTTTTTAAGTTAGGAAAACAAAGACCTGCATGGTGAAGTAACTCAAGAAAATTGTCAAGAATGCTATACATCTGAATAACACCCAAACCTCTGATTGATAAGACACATGCCAGAGATCACCGAGAGAAGGAAAATACCCTGCTTTTACAGTCAGAAGACCTGAACTGGAGTTTTTCCCTGGGTGATGTTAAGCAAATTGTTCATTCTCTCTGTCTCTGTAACGTGGCAATGACCATGACTAACTCAGATGTTGTAACAGACTGATGAGAGCATGTATGCAAATTAATTAACAGCGCCCTTAAGGAACCAGGAAGGTGCTACATGAATATTGGTCTCATCCTCTTTTCCCTTCCTCGGACTCTGAGGTCAGAGTTCATAATTTGTCTCAATTGGAGACTTGAACAACATTTCTCAGTGACGTTTTGGGTCAAGACCACGAGCCCCTATTTTAAGCGCTTAGATTTTTGTATCGATTGGGCAGATTTCCATCACAAAGTGGCTTCCAGCCGCATCCGTGGCGGAAGCCCCGTCTCAGACTCCGTTCAGCCTCGCTAAGTGGATCTGACATGGCGCTTGGCTGACTGCGACACCACCAGCTCTCACATTTCACATGCACGGCCTTGAAGTCAAGTGTCTGAGGCAGTGCAAATCTGAGTCATCTCCTCCGGACTCCAGACCTGCCTGGAGAAAATGTCACCTCCTTTTTATTGGAAATGCCTGAAGGTGTAAGTTGTTACTGAGTAAGTTTCTCACCCACTGAATCCAGCCTCTTGATTCAGACTGTTCTCGGGAAACGAACTGACAATTTCTAGTCAAATTAAGTGGACCGACTGGAGATTTTATTTTACCCACTGTTTTGCTAGATTTTAATAAGGTCTGCTGGTGACTAATGTGTTCCAGTTTCAGGCAAGGACAAGATAACCCTTCCCAGAAAGCTGGTTCACATTTTTTTCAGAGACAGATTTGTGCAGTGCAGTTGAAAGATCAGTTAGGGATTTCCATTCTGGTCGGGAGTCTGGTAAATGTTTGCTCATTTTCAAACACAGGGTTGACTTGCACCTCCCTCGTCTAAGGGGATTCTGTTTAGAAGTCGGTGGAAAAACTAATTCCCTGCTGGTCAAAAAAAATAATGCATTCACTTATTTTAAAAGTGAAAGAGAGGTGGAAGTCAAACTTCCTTTTCAGCTTGAACTTGTCAGGCCACAAGTGCTTTCTGAGCAAAATGGTTTTTTTTTTCTATTGCACACAACATAAAATAAACGTTCAGTGTGTGACCAGGCCCGACATTAATGTTGTAATGGAGTGTCATGATATTTCTATTCAGCATTTAGAAAACAATTTGCATCTCCCAGGAAAGTATTTGAATAGCTTTTCTAGCACTTCAGTTCCTGGATGCTTTTCCTCAAGGAAGTTCAATGCAAATGCTTGGCTTTCAATCTACCTTACTAATCTAGCTTTACAATGAGACTGAAAGTGTTCAAGGACATGCGCCAAGTCACTTAAGCATTTCTACTGCGCACACCTGCTACAAAGAATTAGATGGCATAGTAGTATGCAATCTTGGGGGGTGGGGGGTGATGTTTGATATTTCTCAAAGTCAGCCACAAGAGTGTGTCATTATGGGATATGCCTTCTGTTTGCTTGTTTTTATTTTTGTTCCTCCAGTGCAGTGATTCGGATTAGGATTTAGTTAATGTTTGTAGGCTTTACCTCTGTGCCAAACACTGTGATTGACATTTCACTGATGTTACCTCTTTTAAGCTTTGCAGTGATTGTTGAGGCATGCATTACTCTTTCCATGAGTTCTGGAGGTTAAGATGACTCGCCCAAGCTCACTGAACTCTAAGTGGCTAGGGCAGTGACCTAGAAAATGACAGAGCCGGGATTTGAACCCAAATCATCCTAAACTAGGAACTAATTGTACTTTGCCAAATCGATCTTCAATAAAACATACTCCTACTGTAGAAATAAACCAAAAACAACCCAAGAATCCTATGGTTAAAGAAATTTGGAAAGCACAGGATAAAGTAAAGTTAACTGCTTTCTTAAACATAAGATTTTGTTAGAACCAAGAATGAGATTTTATATTATCCAGAAAGAGCCTATGGTTGGGTTATGTCCCAAACATTTTATCAGTGGAATCCTTTCTTTAAGGAGCCACTTACAGCACTAAACACACATTGGCAAATGTTGCCTAACAGCATTCTCAGCCTCTCATTGTGTGCTATTTTTATGAGTTTTTTATAGTATCTCAAAGAATGGGAGAGCTCCTTGTGGTTTATAACACAATCCCATTGTTTAAGTCTTTAAAGGTACAACTGGAAAAACATGCTCCTCATCCATAAAACCATTAAGAGGCTGCAGAGTACAGACCCTGCTGAGTTTGTTTCAAGCACTTCTGCTCATCCAAAAGCATCATTGGGATCCTCTACCTAAAGTCATGTATTTGGAAATATTTTATTTAGTGAGCTACAGACTACATCTTCTAAGAACACAGGTTCCAAGAGCCACAAGGGGAATTTTTATGTTCCACTTTGTGATTTTTCTGCTAGAATTCACAGGAATCAAAATTCTGGAAAATAACAAATCCGGTTTTTACAAGAACAAACATCATGAAGATCTTCTCTTTTGAAATATGTATCTGAAGGGGAAGGAATCCTTGATGAACTCACTCACTCCAAAATCAGCTGGGAAGGAATTAAGAGAAGGGAGGTTGCAGAAGAAGCAGATTTCAAACTTGAAATGATGATAAAACCCATTGAGCCAAAGAAAAGCTTCCTGAATATTAGACGTCCTGCATTTTGGGCTGGTGGGTGTGGATTTGCAGATGTGATGGGAACTGGAAGTCATGGGGGCGAGGGACAATCCTTTCATCAGTTAACCGTTATTAACAGCAGATGAACGATGTGAGACAAAGAGGTAACAGATGACTAATTCCCTTCCTCTAGGTTATTGTACTCCCTCTGAAGATGTCACTGCATCTGCACTGTTTCCCATGTGTGAATGTAGCTTGAATTCTCGACATGCAGTGGCAGCCTCTTCCATACTGAAGGCATAGTAAGTCTGTCCTCTGATGTCTGCCTGAGGGATGGGCAGTTCTTTAGTCGTGATGGCTGCTGGTCTCCACTCACTGTCAACCCTCTGCAGCTGTCAGTTCACACCATTGCCTTTTGTCTTCCATTAATCACCTCTATACCCAGAACACACTATTTAGAATCACATCCCTCTTTGTCCTGGAAAAGATGACCACTGTCTCTGTGAGCTGACTGCCAACTCCAAGATTTTTGTCTTTGATTGTTTTCTTAAGTCTTGAAATAGAAATATGCACACACACACACACATAGCCATTTGCAATTGCATGCCAATATATACATCTTAACATGTTAGTATAATACATGTTAATCTATGTTAATAGCTACTTATGTGACGTCACTTATCCATCATCCTGAGTAAACTGGGAAGTTGGTATAAACAATAGAATGGTCCTGGCCATAACATCCCACTACACATTTGACTTCTGGCAAGACACTTAACTTCTCCAGGAGGTCAATTCTTCATTTGGAAAATAGGGCTGATATAAATACCTTAGTGTATCATTATGAATTTTAATTATGCATTAAAAATACCCTGCAACTTATGACAAGATATCAAATGTTGTTATTCTACTCATTACTTAACTTAGTAAAAATACATTATGAATCTTCTGTGTGAGAACACTAGGCAATGTCTGGGGCCAAAATATGAAGAAAGTCGTGCCTACCCACAAGGTCCTCATATCTATGATATAAGCAGTTAGTGCAACAATGCCTTCTTGACCTCTTCATAGCATTTAATCACATCCTCCTTCTTAAAACCCATTTTTCTTGTATTGCAAGTGACTGCTGTCCAGGTGTTCCTTCTCTCTTTCCCTTTCTTCCTTCTCAGTGTCTAAGACATTTATTTACCTCAAGCCAATTTTTGATTTATATTCTCCCTATACAATCTTACTTATTGCCTTTAAATTTCATCTCTATGTCAAGGCCTCTGAAATTTGTATCTCTGGCTAGAAGTGTGGAAATCTTGACCTGCTTTCGTAAGTCTGTTAATACCCTTGATTTTCTTACCTTAGTAAATGTTACTTCCATCCCCTCAGCTGACAGGACAAGAATCTGGCCATTGTTAGTTATACCTTCTTCAACACATCTTTTGAAAGCACATTATGAGTCTCCAAGTCTCTACGGCAACCATCCTAGTGCAAGCCACCAGCATCACTCACCTGAGCCTTGGCTATAACCTTCCAACTCACCCCGTAGACTCATATTTCTTAAAGAAGATGTACTTTCTTGCTGAAAAGCCTTTGGTAGCTTTCCCTTGCATTTGGCAAAACAAAGAAAACAAAAAAAAAATTCTTAACATGGTTACTTGGTTGGGGTGACCTGGCTTCTCCCTCACTTACCAGTCCCAATGTGGGCCTGCACCCTGCTGCCCTCTGACTTTAACCTTCCTTGGGTCCTCAGACCAACGATCACTCTCCTGTCCTAGGACCTTGCATTTGCCCCAATCTGTCTTAAAGCTTTGCCCTATCCATTTTATCTTCACTCATCTCAGACCTACTCACACTTCTAGGCTTAGCTTAATGCCACTTTTTTAGAAAAGCTGCACTGACTCACCCATCTAATGGAAATTCCCCTGTCATTCTTTCTCATGGGAGCTGTACTTTTCCTTCATGGCACTTAGGCTGATTTTACATCTTTATTTATTTTCTTATTGTTCATCTTCCTCAATTGAGAATAAGCCCCATGAGGGAAGAGATGAGACGATTTACGATCCTAACTACTAATCCCTAGCACACTGCCTTGCGAACAGCAGACATTTAGGACATATTTATAGAATGAATTGATTAAATAATGACATTTTTTTCTCATCATCCTTGTAATTGGAGCCTAAGACTTTAAACCACAGTTTTTAATTAAAATGTTTTGGATGATAATTTTATTAATCATTTACCTAACTTCTTATATCAAAGTAATAAAACATAACATCTTTTTCTTAATGATCTAGGTAACCCAGAAACAAAGGATATGAAATTAAAGGTAGACAAGACTTACATTTAAGGTAAAACAACTGCACTAGCATAAGTTACAGAACCATGGCTTTTAACAGTTAATGTAAGCACAACTCAGGGGTTTTAGTTTGACTATAAATTCAAAATGAGTCAATAGTGGAATATGGCTGACAGAACAGTGATATAGACACGAGATACATTAGCAGAACTATAGGTGCTGAAATAAGAAAGGTGAAAATTCAGCTCTGTCTGGACTTAAATATCCGTGTATATCAGGACACCAGCATTGAAAAGGCCCATTCAAAAACTGCAATGTATCAGAGTAAATGGCTGAATGCAGAGGGGCCATCTTACTGTCTCCTTAGGCTTTCTCAACCCCCTGGTATTGCTATTCTTTAGGACTCTGAGTTCAGTCAGCATCCTTTGTCATTAGATAGGCAGCCTCTTGGGCAACCAACTACACCCTCATTGTCCCAGTGACTTATTGTCAGCCACCGACTCCCCAAATCTAAACTGCTTTCTCAGATCTCTCCATTGTCATGATGCCTGCTGGATATTCCCTCCCTGCTATCTTATAGGTAGCTCAAGTTCAAGCCAACGCCTCTGTCTAATCTGATGATCCATTCATAGCACCATCTTCCACCTAAGAGACATTTTAGTACCACCTTCCTCCATTCTCAAACCTCTAAAGTAAAGAATGACACATCACTGGCACACACCAAGATGTGAGTGGTCTACCATGCTCTAGAAACATTTCAGAAACCATTCTTGCTTTGGGTGAGAGACTGGAGTCTTAGCACATTGTCTTCTATAACAAGTGCCACAGCCTGGGTTGTGCATTTATATCTCACGGATCTAGAGGCTAGGAAGTCCAAGATCTGGATGTGAGTATGGTCAGACTCTTGGTAAATGCCCTTTCCCTAACACTACATACATGGTGTTCTGGATCCAATTCCAATGTGCATGTGGCATGGGGTTGGGGCTGGTTCCCCACATCAACATGCAATTTTCAGGACACCATCTGTGTGTCCTAAATTCAACTTAATTCTGACACTATCTACCAAGAAATAGCTGAAGTCACATCCCAAAGCTTAAGTGCTCAGTCCTGTAAGAACCCCGCCCCCAACTCAATACACCATTCGTAAGCCCAAAATATTACCTGTGCTTTTGACTAACCAGCTATAGACTGGGGGTTCCAATGACCTCCTCCTTAGGTTTCAGATGGCAGTAGCAAGCACATGTTGTTACCTGTACTTCCTGACTAACCAGCTACAAATTGGAGGTTCCAACAATGCCCTCCCATTCAGAATGCCAATTGCAAGTTCAAGTTGTTACCTGTACTTCCGATTGACTGGCAGAATGGGATATCAGAGGTTTTCATGACTTCATTCTCAAATTCAACTAATTTCCTAGAGCAGCTCACAGAAGTCAGACAAACAGTGTATTTACTGGATCACTGGTTTATTATCAAAGGGTATAACTCAGGAACATCTAGATGGAAGGCATGCACAGGGCAAGGTATAGGGAAAGGGTACAGAACATCCATGAACTCTCCAGGTGCTACTCTCCCTGAATCTCTACTTGTTCACCAACCTGGAAGCTCTCCAACCTTGTTCTCTTGGGATTTTATGAGGCTTCATTACATGGTCATGATGGATTAAATCATTGACCATTGACCATTGATTCAACCTTCAGATCCTCTCAGCTATCTGGAGGTCTGGGGTGGGACTAAAAATCCAAACCCTCTAATTATGTGGTTGGCTCTCTTGGCAATTAGCCCCAACCAATGGGTAGGGCCACCTCATTCACATCACAAGAGACACTTTTGTCACTTTCAACACTTGGGAAATTCCAAGGATTTGGGGAGCTGTGAGTTAAGATCCATGAATGAAGAGCACCTATATGTGAGATACATGTTTTGGTCATATGAATGAACAAATGTATAATTTTTTATATATCACAATAGTGCAGCTCCTTCTTGCTGTGTCTTTACATGAGAGAGGGAGAGAAAGAGAGAGAGAGGTATCACTCTTGTCTCTTCCTGTTCTTTTAAGGACACTAATTCAATCATGGAAGCCCCAACCTCTTGATATAATCCAAACTTAAACGTTCAGTTTAACAAACTTAAACAATCATTATAATACTGTTGGTGAAACAGTAATTCTGTTGTAATTCCTTAGTCTGTCCTTGTCTGTACTATATGGCCACAGTCTGCTATTATTTTGAATTTTTATATCTGCTGTTATGATTTTTATCTTTTTTCACTTCCTTTGAGGGTACTTGTCTCTAATATCACCTTCACTTTTTTACCTACCATTTTCTGTGACTTAGCAAAGCAGAGAATAAAATTGCCTAAATTTTCTAGGAAATGGCAAATAATTATAATGTGAATGAGTCTTGCTTAGTGCTCCTGTGGATGTATAGTACAGGTTTAAACAATTAATTTAGTTATGTTCATTTTACCTGCCTAAATAGGATTTCTAGCACACCCAGCTATTTTATATCATGCCTTTGCTTATGCTGTCCATTCTACCTGTAATACCTTTCCCCCTGGCCCCCACTAATTCTCTTTGCCTGGAGAGTTCCCATTCATCCTTTAAATCTCATCCGAGGTCATTGTTTCAAGGATGTCTTCTGTAACTGTCCAGGTTGGGCTTAGCCTTTCTCATTTGCGGCTGCCCAGCTCTGTGGGTCTGCCATTGTCATGTCCCATGTTAAGCTGTGTTACAATCGTTTTTACAACCTGGATGTGCCCAACGTAGCTTTCCCTTAACGTAAAATCAAAGGTCATTAACAAGTGCTCCAAGTTCTGGTGAGATTTCAGAGCCTTCCGAATATTTCCAAGGATTCTAGTAAGGTTGGGGAAAGTATTATAATTACTTGGCCCAGCCCATCCTGAACTTCACCCTGAGAATCACTTGGATTCTCAATACCCAATTTCCCAAAGCATATGATGTTAGATATATGTTGTTCTTATTGAACAACTTTCCTTTACAAGGATACTTAATATATGAGGTCTGCCCAGAACATAGTACAATGATGCCTCAGTCCCCTTCAAAGTAGGCATCTTGGGACCTCACACAGTCTTCCAATGACCATCAGGTTTCTGTGATATTTTCCTGAATCTCATTGACAGTGTGAAATCTCTTGTCTTTCAAAGGTGATTTTAATTTGGGGAAAAGCCAGAAGTCACAGGGAACCAAATATGGGCTGTGGGGAGGCTCATCCACCTCAGTGATTGGATGTTTCTCCAAAAAGCTTTGCACAAGACATGATATATGAGCAGGTGATTTGTTGTGATGAAGCTGCCAGCCACCAGGTGACCATAGCTATGCCCTTCAGAATCATTTGAATAGTTTCCATGGAGGAATGTTCAAGCTTAATGAAAAATTTGATGCAATTTGATACTCTACTCACTTAGTCATTTTGAATGCAACAGCTACAAAGTACACATGCTCATTCAATGGCATCTACTGCCCGCACTGACTAGCACAGTGAAGTTGTCATTGTTCAGGCATGCACATTCCAGTCTACTCTCCTTGGCTGCCATGTTACATTGGTGTGGTACAAACCATTCTCATCATATTAACCACGTCTGGTCTTTTTCCAGACAGACCTTGTTGTTGTTACTATCAATATAATGATCAGGTAAAAGTTTTTTGATCATAGTTTCTTTAACTCAATTCAGCTCAGATTTTTCATCTGGCATCATAACTTTCATATAAATGGGAAATACATTTTTTCCTAAGGCAAAGTAAACTCCAGAGGCTGAATTTTTTCCTACCTACCTCTCTGTTCTCAATCATTCTCACCTTCTTTATTCTTTCCTCCTTCTCTTTACATTTTTCCATTATTCTCCTCTTCTTCCATTTTCCTACTACTACTGCTTGTAGAATTGTGTGGCTTGTCTTTTTTGCTAGAATTCAAATTCCTTGAGAGTAAGAGTTATGACTTATTCATCAAGTAACACCATAAGCTATCACACAGTAGGTCTTGATTAAATCTTCCATTACTGAAACAAAGAATCTTCATTTTGACTGACTTCCACCTTCAGAATCCTTCAGATATATATTCTTTTGTGATTATTTGTGTGTGTGCTTGTGTATGTTATGAACAGTACCAACAGCCAGCACTATTAAGGAATGTATACATACATTATTTCATGTAGGTATTACAAAATCTCTGTGTGGTATGTATTATAATTGTTTAAATTTTACAGACAAGAAAAATGAGGTTGAGCCCTGGTTGGTATGGCTCAGTGGATTGAGCACCGGCCTGCAAACCGAAGGATCATTGGTTTGATTCCCAGTCAAGGCACATGCCTGGGTTATGGGCCAGGTCCCCAGTAGGGGGTGCACAAGAGGCAACCACACATTGATGTTTCTCTCCCTCCCTTTCCTTCTCTAAAACTAAATAAAATATTTTTTAAAAAAGAAAAATGAGGTTGATTGTTGATTAATTTAGTAATCCATTAACTGTCACTGTAAGGAGTTAATCCAAGACAATTCAAATTTGAAGGCTATGGTTTAACTCTTACACTGTACAAATAAGTATATGTGCTCATTTTATCATAGAAAATGGCTACAAAAACCTGGCAAATTCTACTCATGTTTCTAAGGAAACTATTGAAAAGATCTTTTAGCCCATATCTAATACAGAATGAGTTATTAAAACAAAAAAAGAAAATTATAATTAAAATGTAACATATTTTCTAGGAAACTAATAATTGCTCCTAATCACTCTCTGAAAAATAATTATTGAATTAAACTTCATACTCAGGCTCAGAATAAAATAAGAAAATTGGCCATGCCTGGTATGGCTCAGTGGATTGAGTGCTGGCCTGAGAACTTAAGGGTCACCAGTTTGATTTCTAGTCAGGGCACATGCCTTGGTTGTGGGACAGGTCCCCATTTGCGGGTACATGCACAAGAGGCAACCACACATTGATGTTTCTCTCCCTTTCGTTCTTCCTCCCTTCTTGTCTCTCTAAAAATAAGTAAGTAAATAAATAAATCTTTTAAAAGGAGAAAATTGCTCAAAAATGTCATTTTGGGATATTTTTGTTTAGACCCATGAAACTGCCTCGACAGGACGAGTAGCAATGGGGAAAGACACAGGTACCCAGAAAGACACAGGTATCCTTCACCAGTTCATTTGCTGAAGCAGCAGCAATATTCTAGCCTTTTGCTGATTGGGTGGGTTTAACTAATGAGGCAGTTTCTACAATCTGAGTGGTACTAAGCAGATGATAAGATGAGTTGGTAATTTCTGGCAATGTGCTTTGGAAATTAACTCAAGTAAGAGGTCAGGGACAAGGGAGGATGAATAGAAGCTTATAAAATGCAAAAAGTAGGTCAAGTTCTTTATTTTGGTCATATATGCTACATGGTAAAATTTAATGGGTCTGTTGAGGAAAAAAATGTCCCAAAAGTTCTTGCATGAGAAGTCAGCATACTGAATGAGGAAGGGGACATAGATTTAGTGAGTTACACACACAAAAAGAGAAGAAATGATGCAGTTTCTGTCCCTAGACCTATCTCTGGAGAGTATTCATCTCTCAAAAAGACATAAAAGGACCTTGAAGATCATCTACACCAATACCCTCTCTCTCTCCATCCCCATCCAGGATTCAAGATGGTACCATTAAAGAGTTTTGCACTGGAATAAAGCTTAGCTCTACCATGGACTGCCCCTGTAGCTTGTAGAAGTAACCTCCCAGAGTCTCCTCCAGTTGCAAAGATTAAGTGTAACACATTGGAGGTATATGTTAAACACTGTGGATAATATTTGCCTCCCTGACCACTATGGATTAAAAATCTAAGACCATTGTGGAAGCATCCTCTTGCCTTTTTACCATCTAAAATGTATGTTTTCTTCTAGTCACAGATCAAGTCAAGAGTAGAGCCTTGAGATGGCCCACAAACTTTTTAAAGTATATTTTTTCTAACAACAATCACCTATCATAGGTAACTTTGATGTGTTTTTATGCCAAAAGAAACCTCTACTTCAATAGGGGTTATATATCAGAGAAGAATAAAGCTTGTTCCAAGCAAAAAGTTCCTGCCTAATATTTCTGACAAAACAACAAATTCCTACCTACTGCACATGTGGGGAAGGGACAGACAAAGGGACTTAAGGGAGAAGTGTCCACAAATCTGGAAGTCAACACACAGTTTCAACCTCCACACCCAAGTCCTGAAGATTCTACTTCATTCATTCCTTATTCCCTCCTCTATTCCTACATTACTTATAGTGCTGCTTTATTTGCGGCCTTATCCTTCACTGTGTTATATATCTTATTTAGATTACCTTTGACTAGACTTCAGAGAACAATGTGGTTGCTCTCTCCTGTATCTATCATAATATGCTGTAATGGAGTATTCTGGTGTTTCTTCCTATGCAACTATGAGCTTCTAAAGTTGAAGAACCATGCCTTGAGCACTGTTAGATTATTAACACACTTCTCTGGCACCTCACATGAGCACAATGGCCATGTTTCCATTCAGAGAGGGCAGATACTTACTTGAGAGGCTCACCATATTTCATAGCTGAGGATAATAATTTTACCCAAATCTGTTATAGTGAAGCTTTAGTATAAACTTCGGTTTTTAGAAACCCTTTAGCTGCAAATCTCCAAAGACAATGATCTAAGTGTAGTGCTACAGCTTATTTTATTCTTTGAACTGACGATTTATAAAATTAGAAATACTGTTGGCTAAGAAAAATATGGAAAAATACTAAACCTCATGAGTAATCAAACAAAAACTATGCTAAAGCAATTAAATAGATTTTTTTCTTATTTTTAAATAAAATGAGAATAATGTTGGCAAGAGTGTGGGTACTTAGCTATCCTCATTCATTTGGGCTCAAAGCTTACATTTTTAAAAACATTTTTTAAAATCAATTCAACAGTAAGTAACAGAACACTTGAAAAACAACACATATCAACAATTAAATTTGACTTGTTGTGAATTATAAAAGGCAATTTTGAAGTATCATGACTCATTGTCTCCCTTTTCCACTCCCTCTTAATTCTCTTGTTGGTGGCGTGACCAAGTGCTGAGAAGGTGGCAAAACATGGAGGCAGAGGAACTGAGGAGAATATGACAGAAAATCTAATGAAGAAATCTTAATGATAATCCTCGAGAACTAGGAAATTAATCTTACTAAGCCAACATCTGTCACAGGTTCAGGACTATTCAGTATTGTAAGCCCTTTAAACAGAAAGTCTTCCAAAGAAACCATGGGGGATAAAGGTTAATTAAATACATAATCAGCTTCTGACTTTTTGGAATGTCCTGGGGAGAGACAAGAATAAAACTTTTTATTTGATTTGGGTATTTTAATATCTTAAAACCTGTCTTTTAAAGCCCAACATGAAGACCATTATCAAAATAAAACCATTATTCTTACTCTTTAGTAATTGGCGGAGACAATTCAGATTCTCCCCCAAGTTTTACACAATTATGTATTGTCACCTACTCTTCATCTTGGAGGCTCACGAATCAGTTAAACTTGGCTGGCATGTATTGGCCCCCTCCTATGTACAAGGCACTGGGCTAGGTAACAAGCATATAAAAGTAAGTATGACACCATACCTTTTTTTTTTAAGAGTTCATGGCAGGCACATATAGAAATTTGATAGTAAAATGGGAGATGCATCAGAAATGGTGTGGGTACCACATACTGCCAAAAGAGCATACAGGAGGAAGCAAGACAGTGCCACCTGGAATGTCCTTCACAAACAAACTGATGCCTGAGCTTGACCTTGAAGGAATAGCAGATTACCAAGCACAATGGACAAAGTAAGTGGAGTCCAGACCCAGATAACAGAATGTGCAGAGAAATCTGGAAAAGGCCGTGGAGAATTCAAGAACCAGCAAGAGGCCTGGTCATGTTTGACTTGGCTGAGGTTGGGGGTGGATTTGAGAACTTGAGATGAAACTAATGAATGCCATGTCTCTCCCTGGCATTTTAAGAGTCATGGGGAAGGTGAGGAGGCTCAACTGCATCCAAAAAAGATCAATAAAATATAGGCAGTGAACGCGGAGAGTGAGTTAGAGCAGAGATGAGAGAGCAGCGGTATCAGTCAAGAGGGGGTTGAAAGGTTTAAAGGGTTAAGGAAAAAGGGTGTGACCCCGTACCCACTTTGTCCTCCTTCCCCTCTGGTAACTACCGGTTGCCTGTATCTATGTTTTTGTTCACTTCTTACTTTTTGTTTTATATCCTACATGAGCGAAATTATGTTTTTTTTTCTCTTCGTTTTATATCCTACATGAGTGAAACTGTAAGTTTTTGTCCTTTTTCATTTGACTTATTTTACTTAGTATAATACTCTCAAGATTTAGCCATATTGTCTCAAATGGCAATATTTCAACTATTATATGGTTGAGTGGTATTCCAATGTATATATCTACCACATCTTCTTTATTCAGTTATCCGTCAGTGGACCCTAAGGTTGTTTCCATGTCTTGGCTGTTGTAAATAATGCTTCAATGAACATTAACAGAAGGAAATTAGACTTTTGTGGGGAGCATGCAATAGAGTACATAGATGTTGGATTATAATCTTGTACACCTGAACATTGTGTAATATTAATAACAAGGTTATCCCCAATAAAATTAATAAAAATAAAAGAAAAAACAGGAGGTGAGCCAGAACACATTCTCACATGTAGTGTCAGCAGGAGTGTGTTTGCAAGTAAAAATATCGAGATTCTCTACTCTCACCAGATACTCGGAGCACATGGTGGATTTCACATACAATGTACATAGACCCTTTTCTTCCTCCAGCAAATATAAAGAGCCATGGACAGAGCAGACAGAGCTGGAGCAAGATGGCTTTGGGTTCGGAATGGAAAGGCTTTGGGAGGTGAAGACCTGTAGGTAACAAAGACTTCTGCATTTGCGAAGTTGTATAGTTAGGTTGGCTTCTATCAAATGAATTGACTTCCTGTGGTAGATTCTAACTGAGTAAGTGGCTGTCAGAATGTGTGCTTAAATTCTGTTCCTAGAGACACGTTTCTGATGGGAAGACTTTCGTATGAAGCTACTGAGGCCAGTGATTGATCAGCCATGAGAGCTGGGACATTAGCATCAGGCAGATGGGGATCTGACTCCGGCTTCTGTCCTCACTTGCTGTGGCATATTTACATCAATCCAGTGTCATTATTGAAAGGACAAATGTAGAGCATTTGTAAAGCCCTTCGTTCAACACCTGCCATGTGGTACACCATAAATACTGGTTGCTTGAACAAATATTATAGTTTCTGACACTATGAAAGACGATGCTTGAATTTTTTTTGTAGCTCAAATACCCATAGTTGATGCACTCAGTCCACAATAGTCCTATGAGTGAAATCAGGCAAAGATAGTCATTCCACTTTTACAAATAAGGAGGCTGGCTCAGAGAGCCCAATCATAGCTCCCAAAGGTTGCACAGCAAGTACAAAGTAAAGCTGAGAATAGATCCCGCGTCTTTCTTCAGACCAGGTTTTAAGTGCTTAGTAATGTATCACCCAGCCTCTGTTTCTCCTTTTCTCTCCCAAATATTGTTTCCATGATGAGCTAGGTCCTGTCGTGAATATAGTATTCTAGGTCCTAAAGATAGAAGCTGAAATAGCTCACAATCTTCTTCTTGCTGTTTACCCTCCTTCTCCTTTTTTTTGTGAGTGGGGCAGTAGTTTATTTATTCAACTCTTTTAGTGGAAACTAGTAGAGGGTCTGGCACAAAGTAAGTGCTCACTCAGTGACCAGTAAGTGAAATCTTTGTTGAATGGATACACCTGCCACATTACATCCCATGACGCCTGTCCCAAGAATTATAGAACCTGAGCAGAAGGAAATATCAATACCTTGCTCTGAAAACCAGAGGTATACAGCAATGCCTTGGCTTTGAAGTCAAATCATCCAGTTTTAAACCCCAGTTCTGTGTAACTTCTGGCAGTTCCCTTCACCTCTCTGAGTCTCAGTGTCTCTACCTGGAAAATGCAGCTAATAATACTTGCCTTCAGGACTTTTTTGAGCATTGAAGAAGAAGGCCTTTTTAAGGTACCTGGTATGGCAAGATGCCACATAAAAGGTGCTCAGTCAATGGTAGCAGTTATTACTGATGCAAGGCAACAGGGAGAGGGAACATTGATTAGAGCTTTATGAGCACAGGAGGTATGCAGCAAGACCATCTCCAACCAGAATTATGGTTAAACCACTCCACCAGGGCAAGCCACTCTGTTTGAACACAGCGTTCTTTCTCAGACTGAGAGCCCCTTTGAGGTCCTTTCCTTCCCCACTGTCATGGGAGGGAGGACCAAGCCCAGGCCTTGCAAAGCTGCTAAGTTTCACTCGGGGGCTGAGTCACTCTGTCTCAAATTAGGATGACTTGTGCCAGCATCATTAAGGTGCAGAGGTCTTCAGGCGCCACAAAAGTGAGTCTGGCTTTTTATTCCGCTTGCTACAAAGGCCAGAGCTGCACACGTAGGGCAGAAATGTAAACACATTCCCCAAGCCTCTATTTGCTCTCAGAGTGGCCAATGCCTCCAGCCCCACCACCCCCAGGCTCCTGCCTTCTACACCAAGCCTGAAAGACTGGAAGTGTAAATGAGTAAAACTGCCAATGTTTACTGATTCAAAGAGAAACTTTGAGCTTGCAACCCAGGGATTTTTTTTTTTAGATTATGTGTAGCTTTTTCAGTAAAAACTTGGAAAATCCATTCTCTGCATAGTTCTGATAAGTATGTAAATGTGAATATAATAACTGAACCTAGAAATATAAAAGAACTAAAACCTAGAAATCCAATAAATAGAAAATACAAATAACCTTAACGATCAATAATAAGAAGGTGATTAAGTAAAATTATGGGACACTCAGCTACAGGAATGTAGGCAGTCCCTAAAACAATGTTAGTTTCAGCAATATCAGAATATGGCTAAATTATAACATGTAATAACATAGATTAGAGAACTTTGCATATAACATAATTCTAATTATTAAAAATGAATGAAATATACCAAAGGCTACTTCTATATAGAATTGAAATATTAACTTTTACTTACACATTAAGTATATTTGCCTTTATAGAATAGATGCTTTTTTATCATTTATATTAAGAATGTTTTTAAAATAAAATCGATAGCTTAGGTAACTTTCAATCACCTTTGCCTTTGAAAAAGTGATAAGGCAGATAAATTCAATAAAAACTTAGTTAATAACCACTTACCCCTCATAAAGATCTAGTTGTCTCCATGGATGTGGAGTGATTAGAGATTGGTGAACACAAGGTAACTCAAGGGATGTCTTAGTTGCCAAGTATTTGGAAAACAATGTAATATAGAAGGAAAAAACACCTTGATTTTGAGTTAGGAAATCAATGTGTTAATACTAACTCTGTCACTAACTGGCTACTAAACTTGACTAGTTTATTTCTTCTCTCTATTTTTCATATTTTTCACTTGTAAAATGAGGAAAAATCATTCCTTCCCTCACTCCTTTATTCAGTCATTCCAGCATTATTTATTAAGAACCTGCTATGGATCAGGTCCCATTGTAGCCACTGGGACAGAGCAGTGGACAAAAGATGTGGTTTCTTCCTCAAGGAGCTCTCACCCTGGTGGAGAAGACGAACCGCAGACTACTAATCAAATACACATGGAGTGGGTAAAAGTAGGTTAATAAATAATACAAGAATACATTCTTTGTTTTGGGCACTCACAACTATAAACCTACTTTTGCCCACCCTTGTATATAAAATAGAATCAGGTGCTGTGAAGAAGAAAAGACAGGGCAAGGAGAAAAAGAGCAGGGCTGGAAGGTCTCTAACAAGATGATTTGTAAGTATGTAAGGATGTGAAATGCAGGAGCAAGCCATGCTGTTATCTGGGGGGACAGGCGTTGGGACAGAGGGAACATCACACGCAAAAGCCCTGAGGCAGGAGTGTGGCTGGAGCAGGCAGACCAGGCAAAAAGTAGTGGAAATGAAGTCAGTGCTTTTCCACTGCAGTTGAACCAAATAAAGTCCACCAGGAGCCTGTTGGCAAACTCATAGCACTCCCGGTGTACTTGAGATTCAAAGTCCAAGGCCCTCTCAGGCATGGGGAGCTGTTACAGAAACTTCCTCAGCGCCACTGCGGGACTTTGAAGAACCGCTGTGCAACTATTAGCTGATCCCACTCAACAAACAGTGACGCAGTCGCCAGCATGTTTGTGCCCAAAGCAGGTGATGATTTTCTCTCCGCTGGCTCCAGTCAAGGACTTTCCACTTCCAGATTTCAGACTCCAGGTGACGTTGGGCCCAGGGGGTCAGGTGGCGTGTGGAACAGGTCACACGCAGACCAGGTGACATGATCTGGACTCAGCTCGAATTTCAAAGAGCCCACTTTTCCGCCCGTGTGTCAAACACAGTTACTTTGAATGCTGCATGCAAAGTAAGATGATTCATCCATTTCCAAACCCTTGGGAAAGGAACCTATTGTTTAGGTTTTTAAATATGTTTTCCTAACCCGTACAGAGATAGCCATAACTCAGGAAGATAAACTCTGGTGAAGGTAAAGGCAAAACAAACAAACAAAAAGCAATTACTGTCATCCATAACTATAAGCCTTATCATTTATTGTGCACTAATATTTGCATTTCCAAGCAGGCATTAATTAGTGAAATAACAAGGCAATTTGCATTCACCCAGATGCAGAAACATTCAAACTACTTCAACAGATCCAACCTAAGTAACTCAGCCTTAAAACTTTTTGGAATTTTAGTAGATGGGGAAATGGAGGCAGAGAAAATAGATGGATCACGCAAAGAAGTAAATTAATCCAAAGCTTCTTAGAAATCAGATGGTCACCAAGGATAACTGCATTGCGACTATTTGTAGAGAGGTGTTAGAGCGGAAAGACATGAGGACGCTGAGAGTTAGGGTTAAACTCTCAGGAGCAACCTCAGCTTTGAGATGGGATCGAATCTATCTGAGCCTGTTTCCCTTGCCATGCAACGGGACTGTTGGTCCCTGCCTGCTGTGATTGTCCTGCAGAATAAATGAGGAATGTGTGTGCCCACAAAGCAGCAGTGGTTTGTAACATGAATGGGTGCCTCCAGATCCCAACAGAATTGCCATTTAAGGAAGAAAAAGAAGCTCCGCATTAACCTAGAGAGTTAGGGGCTTCATGTTTCTGGAAGAGAAGCTGGGACCACACTACCAGAAGGAGATCCATCTTCAGGAAAAATTTCAGACGTCAAGTTGGCTTTCCAGTCCGAGGCATGAGGAAGGATCCCAGAAGGCCCACTGTCCCTAAAAATGATGCAGCCGGGAGTTTGTAATAGAGTGGGATGTGCGGTGACCCTCCAGTGACTTGGTTCTGGAATGAGCTACTTTGTGAGCATTCTTGTAGGACTACTTTTGTGTGATGCTAGCTTTGTGATGTGGGAAGTCCTCATGGCTAAAGTGGTCAGTTCTGTACAATCAGAACTTGTGGCATATATAGATGAAAACTGACATTCCCCAAACCCTGACTTGTTTATGCACATTAGGAAAACACATATCGGACAAGTATAAGTTGCACAGGTAACTAGAGTGTTTTTTCATGCTAGATTTCTCTCCCTCTCTCTCTTTTTTGATAGGAATCAATGGAAACAAACAGAAAAGGAAAAATATTACACTAAAACATACTTTTCAGACTCTTTGCTTCTAAAACTAAAGGACAAGAAGCTGAGAGGGAGAGTCCCTTTCCCCTAATTACAAAGCATTTAGAGTGTTTAGTCTGAACCCTTAGAAGGTCTCGTCTGACCCTCCATATTGTGGCTTCTCTTCCTACCTCTCAGCACCTGGAAAGTCAGAGGACTGTCATTGCTAACTGTTTAGTTCTGGCCACTGGACAGTCCCATTCCCCTGAGAGAGAAACAAAAGGTGATATGGGGAAGCAAAGGTAATATGGTGTCTGGACACACGGACTTGACTTTAAGTCCTTCCTCTGTACATTTTGGTTGTGATCTCAGATAAACCAGTCAACTTCACTGAGCATCAACTTCCTCATCTGTTAAATGTGGGTAACACTGGATACTTCCTTGGTTGCTTTGAGCATCAAGTTTAAGGAGAAGATTATATATGAAAGACACAGAAAAAGAGGAAAACAGCAAAAAATATAGCGCCTGTTCTTCTTCTACTTCATCTTTTCCTTTGCCATGTTATGATCGTTTTTCTTATCATTCTTATTGTCATTCAATGGCAAGAAAATAGCTTCTCATTTCATCTGGTTCTCCATCACACATATCTGATTGGATTCCCTTTATTGGATTCTAGAGGGATGCCGACAGTCTTTACATTGGTGTTATCTTTCTTAAAGCGGCATTCATCTTCCTGTGCAACCTGAATGATGGCAGGAAGCAGGATGGCAGGAGGTCCTACATCTACCCTTATTTACCAATTGCTAAAAATAGTCTCAAGGATTCCACTCTTTCCATACCTGCTGCTTGCCCTGAACTGTAATATTCTATTCTATTGCCTTGAATTACTTCTGATAAGAAGGGAGTGTTTGTTAAATATTATCCTGCCAGCAATACACTTATTTGTATAGGACATATGTTATCCAACGGTTTCACTTTACCACACAAACATCTCATTAATGAAAAGACACATCCCTCTGCCATCCATAACCCAATCACCTCCGCAGCCTCAGTTTCCAAAAGAGGTAAGACTCTGATTGTTTTTCTCAGGTCATTCCCTCACTCCTTGGAACACACTCAGAAAGTGTGCATAGTCAGAAAGGATATTTTATTTTTCTGTTGAGATCAAGGAGATGAGCACTGGGCTATCATCCAGAGATCCAGGCTTTCCCAGTGATAATCATGGTAGCTATTGTGATGAGAACATACTTGATCACCTACTACTTGGCCTGCAATTTTTATGTCTTCACTGACTGAATCCTAGCAAAAATGCTAGGTGGGATGTTTTTGACCTAGGCAACAAAAGGGGCAAGGGTGAATGATATAAATAAAACATGTTTTCTCATCTAAAACACTTCTAGTCATAGGGTACCTCCAGGATTGGCCCCACACCCATGGGATTCTGTCACCTCTAACCTGTCAGCTTTGGCTTTCAGATTTTTCACTCAGTGAGCACAAGGTGACTGCTGTGGTTTCAGGCATCACATCCTCACATAATAATGTGCAAAATTAAGAAAGATAAATAAATATCGCTTTTGAGCCCCTTTTTAAGAATGAGGAAAATGTCCCAGAGGCTCTCCAGAGGACTGCCCTCCATGTCTCATTAATCGATGCCCATCACTGAGGCATTGATAGGTGGGAGTTGAGGGGAGATCACCACAAGGAGCTTAAACTGGCCAATGCACACATATTCTGAACACACACACACACACACACACACACACACACCCCATTCCATGGACTCAGACTTCTTTAAAGCAAAAGTGTGTCAATTAACCTATCACAATTAGGGTCCCATTAGCAAGAAAAAAGGGGGAAAGACTAATTATCAGGTAAGTGGCTATTACTAGCTCTATTTTAAAAATGAAAAAGCAGAGGTTCAAAGTAGTTATTAGCTGCATTAGTCAGGATATCTTAGCCACTGTGATGAAGGGCTTAAAAATACTAGTGGCCAACTATAATAACATTTTATTTCTCACTCATGTCATAGTTCAGCGACAGTCGTGGGGAAGAGACAGGACAATTCCATCATTCAGGGAATGAAGCACCTTCTGTTAGTGAATCACCTTCATCTGCATCCTTGAGCTTCTCTTTAGCTTGGGATATAGAAAGACAGAATCTTCCACGGAACATTGTTACAGGCCAAGCCTGAAAGTGGTGCTTGTCATTCCACTCATATCCCATTGGCTATAATCTGGTCAGCCAGCCACTCCTGAATGCAAGGGAGGCTGGGAAAACGATAGTGTGCTAAGAAAGAACCTCCCCCCCGGTCACAGAGAGGTGGCCCCACTGACATTCCAGGCTGAGTAGGTCTGAGTGGGCGGGCGGAGCCACGCTGCCTCCTATCCTGAGGGTGCTCCCCGTGGAAAAGACCATTCAGCACCATAGCTCCCTTCTGACCTCTGTCTTATCTTCTGCACAGTTTACACTGAGGCTCTGGGCCTCTCACCTGGCCACCAGGCCGAGATTCAGATGTTAACATTATTACTATGATTATTCATTTGTATTTATGCTACCATTATTATGACCCCTTACACGTATCTTAGCACCTGCCAGGTATTTTAGTAAGCACTTTGTTAAATTATCTTTAATCCTCACAAAAACCCTAAAGGTTGGTTTTATCCCCTTTTTTTCATATAAGAAAGATAAAATTGGGGGGAAAAATGCTATCCAGTGACAGCGGTTTAAAGACACAGCCTGACTTGACAGCCGAAACTGCCTGTAAGTGCAGTTGCCCAAAAAGCGACGTGACTGTGAAAGCTATTTGTCGGAAGTTCCCTTCAAGCATCCCTGAACTGGGTACAGCGCTAAGCACGCAGTAATTATAAACATGGGATAAAATTAAAGTCATATATCCAAAAGCAAGCAGATCCTCTTCTGTTGAACTCCTATTATCTCCCCAATTCTTTCTATAAATATACAATTCTTTCCCTAGTTATGTTCTAATTGTTCCATTCCTTGTTGACATGCCCTTAAACTGACACCCCCTAGACAATAACCTCAGGTAATATTTATGAAGCATCTATCAAATTGCAGGCAATGCTTCTTGCACTCTGCACCTACAAGGTGAGTCTGGTTATTATTCCCATTTTACTGATTGGAAGCTTAAAGTTAAAGATTTAATGGAGGGACTTGAGTAATAACCTAGAAGTCTGACTCTACCTTCCACATTCTTCCTCATTAAGTTCTCCTGCCTATGGCAATGCCACTAAATCTAGTTCATTCTTTCCATGATCTCTGGAGGCTGTATTTGCTCCTTCTTCATTCCTATTGGCAATTTTCAGAACTGGTTCCCACATATCTGTTGATGGAAACAGCTTCATTCCTAGTGTATAACTAGTCTGCCCTTTTTAAATTAATTTTACTAAGTACTATTAACAAAATATTTTATAGTTCAATGGCCTCTCTTATCTATTCTCACCTGGCCTGTTAATATCATCTTTCAAACCTTTACTCTTTATATTAATCAAGGCAGAAGTCTCCCTGT
This sequence comes from Phyllostomus hastatus, assembly GCF_019186645.2. NCBI lineage: Eukaryota > Metazoa > Chordata > Mammalia > Chiroptera > Phyllostomidae > Phyllostomus > Phyllostomus hastatus. Next base: position 41,841,876 of record NW_025334017.1, on the reverse strand, counting down.
GTCCCTGTAGGTTGGGTTTATCATTCTCTCCATGATTTAAACTTTGTTGGGAGTGTCAGGTGGGACTTTTAAAGCACTCTTCACATCAAACTCTAAAAAAGGTGTTTCAGATCAATGGACCACCAGCTGCCAGAATTCATCTCATTGCTCCAACAATCGCTTTCTGTTTTGCTGGCTCAGGAGAGGCATCTAATCAATATTCATGGGAAGTAACATTAGAGGTAAAAACAAAAACAAACAGACTTTGGATTTATTCATTTCTCCCACTATTACTACTCAATAAATTGAACACCTGCTCTGTACTAGGTTCTATCATATTACCTACCTGGAGAGATGTCATGATAATTAAATGAGGTAAAAATCAAGTTTTTAGCATAGTTCCTGGCCCATAGAACGATAGTCTCTTTCATTTGGTGTTCTGTATTTCTCCATTATGTGTTGAATTAAAGTTTACATTTTTTTTTATTATCGTCAGAAGGCAGTGTACTTCTTTACTCTGAAGGCTCACATCTTTCTTTTAGTTGGGATACTTCTAAACCATGATCTTTTGAAATGTGACTTCCCCTCCCTCTGTATTCTCTATTTTTTAGATAACCTACTAGATATATTGGACAAAATTATTTTATCCTTCATATCTCTTAACCTTTCTTTCATATTTTGGTGTCTTTATTTTTGCTGAACCACGTTTTATGCCGTTTCTCTAGATCTATGTCCACTAATTCTTCTTCTGTATCTGGTTTGCTATTTAACTTTTCAGTGGAGTGTTTTGCCCTACAGGTACATATTTTCCATCTTTAGAAATTTCTTTGTGTGTGTTTGTTTCACAAAATGCACCTATCTTTTTGTTCATAGTACACTGTTCTTTCATTTGGATTATATTTTATTTTCACTCCTTTTTAGTATATTCATTTTTTTTATTTTATAGCACCCCTCAGATTATTTTTATTACATTGAAGTCTTAATATGCTATCTCCCCAGTCATAATATTTGCTGAATTGCCCTCATGGTGTATCTTTCCTCAAATGATTTATAATTGGTGATTGTGAACTTATCTCTAGTGGAGGTTGCTTTTTTTTTTATTGTTGGAATCACACAGGCCAAGTTGTGAATGTTTTATATTTTCTTCCATGATAACATTTACTTTGTCCATGGATCTGTAACTATTTTTATATCAGTAGCTCTATTTGGTACTCCTATGCCACTTCAGAACTGTAAAGTGAAATCCCATAACCTCAAGTGGTATAACCTTAAGTGTTTATTTCCTATGGAAGACATTTCCTACCTACCTAGGACCCTGTTAATATAAATGGACCCCCTTAAGCATCTTGGATCTGCAGGATATGTTTCACCTCCTCATTTTACTCAGGCTCAAACTTTGATCTTTCTAATCACATAGGAGGCATTCAAACCTCAGCCATGAACCATAAAGGCCTATTCTACATCCAGTATCCACTCACAAGTTGCTACAGTATCAACTCAGCTATTTCCTGCCATTACAAATTCAAGTTTCTTCTTAACTTGGGTATTTAATTGAGCTTTTGTCTTTGATCATGTTATTAAAAGTTAAATCTCAAAGAACATCTCTCTTATTTATTTAGCTATCTATCCAGATAGCTATATCCCCTGGGGTGAGTTCCTTATGGGCTTGGATTACAGCTTTTTAAATTGATTTGATAATGATCATAAATATAGGTGAGTTCAACAATCTCATAATTAGAAGTACTAATAAGTAAGAAATATTCTTAGTTCCATTTTTTCTCATCTAAAAATGGTGATACAAATACCTACATCTTAAAAACCTTATGCAGATGAAATAAAATAATTCATGAACTTAAAAAAAATCTCAGCACCATGTCTGATGTGTAACAACAAAAAAACAAAAGGAGAGGGAAAGTATCCTCAATAAATGCTGCTAGTATTATCAGGAAATTTGTTAAATAAGTATATGAATAAATGAAAAAAAGCCTTAGCAATTTCATATATTAAGGCCATGCATTCCAGATTCTGCAAAGAAGAGCCCTCTTAATATGGAAACAATGGGAATTTATTCTATAACCAAAGGCATGTGGGCCTCCCCTGATATCTAGGCCCCAGAAAACATCCAAGTCAAGTTGCCTGACCTTGGCATTCAGGTAGTATTTCCGAGCTTTTCTCCATACCTGTTTGTCAGGTGTGCCAGAATTATAGGGACAATATTGCTCCACCTTTGGGAATATTGTCACTGCCATATAATCTGCCACACCACTTGCACATATCACAATGTCACATTTTCTCATATTGGTAGCGAAAGAGCAATTTCTGTTAAAGGTTTCAGACCAGAGAACTATAACTGAAGAGTAAAAGCAGGTTAATGCCATATTAAGACTCAAGATTTGAATGAGGCAGCTCTTCTGAGGAGATCTGAAAAACCACTTCCCATCACAAATGTATAGCACTCTAAGTGTTACTGGTTCATCAGTTATTCCACTCTGTGGGCCTCAGCCAAGTTAAACTGTTCAACTCTGCTTCAAAGCTGTTTCTTCTCAAGAACAGAGAGAGGGGAAAATGGAAGTGTCTCGTAAAGTGTCCCATTTGGGAAATGGAAACGAGGCTAGGTGACCAGGGGTGGGGGAGTCAGGGCCCAGAATAGACTTGTGACTTTCTCCTTTTGCTTTCTCCCACAGTGGTCTTGGCAGCCACTCCATGTGACCATTCTTCAAAGGTACAAGAAGTGGCTGGAAGGAAAGTGGGAGGACTGATACCATGCAGCCTCAAGAGGAGATTCAAGCAAACCCAACAGACACCCTCTCCTATCAGTATGGTGCTTGAGAGGAAACAGACTTCACTGGGGGCACTCCCAAGACTCTGTGTCATCGCTGTTAAGATATTACTTATTGAACACCTGCCCTGTCCCAGGCTCAGTGACGGTGAAGGAAATGCTAGTGGAAATTCACTACAAGTGACTATTACAACACCCAATATGCAAGGTGTTTTATTTCCATTATCTTGGTTTTCACAGCACTGCAAGATTATATAATCTCCCATCCTTCAGAGCTGCATTATATTGCTTCCCAGTTGCTGGAAAGCAGAATTTCTCTAAACAAGGAAGGCTCTGCATCTTAATTGACAACAAACAGACTTTGTGTCCACATAAAGCTAAGTTTATTTCCCAGCTCTGCCACTTATTAACTCTGTTACTATGATCAACTTAATTCAAATTCTCTTAGACTCAATCTGTTTACAATATAAAATGGGCTAATAATAACTACCTCATAGGCTTCTCATAAAAATAAAATGAGATATATTTACAAAAAGCACATTAGAAGCTAACGTTTATTGAGTCCTTTTTTGTGTGCCAGACATGTGCTGGATTACTTATAAACATTTTATGTAATCCTCATAACATCCCCTCTCAAGTACAAAGAATTCCAGTTTATTGTAAAGAAACGAAGGTTCGTAAAGATTAGTTTTGCGCCTGAAGCCATACAATGACGAAGAGTCCTGGTTGGCACTGCAAGTCCAGCTGTCCTACTCTCCCACCTGTGTTCTCGACTCTGGGTTGAAAGGGTTAGGAAGGCCTGACAAATAGTGGTTAACACTCGTCATTGTTAGAGGTTTAGGAGAATGCTGATTTCGAAATGATTCCTGCATTATTGAAGAGTAGTTTCTGAAGTCCCTTCCACCTCCAGACCTTGTCTCTGTGAAACAGATTCCCCAAACCACTAGGTGAAAACTACGCGTGTGCTGCTCACGTCTGTCCTCAGGATGAGTCATAACCACAACTTCCTGCATTTCCCATGATGGACACCTACTTCTGCTCAATCTTCATGAAGAAAACATCTTGGTCCAACCCTGGACCTTGTTCCATAGACTTTTGCTCTTTGGATTGATTTGGATCCCCTTCCCATTTCATGTAGTCACTCACCGTGAATGTCTACGCACACTTTTAACATCAACTTCTAGAACCTTCCACCATGCTCAATCAACCTGATGCCCAATTTCTCCTGTGCTAGAGGTTCTCATTGGCCCTGGCCACTGCATCTTCCAAAACTGCATCCCTGCGGTACAGTGAACTTTGTCTCATTCACTCACATTGTTATTTCTTACCCATCCAGCCACCCTCAGATCCCTCACCTACGCCTACGTCACTAAGGTAGGAGGGGCTGAAAACCGAAAATGCAGAGTTACCACAACCCCCACCTCCACTCAAGAAATACATTCCAGAAAATCCTCCTCACCACGAAACGACCCCCTGTCAGGTTCACAGGCTTCCCTAACGGGGTGTGCCCCTCAGAGTTACATTACAGGTGTCCTGCCTGGCATTTCTGTCAGACTTGATTTGGCCTCAGAAGAAACAAAGGTCTTTAAATGTAAGTGAATGATGGAAATAAGAAAACAGAACGTCTCCCTTCACACAGGGCAGATTCGATGTGAAGAGCTGGAAGGGGCATTGGAAATGTTCTATCTAAACTTCTCTTTTCATAGTGGTCAAAACTGAGGACCAGAGAGAATGATACCCACTGTCACCATCTGTGTATCTCACCTTTAATATTCTACTTATTTTTGTTTGTTTTTTTCTCTCTCTGCTCCACACATATGCATACACATGCACTGTGGCTTAAATTATTTCATCTAAAAATTCACTTGGATAAGTAAACCTCAGGTTTTAAAAATGTGACTATTTCATGGAGGATTAAACTGTACACCAGATTTTTTTTTTTTAGTTAGATGGATTTTCTCATTAAAGCACAACATTGTGGAGAGAAACTTTTGAGTTTACTTGACTGGTTTGAAATGACTTTCTTATTCATTCACTATGTGACCTTGAGTGATTTCTTTTATGTCTTTGGGTTTTATTTCCCTCTTCTAATGAGGGAGGATTATCTCTTCCTCCCAGGCCTGCTGAGAGGATTAAACAAGTTTCTGAAAATTCCCATCCTCTGGATGGCACATAGTAGGGCCTCCGATAAATAGGAGTGTCTTTCTCTGAACAGAGGCTCAGGAACTCAGAAGCAAACAGGGTTTGGTAAGTGCTGCGGTGAGGAGAAATGAAGTAAACAGGCAAGATACCAACAAACCCTCAACACAGACCTATATTCAGGCTAACCACACCCAAATTCAGAGTAGCACATGAGTAAGACACCTAAAAGAATAAAAACATAACCTGACCTCCAAGTGATGGAGATATTTCTCGAATCCAAAATAGCAGGCTTTCTAGACTCTTCATCAAGAGAGGGTCTCCCTGGTGGGGTATACAACATGCTGGCTGAGGCCCCTGCCACCTTGGCAGCACTAGGCTCTGTGGGAGGCCACAGAGAGTGTCCCTTAGGCTGGAGAAGATGCAAGAGCCTCATTGTCCCTCGTGGAGCCTGGGAATCCTAGCCATTGCCCCCTTGGGAGGCCGCTGGCTGCCTTGGCCAGGGTGGGTGATCTGAGTCGGGATGAGCCATGATATCTAGTTCCAGTAAAACCCACAGAATGTTCTGAACTTGTGACTAAGTCTGAGCTAAATAAACAACCCTCACCGTCTACCCCACGAAGGATAGTGATGTGCGGTGTGTGTGGTGTGGCCCAGGATCTCTTTTCTCAAAAAAAAGAAAAGAAAAAGAAAGTGTTAAAAGCCTGTACTTTTTAGTTTTCAACATTTTAAAAACAATTCCACGTTCAACCTCTATTTCATGCCAATCATTGTGTTAAGATGTCTGTCGAATGGGAACATTATGAACTCTGTTCTCTGAAGCTCTGGGCCCCGGAGGGCCACCACGGCCGTGAGGCTGGAACTCAGTGGCCTGTGCCTGCCTGCTGCTCCCTAAGGTCAACCTCAAGGTCTTCCCTCTCATCTATTCTATTTTATTGGCCTTATAATATTTTATTGAAAAAGACAAAAATGTTTAAAACTTTTATACCTATTTAAAGTATGGAAACAAAATGTAGAGCAATGGTACTAAGTTAAGAGGATGGTGGGCATATTAGCAGATCAAGAGAGAGAGATAGAAAGAGGAAGAGAGAGATACACAGCTGATACTTATTGCTTATTGTATACCCGACATTTTTTCTATCAGTCTTCACATGACCTTAGCAGTGAACACTGTCAGTCCCATGGCAGAGGCAGAAACTGAGGTCCAGAAGATTTCAGTAAACTTGATCAAGTCCCAGTGCTTCAGTAGGTATTTACTCCCAGGAGCAGTGATGTTAAAGCATATGCTCTTATCTGCCACACTATGCTGACTCCCCCAGATCTCCCTTTGCGGTCAACAGGTCCCTCACCCACTTTTTCCCCTTTATACTGGACTTTGCCATATTTAACCTCTGCTCAAGTGTTCCCTCCTCATAGGGACCTCACCTGGCTTCCCGTCTAACATAGCATCAGTCTACTTCTCTTGCCTGCTTCCTTTCCTTTCTTAGCTTGTATCCCACACTGATAAATAGTATATATGTATTTGTTTATGGTCTTTGGCCTATGGCCCCCAGAGCATCAGCTCCTTGTGACCAGGGGTTTCATAAGCTTCTAGATCATCTCAGATGGCCAGTTAGAAAAAGGCCCCATGGAAGTAAGTAAGTAAGGGGGTACAAGAGGTGAAGAGGGAAAGATGTGGACCGGGGAAGGCAGCACGGTACAGGGTGCCAAGCCTAGAATGTAGGTTCAGACAGCTTCAGTGTGAATCACACATCTGCTGTCCATTAGTTCTGTGACCAGAGTGAGTTTTCATTTTCTCATTTGTAAGGTAGGGGTGATTACTCTGGACCCGCAGTGCTGTTGTGAGATTAAATGAGATCATATTCATTAATGCATGGCTTTTTATTGTGTCTGTTTGTTTGTTTGTTTGTGGTTTGAGTGCTTCTAATAGAAACTTTCCTGTTTCTGCCTCTTCCTCTCTCCAGAGTCACATGGGACAGGGTGACACAGTGCAGTGTGTGGACATATCACTCCCTTCTCTCTCAGCAAGGGTCAAGTAGAGGATGGAGCTGTGACATCTATGCCTTTCCTGTCTTCCAGGAGGTTTGCTGAGTCACTGTCTTCAGGCAGTGTTTTGCTCCCATGACAGGAATCAGGAAAGAAGGGGCTTCATTAGTCCTAGGGTCAGGGTGGGGGCTTGAGTCTCATCCGGTCTCTACACACTTTCTTACAACTGGTCCTGGGAACATAGCTAAGCACATAGTGAGCACTTGATAAGCATATGATGGGCAATGGAATGCTGAGTCACAGTTAATAATGAGAGGTCATGTTGTGTTAAAGAAGAACAATAAGAAAAAGTTAGAGCACCAGCAACTACATCTAAGTCTGCCTATAACTAGTTGTGTGTCCTTGGACAAATGGTCTTGCCTCTTGGGTCCATATTTCCTCCTCGGTAAAACAAGAAGTTTGGACAGGATGATGTATACATTGCCTTTCATCTCAGAAATCTATGAAATTGAAAACATCCCACAATTGATCTGATTTCCCTTGGATTTCCAGGAGCAAACCAGCCCAACCAGACCATTGTCAGGAAACTGGAATGATCTATTATGTTTCTTATTTGCTTCCTGGGTTCCGGTTCAAATAAAAATTCTCCGTGCTATTCACATCAGAGTGGGTTCCTTGGCCAGTGAGTACTGCTATTTACAATGGACAATTAATTCACTCTCTTATCTGGGTCTCTCAGGGTCGTTCTGGATTGGTGAGCCTCTTGAGTAGGTCAAAGGAATTCCACCGGCCCTGGTACTTGCTCTCCATGAAAGGGAAAGGAATGAGATGTAGCCAGGTTGCCTTGGACACTTCTGTTCCAAGTCCACCTTGGAGAATGGGGTGGTTTTTTCCTGTTCGATGGAAAGGCTCATTGTTTCTGTTGACAGGCCGATTTACTGGAAGAACAGAGGCTGCTGCCAAGGATTCTGCATTCTTAGAAAGTCCTGTTGGTGACCCGATGTGAAAGTCCTGTGTCCTCGACCAGCGTTTCCTTAGCCATCATTTTAAAACAAGTGATATTTTACCTTTATTCTATATTCAACACTATGAATACATATAGTCACAATGACATCTAAGCATTCAACACAGTAATCATCTTTTGGTAAATCTGTATTTTGTGGCTGGCAGACTAGCGAACCCATCTCATTCATAAAATATGGATTATCTGTAAACTCATTATAAGTCTTACTTTTCACTTGACATTTTTTTAAAAAAATGAACGATATATAAAAGTTTTGGTTTTCAAGTTATTTCACATGTGCTATTTGGTCATCATGAAAGTTGCGTGGCACTAACATTATCACAGATATTATTACAATTCCATTTTTCATGTGTGGAACCTGAGTCTCAGCAGGCCTTTACAACTAACCTAAACACAGAGACTAAAGCCTGGATTTTCTGGTTCAACTCCTTGGTTCAGAGTTGAATAAGGAAGCAAAGGAGATTGGAAAAGAAACCTCAGCAGATATTCCTGTATAGGGCAAAACAGGAGATGGTACAGTTTACAACATCCTCCCAAGTTTCACACCCCCACAGGGAACACAGAAAATCTCTAGAGAATGAGAAAGGACATAGTAATCAGCAACCTTCTCACAGAAGTGCCAATAAAGTGAGAGCTGCGTTGCTTTCTGGCCCCGTGGAAATTCAACAGGACTGTGGAAGGAGGAAGGCAAGAGGGGAGGGAGGGAGGCGGAAACACCTGTTGAAGAGTCAGCTGGACGTAGGTGGAGAACCCAGCTGAGCCGTCTGAGAGCTGTGTGATTTTAGGCAAATGATTTCCTTTCTCCATACCTCCTTTTCCTCATGGATAAGTGAGAATGGCTCCCTCATTAACTCATTATACATAGCAAAATGGTAATGCACTGAAAGTATAGGGCAGAGTTCCTGGAACAAAACAGTAGTAGCTACACTTACATTTATTGCGAACACGCTACTACACTTCACTGGGCCTCTGTATCTTTATGTATAAATTAAGGTGGCTGGACTAGATATGTCCTAATTTTTTTTCTTCAAGCTCTTTACAGTAGTTGACTTGAGACTGTATTCCATGGAGTAAGAGAGATGGGATGGTTAGGGATTTATATAGGGTGACATGTTACCAACATATGTTAAGGTGAGTGGTGGGACCTTGTAAGTGAGTAGAAGATGGCTGTGACGGATACTGAGGATAGTATTTTTTAAAGCTCCTTTTTATTGAACACTTGCTAATATGTATGTGTGTGTACACACATATTCTCTTTAATTCCCCATGAAAACTCTATGGAGCAGATAATAGTTCATTTTACATAGGTGGGCAGATTACAGCTCAGATAGGTTAACTGACTTGTTCAAAGCCACCGGGATCGTCCATGGTGCTTCGAACTGTGTTCCGTGACCCTGGCTCTCATGCCCTTTGCACTATCCCATGCTGTCTCCACTCATTAAAATAGCTATTAATCTCTATATGATCTTCCTTCCCTTATCCTGTGGTGGCTCCTCTTTCTATGTGCATCCCTCGACCTAACAACAATATAATGCATATTTGAATAAATATACCCTCTGCTGCATTGTGTGCTTTTGTACGCGTATGTGATCTATTATTATCTACTTAAATCTATGTCTTTATTGCATAATTCAGCATTTTAATATTCGCTCTGGAAAGTGTTTTGAGTCACTTCCCTGCAAAGGTGCTGTATTAAATTACATTCATTATTCTTCTTAAATGTAGACAAGTCATGGTTCAGGTGAGCTAGAAAGTAACTCCCATTATCCTCAGCACATTCCATCACATTCGTTATTCTCCGTGACATTTATCAACACGGCATTTAGACCTTTTAAAGAAAGAAAGAAAAATCGCTTTAAATTCCGAAACACTGAACTAACACTGAGCCAAATTCCGCAGGTGAAAAAGTCACTTCCTTGCTACACGTGACACCCAGCCTCTTGGAGCACAATGAGAAGATGTAAAAGCAACATGAGAAGAATCAGGGTAAGTGAAGCACTACACTTATCTGCCGTGACTTTTTTGCATCTTCTTCACAACTCTGCTCATGCTAATTCTTAATAGTGTATGGCTCCCTTGTAACAAGGATACAGAGCTTGTGTTGACATTCCCCTAGGTCCCCTTTGCTACCTCTATGTGTTATTTTTTCATCCTTATGGAAAACCCCTGTCTTCTAAGGCACATGCATATACTATGTATCTGTGCATACTGTCCACACTGCCTTTCAACTATCACCTTGACTGGCATTTACCTGTTGTTCTTTCTTTAGTCATTCTGGGTCCTGGGGAGAGATTCCACACTGTCTTAGGCTGAGGTCCCCAGAGGCAAACCCTGAGATGAGGATCAAGATGCAAGGGATTTATGGAGGCGGGACTGAGAGGAGAATCTGGCAAGAGGATGAGGGAAAGTGCGGCAAGAAGATTTCACATGACATCTGTGGAAGATGCCATCTGAAACCCTTATTCATCCTGATTCTACAGGGGGGGCTATGGAACGCAGATTCCATCTGCAAGCCCAGAAAGCTGGCTGTCACTACTCCCCACACCCTTTAGTCATTGGACAAGGGCCACTGGGTATAAGGAGAGAAGTTTTAAGTTCCCAGGGACGGTCTGCACGTGAGGGCAAAGCTGCTCCAGTGGCCTGAGGACTATCCTCCAAAACGGAGATAAAGTGCCCTGGAGTGAGGCAAGGTTTGAAGACATGGGAATAAGAGTGAAGTACCAACAGTATCCACTAGGGGCAGCCACATGGACCGATGATCATCCAAAACCTACCATCATCATTGTCAGGGATGCTATTACAAAGTACTGCAAACTCGGTGGCTTAAAAAACAGCAGTTTATTGTCTCACAATTCTGGAGGCCAGAAGGTGTTAGCAATGTCGGTTCCTTCTGAGGGCTGTGAGGGAAGGATCTGTTCCATGGTTTTTCTCCTTGACTTGTGGATGCCTATCGTCTCCCTGTATCTCCTCATCTTGTCTTCCTTCTATGCATATCTCTGTGTTCAAATTTCCTTGTTTTGTAAGAACACCAGTGATATTGAATTAGAGACCCACCCTACTCCAACATGACCTCATCTTAATTAATTATATCTGCAATGACCCTATTTCCAAATAAGGTCACAATCTGAGGTACTGGGGATTAGGACTTCAACATTTGAATTTTGGAGAAACACAATTCAACACACAACAATGTTCTCTCATTTCAAAAACTCTATTACATGCCAATTCAGTAACCCACATCCATACTCACACCAACTGTTACCTCAACTCTTACCTCCTGGTCCTACTGTCTGGAGTCTTTAACTCTTTACTTTGTGCCCTATCTGTGTATCATCTTTGCAACAATCCTCAATTCTTGAATGAACCCAACACAATGTAGGATACTCATAAAACATAAAGGGTATGAAAAAATGCATAGTAAATGATAAATTCTTATGAGTTTTCATTGTTATTTATTAGCATTCCTTCAAGAAATATATACTGAGATCCTAGTTAGCACATATTCCCTGGTGTTTCTGATTCTAGAAAAACTCCATAACTGCAGGAAGAATGAAAGGAAGGACACAGTAATTGGGAGGCCATTGTGGTGCTGAAAATTCAGAAAGAAGGGAATTCGAACGAGAAACCATTGCACAGATTTGGGGACTCATTTGATATTGCCAGGCACGTCATGGGGAGAAAAGGGGTCCTAACACTTTTTTTCCGTATCCAGTACTATGATGCATCTAAATTTTGTTTTATTTTATTATATTCCTACACTGCTACTGGTTCCCTATTAACTGCCAAACAAAGACAAACTCTTCAGCAAGCAGCCTACCCAACCTTGCTCCTGCCTGCTCTCCAGCCTCGTATTTCTCTCATTAATTACTATTCCCATCTTGCCAAATCACTGGAAACTGAGCTGCTTACTTCTGTTTCTTCCTGTTGTGCCTGATTCCTCTTCCTGCAAAGTCCTTCCCCAGTGGACACCTGGCACGTGCCCAAACCCATGCTGAAAGGTGGAGGAAGCCTGGTTGGCCTCCCTCCGGAGACTCGTTCTTTTCTGCTTTTATGTTACATTTGCACCTTGTAAACCTTCTGTCTCCATTCTTCTCACAGTGGACCACCTCACTCCTTATTGTGTGTCCCCCCTCATCAAATCATATGCTTGAAGACAGTAGTATGTTAGGTTCATCTTTTTATCTGCAATTCTTAGCTCAATGTCTTATCTTTGAATGCAGTCAAGAATTATTAGTAAGTTGAATAAATGGATGTAGACATGGGCAAAATCAGAGGCTGGGTAATGCATTTCACCCCACTGGAGGGATCTTTCTGACATTGGAAAGTTAGGAATGCTTCAGAGGCTATCTCCCTGATTTTCTTATTTAGATTCTGAGAAAAGCATATATTTCTCAGATGTGCCCTCTTCTATGATTTGCTTGACACTTGATTTAATTACCAGGTACCTGCACACCTTAGCTCAGCCTCAAGAATGCCTGTATTGGAAGCTCACCATGTTCTCTGGCAGCCACTGTGTGTTCACTCCAGCTCCGATAGAAGAGGCTCCCGGTACAGGAAAGACTGGTTATTAGTAAGACAAGCTCCTGCTTAGCTAATGAGCAGCTCCTCACATGTGACAAGGAGAACATTCTGAGACGTTCTGAATTAAATTACAGAGGCCAGGGAATGACAGAGAGAAAGCCTGGTAGTCTGTTAATGACCGCTGACCAGTTAACAGAAGATTTCTCACACCCATGGTTCGCCTGTTGGAAATTCAGATTAATTTCTAGGTGGCTACTTCAGGATTATTTTAGCCAGACACCCCTCTAACTCTGGGAGCTTGGTTACTTGACAGCGTCCAGACTACACCTGAAGTCCATCTGCGGTATCAGACATTTCTTTATTGGGACTCTGCTATTCCGGAGCTGTGCCCTCTGCCCTTAACCATGCCCCGCCCTTTGCCTATAGCTCATGTAAACTCTTCCAAACTACCTCTTTCTTCTGTCTTCCTCCATCTGATGTGTAAACACTCTTGCAAAGCTCTGCAATGGCACACACGCGATCTTTCTACCTAACCATTGTGATTGCTGGTGGTTTAGATGCCAAACCCAAGACCGGTCTTTTGGCTAGCATTTTAGGCTCAGTGAAACCTCATTTATGAAGAGACTTTCAGCCATGGAAACTAAAAAAATTGTAGTTTGACACATGGCTGAAGCTGCTAAACTTCAACAACTGACCCACAAATTAGCTATTTTTTCCACCCAACTAGGATATTGCTACTTACATTAGGATAGAAATGCATTGATTCACCCCCAATTTTTCACTTTTTAGAAGGGAAGTAATGCTAGTATCTGGATGTCTATAATCAAGAAGGCAGAGTGCAGCAAAATAATAATAATGATTTTAGAGACATAAATAGAAACCCAAATGGAACAATACTAATTAATGACTTTTGGACCTTGGGCAAGTTATTGAAAATCTCAGTTACCTCCTCTGTGAATTAGGGGGTAATAATAACTGACCTTTTAGTATTTGGTAATGATTAAAAATTATGCAACCTAGATGATAGGACATAGCTCAGTGTTTTCCCAGCGGGAGCACTATTGACATTTGGGGTGGGGAGAGCTCCCTTTTGTACAAGTCCGTTGTATACATTGTAAGACGGTAAACATCTGTGGAAGCTAAACTCTAAATGCCAGGAGTGGCCCTGCCCCCAGACATCGGGGCAGCTGAAAATGCCACCCCCCCCCCAACACACATTGCAAAACCCCTCACCATAATGAGATGAAACTTACTCAGTGTTAGTACATGCTAGAAAGTGTCCCAAGAACTTTATCTGATTCATCTCAATCCTCATAAAAACTTTATGATGCACTGGAAGATTAAATACATTGCTAAGTTATGTAACTAGAGAGTGGAGACTCTGAGTTTGTAGGCTTGTGAGTTTAGCATCTGAGCCATCCTGACGAGAAGCCTAGTACGTGCTCAATAAGTATGCTCTTCCATTCTTTCTTCCAATTTGGTTTCATTTCCAGTGCCTTTGGCTAACTCCTCAAAGATCTATAATTAGATTTTGTCCCCACATATGTCTCAGAAACTCCAGATGCACAGCCTTCATTGGTCCAAGCCCGATCTTAACAAGACTGAACACGTCTTTTTCTTCCCCTAGTGACAAATATCTACAGGCCAAATTTGTCTCGCTGGAACATGGCATAGCCCACCGACATTTTTTACTGAGGATAAATGAATAAAATATTAGGCCACACATTTTTCCTCTTGCTTGATTCTTTTTCCCTTTCCTTGACCCCAGGGCCCTCCTGTGCTGTGGGTAGCACCTCTCACTTAGCTGACTTTTGTTACTCTGCATGTGCCTTGGGATGTGAGAGTTCTACACCAAATTCCAGTGTCAGGGAAGAAGTGTTCCCCACACCTCCAAGCAATTCTTCAGCTGGGTGCCCTACCACTCAACTCAATTCTGACACTATCTACCTGAAGACAGTGTCAGGTTCCACAGGTTGAGGGTTCAGTCCTCTAAGATTGCTCCCACTTCAGACACCAATACCATGTCTGGGTTGTGGCTTGTGATTATGACCAACCCGACTGTAAATGGGGGGTTCCAATGGCGCCCTTCTTTGGTGTACTTAATTTGTTAGAATGGTTTGCAAAACTTAGAGAAGCATTTTACTTGTGATATCACCAACTTATAATAAACGGATGTAACTTGGGAACTGCCACATGGAAGAAATGCACAGGGCAAAGAATGGGAAAAAGACCTGTAGCTCTCATGCTCTCTCTGATGCCACTTCCCCTGCATCTCCGTGTGTTCACCCACCTAGAAGCTCTCCAAACTCTGTCCCTTGTGGTTTTATGAAGACTTCACTACACCGACATGATTGATAAAATCTTTGGTCATTGGCCATTGATTCAACTTCTAGCCTCTCTCCCTCTTGGCAACCAGCACCCATCCCTAGATTACCTAAGGACCTTTCAAAGTCACCCTGTTAACATAACAAAAGATGCCTTTATCACTCTTTCCCTTAAGAATTTCCAAGGGTGTTAGGAGTTCTGTGGCAGAAACAGGGAAGACCGAATTCTTACTATTATTCTTATTATAAGTGACAAGGTCACAGTAGCTCTCAAAATGAAGTCAGAGTACACTACCTTATACATAACAGTCAGGAGTCCCCGACCCAGCAGTTACCGGCCTACCTGATGTAATGAAGAAGTAGTGCAATCAACTCTCACATTGTGGGGTCAACATGCTTTTGCCACTTGCTTCTTGCCAGTTGTAGCGGAAAAGGTCTGCAGTGGGGTTCTAGGCGGTGGGAGTGAGGGATGGACAGCCTCCCTGAGGTCAGATGCTGGGGTAGGAAGAACCCTGCACCTAACAGAAGCAAGACCTTCCTCTACCATAAGCTCACTTCATGAAGTCAGACTCTTTTTATAACAAGAAATTATTAAAATAAATGCTCCCTTAGCTATTCCACTTTAAGATTCTGGTAAATTCTTAAAAGGAGACCCAAAGTCAGTAAAAAGGCTGCAAAGAGCAGGAAACAGAAATAGACAAAGTACAGGTCAGCTCAAGTCAAAGTAGCAACATGCATTGAGCCCTTGCCATATGTTCAGTGCAGGCTGGGACTACCCAGATGAGTGACATCGTCCACACAGAGGAACTCATAGCCAACACATTAATGACTGGCTTCAGAAGACTTGGCCTAAGAAGACAGTGTTAGCATCAATGAGAGGCTGGCATGGGAATCAAGGTGCCCTTGGAGTGCCCCAACATTCCTTTACACTCCATTGTGGTACTGTCTCGGAGATGACAGTATCACGTGGCTGATCCCAGTGTGGTTTTGAAAGTCTACATTCCTGTCATTTCCTTTTCAGTGTTGTGACCTTGGATATCTGTTTGCCCTTTTCCAGTCTTGCTTCCATCCTCCATAAAGTGAGAGTTACTTAACTCCTAGGGCATGGTGAATACTAAATAATCAATACATACACAACACATGCACACACACACACACACACACAAAGTGCTTTTCATATAATATAATTTCTACTATTTGAAAGACTCTCAGAAGTCACCTCATCTAAACTCCTCGGGATATAGGTATAGGAACTGAGGTCCAATGGAGCAGTCACTTGCCCAGTGTCACACTTGCCCATGGTTCCTTCAATTGAAATAGTTTCCAAACATTTTATCCCCAAGTTGAAATTAAACCATGGACCAACTAGGTACCTCCAACTGTGCTAGTTCTGTTCAAAGTTAACCTCTGAGGATATTATCATCTCCTGCTGATAAATAAGGAAACTGAGTCTTACAGAGGTCATCAGGAACCTGCCTTCCTGAGGTCACACAAATAAGAAACGATGGTGATAGAGCAGAACTTGCCCAGCCAATCTCCAAGCCTATGCTCTCTTCAGCTATATTATGTAGACACAAACCACCCATTGTTTATAAAAGTTGGTTTGTTTGATTTCTAGGATGGGTGCATCCTCAATTTTGAAAGTATACATAAAGATTGATTTTATTTGCACAGGTAGGTTTTTCAAAAGCCCTTATGGTGGGCAGGCTCTGGTTTGTCCCTGACCATACTTTTGTTAATTTCTCTTACTGCATTTTCAAGATCATGAGAACTAAATTGTATTCCTGCAGCATTACAATGTCCAAAGGGAAAAAAATCAGAAAAAAAGGTTTTTTTCTTATCTACTTAGCTTACACAGAGGTAGATTTGTTCCACATAAGCCCCTCAGAGATGTGAGTGCCCACAGTGGTTGCATGTGTCTATGAGAAGGCAGAAACTTTTCTGGAGGGGGAAGCTGGGCTCTCAACAATTTTGTAGGGACCAAAAAGTAGAAGAGGAGAGAATAGCCAGCCTTGATCCCCATGTATAAAGACACAAGAAGTTTTTAACATCTTGCCAGATGAAGTGGCTCTGGGAAGTTATTCAAATCCATGTAAGGAGACCTGTACCTGTCAGCCAGAGCTTTCTAGACTCATACATCAGTGGATCCTTAAAAGTTAGAAATGAACAGGCTCTCAGGCTATCCCTTTCTAGAATGGATACCTAGACACAGCTTGCCTTTCCTGGCAATAAT
Source organism: Phyllostomus hastatus (assembly GCF_019186645.2). NCBI lineage: Eukaryota > Metazoa > Chordata > Mammalia > Chiroptera > Phyllostomidae > Phyllostomus > Phyllostomus hastatus. The sequence continues at coordinate 41,824,891 of NW_025334017.1, read as the reverse complement.
GATAAAATGACTTACTCTCAATAGGACATGCATATGATCCTGGGATCATAAGCCAGGAGTAGGCATGAATTCACTGTTTTCTTCAATCATTCTTTGCATGATTAGCCCTAGTGCACCTCCCAAGCACCATATATAGCTTCCCCCCCTTGAGGCCACCAACCTAATGAACATTTGCACATTCACACATATTAACAGAGATATGTTTAATGGCTGCAGAGATGAGCAAAGTTGTGTGGCCTTAGGCAAAATAATTCTCCAAGGTGGCTTCATTGTGCTTGTTTACAATATCATGAGGTTGATCCAGGTGACCTCAGACATCTTCCATCTCTGACTTCTAAGGATTTTAAAAACAGTCCCCAGACAAGTCTAAAAGCCATGTTCATAGCCCATGAGATCCTGAGGCCTGGGTTCCAACCATTAATTAAGTAATCAGTCCCTCACTCTCACACTGCCATGGCAAACACGTTTTGGGCATCTCCTCTGTGTGTGTCAGGCGTCAGAAACCGCCCAGGCTGCTCAGGGAAGCAGATGACATGCAGACATCGGTGATTCAGCATGCTGCCCTATCCTACAGCAATGAAAAGGGCTGGGGGCCAAAAAAGAGAGACCTATCTGGAAAAAGTGCAAATCAGCTTTTCTATGGAGAAAACAAAACAAAACAAAACAAAACACAAGTAATCCAGGAAGAGAATGGACCTTGTGTAGAACTAGGGATAAGGCAACTCTCAGCTTCATCACTGAGGGAATATTAACATTTTTCATTTCATGAAGCTTGTTTTCCCATCTACTATTCTATGAGGGTGGTGATACTACAATTTAAAAATAATCATAACACTTCCAAGAGTGTTTGACAGGATTCAATGAGTTAATCAATGAGAAAATTCCTGTTACACTAAGAAATCCTTTTTGTTTATATCTACTTATTTCTCTCCTTTCTTCAGCACAGAGTGTAATACCAACCCCATATACTTAGAAACCCTTACTTGGCATTCTTTCTTCATAATTCTAATACTGATCTTTAGCCCCAAAGAGTGAAATTGCTGAATCTCTCTTTAGAGATTTCCAAATCTTCCTGCCACCTTAGGCCTTCCTTCCACAATCTCCCAGTGTATGAGAGAGGATTGGTACCACCCATGCACCCTTTCCATTTGGAGGGCTGTAAGTGGTAGAACAAATCCCCAGCCATTGATTTCCCACCAACATTAAATTCACAGAGTTCTATCTTCCCCACCCTTCTGTGTTATCTTAAAAAACTAATACTTCCTTATACTCATTTAATAGCTATAAGGGAGGGGCACAGGAGAGCTGAAACTGACGGAATATGTTCTCAAGAATTCAGAACCAGAATTCAAAAATTCAGAAGTTGGAATCAGGAAACCAGGTTTAAGATTCAGCCGTAGGCTATGAGAACTTGGCTAAGCCAGTAAATGTCTCAGAGCCTCAGCTTCTTCATCCAGTCTCATAAGATTGCTGGGAGGATCAGAAAAAAAGAGATAATGAATATATAATCATTTTTTAAATGCTAAAGTCCCATATAAACATTAGCTGTGCAGATGATTAATATTAATATTGATTGAGGGGGGGAGCAGGAATATAAGGGGGCTAAATGCTAATAGAAAAAAATAAAATGAAGATTAAATTTAAAGTGTGTTGACACTTACTGAGCTGTATTCAGAAAAAGCACCAAGATGAATTTTCTTTATTTATTCCACAGGCCTAACTTATGGAATAGTAAGAGAGAGTGTGACCATGTTTGATGATGACCCAATGGTGCTGTAGGAACAGAATACGTGAAGTCTGAATGGCATGGCCACCTCCCATAGTCTGATGGTATAAAAGGCAGCCAGCTCTCAAGTTTCTTTGCTGTTTCAACATGGCAGGACATCTACTCTCTACACAAGATATTGATGCCTAAACTTCCTGACATCTCCATGGGAACCAAGGAAGTATTTACCTTGCTTATTTACTAGTTCAAGGATAAACTTCCGTAGAAGCATCATAAGCTAAATCTGAGTCATGATCATCCTCCCCAGACTTGGGATGTGGATGAGTCCTGTGTTCTGACCTCAGGCAGATGCACTCTTACCACCCTGTGCCTCCTTCGTGTGCCTGAATACAAAATTCTATCAGGGCACCCACAGGATACTGCTATATTTGTTACTCCTCTTTTAGTTCCATACCATTAGACTCTAAGCCTCTCAAAGGCAGAGACTTGTAAAGCAAGTCTTTAATACGTAATAAATAATTAATACAACTAGTATGAATGTATAAATGAATGAGTCAGTGAGTGAGTGGGTGGGTGATTGGACAGATGAACAAACATGTCCTGGCTACTTAGGACATGGGGCAAAGAAGTACATGCTGTCTTTCAAAGTTGGCCTTTAGTGTCAGAGCTGATGGTTAAAATGGCCTAACTTCTATCCCTACATTGATCCCTAAATGCCTCCACCATCACCACTACCACCATGGACAGTCTCTTGTTTCATCTTCTCTTTAATGTCTCTTCAAGTATTCAAGTTCATCCCCAGTTCTGGCCTGAGTCACTGAGGTCCTGCAGTTGACCTCTCCTTACTTATACTTAGGTAGTTGCTGTTTCTTCTGGCTGTTGGGGTCACCATGATTATCCCTTTCATCTCACAAAGACAGGGAAGCTGAAACCCTCTGGAGACACTAACACCCATCAGATGTTTCCCTAGGCTGTCTCCTTGGCTTTGTCCTATCTTTCTGCCATAGGCTGCAGAAAAATTCCAGTGCAGCTTCTTAAAGCTGAAGGCATTCTAGTACAGGTTAGCAAACTGTGCCCCATAGGCCAAATCTGGCCTGCTGCCTGAATTTGTAAATAACATTTTATTGGAATGTATCCAAGCTCATGCATTTACAGATTGCCCATGGCTGCTTTTGAACTACTGCTGCAGCGCTAGGTAGTTGTGAACAAGACCAAATGGCCACAAGGTCTAGTGTATTTACTATCTGTCCCTTTACAGAAATAGTTAACCACACTCCCCTTTGTAAATTAATCCAGATATAGAAGTTATTTGAGCAATTCTCTGTGATAGAGTTTTTGGCTTCCAAACACTCCAAATTCTGGTACCACCAAGGGAAAACTTCGTTAGCATGGGCTAATTGTCCAGTGGAACTTAGACAATTCTGAAGTCTAAAGTGGAAAGACGGAAACAAAAAAGGAGAGAAGGAAGAAAAGGAGGAAGGAGGGAAGGAAGAAATTAGAGGAGAATGAAGCAATAGACATACCTAACACTAACAGGTCAACCCAGGGGTCATGGGAACAGACCTTTCGACTAAGAAGTATATGAAAAATCTGGGTTTTCTACCCAACCTGAGTGATCATGTGAAGGTCACTGACCTGAGCCTCAGTTTCCTCATCTGTAAAATGGTTAGACTATTTACCCATGTACAGTGTTTTGATAAATGTACATGGGGCAAAGAGGGGAGAACATGCAAGCCACAAGATGCAGGCAGAGGTCTTCCTAAAGTGTCTTTCCCTGCACACCCTGACTCCTCCCTGCCCCAGGCTTGCAAGAAATTTCCCCCTCGGCACTTTCTGTTTTATGACTTTTGATGTCAGAATGACACCAGTCACTGCAAACTCGGAGCCAGTGTGTGTTGTCACCAACCCTGAGCATGTGTGGATTAAAAGTGGCGGAGAGTAAATCAGTGACATGGCAGGCACTCAACACAGCTGGGGCCCATCATAGGCTGGAAACGTAATTGAACCAAATGCCATTCACACAAAGGGAACTCTGGGAATCCTGCCAGCGTCTTCCCAGAATAGTAATTTTTCATTTAAATTTATCCCATTTTCCCCCCTCAAGGCAGACCTCCTTCTCTGTCATCATCTTAGCTGCTCACTCTTCCTCTCCTCCCATCCCTGTGGTGGAAACAACTGGATTCTCATTGGGCCTTCACATAGATATTATTTGTGGATACCAACAAATCAATGTGCTGAGCCTTTGCACCTGCTTCAAGACCAGAAGATTCATGTGGGTAGGAACAGAAAGAGTTTTATCTAAGCTGCCAGGGTATCATCAGGTCCCTAGGCCTAAGGAAGAAGGCATACGGTTTTATTCAACATGGCCCTAATGGCTCTGAGACGGGCTGGTTTTTCCAGGCCCAATGATAGACTAGTCCTTGCAGGAGAGTGAAGGAGGCTTAATCTTGCTGCGATAAATCAGCATGGAATGGCTACCATGGCATTTCATGACTTTCAACATTTTATACACGGAATACCATCCACAGGGATTAGAAAGTGTCTACATTGGAATTTTGCCTGAAATCGAAAATACCATTTAAGTTAAAAACAAACTATAATTGAGACTTTGTGCAAGGATGAATTTAACTCACACTTGACTATTAAAACAACGTGGACAGTGACGTGCAATGCTAGACATTTGCCAGCAACCTTAAGAGATGTCATTCTGGTATTAATTCAATTCACTCAGCAAACACATTTCAAGTGCCCCTTATGAATCATAACTATATAAAAATAATTTTTATAAAGCCTTAGGGTTTATGGAGTACTTTATCTCATTTGACTCATAAAAATTCTCTAAAGGAGAAATTACTACAATCCTTATTTTACAGGTGAAGAAACCAATTCTTCAAGAACAAGGTTATTTATTCAAGGTCATAAGGCTTGGAAGTGATGGGGCTATGAAAAGAAATCATGCCTTTGGATCCCAAATTTCTGAATTCATGCCTCTATTCTCCATCGTTTCTATCTGAGCTAAACTCTCTGGAATTGCACTGTAGTACTAGATCCTCCAGACCATTCTTTCCCACATTCTGGTGTTTATAGTTTTCTAAGTTTAATTTACTTCCACAAACATATTTATCAGTTCAGACCTTCAGGAGTCTAATCCCTAAAACTGCCTCTAGAGATCAACTCTTTAGATCACGGTCATCAAATGCTTTCTATAAAAGGCCAGAAAGAAAATATTTCAATATTTGTGGGCCATATGATCTGTGTTACAACTACTTAGTTCTGCCTTTGTCTTGGGAAAGCAGCTATAGACAATACATAAACAAATGCATGGCTGTGTCCCAATAAAACTTCACTTACGAAAACTGGCAATGGACTAGATTTAGTCCTAGGGCCCTCATTTGCTTTGTATTGCTTTCCAGTACCCTTTCGACTAATAAAAATCCTCCAAGGATTTTCATTAACCATTGAGTGTCCTAGTCATTTATGGAAAATGCTGGAATTGTGTATCTTTCAGGCCACAGAAAGTAGATGTTAACTGGAGAGGAAACAAAGTTACACAATAAGTGTCCAACAATGACAAGATATGTGGCTGCCAACATGCAGAAAGAACAGAGGCTCAGCCCATGTAGGGTGCCAAGTAGAAAAAGGTTCTCAGAAGTACTTTTCTGTGACAAGTAAGTGTAGAATGTCAGGGAGTAAAGCAAGGGCAGAAATTATCCTTTTAAAGTGCCTATTATGAGCCAGCCACTGTGCAAGACATTTTATGTATTTCATAATTCTCAAAACCATAGTTTTATACCTTTTGTAGATGGTGACACAAAGCCTTGGGTTACTGAACATCTTGTCCAAGTTCAAACAACTGGCGTGTGGTGAAATTAGATTTCAAACTCACTCATGTATAACTCAGAAAGTGCACATTTTCTTGAGTTGCTGTGGGGCCCAAGCAGGAAGGAGCTATCATCCCTCAGTGATAGGAATGTGAGCTCATGTGCATACCCAACCCTGAGCACAGAAGAGATACTATAGACAAGTTTATTATGAAGATATCATTGAAATTGGTGATCATTTTGTTCAATGTCTACTGGTAACAGTAGTTCTCCAGAATAATTTTTTAACTTATTAAACTCTCCAGAATAATTTTTTTCTGAGCCCTTGCCCCTTCTATTGTTGACCAGCTCAATTAAAAGGGCTTTATGGTCACTTGTGAAGGAAAAACACATCACTGACCCATGTGATTCACAAGTCAGTAAAACCAACGTCATGAAACTGTGAGTCAGCTGTGGCCTAAATCAGAAGCCAAAGCCAGTTTCAGGACAACCAAGACATTTCCCAGAGCTCATAAACAACAATGATGCACTGTTTTATGTCTCAGGGTGAGGATGCAGTGGAGATGTTAGTGCTTAGTAACATGTCTCTGAAGCACAGCATCTCTGTGTTGTTTTTTTTTTCCTAGAACCTGGAAAACACAGAGTTCAGAGAGCAAGAGATGAAGCAGTTGTTATTTCTGATAATTTTTCAGAATTGTATTTCTATTTTATAGTGCTGTGGAAACCTTGATTTGAATACTTTTCTAGTCTGAAGATAACTTATTATTCCTACATCAAACAAAGGACAGAAAACCAACTCTTTGGTGTTTTAATCCAAGCCCAAGATGGAAACAAAAATTACCTTTATTCTTATTTAGTTTAGAATATTTGGAAGATTCAAGTATTTAATACCTTACACTATCATTTCTCAAATTGTTTTCTCTGGACAAGTGGCAGCCTGAGAGAAGACAATGCATGATTCATGGAAGGGAGTTGAAAGAGTCTAAAATATTGTCAATGACCAAATATTTTAGGAAGCTGTATAAATTATCTGTTATTGTACAACAAACCACTTTAATGATTATCAAGTTAAGACCACATGCAGTTATTGCTTCATAGTTTCTAGGGGTAAGGAATCTGGTCTCTGATTAACAGGATGCCTTTGGCTCTGGGTCTTTCATGATGTGGCAATGAGGCCATTAGCAATAGCTACAGTGATCTCAAGGCTCACTTGAGGCCACAGAATTAATATCCAAGCTCACTCGCATGGCCGTTGGCAGCCTCAGGAGGTCCATTTCCATGTGTACTCACATAGTTGTTAGTAGGTGTCAGGTCCTCCTCACATGGGTTTCACCAGAGGCTTCCTGAGTGGCCCAGACAGAAACCGTGGTATTTTTATAACCTAATCTCAAAAGTGACATCTCGTCACTCTGCCACATTCTATTTGTTAAAAATAAATCAAAACCCAGCTTACACTAAGAAGGAGAGAGTTGCACAAAGGCATGAATAGCAGGAGGTGGGACTCAGGGGGTCATTTCAGAAACTGCCTAGCACAGCAGTTAGATTAAACAACATTAGAAGAAGATTTCTTAAGCCCTGGCTGGCATAGCTCAGTGGATTGAGCACGGGCTGCGAACCGAAGTGTCGCAGGTTCGATTCCCAGCCAGGGTACATTCCTGGGTTGCAGGCCATAACCCCCAGCAACCACACATTGATGTTTCTCTCTCTCTCTCTCTCCCTCTCTCTCTCTCCCTTCTCTCTCTAAAATAAAAATAAATAAAATCTTAAAAAAAAAAAAGAAGAAGATTTCTTCAGCACAAAACTTCTCGGAGCTTTCCTCAGTACACAAGAGTGTTTTCAGACCTCTCCAAAAGGTCATTTGAGCAAGGATCAGGAAACTTTGTCTTAGACAGATAGATGGTAAATATTTTGGTCTGTGAGTCTGAGAGTTTCTTTCCCAACTATTTAATTCTGCTGTATAAAAGCATCCACAGACCATACATATATATTGGTGTGGCTCTGTTCCAATAAAACTTTAATAAGAATACTATAGTTTGACAACCCCTTGGGTTGGAAGATGTGACTTTAACTGATAGCATTTAACTATAACAACTTTTTGTCATGAACTCCTTATCCCACAGAATAGAGTGAAATATTGCCATATTGTGTGTGTGTGTGTTGGGGGGGGGCTCTGCCCACAGGGCCCCCCCCCCGCCATCTGCCATGGATGAGAATAAGTCTACCAAGACATGATCTGCTTGGGGAGGAAAGGTGGCCGATCTCTCACAGGAGAAGGACCAAGAGTCTTTTCCTCAATGGCTTTTATTGGGTTCATTTGCATAAGAATTCAGGTAAAGCTCATTAATCATTGCCAGGAAGTAAAGATCAAACAATAGATAACAAAGAACTCTAAGGGCCTATTTTGAGTCAGGGTCAGATAGCTAAAGAGCTGTAAAACTTTGAGGAACAAATTTACTTCTTGTTTGGACCCTTATCAGTTAATTGAGAGCATTCTAAACAAAGCAGTCTTCACAGGATTTTACATATTCTTTCCTAGGCCTGAACACTTGGGGAACCCGCCCTTTCCAACACAGGGCTGCACCACCCTCTATCATTGTTTCAGGCTTAGGTGGAGCAAGGGAAGTAAGGCAGCCAAGAGTTTAGGAGATTTCTTGCAGACAATGAGGACTCAGGCTTTGTTAAAGCCGAGGGGCGAGGGTCCATCATCCCCTTTTGCTGTAGCCCCCAAAGTCCTTCCTTGGGGGCCTCCCACGTGATTATGCCTGTCTTAGATTGTTCCCCCCATGGGGAATCTTACCCATCATTGCCTAACCGGCCAAGCATTGGGGGCCAGTATGGATGAAGTAGAAGAAGCAGAAGCAATGCTCCTGCCAGGGAGATAAACTTTTGTCTCCTTCGTGGCTTATGGTCCCAAGGTCACTCATCCAGCCTTAGCCTTGGTGGGGGTTACAGCTTCTGAAACCAGGCAGGGTGGTTCCCAACACCATATATGCCTCCGTGATTTTCTCTGTATAAGCAAACATGTCAGCAAAAAGAAAATGCTTTAAGCACACTTGCTGAAATACTATTGTTTTTTTCCTTGTTTAGACTCATGGAGCACTTCAGGGTCTCAGGTGTCTTAGAGCTCTAAATTATTAAGTTCATGAGGGCAGATCCTTGTCTGTCCTATGAACTTACCACCATATTTCCCATGCCTAACACAAGGCCAGAGACCCAATCGGCACACCATATTTTTGAACGAATGGATGATTGAATAAATCTCAATGTTCTATGCTTGTACTTTCCTTGTCCTTTTTCATTATCAATATTGTACTTCCCCACATACCCTCATTGTAATAAATCAAGTGTCCCAACCTAGAGCTGACCTCTTTCCTGTGGCATCTCCCTTCTTTCCTGTCCTCAGTTACACTGAGCCTACAGCTCAGAATCGTTAGAACAATGGTCCCAGAGAGACTCAGTGTGTCTCTGCTCACTCTTGGTCTTAGTTTCAACAATTGAAGACGTGAAGTGGGCAAGGTTGCAGGAAGGAGGGAGAGAAGGCAGAGACTTGAGAACAGGAGAATGACAACAACATATATCACAAGCCTACAGAATGTCATGACTGAGCGAGGAAATTTTATACTCAGTGTAATGGATATTACTAATTCCATTTTGCAAATGAGGAGTCTTCGAGAGGTTGTGTGTCGCCCAAAGTGATGGGGAGATGAAGGAGAAACCTGGGCTATACTAACTCTAAAGTTCATTCCCTAAACCACACATCTCAGTTTGCCCAGGAGAGTCCCAATATCTACCTGGTATCCTGTCATTACTATTAAAATCATCTTTTGTTTTTTGAAAAGTGTTCCATTTTAGTAAGCACATTCTCTAATCATCTGCCCTCTACCCTCTGTCTCCCTTGGGATAGCTCTGGCTCCTACCATGAATACCGATGTACTCAGAGGCCACGTTTGGGATTTTACCCCAGATCCAGGGTCATTTCAATGAGGAGACTGTTAATTTTCCAAAAGATCCTGTGGATCCCTTGCCAGGCCACTGGCTTTTAGGTGGCACATGTTGTAGAAGTGTGTGGTGGGGGCATTCAGCATGAATGCCATGAAAAAGGCCCATGCACAGGTGCATGTAGACAGAGATAGGCACACACATATGCATTTATTTTTAAGCCACCTTGCAAAGTATTTGGCTTCCATTTGTCTCATGGAAAGAATTTTGAATGCAGTCATTTCTCCAGCTGGAATCTTGCACGATAAAAGTTTCTGCCTTTGTCCCCTAGGGTCATCACCACTCCTTCTGCTGTGGGTTAATTCTGTCTGCTTGGAAGTTCACATAACAGATCCTTAATTTAGATGTATCTTACTTAGGAAGGCTTCCTTCGCATTAACTGTGCACTTATCACTCAATATATCAGTCTTAGCACATTGTTGATAATTCTTTTATGGTATTGATCTTCTATCTAATATGACAATTTGTCATCTCCCTCTCTCCTCTAATCAGGATGCCCAATGTTCATACAGTGTTTTAGAGTTTTCTAATAGTATCTCATGCATTGTTGTATTTAACCCTTATAATAACCCCCTGAGGTTGCTCAACTCACCCACATTTTAGAAATGAGAAAATTGAGACTCAGAAAGGTGAAATAACTCACCCAAAGTCACACAACAAGTAAAAATTGACAAAGTTGAGACAACCTACAGAAAGAGGTGAGATACGGTTCATCTCTGTATCCTGAAGAATTGCCTTGTTTACAGCACACACATAAGATATCAATAGTTAATGGCTGGCTGAATTAATAAACAGTATTTAACCTTCCTAAGTGACAGTGGTCTCTGTCCTAAGTAGGACAGGATTTTAAATCATGTTCCATAAGAAATTATGGAAGGATATGTTTAGATCTGGAGAAAATATCTTTGGATAAAGATGTAATTGGAAAGAGCTGAGTGCTTCCCTATGAAAGAATGATTGTATTTGGGCTGGCATCAGTGGCGATTGTTGAATGAAGGTCATAAAGACTTTAGGTCATTATAGGGACACACATTCTAGCTAATACAATTGTCTAGACTTTAGGAGAATTTCATGAGAAAATGAGGTTCACATCCCAGGGGACATAGTTTATCAGGAGCTTGACACATCATTCGTTAGAATATGGCAAAGGGGATTCAAGCAGTGCATATGGCAGTCAAAGTGGCTGATAATTATTTCAGCTTCCTTTGCCTGTAGGAGTCTAAGATTTTCTCTGTGGTTGCATTTTGAGATCTGTATTTTATTAGATTATCTCCCTAATATGCCTACAGGCTATCTGAATTGACATGCTGCTGACCGTACTGCAATACTGGCACAACTGTCCATGAATGCTACATCTTTCTTCTGTATCCCAGCAACCATTCTTGTTTTGATGTCAAAGCATCTGAGCCTTAGCTACACATATAGTAGCAACAGGTGTGAACCATTTAAAAATGGCTGCATCATAGTACCAAAAAGAATGAGGTTGATGTCACTGGGATGGGCTGCTTAGACACTACTCATTGCAAGAGAGCTTGGCCCTTCCTCACATCCTGAGTCAAGGGATCAGATACTCAGGAGACAGTTCTAAGACACTTTTTCAATCCCAGGACCATGGAGAAAAGGAATTCCAGTTAATTGGTGTACCTTTTTCAGGTTAACCCAAACACAAAAATCATCTCACTGCTAAAGATAACTGGCAAATATGCAGTGGAAGAAAATAGAGTTTATAGGCTTTTAGCTTTCTCTGGATAGGAGGGAAAATACACATGACTCAGTAAATAAGGCTGGGTAAACCTGATAAGAAATTTGAGATGATTAAAACTGAGTCCTTAATTTTACAGATAGGGAAACTGAGGCACAGAAGGGTAATTGGCTAGTCCAAAGTAACACAGGTGGATCACCAACTTGGACTCCTGATTTCCACTTTCTCCAGCCTCTCAATACACTGACTAAAGTGGGAGGTACAACTGTATACCCAAGTTAGAACCCAAGAACCAGCCTGCTTACAGTAGAGAAGAGCACCCAAAACAAAGAGCATGGGATGATACTGAGATTATCCAGTGTTGGGTACAGTTGGAATTGTGCCTCCAGTTTTGTCACATGGGAAAAAGAGAAATTCATTCACCTCTGAATGTTTGTTACAGGGCTGCCACATGGACATATAAGAACCCCCACCTGAATTTTTTGCAACACCTTAAGGTTCTCATATTTACATAGTGCATCTTCACCCACAAGCAACATTCACACTTAGAATCCTCTTTTGATCTTTGGATAGAAGCAAAGGAACTGTTATTTCACAAAGCCCAAAACTAAGACAGAAGAGACAAAAACAGACATGTCTCTGTCTAAAGGGCTCTTGAGGGGTTGGTTCATCTCAGTGCCTTATATGGTTCACCCGACAGCTCAGTCTCTGGACCTAAGATCCAGCCAGCCATCAGGATGAATTATATCATGTTGGGCTGCCTTTCCATTAAAGTGGCAGCAGACATTTTTGTCACTTACATGTTACAATAAAATAACTCATCAACTCTAATATAATTACCAGCAAACTTAAAAGAAAGAGAAAACACAAGGATCTTATAGGGAAGATTAAATCATATTCTACATGTTACACACGAGAAGTCTTGGTCTCAGAGAGATTAAGTGTCACAGCTATTAATTGACAGGCCAAGATTAGACTATTCAACCCAGCATTCTTTCCATGGGGATACACTGCCCTGGGGAGTTGACGGAGCATTCCCAGCAACAGGCCCTCACTGTCTCATGAGGACTGTCTGACTCTGAAAATTCTTCCTGGTTATAAGTCAAACTCTGCTACTGTGTCAATGAAAGCTTAGGACCATTAATTAACTTTGAAGTTCTGTGTAAATCTCTATAGGCAGAACCATTTTCCCTGATATAATAGAACACATGCTAATGAGAAATTACTTGGGATGTTGCCTGCTAAGTCTTGCACCTGCTTTGCTGATCATGTAGGTGTATTAGACACACTATATATTTGAACCTGGGACTGGAATCTGGGACTCATGATTTCCAATCCAGGACACATTAACTTCAGCAAAAGCATACTAAGCACTTACCATGTACCATGTACTATGTTAGAATGAAGGGGTGGGGCTTCAGATGAGACAGGCATGGGCAAAGTGATCATGTATAACTTAGTGCCTAAAATGACTCACTTCAGCAAATGAAACAAGCAATAATAAGAATAGCTCAGAACAATAGGCATGTCACAGGCCTGTCCAGATAAATTGAGGTGTGCAGTCAATAAGACAGTGCCCCTCTCTTCAAGAATATTCTTTCTAGTTGGGGAAGGCAGGTAACAAGTATGAAAAAAGTAAAGGTATGAAAAGACTCTTAGGATATAATAGGGTGATGTGATAAGGAGAGACTGATGGAGAAAAAGCTACTTTGGAAGGACTGATACTTTAGTGGGGAGGCTTCTTCTCCTGAGGAAGTGATATTTGAGTGAAGAACCAAGATTAAGAAAGAAACATTCATGGATGTCAAGGAGAGTCTGAAGGAGAGGAAACAATAGCTAATGCAAAGGCACTCAAGTGGGAAAAACATAGATGCTGAAGATACAGAGAGGCTATTGAAGAAGGCGTAGATGGGGCAGCTGTCAACAGCCAGAGATGGACAGAGGTATAAACCACAGGAAAGAATTACCTTCACAATATTCAACTCAAATTATGCTGTTTTTGAAAACTGTAACAACAAGATGCTCAAATATGCTATTTAAATATTAAAATCTTAATGACCTTCTAAGAGGTATTCTTGGGCAAAGTTAACTAGCTTTTGTACAGAACTTAGAATAAAGATTCTCTTCCCATCTGTGCATATGGTTAAACTTCATAGAATTATATCATTATTTAAAATGTGTGGGTTTTTTTCACTTGGAATGCCTTCTCTTGGATTTCAGGTCTATACATATCTGCTTGCCTAAAATGGCACAAATGAGCACACATGTACAATACTCGATTAAATGCCAGACATGGTTCTACATGCTTAGAGCATACTTTTAGCACAGTGTGGTGTAGATGGTCCAATAAAAAGTGCACACATCACATGAAACACCACAGCGCCATGTTTTTACTCTAGCATTTTTATTTGTACATTTTGGACCCTCTAACTCTTGTATTTAGAATGAGAAATATGAGCAGTGGCTAGATATTGTTAGTGATTCAACATAGAGTGGAAAAGACCCAATATACTTTGAAGTTTCTTTGTCAATATAATCAAAGAATGTACAGTGTTTGCAAGACAAGTCCTTTCCTTACTGTAGCTTTTACATCTATGATCCCACGTGAGTGGACGTTTCTTGGTACTATAAAAGCAAAACAAGAAACAAAATCCAAAAATAAATTGTGCACGGATACTAGTATAAAATGATTATCATCTCAGCCTTGCAAACCCACATATTTATTTCATGAAAACAGCCTCAGGACTTTTTCATTTATTGGTAGTAAATGAAATGTAATAAATGAGAACTTCTGAAGTAATGGCATGCCAATTGCTTTCATAGGCTTAAAAATTGAGTTTCCATAAAAGATTTTCTTTGAGAAGAGGGTTCATTGCTAACAATATTTAAAAACAAGGGAGGCTTACTTCCCTTTGTTCCTTCTACATTTTTGGATCTTTGGGGGAAACTTTATCTTGGTTTAGGTCAGTTGGCTCACTGACCAATGGGGTTAATAATAGCTAACTGCCTCAAAGACAAGGAATTGAACCAAATAGATGTTGACACTCTGACTTGAAAATGAGCAATTCTAAGTTCATACAGTGCTGTGAAGGGGACCTTCGAGGACCCAGTGTGTGGTGGTTGACTTTCAATGATCAGAACTTTGTCATCGTGTGCGGCCCACGCAAATAAAACACACTCCAGCCAGAAAGTCCTTCCAGAGAAATGAGGCTGTCAACATCAAGACACAAGTAAGTGCTATGATTCTGAGCTTCATTGAAAGAGTCACATTCAGTCCACCACTTCCTTGAAAACTGACTGCAATACCATGGCTCCAAGTTCTACAGGATAAAAACCACAAAGTATGCACGAACCAGATGAACAGTCTGGGCTGATGACAGAAAAAATAGAAGGCCATTGAGGTGGAGGGCAAGTTTGACAAAATGTCTTCTGTACACCTCCTGGAAACATGGGTAAGAACTAGGTGCTAGAATCCGGACCTTTGATTGGTGGCCTCAAGAGAGGAAAAAGCATGGCTGGTCTTCTCCAGGCCAACAGATGGAGCAGGGGCAGGATTTGGATTCAGGGGTCAGAAAGCAACAGGGTAATTTTATGATATGGCTTCTGGGGCAGGAAAGAAATGTGCTGGGGAGGGGAAGAGACTTAGGACTTCCTTTCACATCTGACCTGCCTTCAGAACAGAAAAAGGGGTCATATATTTGCCTGGAAAGCATTAGGAATTCATTTGTGGAACTGAGTGTTTTTTGTTTTCCAACATTAATCATGAGATTTCAAGCAAGCCATTCAACTTCTCTGTGCCTCAGTTTGTCTCATTTGTAACCAAGGGATTTAAAATGTCAACAATGTGATATCTGATATACATATATACGTTCACAAGTTAAATACTTGGTACTCAAATTTAATACTTGTATGATTTTTGAGACTTCCTAAAATTTTGAATACCAATCATGTAATTTCTTTCATAAAATGCAATAATGAAAGTATACTTTTTTATAAAAGTATAAATGGAAAATTGAAATTCATGACTTGTAGAAACTTGACAAGTTTTACAATGTATCTGAAACTGAGAAGAAAATAAAGCTTGGGAGGAGTCTGAATGAATTATGATATATCCAAGTGAGTGGTTCTCAGACTTTCAGATTTTATGGATGGGTAAAAAGTTTTGTTTGTTTGTTTGTTTTCTTTAACTAAGAGATTATTCTAAGTTTTTCATGATTTTATTTTAGCTAAATAAAATCATTTAAAATAAAACGCAAGTACTATCTAGCACAATTTCATAAAGCAATAATCTTGAATTTTTTAGGAAAATTGGGAGAATATAATCTTAGAAACAAAAAAACAGCCTTTCTCAAAGAAATACAGCTGGTAAACTAACACAATACATGAAAGTACAGAAAAATTTCAATGTTCTGAAAGATTATAGTATTAAAGAATATGCAATTTTTTGTTGATGCTTCTCTGGAATTGGACATTTATATTCAACACTCTTACATAAAGTTGAACTTAAATATGCAACTTGGTCTGGAACACCATTGTTAGAAATCTAGTTTCATGTAATGAGAACGATGACCTGAATGCTATTCATTCAATTAAGTTAGAAATTTATCTGAAGCCTTAGTTTGGCATCAGACACGCAGCGTGGGTCTTGTTCACGATCAACACCACTTTACAGTCCAGCATCGGTCTGAACTGAGATCCATTATGATCTCAGTGATTTAATCTTCCTGGTGCACAACCCCAATGATTCAAATCCAAGCCTCTACAAAATTAGAAATTAAGCCCTTATGAGATATTATTACTAATTCAGTGTTTCACAGCGAGGCAATGGAGCCATAAGAGATTAAATAAGTCATCTAGAGGCACACATTTCTAAGGGGTGTCTGATTCAAAAGCAGTGATTTCTGGGATCTTAACGAGCATAATCAATACTTCCTAATAATAGCTAACTTTTTGATCATTTGTTATGTACAAGGCATCATGTGAAGTATCAGAGTCTCACAATAACCCTGTGATGAGCTCCATCCATCATTACTCCCATTTTACAAGAGAAGAAATAGAGGCCCAGTGGTTAGATCACTTGCCCAGGTCCCAGCAAAGATTACATGGCAGAAAAGGAATTAAAACCAAGCAATCAAACTCTCATCCTGCCTCCTTAACCTCTGATATGTGCCTCTGATCTCAGATGTGTAATTGCAATGCTAATGGGACTTCATTTCTAAGAAGGTAGTAGTAGACTGTTGTTCCAACTAAAATGGCTGGAAAAAATTAAAATGATAAATTACTCGCCCCTCCCCACCGAATTCAGAATTTTAAGTACATTGGTAAGTTAGGGAAACTAAGAGGACTGGGTGAGCTAAAACTGTAGAGAAAAGACCCCTTCTTAAGTTAACTGAAAGTGTCTATCATGTTATTACTTGAGGGTGTTTACCAATTCTGCTTACAGACTACGGATTGGGTGCGGCCTAGGCCAATGGTCTCCAATGAGGGAAAAAAGAAACCAGAGAAGGTCCGACAGCCACAGGGGCTGGTGGAAGGTACTGGCACCTACAGGAGCCCTGGGAACACGAGCTGAGTGCCGGGCAGGCATGGAGGCTGAGACTAATCTAAAATGGCAGGGTGAGATCTGCTGTAGTCTTGAGATACTTAGTACACAAAGTTCACATACACAAGAGAGCCTACAACAAGCAGCCAATAGCTTTCCACTCAAGATGTCTGCTATATTTTGATGCTGTCTGGGGTTGAGGACTAAAAAAGATAAACTTCTGAGAGAGAGAGATAATCCCTCCAAAAGAAAGTGGAGATAAAATGAAATAATTTTTTGAAATACATAATTAATCCAGGGGAAGGTAGGGAAAAAAAAAAAGAAATCAAGGGCAAAGAGATAGGACAAGTAGAAACAAATATCAGGATGCCAACATAAGCCCAATATTATTAGTAATCACATTAAATGTAAATGGATGGTTCATTTCAATGTAAGGACAAAATCAGTCAGCCTAGATTTAAAAGCAAAGATGCATTGATATGTTGTTTATAAAATGTACTTAAAATTAAAAGGAAGTTACAAGGTGGAAGTGAAAAGACAGGAAAAGCTATGTGACAAGAACACCAAAAGAAAGCCTATTTTGGCCATATTTGTTTCAGTCAGAGACAAGGTTGACTTATAGGCCAGAAGTATCATTAGAGATCTAAAAGAACAATAGAGATTTTAGAATGATAAAAATTCTGTTCAACAAGAAGACATAACAATCTCAAATTTGTATACACTTAACAAAATAGCTTCAAAATATACAAAGATCATGGCAGTGGACAGGCACTCGAGTGGAAATGAGGCAATTACAATATAATAACATTTGCAGAAATAGGCCTGTCTGGCTCTGCAGCCCCTGCTCCTCTTACAATGCCAACACTGTACCTACTTCTCACCCTCAGCCTCGCAGGAGCTGTTATTATTGGCAATGTCAGTGGGAGCTGTGTTCACGTGAGCCATTGCATAGTTCATTTTTATGGTGCTGTGAAATGTTAAGCTGTAGAGCCGGAAGTTGCTCCAAGCAAAAGAACATGTACTTTCAGTCCTTTAGGTTTTATCTCTTCTACTTGGATCAATAGTACTCAGCTTAGAACTCTTTGTAGTTGAAGTGATAACCAATAACAGCCTGTGTTTACTTTGCAGAAGGGTAAGTCTCATGAGAGCCTAACTTTTGGCACAGTCTGATTAGCATGTACACAAATATCACACCTTCTATCTTTGGGCAAGGAACTGTTTAACAACCCTGAATTTTTTTTAAAGTCCGAAAGGACCATAACTGTTTATGGATTTGTGCAGAATGTTTTTGTTCTCTCTGAACTCTGCCCCTTTAAAAGGTTCTTAATCACACCTATAGATTTGCTATCTCCCCTCAGCTTGAGGGTTATTTAAATCATATACAGTGTCAAGGCCAATCCTTGGCAAAATTATGAGGAAGGTGTTTTTTTATTGGCCACAGAGTGGAAAGAAGCAGTTTACTTCATGGGAGATACCCCTTCAACCACACCCCACCAAGAAGATTACAGGTCTCAGAGTATCTGTTCTATGATGAATGAGTACTGAGAAAAGCAAAGGGTGGAGTAGAAGAAAGCAATTGGGATGGAAAGCTGGGAGCTGCAAGTCAAAGGGGTAGGATCAAGGGCTCATAAGGAAGAACTAGTTTTGATCATGTGGGGGAAAACCTCACATTCTGATATCAGAGAACAAGAAGAAAGAATGAAAGTGGATGAAAATAGACATGTAGCTGTTCATGGGACAGCAATGCAGGTTTCTATTTCTTATTGTCTCAGTGGTAAGGTTTTCTGCTGACAAGAGGTTGACAATATGCTTGGAGAGGGTGATAAAGGTCTGAAGTGCCACTGAGGGAAAGAAGAAAGAGCTGAACAAAGGTGTGATGGAGACTGTGGAGGCTCATTAGGGGTCAGGTTGGTGATGCTCATTTCCCAGGTTTAGGAGCTAAGAAGACAAATAGTAGCTCTGTTCCAAAGTTGGCACTTTACCGGGTGGGAAAGAAGAAGAATGGAACATATTCTGCCTCCCTTCTTTTCATCCCCACTCTCCCTAGGTATCCAACACATTTAATTAGCTGAATATCTTTACAAGACAAGGAGAGATACCAACTAGGTCACATGGAGGTGTTGGGGTGCACTGTGATATGATTAAGCTGCCTATAGTCCTAGGGTTTAAATACAGATTCCATCACCTATCACATACTGTTAGCTGGTTGATCCTGGGGTAAGTTACCCAATCATGGGGAACATCTGCTTCATCATTTGCAAAAAAGAATGTTAAGCATTAAGTGAGCTTATATTCACACAGCTCCTGGTTCATAGTAAGCATGAGAAAATGCTTGTCCTTCTTTTCCTTATCAACAACCCATGAGGGAATATCCCTTATAAAACTGAACCCAGAGGAGCTCAAATTTTGTTCTCATACTTGAATTCCCATCATGAAAGAACAGTGAATTGGGAGAAATAAATATATAAGGTCTGTCTGGAAAAAGTCCAGCCATTGTTACTATAACAACATTGATGTAACCTGGCAGCCAACGAGAGCGGACTGCAATGTGCATGCGTGGACAATAAAAACTTCACTGTACTACTCAGTGGGGTCAGTAGACGCCATTGAGTGAGCATGTGTACTGTGGCCATCGCATTAAAAATGACTGAGCAAGTAGAGCAAGGAATCTGCATTCACTTTTGCATTTAGTTTGAACATTTCTCTGCAGAAACTGTTCAGATGACTCAGAAGGTTTTTGGGGACAACACAATGAGTGCATGCAATGCAAATAAGAGTGTGGCACAAACACTTCAAAAGATGGTCGAGAATCTGTTGAAAGTGGTCCACGTTCTGGAAGGCCTGTAACAAGCAGAACACCCAAGAACGTTGAACATGTATGGGCTGCAATCGACAAAGATCAGCAACTGACAGTACAAGAACCAGAAGCTGATCTGGGGATTCCCAAAACTACTGTGTCCAAGATTTTGACACAGAATCTTGGCCTGAAACATGTCGTGGAAAAGTTTGTTCTGTGGCTTCTGCTACCAGAGCAGAAGGAACATCATGCTGCAGTTGCTAATGACTTCATTCAAATCACTACCAACAAATCAAATTTCCTTAAGAAGGTTACAACCAGAGATGAATTGCGGGTGTCTACTTTGAAAGGGACTGAGGCATCATTTCTTGTATCTTCTTCAGTAAATGTCCCTATTTTTCATAATGCACAGCTGGATACTTTATGGACAGACCTCACATGTATATTCTCATTCAAATTGATTAAACCATGGAAAACTAGGTTAGTTCTTTAAAAAAATAATCCTCATCCTAACCTTCCACCTTCTTAGGGATTTAATTTAGCATGAATGAAAGTCTACATGAGTTAGTGCCAGAATAATATACCACTGTATCCATTCTCCATCTTCCAAAAAGGCACAGGCTGTATTAAGCCTATCAATGCCCACTGCAGTCACCAATCCAAATCTCTGACTTAAAGAGGGGAGTTGACAATTATTAGAGATTATCTAACTCATATCTCTAATAAGCCAGAGCTTGCAATACTGAAGGGCAGGCAACTCTCTCTAAGGTAAGACTTTTAAAGGATAAGTCTTCCTGACTAATTACATAACTTAATTTAAAAAATGTCTGAACTCACATTCAGTATCCATCATTTTCGATGTCAGCCATTGCTAGTGGAAGGAAGGACATGACTAATATTTTCCTAAATAAACCCCACTGCTTCTTTCCAATTTGTGCGGTAGGAAGTATCCAAAGTTCCTTCTCTCCTACTATTAATACCAGGGCAGACCATCTTGTGAATTAGTTGTGTGGTCAATTCCCATGTGAGTCACATCTATTTCTGCAAACACTCTGAGCACTGTGTTGACTAAAGAAAAGAAGGAGATCCACATGGTGTCTTCCTTTCCCTACCCTTCAAGTCACTGCTACCTGCTGAAGTTGTTGGCTGTTCAGTTCTCCTTTGCTTTTTAGTGTGTAGCTAAAGTGCCTGATACCCACTGGGCACTCAAAAAAAGTTCCTAGGATTGAATCTTTAACCCACTTCAGGAGGGAGGGAGGGGGAAGATTGGGCAGAGAGGCTTTTATGCTTGTAGAGGGAAGTTCTCTTAAAAAGTAGGAAGTAGGCAGAATTAAGAGAAATCATTGCAAACATATGAAACATTATATATGAAAGGGTTCTTAAACTCTACATAGCTATACAAATATGGACAGAGATGATAAAGGTGGGGTGATGCACAGGACAGAAGTGGAGATAGGTGACCGACCTCCTTTATACTACAAAACTTTTGAGTGTTTAGGGTGTAGCAGGTGTTATGCTGAGCATTAAGCATTGGGGATTTATCAATGAATCAAGCAAACACAGTCTCAGTTTTTTGGAGGATATCTTTAAGTTATCTTTTTGTAGTTCTCTGATCCTGGGCTTTACATGACATTTGTATTGGGTATGAGGTCGGGGGAAAGAAGTATAGATGGCCCTTAATTTTGTCCCATTTGTTAGTCCTACCTGCTCTCTCCCAAGACTGTGCCTGGCAATTTTGTTGTCCTTTATGCAGAAATGATTTGGAACATTCCTGTCTGCCTGTTGCAGCAGAAGTAGGGCAATAAATGGGGGCAACCAGGAAAGGGAGGAGATGCTAGGAAAAGGAGAGATGTCAAAACAAAGCAGGGCTGGTAAGAAGGAAATTGTGGTGGTGATTAGAGGCAGAAAAGTCTCAAAGAGTACCCCCAAATTGTCTTATCAAGTCACCCCATTTATAAGACCGGTAAACTAAGATTCAGGCAGGGAGTAACTCACCCAGAGCCATGCATTACAGGAACCAACTCTTTTTACCTGACAAAAAAATCTATTTATTTTGATAGGTTTTGCCTCACATGGAGCTCTAACCATCCTGTAAGACATGGTGGTTAAATGTTAGACTGTCTGAGTTCAAATCCCAGCCCTGCCACTCACTACTTGAGGAAATCACTGAACCTATTTGCATCTCAGTTTCTTCATCTCTAAACTGAGATAAATTTGGTACTTATATGTGGTTTTGAAGGAGATTAAATTAGTTAAAACATATAAGAACCTTAGAACAGTGCCGTAGAATACAGTATGTGCTCTGTAAAAGTTTATAATACAAATATGCATGTGTGTATAATTTAGTCTAGTCATCCCATAAATATTAGTTAAGTTAAGCAAACCAGCTTAGTAAACAGAATGTATTTCCTCCTCATTTATTTACTTAACTCTTCTCTTTTATTTCTTCTAAATGTTCAATATGACAAACTGGTATGTTTATTAAATATTAGTTAGGAAGCAGGCTGGGCGTATATATGCAAATCCACCTAACAAACAGATATTTATCAACATTGGAGAAGCACAATCGCTAGACACTTTTTATTACCACCTCTTAGAACACTACTAACAACTCAAATAAGCGTCTTTACAAAGAGATTTTCCATCAGAAATGTTCTGACGCAAGACAGGCAATGCCCATAAAGTTTGGATGAAAGCTAGGGCTCTGAACCATCCAGAATATGATGCAAGCTCTCACCATTCTGACTTTCTTACCTTTTCCGGGACACATTGAGTTTCACTCAGACGTGAAAACTTCATTGAAAAATGTAGAGAATCACTGGGAATCTCTAAGCCAAGAAAAAAATATATCTCCTTTCAACTTCAGCCATTCAAATGTAAGGAAATGGATCCTTTTTTCTTCCTGTGCTGGAGGTGCAAAATGACCCTCACTGCTGCTTAGAGGGAAAGAGGAAGGAGATATAGAGACCCTCTCAGTCCCTAGACACGTGTCCTCCTCCCCTCCCCCAGACCATCCTGGCCGCCTCTTCCTCTTGTACTCTCAGGGTGATTCTTGGCTGTGAGATTCAGTAACCATGAGATGAAATGTTACCCTCGGTGCTCCTGAGGGTGAGCACTTGGAAATTTCAGAGCAAATTGCTGCTCACCTGGCATCCAAGAGTATGAGCAGTTCTGGTGTTGGCAAACCTACATGGCAAAGTTCATGTGGTGTAGGGAGCCGGCTGGTTATGCACACTAGGAGCACACACAGATCCATGAAACTTTGGAAATTGAAAAACCAGTCCTTCACCAGACATGGTTGGATAAGCACTGCTCTAAGGCACCATGCTACACAGCCTCCAAAAGATCAGTGCTTGCTATGAATGTAATAAATCCACGAGATATAAATGTACATAGGTAAAAGAACACCAAAGCAGGAGCCAGAAGGTAATAAACAATGGGCATGAGCAGTAAGTAAGGGCTATTGCATGTTCAAAGTTAGTAAGTGCCATGGAAAATCTTAAAGACTAGAGCAGGGTAAGGTGTCCAGAGTTTGTGGAAGGGCCTATAGTATTGAACAGAGGTCATTAAGATAGTATGTGACCATTTCCCTTGGGTAGATAAGCCCCTTTGTAAATGTTTAAGTTTGTCTTGACTTCTCCCTGCCACTCCCTCTCATATGTCTTGGTTCTCCTATTTTTTTTAAATTTATTGACACAGAATCATGAAAGCAATCAAAATATAACAAGGCAATTCATTTTTTTGCCAACAAGGAAAGCCCAATCCATCACAATATGTACTCTAAAGCTAAATTATGGGTTTGTGATAGATGATCTCTAAGATCTCTTCCAACTTTGCCCTAGCTGGGTAACTCACTTGGCTGGAGTATTGTCTGGATATGCCAAGGTTGTGAGTTCGATCCCCAGTCAGGGCGCATACAAGAATCAACCAATGAATGCATAAATAAGTGGAACAACAAATCAATGTTTTTCTCTCTCTCTTTCCCCCTTCCTCTCTATTTCTCTAAAATCAATCAAGAAATTAAAAAATAAGACCGCTTTCAACTTTGGAATCTTGTGACTTTGGCTGAAAAAAAAAAGTTATATATAGCTCTCAGAGAAATAAACCTTATCAAGGAGGCTCATTTGATATGATTCACTCATTAATGTATTCATTTATTTACTATGTACATATTGATCATCTACTATGAATCGGGCATTGATGTTGCAGTGATGCGTGAGATAGATACTTTGAGAATTTCAGGGTTCAGCAAGAAAGCCAGATATATAAACAAAAAGAACGTCGGCACAGGTCTTAAGCTCTACGACACCTGTCTGAATGGAGTGCTATGAGATTACAGATAAGGGAGTATGTAATTTCTCTGGGTAACAAGAAAGGGAGAATCACAGCAAGATTGAGAGGTGGTAACATGTGCCCTACGTTTTGAAGAACAAAGAGGAGTTGGCCTTTTTGAGTAGGGAGAAGGGGAGCCGACTCAGGCAGGAAAGTAGATGTGGAGATATCAAATTGGGTGACCTATTTAGGGAATAGAAACCTATCTTAGTCTGCTTGTAAAATTGTAAGTATGTGTGGATCATGACTGGGCTTTTGTGTTTGTGTTGTGATTGTTCTGAATATTAGTTTTTTTTCCCCAGTGTGGATTTCAGATACACACACACACACACACACACACACACACACACAGTCATCATTTTCTTTCTTTGGTCCTCCATTTCTTCATTTATAACGAGATGTTGAGTCCCAGGGTCATGAAACTGTATATTCCATGAGTAATTCAACATTTAAGTTGCAGTGTCTAGCACAAATATGCACATATAGGCACTCAAATTTGGTTGAATGAATAAATGAATCAATAAAGGCATGAGTCACTATCATTAATTATCATTAATATTCTTTTAGCTCTGTTTGCCACTTCCAGAACCTTTAGATTTTTCTACAGCTCTGGATGACCCATTTTGTCTGCATGTGCCTGACAAGGGATATTTGTGGGTTAAGCATACATATGAATGTACTTAAACACATATTTAAATAAACAGGCATGCAGGATGCCATAGCATTCAAAAGTCATGGGGGTGGCTAGGAGAGAGAGAGGACTGATCAGAAGAAGGTTTAACTATCACATTACTTTTAGCGATTGAGGGCCAGCTGTCACTTTCTCATCACTTTCTCCCAGTTCTGATGAATTAGAACCAACTCTATTTTTCTAACGCATCGCTTCTGCCGCAACAACACATTTGGAGTTCATCTCTCAGTCACACTCACAATAGGAAGGGGTTTCAGAGTAAACCACAACAATCCCCTTCTTGGCAAGAGCTGCTTAGGATGTTTCCAAAAGTACTCCTTGTTCGTGAAGGCTTTCTAGAAGCTCTGCTGCACCCCCAGAAATGACTTCATCCACTTACATAAACATTTTTGAAGTTCCTTTTTACTATTATAGAAATTGTCTACCATAAAAGAAGACTTAAATGAACTCCCTTTTATCACTCAGCTTCAACAACAGTCACAATTTTGCCCATATCACCTCTCACCCATCACCACCCTCCCTCATTTTGTTTGTTTATTTCTTTGCCTGCTGGATTGGTTTAAAGCAAATCCCAGATGTTACATCACTTCATGTGTAAATGCTTCGGTATGAATTTCTGAATGATGAGGTCGTGTTTTGTTTGTATGGTTTCCCTAACACCATGACAGTAATGCACCTAGTAAAACTAAGAGCAGTTGCTTCATCTTATGTACAGTCCATATTCAGATTTGTCTAATTATCTAGAAGATGCCTTTATACAGTTTGTTTATGTGTATCAGAGCTAAGCAATATCCACATATTACTTTTGTTTGTTCCAATATGGCAATTTTAGGAAGTTCACTTAAAATAATCATTTTTTCCCCTAACTCAAGGCTAAAAAGCTTAAATACTCAGGAAAGGGGGAATAAAAGCTACCATAGCACACCTGCTGTAAAGCACTATTTTTTAAATAAAGATTTTTTACTCAGTTTATGCCAGTGGCAATCCATGATAATGTGCATGATATGCAAATATGGAATGGGGTCAATATGTCTTAACATGCAGGTCTTCAAATCTGTTCTTCTAGGAATACAAATCAAGGGAGATGCACTCAGGTGAATACTCAGGAGGGAGTTACTATGTTTCTCCCTTCTACTCTGGTATCAATTTAATTTTCCCTAATAATTATTGTAATAATGATGCCATATTATATAGTGCTTTGGAGTTTACATAGTACTTCCACATCTATTCAAGTTACTATAGCAAAGAGTCCACTCTTTATGAAAAAATACTTCATCTTTCATGATTTTCCAAATGAGCCTGTGAAAGAAGAGAGGATTAACCTACTTTTTACTGAGGTGGAAATGGGCTCAGAAATATTGATCAGCTGAGATCCCACAGTCAGTGCAGTTAAACATTTGGTTCCACTTAAATTATATCAAGTCTAAAGACCTTTTGACCAAATATAGTATGTCTTTACTTTATATAGAAAAACTCTAGACTAGCTTCCTTCAAAATACTCTCTGGCCAGCCACTATGTGGTGAAATGCTACTTATATCTTTTAGGGCTCCCTCCAATTTTTGTATTACCCTGGTAGCCACTGTAAAATGATAGATTAGATTAGAAATCAGGAGAAGTCAACTATTTGAGAAATGTTCAAGAGGTAGATATAGCATGATCAACCTTCCCAGTTTTCCCAGAATAGGAAACTTTCACTGTTATAATTGGGAAAGTCCTGGACAAATCAGCATGAACTGGTCACCCTATGTAGACACACATGAGTTTCATGACAAACCATATGTAGGTATTTAGGAAGAGGATTGAGTTATTTTGGATAATTGAATGGATGGTGGTGCCATTTGTTGAAATTAAAGACAATGAGTGAAGAACAGATAGGATAGGAAAGAGAAAATAATAAGTTAACTTAAAAATATGTGACCACTTCTGGCCAAGATGGAGGCATGGATAGACACACTGTGCCTCCTTGCACAACCAAAAGAAGGACAACAACAATTTAAAAACAAAAAACAAGCAGAACTGACAGAAAATCAAACTGTATGGAAGTCTGACAACCAAGGAGTTAAAGAAGACACATTCATCCAGCCCAGTAGGAGGGGCAGAGTTGGGCAGTCGGGGCAGAGAGGACTTGCAGCAAGGTGGCAGCTGGCAGACCAGGGCACACAAGGCAGCTGGTGGAACCAGCAAGGCAGCAGATTGTGGAGCGGGGCGCACAAGGCTGCAGCTGGCAGGGAAGGTGGAGGCTGGTGGACCAGGCGGTCCCACATTCACGTGCAGATAAACCAGGTGAAACAAAAGGGGAGCGGAATGGACTGCACAGTCCAGGGTCCCAGCACGGGGAAATAAAGCCTCAAACCACTGACTGAAAACACCTGTGGGGTGGGGGGGAGGCGGCAGTGGGAGAAACTCCTAGCCTCGCAGGAAAGTTCGTTAGAGAGACCCACAGGGTCCTAGAATGTACACAAACCCACCCATATGGGAATCAGCACCAGAAGGGCCCAATTTGCTTATGGATAGTGGGGGAAGTGACTGAAATCTGGCAGAGAGTGGAGCAAGCACCATTGTTCCCTCTCCCCACATACAACATCACAATCTAGCTATGTGGATTACCTTGCCCTGGTGAGCACCTAAGACTCCACCCCTCACTACATAACAAGCGCATCAAGACAAAAAAAAAATGGCCCAAATGAAAGAACAGATCAAAGCTCCAGAAAAAATACAACTAAGCGATGAAGATGTAGCCAACCTATCAGATGCACAGTTCAAAACACTGGTAATCAGGATGCTCACAGAATTGATTAGATTTGGTCACAAATTAGATGAATAAATGAAGGCTACACTAAGTGACATAAAGGAAAATGTACAGAGAATCCATCATGATGGGAAGGAAACTGGGATTCAAATCAACAGTGCAGACCAGAAGGAAAGAAGAAATATCCAATCAGAAAAAAGTGAAGAAACAAGAATTCAAAAAAATGAGGAGAGGCTTAGGAACCTCCAGGACATCTTTAAACATTCCAACATCTGAATTATAGCGTTACCAGAAGGAAAAGAGGAAGAGCAACAAGTGGAAAAGTTATTTGAACAAATAATAAAGGAGAACTTCCCCAATCTGGCTAAGGAAATAGACTTCCAGGAAGTCTAGGAAGCTCAGAGAGTCCCAAAGAAGTTGAACCCAAAGAGGAACACACCAAGGCACAGCATAATTACATTACTTAAGATTAAAATGAAGGAGAGAATCCTAGAAGCAGCAAGAGATAAGGAGGCAGTTACCTACAAAGGAGTTCCCATAAGACTTTCAGCTGATTTCTCAAAAGAGACCTTATAGGCAAGAAGGGGCTGGAAAGAAGTATTCCAAGTCATGAAAGGCAAGGACCTCCATCCAAGATTGCTCTATCCAGCAAAGCTATCATTTTGGATGGAAGGGCAGATAAAGTGCTTCCCAGACAAGGTAAAGTTAAAGGAGTTTATCATCACCAAGCCCTTATCATATGAAACAGTAAGAGGACTTATCTAAGAAACAGATAAAAAATATGAACAATAAAATGACAACAAACTCACAACTATTAACAAATGAACCTAAAAGAAAAGAAAAACAATGAAAACAAAAACTAAGCAAACAACCAAAACAGGAACAGAATCAGAGAAATGGACATCACACAGAGGGAGTTCAGTGGGGAGGGGGAAGGGAGGAATAGGGAGGGAAAGGAACAGGGAAGAAGAAGCATAATCAGTAGGCATAAAATAGACAGGGGGAGATAAAAGATGGTATAGGAAACAGAGGACTCAAAGAACTTATATGTACAACCCATGGACATGAACTAAGTGAGGGGGAATGCTGGAGGGTTGGGAGGGGGCTGGGTGGAGGGGGAATAAAGGGGGAAAAATTGGAAATACTATAATAGCATAATCCATAAAAATACTTTTAAAAATATGTAGCCAAAAATATGTCAAATAAGCAGTTGAACAAACTGGTAAATCTGGTATATCATTAATAATTATAGCTGACAGTCAAGTGCCACCTATGTATAAGATACTGATAAAGTTGGCGTCTGTTAACCCTCTCTTCTTAGTGGCCAGTGATGTAACTCCATCTCATACTCACAAAGACAAGGAAGTTTCTCTAGGCTGTATGGTTTGAAAATGATGGTGCCAGCATTAAAACTCAAATTAACCTGAATTTAAAGTGACCTTTTCTGTTCCCCAGTTGTGTGGCCCTGGACAGGACTCAGGGAGTTTGGTCAGCTCGGCTTTGAACAAATGAATGCCATGCTGAGGGCAGACTATGGGGGGTGGGAGGAGGGGAAAAATTCATTATACGCCAGACCCAGATAAAGGCAAATCTTTTCCGTTATTTTTAGACACTAGAAAAATAAACAAGGGTCATAAACTTCAGAAAGGTAAACTATAGGTCAAAGAACAGGAGGAATTAAATTTCAGCCATGATTTAAATGAGACTGTACAACATGAAAGTTGGGCGGTGTGGTTCCTGGAGTCAAAGTGCTAGGTTTCAAACCTGGAATCCACCACTTACTAGTTATTTAATGTTGAATGAGTCACTTTCTCTCAACACAATTTTATCAACTGGAAGACAGTAGTAATGATAAAAGTTCTTATCCAACCACCTCACCCACTGATCAGGTCAAGAATTGAACAGGGTAATTTATGTAAAGTACTTTGCGTTTTGTATCTATCAGTGTCCAGCCAAGAAACAGGCATCACTTAGACCTTTCAATAAAGAGGATTTTATGAGCACGGACTGCGAACCAAAGTGTTGCTGGTTTGATTCCTAGTCAGGGCACATGCCTGGGTTGCAGGCCATGACCCCCAGCAACCGCACATTGATGTTTCTCTCTCTCTCTCTTTCTCCCTTCCTTCCCTCTCTAAAAATAAATAAATAAAATCTTTAAAAAAAAGAAAAGAAAAAAAAAGAGGATTTTAGACTTGGAATTAGCTCCTCAGATGATAAAAAATCTCAGTGAAATATGGGACAGTGAGGCAATGCAGAGATGCTCAGAGGCAGGAAGCCAGCACAAGTGCTCTGAGTGAAGGGACACTGTGAAACTGATCACAGCCCAGTTGCTGGGGCTGCAGATGCAGCCAGAATGATGGGGACTGAACCACAGCAAATGGGAGCTTTGACGAAGAGGCCGACAGGTGGAAGGGGGACCTGCAGAGGAGTAGCAGCTACAGCCAGAGCCACCAAAGGCTGACCTCTTCTACTGGGGTTTCCATTGGCCACACCTACTTCTCTCTAACACAGGAAAGCACAGGGCTGGGTGAGGAACAGAGCTGGGAGCAGACAGTGGGCCCTCACAGCATGGTACCTGGCACCTAGTGAGAACTCCAACAAAGTTAGCTTTTTAAGTACCTGTCATGTGCCAGACCATGTGCTAAGTACCAGGGATGCTGATATGAGCAAAACAGAGATGGAAATCCAATGCAGGGGAAATTACACAGTTGTAGAAAACAACAAACATGGTGACATATGCAAATGAGCGATACCTGAGGCTATGGGAAAGAAAAAAATGGGGAAGCTAACAGTCTGAGCAAAGTCAGGGAGGGTTGTGGAAATAAATAACTATATTTAACCCAAGATCTACAGCATGAGTAGGAGTTACCACGTAAAGTGGGAGGGGAAAAATCCAGGTGGAAGGAAGAACATAGACAAAGGCATATGTGAGATTTTTACAGAGTCTCCAGATGACTGAGACAGGCTGTGCAAAGGGGACAGTGATCCATTTAACGTGCAATTCAGATCACGACATTCTTTTCTGCTAAAACCCTTGAGTGGCTTCTATCACTGATGGGCTTCATAAAACATTTGTGCCACAGCCTCCAAGGTTCTACAGCAGCTGCCCTCAAATCCAATGGGGAGTCTTTATAAAAACAACACTGAAATCTACCCAAGACTGACCGAATCAGGTTAAAACCCTGGGCTCCATCTCCAGCCTCGTTCATTCCCATTCTGACCCTTTTGTATGCCACCTCTGGCCTGATGGCTTTTCTCAAACACACCAAGCGTAGGCTTCCTCACTCGTTCTGTTTTCGCTGCCCTTCACTGCAGGTACTTTCTCCCACTTGTTTGCACACTTGATTCCTTAGCTCACTGAGTGTCTGCTCATCTGTAACCTCCTCAGAGGGCTCTCTCTCCTTTAGCCGTCTTGTTTATCTTGTTTAGCCGGCTTGTATAATTTATGTTTCTTTTAGTCTCTTTCCACCAGGCTGTAAGTTCCATGCGAGCAGAAAATGTCTCGATGTTGTTCATCACTGTAATTGTCACTGTGAAAAACAGTGTTCACTGTGTTTTTAGCAGGTTAGCACATTTAAATGTTTAATGCATTGGCTTTTTAAAAAATATTTTATCTATTTATTTTTAGAGAAGAGAAAGGAAGGGAGAAAGAGAGGGAGAGAAACATCAATGTGTGGTTGCCTCTTGTGCAGCCGCTACTGGGAACCTGGCCCACAACTCAGGCATGTGCTCTGACTGGGAATCAAACCAGTGACCCGTTGGTTCGCAGGCTGGGACTCAACCCACTGAACCACACCAGCTAGGGCTAATGCATTGTTTACCGGAGGCAATATTCACATGTAGCCTATACCTGGGGTCCCAAGGACCTAGTCTTCAAAGACACAGGAATCCAGACACAGGGAAAAGAAGAGAGCTAAGTACCTAAAAACCCAGGTATGAATGACACAAGACCTCGGGCCAAGCAGAGGCCAGTCACTGGCACTGAAGATGTAAGGCAGGGGAGGACTAGCAGCAGCAAGAGAAGCTCAGTGCTATATCCCTGGAGGGCCTTGTCTGGGGCTCTTTTAAGTCCTTCAAATAAAGACAACTCTAGTGCATGAGGCTGAGATGAGCAGAGCCTTAACAGAGGGTCCACTAGAGCAAAGGAGGCTTGTAGGCACGTGATCCTTTCAGACCGTCTCAAGACAGAGTGTGAAATGCTAAATCTATCTTTGACTTTTCTTCGAACGCTTGGCTCTGTGACTCACTCTTGCAGCATTTTCTGTATTTGGTAAATAAGATATAAATATTTCTCTGGGGGAATCCCAGTGGGATAGTAAAAAAAAAAATAACAGGAAGCACTCAGCTCTGTTAATTGTGCATCTTAATGTGGCATTAGGACATTTGTCACTCTGATGCATTTCCTTCTGATGCCCACCCCAGATGTTTCAGGAAGTCCAGTTAATCTTATGGGAAATTAAGCAGCAGTAAGATTCTTTAGTCCTCCTAGTCTAGACTCTGATATTGATCATGGAGCAGACAAATTGAAGGAACAAGGTAGAGTGGCCTCCTGGTGTCTTGGACATAAGTGCAAATACTCAGTGGAGAGTGACCTTTAACGAATGCAAATGTACCTTATAAAGCATCACATCTGTGACTCTTTCCAAAGTGTGTGCTAATGGTCAGCTGGATGGTCCTCTCTCAGCTTCCTCTGATTCACTTAGGAAAACTCCTGAGAGCCCACTAAAGTGTTTTATATGTCTTTCACTGGTGTTTGCTTTTCAAATATTTGTCGAGTTCAGATTTGTATCGGTCCTATTAAAGTTTAAAGAATTCAAGCAGTGAAAATGATCCATAATAAATGGGCAAAAATAGAGGTTCCCAAAGATTATGTATGCCCACCCCCACATGTGATAGCCCCAGAAATAAATCTGAGTCCCAGAAAAATTAAGAGGCATCAATGTGGTAGATTGGTAAAGTGCCTCGGCTTTGGTAATGTGGCATTAGGACATTTGTCACTCTGATGCATTTCCTTCTTAGCCAATGTATCTTATGCAATGAATCTTAGCCATTCCATGTCCTTTTATACATAGCTAATCCTTTTACTTAAATTCTATACATGGGAAATGTTGTATCTTCATCAGAGGAGCTATGTAAACATATGGTATATATAGGGACTCAGTAAGTGATGTTTATTTTATGAGAAAGATTTATGAAAAAATTGATTTTAAATAAAGTTAATATGTTCTATATCAGAACCATAGGACAATAATTTATAAAATGTGTGAATCATTATTTATTTATTATTTTACCTATCACTTAAACATTAAATACAAGTCCTTTTCTGTGACTGACCTTTTAAGATTCAGACTAAGCCACAAATACAAAGTGTTAGAGTTGTAAGGACCTAAAGACCTTAGTGGTTCTCAACCTAATCATCCACAGAATGTTAATATTATTTCTCTAGCAAACCTGGTCAATGGTTGTCCTGTAACCATTGCAAATGATCATGGGAGCCCAACAGATGCTTGGAGAAGTCATTACATACTGAGGAACCTAGTGAAGACTTTTATTCCCTGTGAGCAAATGAAAAGTATCTCTTTATTACTTCCACACACAGGCTAGAGGCTCGCTTTCAGGAGTCACCCAGAATCTAGTTTCTCTGCCAGTATTTGACAGCCAGTTTATTTCTCTCTTTAGTCCTCTTGACTCCTGGAAAAGGTCCTTCATCTCATGTAGCAAATCTTCATGATTTTCAGACCAGCTCAACCCTAATCACTGACCACCCACCATACTGGATGCTCACATTAGCACTTGAAGAGACATTCACTGATGTCTTTTAGGCAGAATTGACAACAGTATCCTCAGAAGTGGTCTAGCCAAAGTGGAAGATGGCAATCTATTCAAAGCATTTCCATTCATGGAATTCATGTTATCATCCTTAATGATGGACTTCAATTTTCTAATTCACTTATTTTCCTTCCGCATTTTAATTTGCTAAAGTTGTTTTGAATTATATAATCTTTATATTCCACATGCATTCATTCCGTCGCATCTCCTGAGCAGCAGACAAAACTATCAAGAGTCCTTAGTCACCAGCCTCCACTCCAGACACTTCTCCTCTGTGACACAGAGCCATTATTAATGTTCCTTAATTCACTCCACAATTCATCTGCCAATAAACATCATTCTGGGCAGCATTTGTCAAAACGTCATTCATGGGGGTATCCAAGAGGCTGTACCAGAATTTTTTCCCAAAGCATTATTCGAGTGAAGAGGTATGTGGATGGATTGCATTTCTGGTTAAATCATCATGTAACTAGTCCTATGTTCTCAGATTTTAATATTCACAAATCTTGGGGGCCTAGGAATGTATTTTTATAGATGTCAACATAGAGGTCTCAAGCAAATCCTAACCCAGGTGTCGGGGTAGACTAGATCAAAGGTGCATAACTCATAGGAAACTGTGCATGAACTTCAAAAACTGTAATTCCCCTAGAATCATAGGCAATGTATTATGGTTATGTGAACATGTGTATTTTCTTAGAATAAAGTCCCCCCTTCAAAAGAGTCCTGTACTCAAACACCACCATTGAACAAGATCAAGTTTAATTAAAGATGCTGCCAATTTAAACCTGTCCTAGTCCTTCATTATATTTTCTGTTTGTGCTACACAGCAAGACCCCTGTGGTCCCACTTTCATTGTCCATTCCTTTCTGATGGCCCAAGACAGGCAAGTGTACTGTGCTTCCACCTACATGGATGTCTATGTTGTAGAACAGTGACACATTGACACAGACACTGCCAAAAATTGCTTTGAACACGAGTAAAATTCCTGGAGGCCATTTCAACTCCTTCCTGAGAATAAGTTTTCTGATCTTGCGTTTCTGAGAAGAGGGCTTTTCTTTTAATTAAGAAAGAATCAGAAGGACAGAAATAAAAAAATAATGTGAAGGATTTGTTTTTGTTTTTGTTTTAGGAAATGGAGAAAAAGTATAAGGGAACTGATTCTTGGTCAAGGGTACAATGAGCAAGACTGGTCCCTAAGTCAGTCCTTAGGACTCTCATACAAAGCATGTGGGCACCCAGGAAAGAAATGTTTTCTGGAAGGTGAATGGAATAGCTTCAAAAAGAGAATGAAAATCCCTTCCTCACCAGCATCATTATATTCCTATGTGGGAAAAGAGACCACATGTTCTCTCTCCAAGTCCCCTTGTGCTAGCTAATGCCTCCATGTCCTCTTACATGCTGTCCCCAGTGCACGGATGCCCATTCTGTTTGCTGTCACTTTCTACTATGCTCCACTATCACCTTATGTGTCAAGACTTTTCTGACCACTGAGTCTGATGCAAATACCCACTTTGGTACTGCCATGGTCACTGGAATCTAAGAAAGCAATTCCTATAAAGTGGTTGAGATTATTTCTCTATGTTCTGATGTAGTAGAGGAAAAGTGACATGAGCTATAAAAAATAAAAAAAGAAAAAAACTCATTGGCTTTGAATACAGGTTATGTCTTGCTTTGCGTCAAAGGCCTATGGTGATCTGTGGCTCTCCTGGGTAGCTTTCCTCTGAGCAATGGTTCAGTGATCCCAGCTCCTGCAACTTGCAATGCTACCGTTTTCGTTATGTGGTCTCCACCACCAACTTGGAGGGGAATCAGAATGCCTGAAACCCCTGGTGAGAACATACTAAGCAAAGCCTATAATGCACCCACTACAGACTTGTATCTGAGCTGAGAAAGGAAAAACTTGCAGTTTTAAACCACTGAAATTTCAAGGCTGTTTATTACCACAGCAAACTGTAGCCCATCCTGACCACATCTACCCTGGAGAATAGCAAGTTTAGGTAAGTCAGTAATCAATGACAAGATTTGGTAAGCACCATGGGCTAAGATTTGATTTGCAGATGTTCAAAGCCCACTCAAGTTGGTTCATAAAAAAGAGACAGGGTTCACACACAGCTGGACCTGGGAGCTAAAATGGGGTCGCTGAAAATCATATTCTTTCTTTGTTTTTCCTTTCATGACTCTTCTTTCTTGTATAGTGGCCTCATTCTCAGGCAGGCTCTTCTAAAGTGGTGGCAACATGGTTTCAGATTTGTATTTTTACCAGATTAGCAACCTCAGTGAAAAAAAGAAAATCTCCTTCCTGGTAGTTTTAGGAAAAGATGCAGGTGTTTCTCTCACTTCACTGTTGGAATCATGTGCTTATTTCCAGAGCAGGTGCAGCCAGGAAATACAGTTCTGTCATTCGCCAAGACTGGGTCAAGCCCCCACTCCAAGAACCAGGATTAGTTTCATACCCACCCAAACTGCATGGACAGAGAGGGAAAAATGTGACTCCCAAAGGAAAACTGGAATATCATAACTAAGAGGACAAATGGATGCTGGGAGAAAATTTTAAAAAATGGTCATCAAAATATGTAATGTTTAAATAAGGGCACTGGACTTGATTTTGTCTCAGGTCTCTTTCAACTTTCATAGTCTATGGTCTCTGCTTTCCATTTATTCAAAATACGTTCTGATTGTGCACTTATTTTCAGAAGCATGGTCACCAGTAACTCTTTGTGATTAACTATTCTTCACAATAGTTACAGTTCAATTTCCAGGTATGATAAAGTAGAAAAGCACTCCATTCTATTCTTTACTATTGTTGGACCTCTCTTCCCACCCATTGGTATTACATCCTCACCGCAGGCAAAGCAACCAAGGGGTTGGAAATTTTATTATGCGCACTGGCTTCACCAGCACAAAGCTGTAAAGTGATCACAAGCCACACAGAGGCAGTAAACCTGGTCCCTTCTTTCTGCCCGGGGCATGGTGAGAATAGATGTAGGTCAACTCTTTCAGTCCTTCAGAGAAAAGGTGCTATATAAATCTAAACAAATATTCACACCATTATTGAACACAAATTGAACCTCCATCCCTTGGAGACTGTTTCATAGCTAATTTCACTGACAGCAGTTGATAAAGTTGACATTTGGTTTTAATGGCACCCACTAATAAGCTGTCAGAGGGTTTCATAATCTTATCAAGTAACATATTACATTGCAAATATTAAAATTAGTATTGGAATTAACATGATCTGCATTGGGCACTCCACTGAATTAATCTGATAGGATATGCTAAGTTTTATTCTTTACTTCTTTGCATTAGGAAGACTTACCTCTTTGTTGGATATGAGGGTGATTGTTTACAGAGGCTTCTAGGAGTGTGTGTGTGTGTGTGTGTGTGCCTGTTCCACCTCTATATGTCTGATGATGAATATTCAGTCTACATCAGAGTAACTGGCATTTCGGCTCTATGCCTTGAACTTTCAAAAATACACACAAACCTGCAGCACCTGGCTCTGCTTAGATCCCTTTATAGCTTTCAATTTCGAGACCACTCCAGACATTATCATGGAAAGAGTGTAGCATTTAAAGAGAACTGAAGATGAAATTACTATAATTGCTTCTATTTATTGAGCGTCTACTCTGGATCAGTGCTTTTCATAATTACTAATTCTTTTTTCACTACAACCCTGTAAGATAATTTTATCAATTTAAACCCTCATACTTGTAAGTGAGAGAAAACCCAAGCCAGATAACTCAAACAAGAAAAAAAATATTAACTCTAATGCAAATCCAGGGTAGATTCCAAGGACCTCAGACATGGCTCAACCAAGGGCTCAAATGATGTTCTCAGAATCTTTTATCAGCCCATTTCTTTTAGATGGACCCTATTCTCAGGGTCCCTATGGTGAGGCTCATTAGCTCAAACTCACAAATAAAGTTCCCAATCCAAGAGAGAAGCTATTTCTTCCCTTAGCTCAGAAAAAGCATTGAGTTTTCTTTTTCCTTTTTTCTGGCCCAACTTAGATCATATGACTAGCTCTAAGCCAATCACCAAAGCCCAAGGGATGGAATGCACCAGTTTATACTGATTGTCTTAACCTTAACCTAGGTTGCCCATTACATCCTGGAGAGGAAGGACAGAGACAACTTCATCCAATACACAAAAGCCAAGGGTAGCACAGGGTAAGGCCATCAAAACAAAACTGTGAAATTGTTGTCATTGGAGTGAAAATGGGGAAGGAATTGGTGCAAGGCAGCAAGACGGATAAATATCCATTACAGGTTGGCATTATCCTCCTAAATTCCCAAGGAGGAAACAGAGGGTAAGAGCAGTTAAGTCACTTAGGTAATAATATACATTTAATGAATGACAGGACCAGACTTTGAAACAAAACTCCTACGACTCAAAGCTAATGTTCACTGTCTTCCAGATCACAACAAAACGGTAGCCTACATGGGAAGCAGCATATCTAATTACGCCTGAAAAAGGCAGGTCCCAGATGCCCACTTTCTTTGGGATAGAGAGAGCTAGAAAACAGTGCCGTCTGTAACCTGCACTGAATGCTATCCATGAAGAAGCTTCAAAGGGAGAATCAAAGAATTTGCGTTGGTGGAAAGAACAGAGGGGTGGGAGGAAACTGGCTTTGGGTGTTCTATCCAAATTTCTGCTGCTCTTCCTAACTGGAGTGGAAAGGTAGCCACCTCTCTGAAATGTGACATAGAGGATGACAGTCCCTCACTCCCACACTGGGGACTGTTAAAAGAAACTGATATACTCTAAAATGTCTTGTAAAATATCATGTGCCTACAAGTATATGCTGCTGTTGTGAGAATGAATTTTTAAAAAAGGAGTCATATTCCCCCTTAGAGTTCACAACGCTGAGTTGGGCATAAAAGGATGTCTCCACGTTTGTGAATTTTATTCACAATCCCCTCTCTCTTTTTACCTATAAAATCCCCTCTCTCTTAAAACATCAGATTATTAACACATTATAAATGCGGTTCCTCGTCTTCTCTGTGGCCTCGTCTTCTGCTTGCCTTCAAAATGTTGGAATGCCACAGGGTTCCAGCCAAGACTCTGCCTCTTCCTTGTACCTTCTTCCTAAGTGATTGCACCCAGTCCTAT
Source organism: Phyllostomus hastatus (assembly GCF_019186645.2). Lineage (NCBI taxonomy): Eukaryota > Metazoa > Chordata > Mammalia > Chiroptera > Phyllostomidae > Phyllostomus > Phyllostomus hastatus. The sequence goes on along the minus strand of NW_025334017.1, from coordinate 41,786,590 downwards.
GCCTTTCATGTAGTCTATGTACCAGTCAGCCCAAAAGTGGGTCCTTACCTTGACCTTCCAGATCCTGCATCAGACTGCCAATGCATCACCTTCATTTTAGCTTTTAACAAGCATTTCAACATAAATGTAGCTAAACCAAAATTCTAGATTTTCATTTTAGTTCATTTCTACCCATCTATCCCTTCCCTAATATTTCCCATCTCAATGACTTTATCCTTAATTACTGTTTCCTGTGTCGCCCACATCTGATAAGTCAGTAAGTCCCCTTGACCCCATCTTCCTCCAAATCATGATCTAAGTCTACCCTTTTCTTCCCACCTCTACTACCATTCTTTTACTCCAGGCTACAGCCTCTCCCCCATTTTCCAGCAATAGTCTTTTAACGGATCTCTCCAATCCTGCTCTTCCTTCTTTGGTCTACCATCTAGATAGTTACTAGAGCAAAGCTTTTAAACTTTGCATCAGATCACCCTACTCCTCTGCTCCAAGCCTTCAGTGATTTTCCATCATCCATGGATAGGTTCCAAAATCCTGTATGATCTAGCCCCTGCATACTTTTTCAATTTGTTATCATGTAACTGCTCTCTTAGTCTACCATGCTCCAGGTTCTGCAGCCTTCTTTTATTTCTTAGAATCCCAACCTTAGAGACAAACCACTAGAGATTCCTTCTGCTGGAGATCTCTAGGCCCTTGATCTTTCAGAGCTGGTTCTTTCACACCATGCAGATTTCAGCTTAGAGATAAACCCCTCAAAAGAGCCCATCCTGACCACTCACATTGATGCAACTACCCCTGACTCTTTATCACATCACCTATTTTAATTCTCTGCAGAACACTTACCACTACCCCTTACTTTTCTTGTTTATTGAGTTGTTTGCTCACTGCCACAAAGATATAAGTTCTTGTAATCAGGCACTTTAGATTATTTACAGCTGTATTTTCCAGGTCTAAAACAGTGCCAAATACTGGTGAATGAATAAATAAATTAAAAAAAATAGATGAATAAGTAAGTGAATTAAATAATGAATTTTGAATTACAGCTCTTATTTTTAATGTTGGGTCACCTGTGCAGTAACCTTTACAGTATTTGTGAGATTAATAATTCTGTGAGGGCAGGAACAAGCCCTGAACTTCCATTTTCCTGGAAACTAATAAAATGAATTGAATCACACTTTGTATTGACCTCACTACAGAGAGCTAGCTCAGGATTTCTTATGGTTACGTTTCTGTTTGGAGTACGAGGGCTGCATGGTGTTAGAGAATGAGCTTGGTCAGAGGTTGCCACTCCACTACTTGTCATGTATTCATGCTTTAAGTTACTCAACCTCTCTGATATGCTGTTTTATCAACTGTAAAGTGGCAATAATCATAATAACTCATCTTTAATGACAACTAATAATGATGAACAAAACTAAACAGGACACCTGACACGTGGAAGGCAGCCAATAAATATTTCTTCTCCTTCTCTTGTAACCACATGTGTCATTAATTATAGTAATTCACACAATTCTTGTTGAGCATTTTGTATGTACACCAGACACTGTGGGTATTGGAGGGAAAGGATCACAGAGAAGAAAAAACTCTTGGTCCCTGTGTGGTTGGTTACTGTCCGCTGGCTCTTCCAGATTCACGCTCCCTCCTCTCCCCCATGCTCCCTGATCTGTGTCCTAAAACATAGACCTACATGAACTGTGTCAATGGGTTTTCTTGCCTTCTGGGTTCTGGTTGGGTCTGACCCATGAAGAGCATCAGCAGGACATTGAGGGGTGGGGATGTGGTCAGGGAATTTATTCTCCTGGCTCCATAGCTTAGGGATGGTTGAGGGCCAAGTGCCTCCTTCAGCTGAGTCGCAGCCCTCTCCCTACTGGTCTCCAGTAACTGTGCTTTGCCTTTTCCCATTTCAGGAAAGAGATGCTAAGGACTCCCATGGTGGTAATTATTCCCTGGGGTTTCTGCACACCCACTAACACATTTGTAAATATGTATTTAAATTTCCCTCAAAGTACCCAATTTGAGCATACCATCTGTTCGCTACCCAGATCCTGCCTGAAACAGTTCCCCATCTCTAAGGAGTTCACATCTTAAGAACTCATCACATCAGAAATCAATAATACTAAATGGACCAAAGCAAGCGTTCTTCACTGTCATTGAACTTACCTCATGGTGCATCCATTCAGCAGAGTATATCCACTTTATTCATTACCTATCTTCCATAGGATGCCATCAAAAATATCTGTGTTTGTGAAACAATAGACAGAATTGATAAGCACTGTAGGTTAAATATTATTTCTGTTTGATCAGTGGTTCTTAACGGATCAGGTCTTCTGAGGAACTTTCAAAAATGCCTATTCCCAGGCCAATCCTAAACCAACTGAACTGGGATTTCAGGACATGAAACCCAGGCATGTGTATATTTGCAAAAGTAACTTATGTGCTTCTAATGGGATGTCAGGCTGAGAACAATGGCTTAAATGTTCCTGGAGAGACCAAAGCAGTGACTACAGTACTAGGTAAGATGCTACCATGACCATTTGCATCCTCACACTGCAATGGCTCCCAGACTTTCTGCTGACCACCAAATTCTTCTCACCTTGACCACTACTGATTCTGTATCAGCCATATTCTTCAAGTAACTCCAATTGAGTTGCCATCAAATATGAAGGGTTTATCTTATAACTTGCCTGGCATTTCCTTTGAATGTATTTAATAGTGTCTCCTTGCTTTCAGTTTTCATACTCCCTAAGAAGTATGGGGCTATAACACCTACCCAGAACTCCCAGTCCACAGCCTGCTGGGTCAGCAGTGTCCTGTAACCTCCACCTTCCAGGGACAACTGGCCTTGTGGGGTATACACTATACAACTACAGAAAGAAATTATTTTCAGGAATAGGTTTCATCATTTTTCACATCAATTAGTGTGTTGAGAACATTCAAAACTACTCATAATCACCATCATCAAAGTATATTGTAAGTACCCATCTTTAACCAGATCAAGGGACCTCAGTAATGAACTTATTCAAATATCTTAATGCACGTGGATTTGTACTACAACTGGGGCTACCCCCAGGGGCTAATAGATTTGATAGTTTTTTGTAAAATATAGAATCTTCTACACCAACATGTTCCTATGATTATAACTTCAAACCAAAAAAATGTGACAAACAAACATATTCAAGATAAAGTCAACAAAAATAAATTAAATGGATTTAGGCCACTTAGTAGTAGCAACGTTGGGAATGAAATAACATCCACTGATATAAACTTTATGTTGATACAAGCTTTACAGAATAGAATAGTATGCATCTCTATAGATGTAAGCCTGAGCATCCAAAGTTATGTTATGACCAAGTATCTGAAGCTTTCTGGTAAGAAGTTCAAATGAACAGGAAAAGGGGTCAGTGGGGTAGTTAGTGAAGAGGGAATGGTTATTGGAAGTGGTAACCACAGGCCCACTCATTTGACTAGTACCAAGATGAAATAGCTGTTGTTGACTCTCCAAGTGGCAAATCCATTCTGACTAACTTCCAGTCAAGCAAACCAGCTGAGGTTTCTCTTCTTACCGGTGACTCTACTGCAGAAAAAAACTCCATCTCCAGCTAAAACAGAGAAGGCTGACTGTTCTCCATGAAATGACCTTAATGTCAGTTCAATGTGAATCACACCTGATGTGAAATCAGAAGAACTAATTTGATGTGATTAGCACGCTTAATTAGCGACGGATATATCATGGACTTTTACATATACATATTCATAGATCTATTCGGTAAACATTGCATGAGCAGCTAGAAGCACTTGGCACCATGCTATGCCGTGGGGAACCACAGAGAGTGGCAAGGCACGGGCCTCTCTGCTCTAGCACACACAAGCTTGTGTTAAAGAAACAGACATGATTTTTAAGTTCAGAATATCAAATAAATGCTGTGATAGACATGAGAACAGAGAGCAATGGGGCCATGGAGAAGGGAACTTTTTGGCTGCATGAGAAATAACCTGGTTGGGTCTACTTTAACTTTCCTTCTAGATATATAACTCGTAAGAGCGGTTAAGTAGCCTTAATACCCCACATTTTAAATAGTTTAAATTAGTTGATATAGCAAAAAAAAAAAAGACTGTGATGAAAAATTTCATTAGTTTTTTTTGGCTCAGATATAAATTATCCTAGTTTTCAAAACAAGCTATGATTTTGAGATTATTCTTAACGACTGTGAGATCATATATTATGTGAGTAAATTATAGCTTATCATATCATGTATTTGAGGGAGGTGTGGAAACACCATGATATAGTGAAAAAATGTATTTTGAGTCTAGCTTTGAATCCTAGACCTGCCCCTGACAAGATATATATCTTCAGGCAAATTACTTAGCTTATTGGAGCCCCAGTTTCCTAACCTATAAAATAGAGGTAATAATAACTTTCTCACAGCTTGTGTTTATAGTGAATCTATATAGAATGTTATACAAACATGGGTTGATTCCTAATGACCCCTGCTTCTTCTCCGTTGCCCCATAGCCCTTCTCTACCTAATGATGCTCAGAAAAAAAACATCACTGTCAAGCTCTAAGTTTCAAAACAGAGTGGTGTTTGCTTAAGTCTACAGGGAGATAATAACCTTGACAACCAGACTGATACAACAGGGAGGAAAGGAACTCTCAGAACTTTCACAGCTGATTTTTCCTTTCTTTCTATTTCTTATTTATTTTAATATATAAAGAACTGGAAGTGGGAGGTGTGACTGTGGAGAACATCACAGAGTGGGACTTGAGGGGAGCCACACTACAGAAGGAAAAGCAATCTTCTGATTGGTTGGAAAAATGAAGAATGGATGAGACTCTTCTTGCTAAGGAGGGGACTAGCACAGCTCACCCATGTTGGGACCTGGGTGAGTGACAGGACCACGGGACTGTGAGCAGGTATCTGAGCAGGTGAGGCAGGGCTGGTGAAGTTGCTCTATAGTCACTACCCCCTGTCTGGCATGATCCCTTATGGGTATGTTTGTTTGTTGTTTTTGCCTCATCTGTAGCTTTACAAGTAGTCCCTGTATTAGACTCTATTTATATTATCCTAATTTTCATATGCCATCTGTTTTCTGCTGGGAACACTGGTTTTACAGATGTTAATACCATAATGTCAGAAGATCACACCTACCTAAGAGGAGTATGGAAACCAGATGTTTTTATTAAATCATGAAATAACAAAGAAGTTAGAATTATTTTGGAAAATAGAAATGCATGCCAGAATATCTCAGCTCCTTGAAGATGGAGTTCTGACAAACATGCCAGAAATTTTTTAATAGAAAAAAAGTCACATTCACTTTCAAATTGAAAGGTTTTTTCTTATAAAAGTTATCAAACAACTTTTCTCCCTGAATGAGCCTGAGATAAGGCTGAGTGGGGCAGGTGTCTGTGGATGGAAGGGGCAGAGGGAGGTGGCCTAGTATAGCATCTAGAACCTGAGCAGAGCCATGAGGGTCTGCCTGGCAGGGCCACCCAGCACACAGGAGTGGAGCCCCACCAGGTACTGGAGGTTACCCCAGCAGAGTGGCAGGCTGCCATGGAATGTCAGAGTCTGAGTGGGCTCTGGATGGCATTTGTGTGGGAGTGTCACCCTCCAGGATTATTGGGGCCTGAGCAGGGTAGAGGGAGCACACACATAGTGGGTGGCAGCATGGGAAGTCAGAGATGTTCAGAGCCCAAGAAGGATAAAGAAGTTCGTGTAGTGGGTGTTCCAGCACAGTGTCAGAGCCTGAGAAGGCTGGGGAAGGTCCCTACATGGGGACATAGAGGGGTCCAGTGCAAGGTATCAGAGCTTGCACAGGGTGAGGGAGGTGTCTATGAAGAGGAAGAGCAGCTGCAGGAGCCCAGCCTGGGGGACTGGAGCCAAAGTGCTGTAAGGAAGGCATGCTTCAAGAAGAGGGGTAGCAATGGTGGCAGACAGGTGTGTCAGAGCCTGCACAGCTGTCCATGAGTGATAGTGACATAGTGGAGAGCATGAAGGCCCAAGCAGGGTGATCTGGTGATCTTTGCAAATGGGAGGGGTGGCAGTTGTGACATACAGAGGAAGTGATCACATAAGTAAATGCATTAAGGAGAATGGAGTCAGGATTCTCACTATGAAAAAAGAGAGTTCAAATACCAAAAGGGAGACTGTCAGAATGAGCCCTGTAGTGTTGAACTGGAGTCAGAGGTATCAAGGTAATGTCATTGTTTTTAATATAGCATGAGATCCATGCAGAAGCAAGCAGGATGTAAACATGTATACATATATGTCTGGGGTATGCGATATATTCCTTAGTTCTGAACACAGGAAGGAACTAAGTACAGCAGCACTCCAAAAACAATGATCACACATAATACTCACAACTTGGTGTCTGTCTACATGTTGTTTTCCAGTAAAACAAGAAATTGTCAGTGTTCCTTGGGGAAATGACTGATTCCAGGGAAGGACAGGGAAAATATAAGATGAGTCTGGAGCACCTTTCCTTTAATATAAAGATGTCCTCTAAGATGGCACATAGAAAGAACACAAAGGCCAGCTCAGAAGGACTTCTGATGGTCAAATCACAGACAATTTAGTACATCAGAAAATGATAAGAGAAATGGATTATGGCCTATTGAATAAAAGAAGAATCTAAGTGTCTACACTGATAAAAATATATCAATGCATAAATGAAAGTCAGATGAGTAATGGATATTTACATAGGTTCATACATAATACCTCCCCTCCAGACACTTATTAACCACAATGGAAAGAGGAATCCTTGCATAGTGGAGGAGGCTGGTGGAGTCTACTTACTAAGGTGATCGAAGCTCACATCACCAGTAATGGGACAAGTGAAAACCATGGGTGACCTGGCAGGAAATGACCAGATGGACACAGCATCACTTCCGGGATATTCCATCCCAGGCTATACATTGCAAATCTGATAATGAAGAAACACCAGACAAACCTAAAACAAGGAGCATCCTACAAAACAACTGGCCTGCACTCCCTCAAACAGATCCAGGTCTTGAAAGCCAAAGAAAGAACTGAGAAATTGTTTCAGACTAAAAGAAACTAAATAGGTGTGATATCTGAAAAGAATACTACACTACATCTGTTTATTGTTACTATGACCCTTGGAGAAACTTGAGTTAGATGGTAGTAGTGTACCAATGTTGGTTTTCGATTTTGATGGTTGTTTTGTGATTATACAGGACAATGCTCTAGTTTGTAGAAAATGAATACAATTATCTGAGGGTAGTGGGACACTATATGGGCAAATTATTCTCAAATTGTTCAGAGGGGGAAAAATGGAAAATTTTTTATGCACTAGTTGCCATTTATATTTAAATCTGATGTTGTTTAGAAATCACCCTGAAAAAGTCATTGAAAGGTTTTATCACAAACTAACACTAAGTCTCCACCCCTCAGTCATTTTGAATATGCAAATTTTGTGCTTAATGAGTATTCTTGCCTTTTATAGCAACTTCAGCAAAAGGAACTCAGCCATTCTTAGGAAGATAATCTGGGTGATATAATTTATAGGGTAGCAGTTGGCAACATGACAATCCCAGTGAGATTTCTCTCTCCCTTTTTAGCAAACTGCTTCCACTTAGAAATGAAACTTTAAATATTCTGCTATGACCTTTCTGCCTGGGAGGAGAGTTTAATTACCTGACCAGTTTACATAAATTATGTCGCCTGTTTGTCTAAAATTGAATCCTGGGCAGAGATCAATATGGTCTCAGAAACACCAGAGCAAATGACTTCTCTGAATGCCATCAAAGGTCACTGGAACCTTTCCTGCTTGGTGGGGGACACATTCTGTTCGACAACCTGGAGCATGTCATAGGCCTGCTGCCTGCTACCTTGGGTTCCAAGCACAAGAGTATGATGGATAATCAGTTAGAGGACACGGGGTACAAACTCCCTCAGGAGTCAGCTGTATGGAATTAAATGAATACCATGATGAGCCTGATTCATCATTCTCCCCCCAAAAAGGGAGGGGGAATGGCACAAAACACACCCAGAGTGTGATACATGAGGCCATGTAGAGGTAAATTGCAATTTATACTCAGGATCCTGGTGGTAACAGACTGTGCATGTGCTATTTGATTGCAGATCCAGGGAAAAAGTATCTTTGAATCTTTCTTTCATTCTATTATTATTCCTTTGCTGAAGAAGATAGTTGGTGAGGGACAACTCTGTGTCTGGCCTTATTCAAATAACCACATTATAAAATATTTCATGCTGGAAGTATAAATAAAATGTAAATTGATTTCCAAGAGAAATAGGGTTTTCATTGGGGAGATTCAGAGAGAGTTTCATGGAGGGTATAATATTTGACTACTAACTGGGAGAAGACGTATGATTGCAGTAAGTATATGGAAAATGAAAGCAAGAGGAAATAACAAGCGCAATGTCACAGAAAATGTGAAGATCTGAAGCCCAGAAATTATTTCAATTTGACCTGAAATTTGAGGCAAAAGAACTGAAATGAGAGGAGAGCTCATGGTTGCTGAAGTCACACACTCAGAAAGCATATGAGGTCTGTCCAGATGAAAGTCTGACCATTGTTAATATACCAAGAATGCTTTGCAAGACATCGATGTAACCTGGCAGCCAAGGAGAGTGGACTGGAGTGCACATGTGTGAACAATGATGACTTCACTGCACTAGTCAGTGGGGGCGGTAGATGCTGTTGAGTGAGCATGTGTGCTGGGTGGCCGTCATGCTCAAATGACAGAACAAGTACAGCAATGAATCTGCATCAAATTTTTCATTTTATTGAACATTTATCCATGGAAACTATTTCAGTGATTGAGAAAGACTCAACTATGGGTAACTGGTGATTGGCAGCTTCACCACGACAAATCACCTCGTATATAACATCTTGTGAAGAGCATTTTGGCAAAACATCAAATCACCCAGGTTACTCAGTCTCTCTATAGCTCATATTGGGCACCCTGTGACTTCTGGCTTTTCCCAACATCAAAACTACCTTTGAAAGGGAAGAGATTTCAGACTATCAGTGAAATTCAGGAAAATACAACAACCAAGGTGCTGGCAATTGGGAGAACTCTGTGAGGTCCTAAGGTGCCTACTTTCAAGGGGACTGAGGTATCATAGTCCTATGTATGATGTTTCTTGTATCTCGTATCTTTTTCAATAAATGTCTCTATTTTTTATATTATATGGCTGGATACCTTCTGGACACACCTCATATGTGTTTAGTTAACATAAAGCCAGAAAGAGAAGAACAAAATAAGAAGAAACATAAACATGTAAAAAAAAAAACTGGAGGGTTCCATCAGCTCAGTGATGAGAGAGAGAGAGATAGTGAAATTCTCTTCAGGAAAAACTGATGAGCAAGGTTAACAGGAAGGGAGAGGTCAAAAAGAGTAGAGCTAAGAAAACACCACCAATAGGCAATGTGACTACAGGAGCAATTCTAGCCTAGGAAAGCACGAGACACACTAGATATCAAGGGGAAGGAAGAGACTCTGTAGTGAAAGTCAATGCAGTAGGTGTGGATTGAGCTCTCTCATGGTTTTGTGGTGAATGGAGATGAGATGGAAGTAAAGGTAGCAGTGAAAACAGAAATTTAAAAAAGGAGAAGGAAGAGAATTGATTTGACTGTGAAAAGCAAAACACTGTGGTAAGCAGAAGGTTGAGTGCAATATAGTAGAAGAGACTGAAGCTATAAGGAAAACAGTGGGTAATTATTTTACCAAGTTCTCTTGGTGGGGGAGAGGGGAGCAGTGAGAAGAAGTAGAATTGAGAGTTCAGGTAGAAGAGTATCTCTTTCAGCAGAAGAAGGAAGGAAAAAACAAAAATAAACTAAGATAGGTGTGAAATATGTCAGAACTCTTAAGGCTTAGAAAGTTCTTCCCTAATGACAGAAACAAAGACAGATCATCTTAAATTATTCAGGATATAAGCTTCAAAGTCTGAGGAGCATCAAGCAAGGGCCACAGGCTTGTGGAGCTCTCCTTGGTGCTGAGCACTGGATAGCTGTTTAGATCATGGAAATATAAATGATACCCACAGAAAAGGGTAAGGAACTCTGTGGTGCATATACCTGAAGGTGATATATAAAAGCAATTTTGCTGCTCATACAGGAAATTTCCTTGAACATTTTAAGGTTCATCTACTTGATGAGAATGATTAAATCAAGGAGTGAAAGCAGTATTAGACTGAGAGTTAGGTAATCTGGAGTAGAGTCCAGATGTTGTCACTAATTTTCTGATGACCTGGTCAAATCATATCTTTCTACTGACCCTCCATTTTCTCCTCTTTAAAATGCTGATAATGGGCTCAGTGGGTCTTGTAAGCTTCCCTAGTTCAAAAATAAATGTGTAGAAAGGCCTTTTAGTGTTGACAATGTTTTCTTGCCTTTGTACTCTCATAAAGCAGGAGCCCCAAAGTGAGTGTTCAGCAGCAAGACATTTCCAAACACTGGTGTTTGGTATACAGATTATAATTCTTTTTGTGGAAGGTAGTTTGGTACAGCTTTCAAGAACCTTAGGTAAGTTTATGCTAAAAGGAAGATGAGAAAGCTAGGTATTTCTAGACATTGTAGACAGTCAACTCTTAAACAACATGGATTTGAACTATGTGGGCCCACTTAGACACAAATTTTTAAAATAAATACGGTAAACATATTTCATTTGCCTTATGATTTTCTTAATAATATTTTTCTCTAGCATACCTTATTGTAAGAATACTATATATAATACATATAACATAAAATATGTATTAATGGACTATTTATTATATCAGTAAGGCTTCTAGTCAATAGTAGGCTTAGTTAAGTTCAGCCCACCACATCTGTGAATTCCAAACTATGGATCAAAACTACTATTTTCACTCTGAAGTTGGTTGAATTCATGGATGGGAAACCTGCAGATACAGAGGCAACTGTAGTTAAGTTTTTGTAGTGTCAAAAATCATACCTAAATTTTTAACTTCATGGGGGTGTTGGTGCCCCTAACTCTCACATTGTTCAAAGGTCAACTATATATGCAATAGGGAAAATTAAAAGCAATCAAAATGCACAAATTCAATGGGAATATTGAATACAATAGTATACGCTGTCATTAATAATAGGTTTTTTTAAGTTTAGTTAACATAAAGGGCATTGAGGAGTCATTAAAATGTTTGGTTAATTATTTTAAATAATGGATATAATCTGTGGCTTCTACATCTAAAATATGTCAATGCCTCCCAACACTCTCTTATGTTTTTCCTTAGCTCCTATCACCACCTGAAATCTATATATTCTACTTACCATATTTATTTTTGTCTCTCCTAAGTGAGAAGCATGCTTCATGAGGATCATAATAATTTCTATTTCTTTTGTTCCCTCCTTAATCCTCATTTCCTAGAAATGTAGTTGGCAGATGGTAGGCATTCAGCAAATATTGTTGAATGAATAAATTTAATGTCAAGTGAAAAAGCGGATAAAATTAGATAAAGAGCATGATGATTCTAATTTTATAAAGCTAAATATATGTGTGTATGTGAGTCTGAATATGTCTTGGGGATTCATCATAAATTTGCAATCATCTTGAAATGCAAAAGTATAAAAGAAGTACAAAATAGCCACTTGTTTTTTTTTAAACTGGGGAGATTTTATTGGGCTTTAAATTCAATATGATTATCAGTGAGATTTAGGTGCATGCGTGTGTGTGTGTGTGTGTGTGTGTGTGTGTGTGTGTGTGTGTAATAATGCTGTGTTGATAATTCCTGGTCTTTTTTTCCTGTTGTTTGGCAGCAGTCCTGAGTCTTTCTAATTTTCTTCATCTCCATTGCTTCCTCTGTAATCTAAGACTCTATCATCATCTCTCACTTGAACTGCCTCAAAGCCTTTCAGCAGTTCTCTCTGGGATCCCTCTTGATCCTACAATCCACTGTTCATAGAGTTCCTGCAATTTAACACCATAAAATTGATCCCACCATTCCCCTATGAAAAAAACCTCAACAACTTTCCTTCACACGCAGGATAAAATCCAAGCTCCTTACTAACCACAGCCTAAAGACCAACTGGCCAACTTCCCCAATCTCACCCCTTGCCAAGCCTGCCCACATTCACCTCGCTTTACTACACTTTTTTCCTTACCTCTGCCTGAAATGCCCCTCTCTCAGATGATTCCAAGCTGGTTGCTGCTCATTCTCTGGGTCTCATTTTAATGTCACTTCTTGTAGAGTCCTCTGGGACCACCATCCACTCCACGTCCACATGGCTAATTGTCCTTTTATTGAAGTTAAAGCATTTATCCTTGTCTCAAATTTTTTGTCTTGTCCATTCACTTATGTATTTATTGTATATATCTGTCCCCTTCCCTAAAAAGGCAAGCTTCCTAAGGGCAGGGATATTTTCTCCCTTCTCTGTATTTCCAAGAGCTAACACAATCCTAGATACATGGAGCTGCTCAGCAATTGTTTGTTCAATGAATAAATTAATAAGTCTGACTTTGGCTCATATTTACTCCAAAGTGTGTTATTCCTCCCATGGCATTCTCAGGATATCTCATTCTGGTTCTTACTATTAATCTTGCTTTTCTCCTTAATCTTTCTTTCCTGGGATTTTGCCGGAAGATTTGGAATTTAAGTGGAAAGTTATGGGTAAAGATATGATCAGAGGATATTCTAGGATAAGGACACATGAGAGCAAGGGGACAGAGAAAAGCAAGGGATTTGATAGTACCCATTCACAGCTATTGTGAAGTCTACAGTGGTCATATGAATCAGAACTCTTTTGTTTATAAGAGACAGGCAGCCAAAACAAATTGCTTTAAGCAAAATAAGTAAAAAAAAATTAGAAAGACGAGAGCTAGGGAGGGAGGGAGGGAGGGAAGGAGAGAGACAGAATTTATTAGCTCATGTTATAAGAAAATTTAAAAGTATATTGGCTTTAGGCATTGGTGAATCCAAGTAATCAAAGAATATTATCAGAAATGTTTCTTTAATCCTTCATATCTGTTTCCTCTGCATTAGCATTTTTTTTCAAGCAACTTCTTCTCAGGAAGAAATGACCACCAAAAATTTCAGCTTAAAACATAAGAGCTTAGTGGTATCAGTAACTAGATAACACTTCTTTCCCAATAGCCATAGCAATAATTTCAGGAGGTCTTTGCTGGCCAGTTATTGCCTCAAAACAAACTACCCTTAAAACTCATATTTAAGACAACAATTTATTCTTGCTCATGAGTGTGCAGGTGGCATTTTGGCTCCTGTTAGTCTCAGCTAGTCTCATTGATGTAGCTGAGGTCAGCTGTGGGTCAACTGGCTCTGTTGGCCTTGTCTGAGTTCTCTACATGTTCAGGCAATGGCAGACCTGATGTTCTAAAGGGTTCTAGCTGGGACAGCTGGGCTTTTCTCCACGTGTCTCCTCTTCCAGCAGCTTGGCCCAGACTTTTCTCCTGACAGAGGGTGGCGTTGAGAGAGAGCGGAAATTCGCATGACAATTTGAAATCAGGGCTTAGAATTAGCACAGGATGGTTTCTGCTGTATTTCACTGGCCATACCAAGTCACAAGGCCCGTCCACAATGAAAAGCTCGGGAAGAACTTAGTGGAAAGAACTGCAAAGTCACATTGCAAAGGGCATGGATACTAGCCTCATACAGCCTCATACTAGACTTGGGTCCAAGGCTTATCAGTAAATCAGTTCCTATGAACCAAGTGTAGACAGAAAGCTTAAAAGTGATGATTGCTAATGGGGAAGTGAGGTGCTGCTCCCATGAGAAGTGATGATGAGAAAGCAAATCCAGCAGTTTCCACTACATGGATGTCAATTTATCATAGTGATTTAGAGCATAAGGTTTCCATTCAGGCTGTTGATGTTCAAATCATAACACTACCACTTACTAGGTGTGTCTCACACATTACTTTACCTTTCATATCCCAATTTTCTCATCTGCAGTACAGAAATAATCACAGTTTTTCCCCCATGGAGTTCTTCTGAGTATTAAATAAGGCAGTACAAGAAAGGGCTTAAAAGAGAACTAAGCATTTACTAATTGTTCACTAAACCTTCGCTGTTTTGTGATCTTCTTTGCAGCATTAAGATTTTGAAAAATTTTCACGAAAAGAGACGTCAGAATCATCATTTAAAGGAAAGAAGCTGGCTTTCTTTGTAGTGATGGACTGAGACTCCTCCTGTGTATAGCCACGATTTTTGTATTTCTGTATTCAGTTTCTAGTATCATATTAGAGGCTTGGGGGAAGTATTCTTCTGTAAAGAAATCTAGGTAAATTTCAGGCTTAAGAAAACAAAAGCTATAAATGTAAGCCTGTGGCAAGGGCACAAACCTGTGTCAGCATGGTTCCAGGGTAGGACTGGAGTCCATCATCAATTATTAAACAAGGTCAATATTTGTGGCACAGAGAAGCATTTTAGCATGTATTATTTATGCAGATGGTTTGTAGTAGGTACACTCCATCCTTGAACAGGGAGTTTCAAGAGTGGAATACTGTTAAAAAGAAAACTACTTGGCACAGGATATAAGACATTTTTTTTCCAGGAAAATCTTTCTCTCCCTCTCTCCTTTTCTCTCCCTCCACTATCTTATTTCTCTACAAGGAACAAATCTCTAATAAATCTATAATTACTGGGCTGTATATACACTAAATCTAGTATAATATCTGATATTATGCCAGCTGTTGCAGGAAAGGTGCAAGAAGGTTCTAGGGAAAACAAATACTGGTTCTGGCCCTGGGGAAGCTTCCAGTCTGGTTGGAGCAAATCTGATTACAAGTATGAAGCAGGGAAGAAAATGGTCTAACAAATGCCATAACATGTGATAGACACAGATGTCTACTAAATTAAGTTCAAACGAGAGGTGAGATAAAAATCAGGATGAGCAAAGTATAGTAGGTGGCATTTCCCCCCAGATTTGGAAGATGACCGAGTGGGAAGGGGAGAGAGGAGGTCAGATGTTGCATCCTCGAGCTGAGAAGTCTTAGAAGAGAACAGTCTAGCGGTGTCAGTGAGCAAGCGGCACTTGGAGAGGAAGGTGTCCATTAGAGGAGACTCACTTCGGTTAGGGAGGTAGAAAGAGCTGAGTAGTCAAGATGTGACTGTCCCAATCCTTAATCCACGAGAAAATGTGACCACCAAAATGAAGTCATTACACTTAATCTTATCAGCAATACGGAGCTGCTGTCAAAGGTGAAAGTCACTTTTTTATTAACTCAGCAAATAGTAATAACAACATCTGATTGAATGCCTACTGTGTGCCAGTCCTGTGCTACAAGCAACAAGGATGTAGAGACAGACATGCTGATGACCTTCCTGAGGAACCACTGGTGGGTTCACACACACACACACACACACACACACACACACCCCTCTACTATGTATAAAGTTTGAATTGCATTAAGAGAGGCATAAATGGCCATTCAGAGGTTAGAGAGCTTTGGACAGAAGAAAAGAAAACATGTACATGACTGTCACATTTTAAAACTTTCACTAGAGTGAACTCAATTCACCTCTCTGGCTATAGCAAGCAGTTGCTAATTTCTAGGCTTAGCTAGAAAACTCAGGTTCTTCATTTTTGATGTCTTGTTTCAGAAACCTAGCAAGCCTGTCTGTCTTTGGTAAGAGCATGTACCCCATGCTCTGAGCATTGTTCTGGCTCCAATTACCTGTCACCAAGGATTCTCCTTAGCATTTTGCCATTGCTTCACCTCTGAAGCCAAAAGTGGAAGGTGCTCAGTAAAAAAAAAAAAAGTTCTCGCTCTCTGGAAACAGAGATGTTTCTTGCCCCTTTGAAGCTCTGGCTTTATACTAACAGGTGAGAAGTGCATAGAGGCAGAAGACACCTCTTCTAATACCATCCACTGGGGCACCGCACTCCTCCTGGGACACAGACAATGACATGAAAAATGTGTAGATTGTCTCCAAAACCATCAGACAGTAATTACTGCTAAGTATCAACTCCTCTCCTCCCATCTAGCCTCTGACATTTTTAATAAAAATAGCTGGTCGATTAAGGGCTTCCAATGTGTCTGAACTAAACCTCTAACATACAATATATTTTCATTCCTTACAGAAATACTGTGAGGCAGGGATCATTATCATCTCTCTTTTACAGGTGAGATTGAGTAGAGGTTAAATAATGCCCCCAAAGCCACTTACCTTGTAGCTCCTGAGAGCTGGGATGCAAATGGAGGTGTGTGGAAATGGTGCACATCTTTCTGAATTTACACCAATATCTTGCCCATAATAAAAAGCCTCTTGCATGGAAACAAGGGAATACGTATGTCAGCTCTGAGGATTCTCTTATACTGTAGCTAGCAAATGCTCCATACGCATTTGTTGAATGAGTAAATTAATGTGAGCTATGCATTTCATATATTCAGATAGATTCATATTTATCTATCAAAATGCATGCATCAATATGCAAATATGCTATATGTAAATTCTAAAGTGGCACATAGGCAATTATCTATTATTATTCTGTCTCCTACTGGATGATAAGCTACGTATGGATAACACTATGCCTCCTTGTTGCTGAATGATAACTCCTAGTAAAATGCTCGGCTCATAATAGGCACTCATTACATATCAGCTGAATTACAGCATAAATGTACATGTATTCTTATCAAAGTATATACATCTAAATGTTTTACATATATGCAGTTTTACATATAAACATGTCACATGACATATGATATTAATCTGCCCCATACTTGCCATCATTTCTCAATGGCCTAAGCATGTTTCTAGGATAAATCCTTGGAGTTATTTACATCCACTGGTAAGGAAAGTACAAATGACCGGATCTGGAGAGTTACAATCAAAGTACCCCAGAAAAATGTGATCCAATAGAAAAATATCTATTTCTGAACTCTTGTTACATCAGCATGTTGCTGGATGATGTGAAGGAAACACAAAATCAAGGAACAGTTGCTACCTTTTAGGCTGTTGCTGGGATTGGGTAATGAATTCCACCCATTAAACAAGCAGAGAATAGCTCAGGACGATATGGGGTCATGGCCCTGTGGTCCATGGGAAGAGCAAGCATTGTGATTGCTCATGGAGAGCCAGAGTCTGGAAAACACAGGACTTTTCATGGATATCTGTTCTGAATGTCAAAAGATTATAATCACTTAAAAATGAGTGAAAAGAGGAGGCAAGGGACAGAAATCAGAATTTACAAAGTTTAGAACCAGTTATGGTAGGGTCCTCACCTTGGGGTCTTCCTCTCCCACCAACTGTCTGGTTGACTTCATCAGTTTTCAGCAACCCCATCTGCAGAAGGGTCATTGCAGCAGTAGCTGCTGTTTATGCTTGCCATACAATCTAAAGACACCACAGATGAAGTGGTTAACAATGGCCTGCCACAGAGGAACGACTCAGTCGGTGTTAGATCTGTTAACTTCTCCTATTGTAAATACAACTTGGGAATTTAAAGAGTCAGAATACTGGAGCTGGAAGATGTTACACACCATCAAATCTGACTCAGTATCATCTAGACATAGTGGAGTTTCTTTTAACCCTCTGACTTCTGAGGACAGGCGTTAATTCAGCCAAGTCAAGCAACACTTTTTACTGGTGTTTGCCTATTGAGATGTGTCTTTTTTTCCTTTTTATTAAATTCATCGGGGTGACAGTGGTTAACAAAATTATGCAGGTTTCAGGTACACAATCCTACAACACATCATCTGTGCACTGTATTGTGTGTTCACCACCCCAACTCAAGTCTCCTTCTATCACTATTTATCCCCCCAAATGTCTAACTGATTTCTTCCATAGCAGGGCCACACTAGAGGACCTTTATAAGACCAGCCTAATACAGTGTTTCCGCATTTTCATCAGGAATGGCAACCAAGGTCAATCTATGCAGAGATGAGCTTTCAGCAGCAACAGTGATTTCATTATGCTCAATGAGTTTCATCGAACAACTCTTCCAGATAATGATGGAGTAAAATATGCTCATGTTCCTCTTCTGTCCCTTTATTAATGAATTAGAGTACACAGAAACTCAATAAAAGTGACAAAAAAGGCTCAAGAGCATCATTGAAATCATCCTTACCAGCGGACACCTGCATCTCACAAAGCCACATTCCCATTAAAAGGTCTTACTTACCCAGAGAACGATGCCGCTCTCTACTGAGTTTGTACTATGGGTAGCAGGAATGACTCATTTGAGTAGTGGCAGAGCCCCAAGCATGCAATTTGAGCCCTGTTACTATGGGATTTCATTGGCTTTGCTCTGGGCTTGGCTCAGTCCCTTCCTGGCCCACACTTTTAATCAAGGTTTAACCCCCTTTGTTTCTTGCCTATTGAGAGAGCCTCATAACTGGTTCTCTTAACCACAGACTTGCAAATTCCCTACTCTTTAAAAGAGGCACCTACTGGCTCCTCACTTAGCTCTCATTGCTGCTGTTGGTGTTATTATCATCATCACCATAGTCATTGTCATCATAATTATTATAATTATTTCTGGATAAAATCCAGACTCCTTGGAATAGAATTTGAGACCTTTAAAATAGTCAATACTACCAGCTTTATAATAATTGGGATGCACATTATTTTTTCAAACTTAGTAAGTCCCAGGTTCAATAGGGCAAATGGTTTACTTCCACTATTTCATTGCATTCTCACAACAATCCTGAAAAGTATTCTTTTCATACCCACTTAACAAATGAGGACCCTGAGGCTAGGAAAAGTCATGTGTCTCACTCCAGAGTGCACGGTCAGTAAGCAGCACTAAGAATTCACACCCAAAATTGCTTCATTCTCAAACCCACATTATCGACCACCATTCTCTCAGCCTCACCTCCAGTCGCCTCTCCTGCCCTCCCAACTCACCCATACTTGGTTGCTGGCTCCTCTAAGGAAAACAGTTCTCTTCAATTCCTTTGAGCCTTCGTACACATATTGGCTTCTCCGTGGAATTCTGGGACCAATTGCAGCAAAGAAATCACCTCCACTGTCACTGAAGCAGATGTGGTGAGCACCCCATCCCGTTCACATGTGCACAGCTCATACCCTTATCTGTCAGCAGCTGCAAGTACTGGCTGCTAATGCAAACTATTCCTCTATGCGCCCTTCCTCAGAGAGTTTGCCCTTGGCTTTCAGGAGCCACCTCCCCTAGAGGTGTCCAGGAGGTGACCACACACCCCCACTCACCCAGGACTAATGACTGACTGATGGGGGACAATAACAGCTCAAGCCGCTGCCTTAGGTGGGACAGACTGTGTGGTGCAACTTGAAAGCACATCTTTGCAAAGCTATTTCCTCTGCCTTATCCTGTTTCCCTTCTGCCTGGCTCCACTAAGATTACACCCTTAGTAAATCCTCATCTCAGGCTCTGTTTCTGGTGAACTGACCTAAGACAGCCACTTCCTCTGTGATGTCATTTCTGGCCTCTCCAGAAACACTTTTCATTTTTATGGTGCGTGCTCATAGAATACAGTTCCATTGCAGGATCTAGTGCATTGTTCTGACAATATCGTATTGAAAGTCCCTCTCCTCCAAAAGATCATCAATTCTTCTGGGTCAAAGACTGTGCCTTCCTCATTATCACATCACATTAAAGTCCTCTCTTTATATTAGGGCCAGCTTTCACTTTGCCTTCTCAGTTAGGCACCCCCCCATTCCTCTGTCTTCTTTATCCAACTTGGTTTATCTTCCTTTCTCACTCCCTCACTCCTCAGACTTCACAGCAGTGCAAATTTAGGATTACAAATCATCTCATCAGAGTCAGCCAGATGACCTCTCATAGCCAGGTACAAATGTGTGACCTTGTTAACCTATGCAGGTCATGCTTTTCAGAGTGAGGGGAGAAATGCCCCATTAAGTGATATACATTTCTCCAATCCCATTAATAAGCTGATAGAAAAAGTTAAAGAGAACTTCGTGAAGATAGACTGGCTTCTGTGATAGTATGTTGGCTGAATGAAATATTCCTAAACGCACAAGACGTGTCTGTATCAGATTCTCCATGAGGAGGTCTGAGACCATAATTGACACTATTTCTATTTGTCCGGTGTGTGGCTTCAGTGTCCTTTCTACCTGGGTTAGTTTTTGTCATAATCAAATAAGCTATAAAACACGAGCTGGGTAGCTAAACAAAAATCATTCATTGAGAGTTTGCTGCTCTAAATACAATGCCTCAGTTAATGGTCACAGCCACCCTACAGGCTAAGTATTCCTAAACCTCTGTGCTAAGCCATTGAAGACCATCAGAAAGGGTGATTTGCTTGCCAAAGGTCACACAGGTAGCAAGTATCAGGGTTGGATTTCAATCCTAGCTGACCTGGTCTCAGCCTACTCTGTTTGCTGCACCATGTTTTATGAGTTGAGACAGAGAAGTCATGACTGCAGGGTGATCAAGAGAAGACCAGAAAAGGTCCCTTTACTTTAAATAAACTCATGAACTGGCAAAATGCAAGAGGGGGTAGGCTGCACTTCCAGCAATGAGAGGAAGTCTTCTCTGAGCCACCAGAGTGTTCAATTTATATTGTCTGGTGTAATATACAATCCGGAAGGCTAAGTAAGCAGACATAGGTAGTGCTAGAAACAACTGACCAGTACTGTTGTTTAACCAAAGCAAAGATATGATAAGGCAAAGGATGTTCAGTGGTGCTTTTCTGGATGGGTGAAATTAGTCTAATGATCAAGAACGAGTTAATAAAATCCATCACTAAGGTCCCAGGCATCGACTGGGTGGAGTTCCAAGAAGTAGGAAAGAACCTCCATTTAATGAAAGTCAGACATTTTAATGTAGGGTTTCTTGAATAAGAGAATAGGCATAAACCTGTGTTGACAAGGAAGGAAAAGGCATGAAGTGAGAGCCAGATGAACCGGGTATAAGAAAGATGTAGACTGCAACAGTCTTGGGTTTGCAAGACAAGACCCTCTCCCATAGCACCTGAGCCATATTGGCCTCCTTTCTGCCTCAGGACCTTTGCACATGCTGCTCTCTCTGCCTAGGACACTCTTTGTCCACTCCTTCACCGAGATAACTACCACGCACCCTTTAGAGCTTAGTTGAAATGTTCCACCTTAAGAGATGCCTTCTCTAATTGGCCCACCCACCCTCACAGTATGTTCAATAAGTCAAGTTTAGGTCACTTCCAGTGATTAATTTGGGTATCATGGCAACATCATATTGCTATAAAATCCCTAAATGCCTACTTTTGATTCCCGTACTTTTGTCATCCGCATTGGGTCACAGACCATCCTTTGAGCAGCCCTACTTTAACATGTTGCTTTGTATTGCTGAAGCTGACTAGAATGGTTAGTAGATTTTAGGTTTATGTGACCCATCTGGAAGACACATATTATAATTTTCCCAAGACACAAGTTGGAAAATGACCAGCAGATGAATTGTGGTGTTTTTGTTTTTGTTCAGACTTCCCAAGCTCAAAGGTAAAAGTGAGCGGGAGTGTGAGTACCCTAGATGAACACACAAGCAAATCTTTAACTGTTTCCCTATAAAATATCTTTGTATTAAAGGACTAATATAAACTATTTGCCTGTTCATTACTAGAATACATAGATGATACATCACAATTTACAGCAAGATTTATAGAAGTATGAACATTTAGGTACAGGCTGGTAATTTTTCCCTATACTAAACTTCAATTATCATCAATCATAGCTTAATCTAGCTCTGATTCTTGCATTATCTCATTCATTCTTCATAAGATCCAGGCCTTGCATGGTAAACAATCTCCACTTCACTATGCAGAGGGCAGACTCATATATCTAATTCCTTAAACAACAATGTAGATAGTAGATACTCTTCTGTTCTGAGAGTTTCAATGTGTCTCAATTTGACAACGCACAACCCGCCAGAGAGAAGGAATCTTTCCTGCAATCTAGTTGAATTCCATTTCTTGATAAAGTCAAAAAATCTTTCTCTCCTGCTTGCAACTTTTTATTTCCTTTCTCCTTCATGAACAGA
This sequence comes from Phyllostomus hastatus, assembly GCF_019186645.2. Taxonomy (NCBI): domain Eukaryota; kingdom Metazoa; phylum Chordata; class Mammalia; order Chiroptera; family Phyllostomidae; genus Phyllostomus; species Phyllostomus hastatus. The sequence goes on along the minus strand of NW_025334017.1, from coordinate 41,764,686 downwards.
ATACAATTTCAGGTAGGAACATCGGGTAATGGAATGTTCTTAGGGGGCCAGACGGAAGAAACAAAATAAATTTTGAAAAGTCCTCAAGAATAGTCTTGTTCCAATTGACAAAAACTGCTTTGGCAATGAGTTTTTATGTCACCACAACCTTCCAACATGCCTCCTTTGTGGAATAATGTCTCATTATCACACAGAGTGCTCCTCATGGAAACATGATTCCAATAGTTTTTATACCTGTTTGATCCCTTAGAACCAATTGATTGTGTCATCTAGGGAATGATTCTTCTGTAATTTATTTCAACTATTTAGAAATGCATTTCAGCAAAGTGGAGGAAACACACTTTTATGCAGTGGGGGTTGTTTCTTTTACACTGGGTGCTCATTGGGTTTTATGGCTGTGCTGAAGGCAGGAAACTGTTGTAGACTATAAGTATTCCTAGCAAATCAGGACCTGGGGTCAGAGACTAAAAATGCACAGCTGGGTCAGTGTCCAAGTTCATGCTGACCAACCAGATTTAGATGAGATAGTAGAGAAATAAAAATGAACCTGACTTTATGAACCCTTTATGAAGACTCTTTCTGAAGAAATTCTCGGTCTCACTCACATCTACCTCAGTGACCCTGAAAGCATTTTGTTGTTGTTGTTTTCAGCTCAATCAACCATTCCTCTCACACACCTTCAGAGCGTATTGGGGGTTTCTGAAGATTTTGAAGCAATAGAAAGCTGCTTTGAGTTGTTTGCAAAACATTTTAAAACTTGAAAGTGCAAACGGGGCACCAGTGTATTCCTCACTTTTAATTTAAGACTGATTCAGGACTCTAAAGTTGTCGGAGCGCTAAAGTGTCATATACTCTATTAGGTTCCCACTTAAAATTGGTTCCTCATGGTGAAAATGTCCCCACTCGGGACTTTGTGTTATTTATCAGAGAAGAGGGGTGTGAACACTGAAGAGGAGAGGGTGTTTGATGTGCAAACCATGTGCGAGGTGCTTTGCAAGGTTGCTGCAAAATATCCTCTTATCATCAACTTGTCACCGTGACCCTGCAAGCAATTACCATAATCTCTATTTTTATCACGAGGAAAGTGAGATCTAGAGAGATTAGAGAACATGTTCAGGTCACATCGTGAAGTTGGCATAGCTCTGAGCTCATGGCTAGATACCTGGTCTTCACTCCCTAGGAATCCCCTCCAGTCCGTGGGCTGACATTCCATTTACACATGGCTTACTGCCAAGATCCCAGCGTGTTCATTCTAAAGGGTGAATCATATCATATTATCTTCTTACTTAGAACATTCCAAAGGGTTCCTGATGCCTCCTTACCATCACTCACAAGATACAGGTGGCCTGGCCATTAGCTACCTCTCTGATCACATCTTCCTCCATCCCCCTCCCCTCCTCTTGCTTCTATATTCCAGCAACACTAACCTTCTTCCCTTCATCCAAATACACTCTCTCTTCTGATTTATTTTTCTCCATAAAATGGATTAGTACCAGACATTTTCTTATTTGCTTGTGTTTGTTCTCTATGTGCTTCACTCAAATGTAAGTTTTAGGAGGGCAGAGGCTTTGTCTTTATTTGTGACCTAATAATAGTGAGCAGCACAGAGTCAAAAATTACAGTACACGGGGAGTTTTTCCCACCTCTGATTGTTTGTACATGCTGTTCCCTTTGCTTCACTTGTGCTTGGCTAACTCTATTCATCCCTCTGCTTTCACCTTAAATGTCACTTCCTTGGGAGGCTGTCCCCAACTTCTCACACTTGGAAAGCTCCTGTTTCATGTCCTCATAACATTCATTCCTTCACAGTTTTTACTGAAATCTGTAACTACAGATGAGTGATGGTTCTATGATTTGCATGTGCCTCCTCCACTAGACAGAATCACAAGAAAGGAACCACGTCTGTTTTACTCAATGGAGAGCCTGCTGAGCCTATCAAAGAGCCTGGCATGTAGTAGATATTTAATAAAATGGAAATGAACAAAAGAATGAATAAATAAATGAGAACACAGGAGGCAGATTCATGAGGCAGTGTGGAGACTGCCTCCCAAAAACCTTAAAGGAAGTCTTAAGTTGCAGCTGCCATCATCTAGGCGGAGAGTGCATATCAGGCAGGGCCGTGTGTAGGATAGAAGTCAGATTTTCTACAAAGCAGCAATGATGAAGGATAAAGGAGGACACATGGATGAAGAAGGTGTGTCATGAGTGTGATGGCAGTTACCTGTGCAATGATTTGTAGCATTTCCATGTGTGGAAAAGAGAGCAAAACGGAAGGCTCAAAGCAAAAGATGAAAAGACGAAGAAAGGAGAGACAGACAGGGGTGTGCAACGGGAGAGGCATGGGAGGAAGGCAGGTCAAATGTTGGAGAAGAGGTGGAGAGGGCAAAGAGAAGCAAAAGGCCCTTAGTTCAAAATACATGAAAAGATTGTGCTTCATTACGGTGGAGTAAAGTCTTAAAGAACTTCAAGTGCTCAAACACAATCAACTTACAGTAACTAAATTATACAACTTTTTCTACTGGGATTTTTTTTAACCACATGAGAAACCTCTAAGTTTTGCTTCAAGTGTGCTAGCTGCTACTGTGGTCTGGTGGAGATGGTTGCTTGCCTCTTCAGTAAGTATCCCTCCTTCTTCCTTGATAACAGCAATACTCTCAGCTAAAAAAAAACCAGAATAAACAAACAAACAAAAACAACATTTCCTAAGTTCTTTTGCATAGGAGTAGCCAAAAACATGTAAGGCAAAGCATTTAGGTAGAAATTCCAGAGGAGCTACTTCAACATGAGCTGAATCAAGTAGGTGGTAAGACCTGTTGTTTTTCCTTACTTTTTTCTCATTCTTTCGGTCTGGTGTGCTTGTTGGAGTTCCAGCAACAATAAGGGACCATGAGGCAGCCTTGAGAATAGAAAGTAAGTGCTAAGGAAAGTTAAGCAAGATAGAAGGAGTCTGGACCTCTGATATTTTTTTATTCACTTTATTTGCCTTAGACTTAGTTTATATGCATTAAAATGAGAAAGCTATAGCTGTTAGGTGACTATTTGGGGGTTTTCATATATGCAGCCATACCTGATTCCAACGGATGCATGAAGCAAATAAAATTTGGCTTATATGCCATTCTCAATGCAAAATAACTTTTAGAGCAATGAAGCAGGACCTTCAGCAATGGCCTTAACATCCCAAACCTCTCTATTTTCTCTGTAAATTGTAGTTGCTTAATAATTCCCTTACAGAGATTTGGTAAGGATTAGATCAAAGTATAGAGTATGCCTTGCACAAATTAGTAGCCCAATAATTACTGTAATTGTACAAAATTTCATTTACTGGAAATAAGTCAATACTCATTTATTTCTTCAGTCAATATTTTAAACAATTATTTTGAAGCAGAGCAGACAGAAGTGCAGTCAGGATAGTTATGGCACACAAGGCTGACTGGCCCAAGCCAATTATAGATAGTGAGGGAGTCGTCACTGGCAGTTGGCAGATTGAGAAGAAAGAAGCAAAGAGCCAAAACATAGTTTCTGTATTTTAATACATTTCTATATTTGCAAATTTAACCGTATAACTGCAGACAATACCCCAGCACCACTTCTTGACACCTCCACCCACTGTGTCTCCTTGTCCCTCACCCCACTGTTTACAGCTTCCCTTGGTGTTCGCTCAAAACTGGGATTTTACAATGTTGGTGTTATTGGTGTTTTGGAACTGATAATTCTTTGTTGGACAAGAGTCTGCAATGCATTGTAAGATGTTTAGCAGCATCCCTGACCTCTTCCCACTCAATGCCAGAAGCACCTGTCCCCCTCCCTATATTATGACAATAAAATGTGTCTGGAGACATTACCAAATACACCCTGGGGAGCCAACTCCCTCCCATTGAGAATCAGCACAATGAGATTTAAAGTGCCCCAACACAGGGGAGGCTTGCCCTGGAGCTGTGTGCTTTGCACTGAGGTTAAACTTCTCTGAGGACTAGCCCTGACTCAGATTGCATAGCCTCAGGCGTCCAATTCTTCCCACACGGCCTCATCAGGATGTCTTCCTTGTGCCTACTGTTTTTGCTATAGAGCACATTTGAGACCATTGGCTTGAAACAATGGCATGGTTTCAGCTCCTGGACAATGCCAAGTTGATGTCCTTCCCCAGGGCATCAGATGCCCTGCCCTGCCCTCACCTCTCCCTTTGCCGAGCTCACTCTCCCAGGTGACCTTAGGACTCCCTGTTGCAGGATCTCCTAGACTCAGTACTTCCCTTTTATAACACTTATCGTTGGAATTAAAGCCCTGAAGAATATTCATTCAACTATGAACCTGGCTGTGGGCAGGGTCCCTGTCTGACCCGGCCTGTGCACTTTCCCCAACACGATGCCTGTGAACTGGCACGAAACAGATGTTCAGTGAATGATAAATGGTTAAAAAGCTAATCTTATGAACAAAAAATGTAAGGAAAAAGACAAAGAATTTAGTATACTGACCATTCTGTTACTTTTTAAAGAGTTCCTGTATGTCAAAGAGAGATCCGAGCATTTGCAAAGCTGGCAGTTGATCATCTTCCTTCTGTCAGCTCCTTTTTATTTATTTTTTATTTTTTTGTTTTCTGAATTGAACTGATGGAGAAAGATCAGAGACTGAAATGCATGTGCTGGTCCTGGGAATTTCACAGCACAGTGCAAATTTTGGAAGCTTCTGGCAGCCAGCCGATTCTGAAATTCACAATTCGTTCATTTCGAATGTCCATCATGTGGGTGTTTTCTAAATTGGAACTTGTAAAAAGAACTCATTGTTCAGGAGTATTATTTAATACTTGATGCTTTCCAAGAGCCCTGTCATGTTGAGTTAATACGATCAAGGAGAATCTTTCTAAGAAAGTCTCTGAGACTTTCGTTTCAAAATAGAAGTCACAAACCGGGAGATTCAAGGTTATGGCTAGCCAACAAGACGTTTTGTTGGTGTTTACTTGAACTAGATTGAGACTTCCCAGAGAATGTTCAAATCAGTTGCCAACATTAAAATCCTAGATTTCTAGCTCGTTGTGGAAAATGAGAAGATCCAACAGCATTGGGACTACCTTCCCGCATGCCGACATTTGGCAGGACTGGAGTCTAATTCTACCATTTAATGAGCCAGCATTCAAGTTCTACTGCAGCCACTGTGTCTGCTTGCTGTCAGGGGATCCCTTAGGGGCTGGTAGCTTCATAATACCTATTTTCTGCCTTGCCTTGTTCTTATCCTTAAGAAGAGTACATATTCCTAATTTATCTCTGATATTAAAAACCATACAAATACAAAATCACAGAGGGTCTATTTCGAATCACAGATCTATACATTTTTCACACTTGATGAGTAATTAGCCTAATCTACCAATTTTTAGAATTGCTCACTCCCATGTGGTAGCCACTAGCCATGTGTGGCTATTTAAATTAAAATTAATTTAAATCAAGTGAAATTCAAAATGCAGCTCTTAAGCCACAGTAACCACATGTCAAGTGCTCCACAGCCACCTGTGGCTGGCAGCTACCATGTTGAAGGGCTCAGCCAGAAAGAAGTTCCCTCATCACAGAACCTTCTAGTAGATAGTGCTGTATTAGAATATTTCTGATGAACAGAAAGTTAGAAGAAAGAAGAGCACATGGAGTTTTAGAGAATTTACTCATTGTTATGGCTTGACTTGTGTTCCTTCAAAAATTCATGCTGAATTCCTAGACCCCAGCACCTCAGAATGTGTCGTTTATGGTGGGAGGGTCTTTACAGAGACAATGAGGATGAAGTGTGGTCATTAGGGTAAGTCCTAATCCGATATATTTGGTATCCTTATAAAAAAGGGGGGCACAGAGACATGCACAGAGGGAAGATAATTTGAAGATACACAGAGAGAAGGTGGCCACTTACAAGTCGAGGAGAGAGGCCTGGAACAGATACTCAGAAGCAAACAACACTACAATACCCTGCTTTTGGAATTCTACCTTCCAGATTTGTAAGCGACAAATTTCTTTTCTTTAAGTTACTCAGTTTGTGATACTATCACATTTTGCCCTGAATAATGCATACCCACATTTTAGTACTAATTCCCAAGTGTAATATAAATTAGTACTGCCCATGTATAATGCATATCCTAATTTTTCTCTCAAAAAATTTGGCCAAAAGTATTCATTATACACAAGAAAATATGGTATGTTACAACAGAATTAACAAACTACTACACTTCTGGTCCCTTCATTTGTTGACTAAAACAGTGGTTCCCAAATACTCATTCAGAGCTAAAAATAGCAGTAGGCATTTGAAGTCTGTCAAGATAATTTGATCTTTCCTCTAGTGAGGGGGATGAACACAATTTCAATAACTATAAAGTAGAAAGAGTTAAATGTCTTGTGCAAGGTTTTTTTTTTGCTCCTTGAAATTAGCTAGAGGATTTAAGTAGATAGGAGTTCTCCCAGCCCTGCTACAAGAGCTCATTACAATGAGGCTCAATACCAAGCTCTTAAGATAAAAGAGGACAATTTATTCTTTGTTTTCGTGGATAAAGCAGGAAGGAGCAGCACCCCCTCCTTCCACCCCAATCACAAGTTAGAGGACCCCTCGTTAGCCTAACATTTTTCTACGTGGTGAATGCATGGTGGGGACAGATGTGATGCTGGTGAACTCACTCAGTTCACCACATGGCTGTGTAGAGGGTCCCCACCAACAAACAGTTTATGCTTAGCGAGGCCCCCAGAACTGTATCATTCAATCAGTGGAATGAGTACTGCAGAAGGCACGGTTATAACCAAGACTAACCCTTCTCAGATTCCCTTGATCCCCGTGACCTCCTGTGGCCAGAGGCAAGCAAATGGCACTTGCTCACTGGCCCATCTCTACCAAGACTGTCTCATCAAAATCAGGGTCTTGTTTTCATTAGCTCACTTACCTCAAAGACCACCTCTTTAGAATTAATAATCAAATTATCACTGGCTTAACTATTTGTTTAATTTGGAAAGAGGGTTTCATTTCTTATCAGAAAGTGAAAGTTTATAGTCTGACACTCATTTGCTTTTTCCCCTCAGATTCCCAGACATAATAAAAATAATAATGTCACTTGTCTAATGAAAGTCCTTGCACCATGCACAGCCTCTCATGGTGGGCAGGGACCATGTCTCCCGTGATCTGCTGTGTATCTCTAATACAAAGCCCATACAGAAGATGCCTGACGAATGTCGAATGGTTGAACTAATTAATTTTATGAACCAACAAATTGTAATGTGAAAAGTTCCTCATTATTAATAAATTAGTTTTATAGACTACAAAAAAACTAGGCTACTTAAGAGGATGGAAAAATTGCTTTCTGCCAAAATGATCATGAAAAGCCTTGCGGAGGAGGTAGTGTGGGAGCAGAATCTTTAAGGATGAAGGGACTTATTACATGTGGAATTGAGGGAACTGATGATACAGAAAAGCACATGCAAAGCCCTGAAGGTATAAATGCATGAAAGAGAATTATAGTCAAGTTGGAACGGTGCATTGTAGACCAAATTGGGAAAGAACTTTTTTTTTCCCTGTAAGGAATGAGGAAGCTTTGAATGGTTTTGAGAAAGGCATTGGTATGTTCAAAACTGTTTTTCAGGAAAATTAATTTGGCGGTAATGCTTGAGATTGATTGAAGTGGAGGGAAATTGAAAGCAGAGAAGAGAAGTATGAGAGAAGGATGTTTCTATGCCTCTATGTTTATATATTACTTTTTAGGCAGACACTATAGTTATCATACAGTATTGATGTGTTCATCTGTCAGCCTGGAGAAAGCTGTCACAGAATCAGAACGATGTTTTGTACTTCACATATTTTGTGTTTATTTGCCATCACTGTGATGCTTTTTAAAGTCTTTGGGAAATCTCCATCCTGCACTGATGGGCAAGTCTTTTGCCTACTCTTCTCGTTACCGTGGTGGTGGTGGTGGTGGTGGTGGTGGTGGTGGTAATCCAAGAGCAGAGAATCGACTTCTCCTGGTTTAACTCGGTGCTTCTCAACCTGAACTTCACCTTAGAATCTCACCTGGAGGAGTGTTTAAAGGCCTCAGACCATACATTAGTCAATTAAATGAGAGTCTCTGAGAGTAGAACCTGGGCATCAGTGTTTTCTAAAGCTCTCCTGATAATTCCAATAGCAACCACAGCTGAGAACCACTAGTCCAGAATCTCCCTCCTCCCTGGAAAGCTTCTATCAAGAGATAAACCTTGGACGTCTGCTTTTGTTTTCTAAATACCACACTGTTTTTCTTGTGGTGGAAAGCCTGTTACTCCCATGAAAGGAAAAATGAGGACCTGAATTAGGGTGACAGTAGAAAAATGGAAAGATGGCATCAGTGATAACAAAGAGGAAGACTCAGCCAGAAAGGGTTGGGTTCAGGGGTGGAGAAAGGCAAGGCTTGAATTAAATTTAGCACCAAGCATCGGAGGCTGCACCAAATAGGGAGCAGGATGATGAATCGGTTTTGCAGGGAAAAGATGAACTCAGCAAATTGAGGAAATTGAGTTAGAGGTGTCAGCAGGACATTAGGGGGGGGATGTCACACAAGAATTAGATCTATATGGATGAAGCTTTGGAAAGAGACCACGCTGGGAAAATAGATCTGGGAGTCAGCTACATTAAGGTTAATGGCATGCTATGACACTGGATGAGTTAATAAGGAAAAAGCCCTAGGAAGGGAAGAGAAAGAAACCTAGGATAAGTCCTACTCACACTTCATCATCTCAATATCCAGAGATCGTCACTCCTCTTTCTGTGGTTCTTAGTACGATCTGCTAGGTCAGACCGCTTCTCATAGTGCATTGATCAACCATACATTTACATCTGGCTCCCAGCTTCATACTCAACTTGGTCAAGGGCAAGGCTATGAGCAATTAATCCTTACATTCACCAGTGTTGAACCAATACCCAACATGTAGTTGGCCAATGAACTGGTATAAAATTGAATTAATAGAAACTGTGCAGCCCCAGAGCAGGAGTCACAGTCATGCAGCTTGGCAGCATCCTCACGTTAGCCTGACCTGCCACCACCATGCCATCCTATCCACCTTTGCTCCAGCCTCCCAGCGGTCACTGCAACAAGTAACCTTAAACCTTGGACTTATTCAGCACTTAGTGGGCATCTGTGACTGGTCTAAGAAAGAGAGATAATTCAAAACTTCAAAAAAATACATGGCCCTTACCTTTAAGGCACTTATGACCAAGCAGAGAAGAAAGGTCACCTCCTCTGTGAAGCCTTCCCTGATACTGCCAGACAGACTGAGGCACCCTCTTCTTCACTACCTTGGATGTTTCAGGTATTAATATAATAGCTTGACACATTTTTCTTTGATCCCATGATATAGTTCTATCCTTTAGAGCAGATAGAACAATTCTCAAGATAAATAAATGTCTTATTAATTGTTATACCCCGATGTCTAATACACCCAAACTGGACTACTTTTTTTTTTAAATGCTGCTATTTCTTCTGCTACAGGGTATTTGCATGAGCTGTTCCTTCTACCTAAAATTTTAATCCCCAATTTCATCTGGTGATCGTCTGCTTTATCTTAAAATGATCATCTTAAGTGCCACTTCCTCCAGGAAGCCTTCCCAGACTCCAAGTTTACTGTAGGTTACCTGGTTCTCCAAAATGATCCATGGCTCACAGTTCTTGTCTGAAGGTTTGTGCAGCCTCCCCACCCATTTACATTGTATCATAAGCTTCCTGAAGGTGAAGATTATGTCTTAGTTTACACTGCATCTTTGCAGCCTAATTTAATTTCTGCAAGATATTAAATTCCCAATAAAAATGAATGAGTGAATGAACCCACAAAGTAGTCCTTCACTATATTGTTGAACAAAGAGACTGTAAAGATAATGCAAAAATTAAAGGCTGTAACTAAAGAAGAGCTTGCATACTGTGGATGTGAGTAATGGCTGTACATGGGCTACAGATCAAGACTACAGCCGGAGTTCAGATATAGTGCCGGTCAATGAAAAGCAGTAACAACCAGCAGTACAGGGCATTCCAAATAACCTCAATGGTCATTAATAATAATTTAATCCACCTTCTGTACTTTTGATGTATTTTACTGTGATCACAATGAACTATTGTTCTTTTTTTGAGGCAACATTTAATGAGTTTAATGATCAAACTTTTGAGAGATCAATAAATAATTATTTATAAGTTAAGGTTTTGAAAGTTTTAAGCATACCTTTTAAAAAATATAATGAATCTAGAATCTAGGTACACAATTTTTTAAAATGCTTTTTGTGAATTCCATTAAATTTAAAATATACCATGTTTTTAAGAACATGTTATAGAAATGTTATGTTTAATTTTTCAATGTTAAATAAACAAATCCTCAAAAGTGAACACAATTCAGTCCACTCACTATCTACCTGTACCTATCATTCTCAAACTTTATGGATCAATAATCATAGCACTAATGTTATCAACTAGAGACTTCCTTGTTCATTGCTTCAAGATCATCTGGAATACACAGTGGATTTAACCTTAACCAATCATATATTAACTGTGAGGTAGATGGATTGATGATAGAAAAGCAGATGGACATATGGATGAATGATAGACAAACAGACAAATAGAAGATAGATACCTGATGAGACATAGACATAGGTGTAATTCGTGTATTACCTCCAATAGGTGAGACACTGTATTAAATGTTTTATACACATAAGCTAATCTACTCTTCACTACCATGCTGAAAGATTATATAGTTATTCACTTGTCATTCATTAGAATCCTGGACTCAGAAAGATTATTTAATTTACTAAAGATTTCAAAACAAAAAGATAGCTAAACTAAGCTTGAACCCACAATTATCTGACCCCAGAACCTTGCAAAATTCTGTGCTGCATTGCTATGTTGTCTTTCGAGACCAAAAGTCGATTATTGTTGGGATCTGCTCACATTCCTTTACCCTGAAACCTACTGCTCTCTTATCAAATAAGTGATAGGGTTGCAGACTCACCCAGGTCCTGAAACCTCCAGTGTGGTCTCAATATTAATCTTTAACCAGCCAAACCAAGCAGCCCTGAATGGGCTGATGACCCTGCTATCTTGAATGACCATGTAAGGGATGACATATTCAAATAAGAATTGTCCTTGGGGAGAAACTACCACTGATTCATTCACTCGAGTCACCAAGAAGGTGAATGAATGTGATGCTTGCATCTATTTGACTTAAGCTCTCCCTTCAGCAATATAGTAATGGAGTCTCTAACTCAGGGCTTAAAAAAGCATAACAGAAGTCCTGGTTGAGACGATCATACCCACCATACACACAGTTATTTAATAATGTGCATATCTATATATATATTTACATGATGTATAAGTATATCCATATATACGCATACATGTAAAATTATATAACGTTATATATAAACTGGAGCCCAAGTGGTTATATGCACTTATACACCTAGACTTTGCATTCAACAAGGAAGGCTAAACGTAGCTGGGAGTGTCCACCACGCCACCTACCTTGGATGCTCCAGCAGAGGAATCTGAGGAAGCCAGACTTCCCACATAGTCTTTGGAGATTCCCAAAGAAGATGATACCCCAGAGGCAGGGAGTAGAAGCCGCTAGCTTCAGAAACTGGCATATCATCACTTACACGATATTTTGTTGTTCAGAGGAGTGGCAGAGCCTGGCCAGGGTCAAGATGAGGCAACAGAGGCCCCACCTCTCATAGGAAGGAGCACCAAAGAGAGCTGATCCACTCTCTATGTGCCACAGCTTCTTCCATATTTCCTAAAAGTATATGCAGTAAATTCATGTAGAAAGACATAATCATTATATTTTAATAGCTACCATTTTCACTACTTCCAGATGGCCAAGCCTACTCTAAGGCAGATTTTTCTCAACCTCAGCAGTGCTGATATTTTGGGCTGGATGATTTTTCGGTGGGGTGTGTGTGGGGGAGGCTAACTTAGGCATGATAGAATGTTTCGCAGCATCTCTGGCCTCTCCTTGCTAGATGCAAGTTGCACACCCCCTGTAGTGACCATCAAAAATGTCTCCAGACATTGTCAAATGTCCCTTGAAGGACAATCGCCCTAGTTGAGAACCACTGCTCTATGACAAGCACTAAACTCTGCGATAAAGGATAGTATCACATAAAATCTTCAGGAGAACATAAAGCCGGTACTATACTTATTTCCATTTTATAGAAGAGTAAACTGAGGCTTGACGAGTGATGATCCATAGTCACTCAGGAGGAAAAAACCCACCTCTGTGTGATGGCAAAGCCTCAGTTCTTTCTACTGCGCCCTTAATTCCTTTCTCTATTTCAAAATGTCCAGAAGGCAAAAAGTCAGAGGCAGAAGCCTAGGCCCACACCCCCGGCACCACTGAGCCCTGCTGATTCAGCAAGGTGCCTGGCTTGACTCCTGAGCCACTGCAGGCATCGCGAGCACAGAAACCATTGATCCACTCAAAATTAGCAGGCGCCTCTGTCCCCTACCCCGCTGTTTGCTTATGGAGGGAATTCGAGCCTAATTTGGACGGGCGCCTGACTCTGGGCTGTGTGCCAGGCCGCGGCACGGGCACACTGGCGCACGCGCTCTCACCTGGTGTGCAATCTATTTCAGGATACAGCCTCAGTTGCCGCTGCTGCAGGTGCCCTGACAGATGGAGCATGCCCAGCATTCGTCCTGGGTTAGAGACACCACTATTTCTGGAACAGGCTTGTCATTGCACAGTTTGTTTTATAGTCCTCTCACCCAGAGCCCCCTATCCCCCCCACACTGCCTACCATCCCTTCCCACCCCAGTCCCCTCCTGAATTTACTCTTTCTTGGTCGGGTGCCGGGGGGGAGACAAATATGCAACTGGCTCTTAAGAAATGAAGGGTGGGACAGAGCTGGGGACGGAGGCTTCCCAGGGGAGATAAACATGTAGAAGTTCTCCAAGAAGAAGAAGAAGAAGTGTGAGGAGGGCTTGGCAGCAGGAGAGGGCATTTCAGGCAGAAGGACTCTTATGGGATTAGCCAGGGATGCTCTTCCAGGGGTGTCAAACTCACTTTCACCGGGCCACATCAGCCTCGTGGTTGTCTTCAGAGGGCTGAGTGTAACTTTAGGACTGTATAAATGTAACTGCTCCTTAACTAGGGGCAAGGAGCTTGGTGTCGCTGCCAAGTGGAAACAAGGTACCGGCCAGATAACACAAAGTGGAGGGCTGCATTCAGCCTGCGGGCCTTGTTTTTGCCACCTGGGCAAAGGCACATCGCCCAGGAGCTACCCCAACGTACTGAGATGATGAGACATTGAGTCACAAAGAGGAAGGACCAGAGGTTGGGATGGGCAGCTGAGATACTTCCTGTCTGGAAAGGGAAGAGCACGTCTCTAAGGGAAGGCATGAGACGTTGATGAACTAATCACAAAGATTAGTCTATCACCTCTGAGCAGCATGGTTTGGAGAGGGGCGAAACTGAATGCAAGGCATTGATGGAATCCCATTTGGAGTTAGTGCAAACATGTTACAGTTTCATCATTCTACAAATATTAATTTAACATCTATCCTTGTTGCCAGACACTGGACTGGACAGCCCAGTGGAATGGTGAGCAAACCTGACCCTGTCCCAGCATGTGTGGATCTCCTGTTCTAGGAGAGATGACAGATATTAAACAGTAGGCACAGTTAATCACATCGTTAGAATGAAAGGCCCTAAGAAGGAAGAGCCTATGAGAGTGTGCGATAGACACTGGATACAGGCTGAGGGCTGCAGGCAAGAGCAGGGGCAGTTTCTCTCTCATATTAGGTAACTTCAGTCCCCCAACAACGTTGTGCATTAGGCAATATTAGTCATCATTCTACAGATGCAGAAACAAAGGCTCGGGTAAGTCACGGCCTCTTTCTCCAGGCAAAGTTCCCAGCGTGCGAATAGCAACAGCAAGATCAGAAGACAAGAGGGTTGGCTCCAAATGAGCCTTCTTCACTTGGCCTGGTCACGCCTGCTCTGTGACCTGGAGGACTCAGGTTTCATGACAGTTTCAACAGCGGCTCCCTCTCCTCTCCCTCTCTCACCATCTCTCTCTCTCTCCCTCTTACCATCTCTCTCTCTCTCTCTCTTTCTCTCTCTCTCTCTCTTTCTCTCTCTCTCTCTCTCTCCCCCCCTCCTTCCCCTCCCTCCTCTAAATTTGTTTGGGGAACTGTGTGGACAGAGCCAGCCAGCAGGGTGACAATGAGGTCGAGATGCAAGCTTGCTGCTCCTTGCATCAGAAAAGCAGAGAGTGCCTCTCTGGCCACTGGCCACAGATATAACAGAAATTTGCATGAAAGGTGACTCAGCTCTGGCTTTCTCAGCAACACTCCACCATCAGCTATTTAAAAAGAGACAAAGCAGGTCTGAGGAGACCTCTGACTGATTCCACAGCAAGCTGCTGGGCAGACAACACTGGCGCTTTTGTGACTGAAATGGCTGAGTGCTTCCATGGGGCATGTGCATTAGACTGCTAGTCCAGGCAGGTCTTCACATCCTGCTCAAGTGTGACATTTGTTTCCATCACCTGGAAGGTGACTCTGGGAGCAGGTGTGCAGCTGGATGACTTGTTCTGTGTGGCCCCCAAATAGCTACATAAAGATGGCCTCAAGCTGAGAAAGAAGGAAGGGTTGATGTACGTGCAAAGACACCTTCCATGCACCTCTGATGGAAGTGCTGGTGCCCATTGGAAATGGCGCAGGCCTGGGAACCAGGGGGACAAACTTGGAAGCCCTGCCCACTTTTAGCAGCTGTGTGGCAGGAACCTGTCCATACCTCAGTGCCGGTGAAATAAAGGGAGAAGGTAGAACGGATTGTCATCGGAGTGTTTCTACGAACCCGGCACTTTACCCTCTCATCTGGTTTTATCCTATCACCACACAGAAAGCTGTCTGAAAGGTGGTCGTAGCACCTCTTTCCTAAGGTGTTTGTGAGAATCAATGAAGGCATGTAGATTAAGTGCTTAGCACCACAGACCTAGGTGGCATGTTTTCATTATAGTTATTATTATAGTATTAGCTCCGTTTTATAGATGCAAAACCCTGACTCTAAGAAGCCCCATAGCAGATAGTCTAATCCAGTTCTGCTCGGTTCCAAAGCTCCTATTCTTAACCCTGTCAGAACAGCACCTCCCTGCCCCTCTCCTCTTCCCCAGGGGTTGGCTGGAACCCACTGAACAAAAGAGGAAATTAGAACTTAGCCAAATGTTTCTTGAACAAATAATTCCATGATAATTAAAATGATTAAGAAATTATTAATAAATCAAACTCATGTATTAATAATGAAAAAGCATTCCATAAATATTTACCACAACTACTGATGTGCTAGTCATGGGGCCGCTGTGAGAGATCAAGAGACATTAGACACGAATTCTGCCTGCCTACAGTTGGTGTCTAGCAAATGTGTAGGAATCACTCCAGTGGTCATTGGATAACTGATCATCATAATCAAATACTGCTCTGGCCTGCATCGCTGTGTATTCCAGACAACGAATCAGCATCTTTCATGCATTAATCCTTCAGCATTTTAAATAATCTTCTGTGACAGGAATTATTCAGTTTTAAAAAGATGAGACAAGAGCTCAGGGAGGTTTGATAGTATGATCAAAATTATATAATTTGGAAGCGCAGCAAAACCAAGAGGCAAGCCCAGGTCTGTCTGCCCCAAATCCATGCCCCTAACCATTGTGCTACACTGCTTCATTCTCCCTAACCAGCCTCTCTACTTAGAATTGTAAAAACAAACTAATTTGATTAAATGGTTTTAATAAAAAGCATAATTACACAAGTTAGCACGAATAGGGAAGAATACCAAGTAAGATCGTGTGAATTCCCTCTGGGCCTTTTTCCTATTCTGGCACAGACTTGTTTCAGGCCACTGCATCGGGCTCACCTGCGTGCGGAAAACCTAAACCCTGCAGCAACACCAGCACACTGCAGTCCACACCCCCTCGTCCTCGCAAGGCACTCGGGCCACTTCTGTGGCGGCGGATCAGCTCCTTCCTTTCAAGAGCCATTTGCCCCCACCCCGTCACCTTAGACAGTCCTTAAGCAGTAATGATAGCCTGATTCTTTTTCAAAGGTACATTTAAATGACATTGGTAAAGAGGAAAATAAAAATGTTATGTCTCTCTCTTCCGTTTCTTCCAAGTTGCCCAAGGATGTCCAAGCCAAACATGGATAGACTTGAAGTTACATGAAGGGTATAATTGAGGACACTATTGAGGGCAAGAAATGAACTGCAGTTAAGTGAATTCTTTCCCCTCAAAAGCACGCAAAGGAGAGGATTCTCAACAGAAGCATCACTCTCTCGCTGAATGTCAGTAGAGGGAGAAACATACTTTTTCACTAGATTCAAGGGATTTCAGGTGGCTGACAGTCTCTCTATCCCATCATCCTAAATTCTCTCTGGTCACAGATGCCCACCAATTCATCTCTCCCTCCCAATCTTCTATACACTGTTCTTTCACTACACAGAGATCCTTTTACTATCCAACACACTGAAAAGTGTGTCGTGTATTCCCCATCCACAAAACACTTCAAGGACAAGGTCAAGGACCAGCTCAGAATGCACCTCATTGGTGAAGCCTCTCCTGACCACCTAGCCAGGGAGTTCAAGGACTTCTCTCATTGTGCCTTGCTTCCCGCTGACATGGTCATTATCCTCATGCATTTGGGTCGTGTCTTGAAATACCTTTCTCTCCCACTAAATTGATAGTCTTAAGGATTGGGCTTTAGCTCTATTTACTGGTTTAAAAAAAACAGATTACATTCTAGCAGGGAGATCATCAATAAATGAGAAAGCAAACAAATTAACAAGTAAAATATTACAGATTGCAATAACTTCTAGGCAGGGAGATGAATGGGGAATACAGTAGAGAATAAAGGAAAATGACAACAAACATAGCGTGGGCAATCTGAAAAGAGCTCTCATAGGAAGCAGAATTTATGCTGAGACCTAAAGGAAAAGGAAGAACCAGGCCAACAATGAACTGGTCCAAGAACAATTGGTAAGAGGCCCAGCCAGTGCAAATAATTCTGCTATGGCAAGAGCTTGGTGGGTGCAGGGAACTGGGGGGCCAGTATAATGGAAAGTGATAAGCAACAGGCAGACTAGGTAGGCAAGAAGAGATTCAAGGCCAGGCCAGGGCAGGCTGGAATGGAATGCCACATTAAAGTGTATTATTCTAAATGCAATAAAAAGCTATTAAAAGATATTTAGTGAGGGGAGTGACATTATTTGTTTTGTTTTTTAAAAGACCACCTGACTTCTATGTGGAAAGAAAATGGATTTAGGACTTAGGGGAACAAAGATATAAGCAGACAGGCATTGGGGGGTTGTAGTTCCATTACCAACCACAGTGTCTGACATGATATAGGTATTCAATAAAAGAGAACAAATGAATGAATGAGTTAGATTACCCTGGGCTTACAGAACAATAGTGGCCACCAATGCTTTCCTAGCTGATGGCGATGATGTCTCCTCCTCACCCTTAGCACCTGCAGCATTTGACTTATTGTGAAACAGTTTCAAAATGTACATTCTAGAAATTCCTCACTCTTCACGGGCCCAGATTTCCCATGTCTCAGGCTTGCAAAAATCACCATCTTGTCCTGGTAATATTGGACTATGTTTGACATCATTCTCTGCTACTGTTCTTCATTCCTGTGAACAGAAAACAGCTTTTTGTTTCTGAGGAGGAAAAAAAAAAAAAAAGGCAGGTCCTGTCCAACCAGACAGAGAAGAGAAGGTGAGGAAATTCTGATGGGGACGTTCATCCCCTTTTCAGGAAGCTGGCTGTGGATCATACTTGGAGTCTTGACTTCAAACCTGAAACCTCAGTGTCCCCAGGGAGTCAGGAGGACGGGCTCTCGGCACAGGGACTTCCTAAGCAGCACAAGGATCCGCTTTTCATCAGTAATCTCCTGCTTTATGAGCTAAACTGTTCTGAAGCCCAGACAGGCATATCTCATGCCGAGTTTAGGGTGGAAGCGATGTGTCAGGCTCCATTCCCAGGGTGCAGCAAAGAGACCGGGGCTGTTGAGCATGAGCCGTGCTGGACCCTTTCCTAAACCAACAGGAATCAGCTGCTCTTTGACAGTGGAGTCTGCTCACAGATGGAAAATTCTTCAAGGGGGAACAGAAATAGAGGAAATGAAGAAGGTGCTGAGTATTTCACATGGATATGATTCTAGCACAGCATTTCCCCCAATATCCTCCAGCCTCTGGAAGAACCATTAAGAGGGACATCGAAGTAATTCTCCAATAAACATCCTTAGAAATATGTGAAATCAATACAGTTGAATTAATTTTCGAGCCAGAAGGGAATTTAATGATCAAACAGTTTCATATCCCATAAGGAAAGACGTGGAGTGACCACTCAAATGCACCAAAGTATT
Source organism: Phyllostomus hastatus (assembly GCF_019186645.2). NCBI lineage: Eukaryota > Metazoa > Chordata > Mammalia > Chiroptera > Phyllostomidae > Phyllostomus > Phyllostomus hastatus. Next base: position 41,746,310 of record NW_025334017.1, on the reverse strand, counting down.
CGAGGACACAGCAGAAAGATGCCCCGGGTAACCAAACTCCTCTTTGTCCAGCCTCTTTCTGATATCATTCTGTTTGTTGCTCAGGGGGCACTGTGGGACACCTTATCATCATGCAGACCTGGGACGGAATCTCTGACACTCCCCAGATCTGTGATCTTTGACACCTTTCTTCACAGGAAGTAAATGGAACTAATGCCACTTGCCTCATCAACACAAATGAGATAATGACTATAAAGTCTGTGCCCATGTGTTCACCAAATATTTCACTTCCTTCTGCATGTTGAGGACAACTGTGTTTTCCAGCTCCTCTGCACCCGACTAGTTTTGGCCAGTGGCTTGTAGATAGAAGTGGTGTGTCTGCTCCCAGAGGGTTCCCACATACTACTTTATTCCTGGTTTTTTTTTTCCACAATGACATTGTGAACATTGAGGATGATGTCACCAAACAAAGGAAGAAACAAAATAGAACAAAACAGACTCATAGAAGTAGAGACGAAACTGATGGAGACCAGAGAAAAGGGGATGGAGAGCTGGGGGAAAAAATGAAGGGAACTATAGTCAATAATATAATAAGTTTTCATGGTGACAGATGGTTATTAGATTTGCTGTGGTGATCACATTTATGAGGTATGTAAGTGTCAAATCACTGTATTGTATACCTAAAACTAACATAATACTGTACACTAACTAAAGTTAAAATTTAAAAATATAACAGGAAACTAGATCCTTGAATCATTGCGTGGAAGAGAGTCACCTGACCAGTCCTATTCACCTCGAGTTCCATGAGTGAGAAGAAAACATTTTTTGGTTAAACTGTACTTCAGGGGATTGTTTGTTATAGCAGTTACTATTATTTACTCTGTCTAATGTAGTCAGCACTTGCTAAATGATAGTTATCATAAATGGCATAAATTTGCTTTATTCAAAATCTACACAAGCTACAAATTCTTATAATCAGAACTTCGTTCCCCAAAACTGAACATTAACAGCCAACATCAACTCTGATGAGCGCTACCATCAGGCTCTGAATGCTATAGATGTATGATATTTTAATTGGTAAAAACTCTGTAATTGAGAGGAGCTCTCATTTTTTAAGCATCCATTTGGTAAATGATGGCTAAGCTCTAGACACAGTCCAGGTTAAGATCACGTATGTTGTCATATGCTGGGCTTACAGTAGCCCCGTAGGATTATGAGATAACTATTGTTCCAGCCATGCCCACTCCTACCACAGGTCTCTTGCCTTCTCTTTTTGACAAGAATATTCTTGCTCCAGACACCTGGCTTTGTTCAAGTCCCTGCCAACTCTCTAAATGTGCCTGTGCCATCCACATCACCAACTTCCATTCTCCTCTATCTCATGTATACAGATTTTGCTATTCATTCTTTTTTTTTTAAAGATTTTATTTATTTATTTTTTAGAGAGGGAAGGGAGGGAGAAAGAGAAGAGAGAGAGAAACATCAATGTGCGGTTGCTGGGGGCCGTGGCCTGCAACCCAGGCACGAGCCCTGGCTGGGAATCAAACCTGCGACACTTTGGTTCACAGCCCGTGCTCAATCCACTGAGCTACACCAGCCAGGGCTTGCTATTCATTCTTAATACTATTTGACCCTGGTAGGATCGGAGCCCAGTTCCTTGGCTCCTGAACTGATAGTACATTGGGTTCTCATTGTCTCTCAAAATTATTATTTAAACAGTATGACAGGTAAAAGCCTAAGGTTAGATAAAATATATAATATGATGGGGACCCCAAAAACCTGGAATTTATTTATAAAAATATGTATTTATTCTTACATATTTAAACTTCAGACACCTTCAAAGTACTCTCCATTTGATGCAATACATGTATTTTTTCCACTGCTTAAAACAGTTTTTGAGCTCATTGCTTTTGATACCTTTTAGTGCTTCTGCCATTTTTTGTTTCACCTCTTCCACATCAGCAAAATGTTTCCCTTTGAGGACCTTTTTCATCCAGGGAAACAAAGAAAAGGTAGCCCAGGGTGAGATCGGGTGAATAGGAAGGATGGGCATAGGGGTCATCATGGTTTCGGTCAAAAACTGCTGAATGTTCAGCACAGTGTGGGCAGGTATGCTCGTTAATCACCCATCATAAAATGAGCAAATGTGTTGAAAGAGTTTTCAAACAAATTTCACTGATGCTGAATGCAGCCTCTCACAATAGTGCCATCTGGTACACTGATACAGGTGGGTTCCTAGAACACTCACCTAGTGAGGAAAGGGGCCCACCCTCCAGAAGATGATTATGGGGCTTTTTGGGTCCTCACCTGTTTCTTGAAAATTACATAAGACACATTATTTTTTTAACAAAATGAAAAAAAAGGATGTGCCTTTAGGAAAGTGTGAATGAATATGCCCTCAATTGTGTTATGTATTTTTTTAGGTCATTCTTTAGAGATCTTACTTTTTTTCAATATCGACATGTTCAAAGGTCATGATGACCCTTGCTGAAATCAAGAGCAATGGCCAATTATGTTATTGTTGGATCCTGGCACTGACATAAAAAACCAGTGTCCCTCCTGTACAAGGACACAGAAACCTGATGATAATTCATCTGGAGAGCTACCAGTCTGTGCAGTTAATTGAGAACAATGAATAAGGATTCCTGAGTGTGCCTCTACCGAGAAGCAGGCACTTGGTCCCCACGGAAGTCATCCTTTTGGAGCAGGCATGGTGACTGATGAAGTGAGTTTTGTGTAAAATGCAAATTCACCATTTGTGGGAACTGGAAGTTCATTTATCTAAATCATTTCTGTTATGGTCTATGACAGCTTCTGAAAATTGCCAGGGTAGGTTTTTTATTTGATCTTTCAACATTATTGGAGGTCATATAAACAGGATTATATAAAGTCTTTCACTGTCAATTAGTGTAATTCTAAATCAACATTCTGTCAACGAGGTACAGATTTTACAGCATAAGGAGGAAGAAAGAAGAGCTCATTTTTCCTCAGATGAATTCCTTGGCTTTTGGTTAATTCTTAATTAAAAACAGAGGGAGGGAGGGAAGGTGCTAGGAGGGAGGGATGAGGCAGGGAAAGGGAGGGAAGGAGGTATGGGATAAGAAGAGGAAGGAGGGGGGAAAGCTACTAAATTTATTTTAAGATGTTTTGGGAAGTGAATCCATGCCTTATTTTCATCCTCAGAAAAAAACACTGATGGTTATTGAAAGGTTAAAAAACCCATTTTCTATGAAAATTGGAAGCCTATATGGTATTCCGATTTTACAATCTAAAATGTGACTTTTCTTGAACTGAACATGTAGGAGACTTATTTTTAGCTAATAGATCTAGCACAGGGCACTCGTTTTTTTGATGGAAATAAAAAACAGACCAAATTTCTTTTATTCCTGGAATATTAGCCCCACTATTAACTGTAATTTGCTTGACTTACATGAGCCTTTAAGGATTTCAGGATACTTCTGGGACAATACTTTCCATGGTCTCCATAAATATAAGAAAGAACTCCCTTCATTTGAAAAATCTTTATAGATACTAGATTAAATTTTTATCTCCTTCTTTATAGTGTCACAGGAAACCTCCCAGGGGTGGATGAGAAAAGTTTTAGTATCAAGTAAACTATCTCACTTTTCTCCATAATATCCTTGTTTAAAAAATTGCTACACTTCAAGCTAATAAAGTGGGGAAGAGTTAGTGGGTGAAATGAAATGATTCAATGAGTAAGTGCTTCTCTGATCCAGCAATCAGCAGAACTGGCTTGTTTCAGGCACTCAATGTTTTACACTCCAGGATAGATTCGACCTCTAGAAATAGACCTATGGGGGTGGAATTCCAGGCTGCCTCTTACTCTCGGTGACCTCTATGCCCTCCTCCATAAAACAGGGGAAGTTATATTGTCCACCTCAGGGGTCTGAGGAGAGCTAAAGGACATAATGTACGACAGTGACCAGCACGGTGTGTGCCCTGCTATCTCCATCACCATCGTCCTCTTCATCTACCACAATATCTTCCAATTAACCCTAGACCCAATCTTGCCTCCTTTAAATCCATTCTCAAAAGTACAGCCAGAGTGAACATTCTAGAATATAAACTAGATCCCATCACTCCTGTGCATAAAATCAGTCTAAGTGTCTCCATTGTCCACAGAAGAGTGTTCGTGGTCCCCCAAGGGGCAGACCAGCCTTTCAAAATCTAGCCCTTGCCTCCACTCCAGTGTCTTCTTCCATCACTTTTCTCTCTCCCCCCACTTCCTGTCCTCACCCTGCACTTCCAGCCACACAGAACCATCTGATACTCCTGAAAACTTCCTTCCATTTCATTACACCCCCTGTCTGTACTTTCACTGCCTAGAACTTTTTTTCCATGCTTATCCTCAAAAGGTTGGCTCCAAATAAAATATGTTCCTCTTAAAGCAAGAAACCCCAGACTGAGGAAAGGAAAATGCACAGAGGAAGGGAAAGCAATCTGCTCCAGTGATGTTGAAAGGGGAGCAGGTGCTAATTTGCTCACCAAAGACAGGATTCATTACGAACTCATCAGTCCTGCTGCTGTGCACATCCCGCTGTGGCCTATTTGCTCACACTGCTAATGTAGTCATAATCTAAGCACGCTGAAAGTCCGCCTGGCCAGTTTACAATACATCTTAAAAAGCATCTGCAGCACAGATTGAACCAATGCTTTGAAAATATTGGGAAATGATAAACATATGATTTTGCTTAAGTAGTTACGCGGCTGCAATTAAAGTTGCGTTTCTCCTAGCACCCTGCTAAATTGCATTTGTATGCAAAGGCAATGAGAGAGCTACTTCTCAATTCACTCCAGTAAGTGCGTAAAAGAACAAAACAGACAGCTGAAATGTACTGACAATTTCTGTTGAAGGTTACGGTGAGTTTTGCGGCTACTACAGATGGTCTTTAGTACCTACACCCAGCCCTGGCTCAGTCACCTCTTCTTCTTATGAAGTCCCTGAGAGTCCCATGCATAAGAGGAAATAGTCAATTCCACTTTATTATAGTTAGATGGGATTTTACCTAAGACTACAATTGCAAGCTTTTGGTTAGTTGGGCAGGAGACATAGCTTGGATCAGACAGTACACAAAAGAGCAAGGAGTGTTACCTGCCCTTCAATCCCAGGCACTAATGTGTGGTTCTCCCAATGGGCCCATGCAAAAAGAGATTTATGAGACTATTAACACACTACGCCATATATTTGGGGAGAGTACAGGGAGCGTAACATGTGGGGCTTCCTGGGTATAGAACTGTTGCCTCCCTTAGATAACTTCTTTTTTTTAATCCGTATAACAAATATAATTACGTTTGATATTATTAGACATTAAGGAAAAGCAATTACCTCTACTATACATAATGCTGGCTCTTTACAAGTTTTAATGAAGTGAAATTGTTCGATTCAGCTCATATCTATTCAGCTTTATTAACTTATTTCACTTGATCTGTCACTGGTTTTTGATTCATAATTATTTGATGTACAGGAAAAAATTCTGCCAATTAAACTAGTGCCCAGTGCTTCCCAATCAGTTAGAATTTCCCACATCATATCACTTTCTGGGTCATAAGGACCATCCTAAAAGTGCTGGTGTATTGATCATTCTGTTAGGTTGTGATGTTGGTACTGTTTTGATCCTATCAGATAGAGCCAGCAAAAAGTTTCTGAAAAAAATTCAGGAAACATTTAAAACTCATGTGGTGCCGACAAAGCACGTGACTCAATTGAAGGGCTGATGTGAACAGCTATCCCAAGCTCACTCATGAGCAGCAAGAACAACTCCTTCACGTAGATTACTTCTTCGGCATTCAACAAAGATAAGACACAGAAAGAGGATCACAGTTCTGTAGGCAACCTTATTATACAGTTATCTTGCCAACTAGTGTACATAGTCTGGCTGGGGTCCCAGAATCTCACTTTGCCTATATTTCCCAACTTACTGTTGCATGCGACCTTCTGGCCCTGAAGCTATGGAGCAAGTCAGTTCCAGATTCTAAGCTCAGATTTTTCATCTTTGAATTGATATATTAGGCAAGATGCATCTGTGGTTCTTTCCAGCTCTGATGTAATGTCATATGACTGTAAGTAAATGTTGTCTTCTAATAAGCAAGAGGATTAGTGAAATCCAGTGCTTTTTCCCAGTAGCAAATTGATTTTGGTGGGGTATGAATTTTATTTTCATAGTCTTCACACTTCTAACTGGGGGTAACCCTTACAAGAGACTGGATGAGAGAAGGTGATTAACTCACCTACATCCATTCTCATGCCTGAATGAAAGTCCCAATATCCTGACATGAGAAAACTCAGAATGTAAAAAATTAGGAAATTTACCCATCTGCCCTCTAGAGAATTCTAGTGAGAATCAAAATAGTCAAAAATAAGGAACAAGAATTCTTCTTATAAACAGAATGGGACAATTCAGCATTTTTTTTTCATGTCTCTTTCAAGAAACCATGTTTTAAAAGCATTAAGAAAAACTTAAAAATATTTGGATCCATAGAATCCAAAATTGTATAAATTTGAACCCATGAAGTCCAAAATACACATAACAGGCTACCCCAAACTGAGATTGGTAGACGGGGACAGAAGGAACAGATGAGGAGAAGCACAATGAGTGACAGGAGGGCTTGACACTGAGACCTTGGGAAGCATGACCAAAGACACACTTCCTCAGTGTGAGGCTCATGACCTAAGTGCAGGAGCTATCACCCTTCTTTGCAGCAGGCGAGAGAACTGAGTGGGTTGGTTGCCTGAGAGGCACAGAAAACTCTACTGATAAAGAATCACACAGATCAGCAATGTTTGCAGGGGTCATGCTAACAATGAACAAGGAAAGGGACTCTAGGCTGTGAAACCTTTGAGGTTATTGTCCCACCCATAGGAATCTTCTCTATATAGCTAATCTCAAAAAAAAATTGTTAAGAGATGAGTAATAGCATAGGAACAAGAAAAACATGCAAAAATACAATTGAAAAGTAAGAAAGGAGAAGCAAAATGTCCCATGAGAGGCAGATTTCTCATCAGAAGAAAATCGTGAACAAGCATATTAATAAAGTAATTGCTCTGGTTCAAGAAGACCACAGCAGGAATGTGGTGGCTTGGACGGATATAACAAGACCACAGGAAGAGGTTAAAGATAGCTGTCATAGTTGAGGAGAGACATAGGACAACAAAGGAAAAGTACATATATAATATACTAAAAGGGCCCCCAAAATGAGTAGTTGAGAAAATGCTTGCAATTTGGAAGTCTGTGATTCAATTCAATGCACTTCTTTTATAGTCCATGAAAATGAAGGCAGAATATGACTTTTACAAGGTCACATAGCTAGTAGCAATGCTAAGAATAGAACACAGAGCTCCCTTCCCTCAGCTAACTGCAGGATCTTACAAAGCTGATCTGAGAAGCAGACAGCAGACTTCTAATCATGGGACATGAGGCTGTGGGCATATTTATGTTCACAGCTCCTTGTACCACCTTCAGAAATAAATGGTTGCACATAGAGAAAACAGAGCGCCATGAACCAGAGCTCTGGTGCACTCATTCCATGGGGTTATGACAATAATTTATAATGTCATTGCAATTACAGTGGAATTATGGCCACCCAGCACCTAATAGAGCTGTGTGCATACTCTTGAGAAAGACAAATGTGCTGGCATCTCTAGCTGCAGAAATAAGATTAAATGGCTCCCATCCCCAATCCTGCCATTGATTTTTGTAGCCCTCCCATTAACATGATACTTCACATATCCCTCTGTCATTCTTTGGAGGGGAAGACATACTTTCAGAGTGTAAATAATTAGACCTTCAAAATCCAAGATGACAAATATTCCACACCTCCAATTGCCCTGAATTAGGACACATAACTCAGAGCCTTTTTTGAGGGTGTGCTCATGAGGAAAACACATGCATCTGGAATGGAACTGCTTTGTGTTTCTCTCTCTTCCTCTTTCCTCCTTTCACCTCCTTGTGCGTGTTTGGCTTTGGATATGAGTCCGTTAGAATAGGGTGACTACATAAATCAGGACATTCTGTAAAAAGGGTAGCGGGTGCTCTTATACCAGGACAATTAGACTAAATGGGGATAGTCCCAAGTCTGGAGTCACAATGCCGTACATCAGGAGTGTTGTTCTGTGTTTTTATTTCTCATAACATGCTTTTTTGTGGGTTGCTCTATATTGCCAAAGAGATAATGCAATAAAAGTGCATAAATTTAATACTTACGGTGGCTACTTTTTTTGAGAGCCTACATTTTGGTCCTAAATATCTAGAGTAATGGCTAAGAACATGGATTACTTATAACACTCTATTACGTTGATCAACCACTCTGCACCTCAGTCTTAAAAAATATAAAGCACTAGTACAAGGCAGCTTTCAAGTAGGTGAGCTATTGCATGAGATTCAGAGTTCTTTATGTATACATAATACCACCTAATCCTTACAGGAGCCCAATGAAGCAGAAAACATTCACACAATTTTTCAGATGAGAACACTGAGGCTCGGTATAGGAGACCATTCTGCGTGGTGTGGGCCCAGCTCCCACTTGGAGATGCAGAGGACTCACGCCCACAGATAGGTTCTCCCATGGAGAATCAGGCCTGCATTGTACCTAGACTGCTATGAGGCTTGCTTTTGCTAAAACTTCTTCACCCTGAATTGAGACAGCAAGTGCTTACTGTAACTTCCTAAAATGTGTGCTAAACCTCCCCAGTATGGAGTGTAACCAATTCAACCACTTTTCCCTTTGCATTTGCAAGTATCCGTCTTCTACGATGTGATTAGCAGCATCCTCTCTTTTGTTTTCTGTAAAAGGTAACCACCTAAAGTGAACCTGTGCATAGTAAATGAGGACATCATGTAATGTGCCCAGAAAAGCATAAAAGCTTATCAAGGCAAGGGTTGGGGCGCTCTCCCCTTGAGAGAGTGGCCAAGGTGCTCCAAGGCTTTTTCTCCCCTTGCGAGAGAAGTTGTGCCATCCCTTTTCCTCCACAGGACTTGGTAGTTCATGAGAATTTCTCTCATCTCATCCACAATGTCGTGGACCCACGAGTCGGGGTCCGCATCAGCTCAGCAACTTACCAGAGGTCCCAGAACTACTAGAAGTTGGAAAGTCTGTATTCAAACGCAAGTCTGTCTGACATTAAGTCCTCCCACTATCAGCTAGTTGACTACCCCACATGCTAAGTCCTAAATTAGTGTCCATTGGACAAAAGTTGAAATGCTTTGTCTAACTTAGGCTTACAGACTTATTACCTTTACTCATTTACCACTGAATAGGCCTTTCAATATGTTATATATGTATTGATTAATTTGTTTGCTATTTACCTACACAAACTCAACTCACTCCAGAGAGATTTATAGTAGTTTATAAAAACACATGTATTTTTAAAGGTATGTAAGAAATAGGTTAAAAAGGAAATGAGTAGGGGAAAATAAAATAAAGCAAAGGATAAAGCTGGTATTCAAAATGCGGCAAGATTTTACTGGGCACATTCATGCATCTGACACCATTAAGGAACTGGGAATTTAAAAGTAAAGTGAGGAGACTCCTTGTTTTCATCAACATGGATTCTAATGAAGTAAATAAACACACAAACAACTACAGAGGACTGGGGAAATTGGGAAACCATGTACAAGATTCAGTGGCAGCATGTAAGCAGGGCACAATCCATCATATCCTCATAATGCCCATCAAAATCGGACATTTTTCTAGCTTGTGTGCTTGTGGCCGGCGCTCCCCTCTAGAATGTGAAGTCCGAGAGATCTGGTGTCTTGTTCATAGCTGTGTCTCCTCTGCCTAGAGCTCTGCCTGCCACAGTAAAGGCGCTCAGTGAGTGAGTGAGTGAGTGAGTGAGTGAGGCTCAGCGGGGGTAAGAAGGGTGTTATATTTTGGACAGCTTGTAAATTGCAGAACTATTCTGTCTCCTCCAGACCATGAAGGTGACCTGCTCAAGTAATCATATCACCTACATACACTGAAACTAGGCAAAGATTCAAAAATAATGAATGGACAGTGGGTCAGCAAGTAAATATCGACACCCACACCAAAAAAAGGGTAGGTGGGGGATGCCCATTACCAAGGTGAGAGTGTTACTTCTGAAAAGACCAGCATGTCAAAGATGAGTGATTTGTCCAACTTGACATACTTCATAAAGGGCCACTGAAGTGTTTTCAGTCCAGCTCCCTCTGGCCCCAGGTCTGTACACTTTACCACACTTCAAAGCAGGGATGAAATTGGACAGAAGATTGGAGAAAATACCTGGGTAAAAAGAGAGAAAGAGGCTTAGGGCACAAAGGAAGGACGAAGGAAGGTGGAAAGTCAGAACACCCAAATGCATATCGATTCGCTTTAAGAAAAAAACAGATTTCAGCAACAGAGAAAAATTGCTGTGTGTTAATCAATGCATCATTAAAATGCATGGAGACAGGCCCATGGCCTTAGCCTTTTGAAAAGGTACTAGTTTAGGTTCCTTTCTTTTTCCTTCACATTTCCTTATCTAGAAATCTCACCGTGTGTTTAGGAAATTGGTTTGAGAGTCAGGAAAGAATTCTTGAAAGTTCTAGAAATTCCGTATTCTGAACCTGCTCCTTTAGCTGTCATAGAAAGCTGAGGCAGTAATTCCCTTTCTCAAGACTTTGATTTCTGCTTGTGTCAAGTGAAGAATTTGGCATCAGTTACTCCTAAGGCTCTCTCTATCTCATAACTTTCTATATTTTCAGGGCTCTGGGCAAAAGCAGGAGACCTGGTTCTGGCCCCAACTCCATGTTTTATTTTTGACTCATCTCTTTTGTCTCTTTCCCCTTTTTTTCTGCTCTTATAAATTGAGATAAAAATGCAGAGCATGTGCATAAAGCTTTAGAGTTTGAAAAAAAACCTTTATGTTAGCTTGTTTTAAGGCAATACAATGATCTGCCAGCTCTACATTACAGGTCCTCTGCAGATCAGACAAGGTCATGAATATGTAAGTACTCTGGTAATTACCAATTGCAGTAATAAAAAAAAAATCAACTGTCTTCTCTACTAATGCTATTTTTACTTAGACCTGGTCGTCTCTTTTCAAGACAGGTTAAGAGCCCTTTCCTAAGAGACAGGTGAAAATAGAAGTAGAGGCAAAAAGTTTGTCAATATATTTTTAAGTCATTCTATAATAAACTCTGCAGTGGATTAAGAGTAAAATAAGATACAACGAAATGAAGTGAAACAAAATAAAATAAAGTAGAAGACATGGTTTGTCTTATGTGGTTGAAAAGAGTTATTAAGAAACAGCAAGTGTCCGAGCGAAGATAAAATTTCAGGAGTGAGTGAGCTTTCGACGGACTTCGCCTCTCTGTGCCTTGGTCTGCCGTCTGCCTCACTTCGTGTGTGCTTTCTTTCCTTTTCTCTTTTTTAATTGAGAAAGTTTATTTCCTTATTCCCTTTAGCTGTTTCATAGGTCACTGCTCTTTAGGGACGGAGGCTATTTCTGCTATCCTGTTTCCTTTTCATTCACCCATGTAATAATTTTTCCATATCTGGCAAGCTCATTCTGGAAGGTGGAGCCAGCAAATTGGGAATCTGTGGGCACTGGGTAGAAGTCACTTGCCCAGATTTAAACCTTCAAAAATGTTTTTAATCCTGAGTATTAACCAGACCCACACATACGTCTGAGATAATGACCATCCTTTCTGTACAAGCAGTGACACCCAGTAAATTTTGGAATTTGAAGGTTGCCTGAAATACTATACAAAGTGTTAAGGACAGAAACAATTTCTTGTTTAGATGTGTTATATGAGAGCCTGCATTTATATGCATGTGTGTGTTTTAAATGAGTCTTCTTGAAAGGAAACATTTTATTGTCTGTCTCCTTAGAAACAGTCACATCAGATGATACCAAGTACCACTTCTCATAGATTTTGTCTTCATAATGGAATAAAAAGATTTGTTTGGTTGATGTTATTAAAATTCACTTGCAACTTCACTAAGATAATAAACCCTGAGGGGCTATGTGTTGTCGAGATCAGCAATTTCTTTTCTCCGCTGCTGTAGTCCCTTTCATTCTCATGCTAAAGGCATCTGTGTGGGTAAATGCCAAATAGGTTGGAGGAAAGGGGAGGAAAAGCTTTGATAAAAGAAGAAATAGGGTCTTTTCAAAAGGCCAGAGGGAAGAAGAAAACAGTGGATATACCACCCTCCATGAACTCTATGCAAATCAGGCATGCAGAGCACTTGTCCTATTCATCACAATGGAAAACCTTAGTGAACACACAGCCCAGCAACATATTGGACTAAACACTTAGCAAGCACTGTTTTATTTTATTCTTAAAACATCTAGCAATTGAAAATCTTGGTCAGGTTGTTCTGCCTAAAGCTCTGGTTTTCTGTTAGAGATTCCACCTGTCCACAGATATAAAACACATTCTAAGAGATAAAGGAATAATTTGATTTCCATATACTTTATGCCTTTATCTTCTTTCTATATTGGTTCAGATCTTGATCAAAGGTGACTGTGGACGCTGGTTACTGGACATGGATCTCAACAAGGCAAATCCCTTACTGAGGCTCACAGTGATCTGATTAATGGACCCCAGGCACATCTCAAATCATGGCCTCTTCCTGTGCTAGATTGTAAAAAAATGGCCAGTGACCAGAGGGGAGAGAAGAGGGAATTTCAGGGGACAATGGGAAGGGTTTACAGGAACAAATTTAAAGGACACATGGACAAAAACTAGGGGGAGGGTGGTAATGGGAGGGAAGTGGGGAGGGTTGCAGGGGTGGGCTGGACTGGGAGTAAAAGGGAGAAAACTGTACTTGAACAATGATTAAAAAAATGGAATAAGGCATGAAAAAAAAAATGGCCACAAAGACATTGCAGTGACTTCCATCAGGAAGTGAAGTCATTTCTCTGATCCCTTGAATCTGGACTCATCTTATAACTAGCTTTGACCAGTAGAACTGGGCTTTTGCCCTTGGTTTCTCAAGTATACCTCTATGCAAAGAAACCCAAATTAGCCCATGAGAGACACAGCCTAGCTGAGCAAGAACTAGTAGCAGCTACCGGAGTGAGGCACCTTTGACCACCCAGCCCTAATCCAAACACCAGAGTGATTGCAGCTACAAATTTGTTTTAACTTACGAAGTTATGGGGTGCTTAACAAAGTTGTTAAGCATCAATACATAAGTGAAATGCCCCTTCCCCCTCCAGGCTCTGTCTGGGCTCCCGCCTCTCTGGTCTTCACTCAATTCATGGAACATGTCACTGTCTTTCCCACCTCAGGGTCTTTGCATGTGTGTGTGCCATGCATGAAAAAGTTTCCCCTCCTGACCCGTCCAACAGTTTGCTCCTTCTCATCATTCAGGCCACACTTCCAGAGAGAATCCTTTACTGGTCATCTATATATAGTAGATGTCTCTTCTCCATATTAGCCCCTTGCTTATGTTTTTTCATTGCACGTACAACAATCTGTAATTAATTTGTTACTGCCTATCCTTCTCCTAGCCAAATGTAAGATCCATGAGAATAGGTGGAAATAACGTTTGTCCTCTGCTCCATTGCATCCTAAGAGAGTGCCTGGCAAGGGGTCTCACCCACCGTCCCTTGGGCCCCTTTACCATTCATGTGCATGCCTCCGCCCAGAGTGTTCTCACTCCCAACATCCAGAACTTGTTTCTCTTTGGGAAGGGTTGTACCACAGCTGCTGGAGCCCAGCTGGAGTTGCCAGTACCAAAACACTGAAGACTGGTAACTTCCACGGCTTTAGTCAATGACCAAGGAGTGGAGAGATGGTCTGAACACTCAGCTCCCTCATCCACTGATCAGGACAACTCTGAGGTATGAGCCACACCTTTTGTAATGTCCACCTACAGGGGTAAGCAAAGTTCCCCTTCACGGGACCTTCCTTGCTTATTTTCTTCATTGTGTCCACGGTGAGTGCTTTGTACCCTTGACTGGCTTCCTTTTTTGCATGTCTTACTTCCTCACACCCTGCAGGGTCTTCCAGGAACACATCTTTATAAACCACTGTTATACAAATCCTTATGCTAGATAATCTGTTTCTAGGGAAGTCACTCTAAGAATGTGATGTTGTTTAATACATTCATTAAAGCAATTCTTGATTTCTACACATTGGCTTTCACACTGATGACCTTAAACTAACCTCATAAGCTGAATTCAGACACATCCTATAGCATCACAAGCCTCCACAGCCATGTTTGAGCAATTATTCCAATGTTTTACTGCAGTTTGCCCTAGTGCTTTATAAAGACAAGAGGGAAGTGGAAAATGCTGACACTAGCAGTTAAACAATTGAGACAAAGATAAAAACCACTGGGTGCTTTAGAAGCAGGAAATTGGGGATTATATTAGAATGCTCACTGACTGAAGCTGGCCATCGGGGTGTTTGATGGTGAAGAACAAGTGCAAAATTACAGAACAGGAAGAAAATTCTAGAAATAGACCATCTAGGATTGTACTGAAGGATATGGAGAGATTCTTACAAAGCATGAAAACTGTGACGCTGGCACCCAAACCCTTACAGGACTCCAAAGGCAGGGCAGTTCCTACAACCAGAGAGCCCTTCTCAGGTATGAGCTTGCCTGTGCCCTTGCCACGAGGAGGAACAGTCCTGCACGCAAGTCTCACCTGACCAACGTTTCAAGAAATCTTGTAAAATCCTATTAAAGTTATCCTCGCAGTCTGATGCTGAATCCCCTACACAGTCTTGAAAAATCACCACCAGCCTTCATGCTCCCGCATTTAAAATAACTTTCTTCTGTTTCCCAAATGTCACTTCAAATAAGCTGAAAAAAGTAGGCTTTTGAGGCAAGAAATTACATAAGAACCTGAGTTCTACTGTTTGCATTTAATATTCAAGCCGATTGTTAATGTGTTAAATAATCACTGCACAATTTAAAATGTTAGTAATGCTTTTGGGGTCTATGGAACTTAATTCTTCCATAACCCTTGTGAAGTTTTTCTTTTTTTTTAGTTCTGTTCAGTTTGTATTTTTTTCTTTTTGAATTAATGTTATTATTCATGACAAAAAAAACTTCCATGGCCTGATGGAATAATACAAACCACAACTCTCGCACTAGTTATGTAACCTCCTAAAAGCTGATCTTTCTGAGTCTCGGTCTATTCATTGATACCGATGCTGCCTCTGTGGGGTTTTAGTGAGGGTTAAGGTAGAGAAGGTAGACAAAACACTGAATAAAGACTCAGCGAGTCTTTATTCTCTTTCCCACGGTCCCATCACAGAACAGTTGGTTGGAATGATTTTGCAAACAATTTGCCTGTCTTGGCTTAAAGACCAGGTTTGAACTCCTTAGCAAGACACACAAGGTCCCATGTGATCTGAACTCCATGTGTTTCTCTTGGCTCATCCAGGTCTTCCCCCTTCCCCACTTGTCGTCCCTCTGCTGTTAAAGGAGCAAGTGGAACTACCTGCACCTGGGCCACCCCTCACCAGAATACCCTCCCAGGACTTGGTTCAGATCAAGTGTTCCTCCTGAACACTTGGAATCCCCGTGTCCTCCAGTCTGGGTAAAGTGCCCATCCCACATGGTGTCTCAGGACCATGGGCTTCCCTAGCACACACCACTTGTCTTTTAGTTTTGCAAATATCCTTAACACTCATTTCCTCCATTAGCTTATAACCTTCTCAAATAAGGATATAATATAACCTTATCCTTACCAGTCACTGTTCTAAGGTCTTTCCCTATATAAATCCTTTTTATTATTACAACACCTTATGACATAAGTGTGTTCAGCCAATTTAGAGATGGGAGAAACAAAAGAAGAAGAGAAATTAAGTGATTCTCCCATGACCAAATATCTAGTAAGCCACAGAGCTGGCTCTGTTACCTCCATGCAAGAACAAAGAATTCTGTCAAAAGAAGAAAAATGAGATCTGAGCAGGGATATAACTAGATTTAGACCAAAGTCTATACTGTCATGATTTGCTAAAAAGAAGGCAAATAGCTAGCAAATAAAATCTAGAGCTTGGAAAAACCTCTTACCTCAGTGTCATGAATTGATTCTAGAATAATGGAGCTTTCATTGCCTTGGGGACCAGGATACCGGCATTTTTGTTTTGTGTCCAGCTGAGTGACCTGTCCCTTGATAGACCTCAGTCACGTCATCCTTAAACAAGTGTAAAGGATGGGTGGACTTGGAAGTTCTTCCAACATTAGATGCTTATATTCTGTGGTTCCAACAGAAGAGTCCCACGTCAAGGACTTGTGCTTGCTGTCCTTCTGTCTGTCACTGGTTGCCTTCCTCTCATCATTTCTGTCCAATCAAAAATGTCAATACAGAGCAGTGGTGAACAGCATTGACTCTGAAGTCCTGGCTGTGTGACTTCCAAGCAACATGATCTTAGAGTTTACTAAACTTCTCGGTACATCGGTTTTTCCTGTCTGTCTCCAGTCTCTCTCCACTACTCGGAAGAGAACTGATGTATTATTGTTTAATTGCCATGGGAGGGAAAAGGAAATTAGTTTGCATATTTTTACTAAGTCATGGTGCATTGTTATTTTTAAAAATCTGAGCACATATAAAGGGTTGGACAAAAGTGTAGGTTTACAGTTGTGAGTATACAGAACACAGAGTTTATTCTTGTGTTATTATTTATTGATTATTATATTGTTTTTCACAAGAACAACTGTAAACCGACTTTTGTCCCACCCGTCTATGGAGAGAAAGAGGAACAGGGGCTCAGAGGTAGTATTGTCAAGTTTTTTCAGCTCTGTCTCCAACTTTTGAGTCAATGATTGAGTGAATCAGCTGTCAAGAGAAAATATGACCAGTCACCGTGCTGGACTCACAGTAGGTACTGAATAAAATATTCATTGAATTAAATGCCAGCTGTTACCTCATCTGTACAAAAAGAATCAATGCCTTTTAAATACTCGAAATTGAGATGCTGGATCACATGATTTTACAAAATCTTAATACTTTGAAAACTGTAAAATCTCTAGTCCAATATTTATTCTTCTGCTTTGGTATGTTACTAGTTTACGTTTGTCTCTGATTTTGTAAAATTCTATTCTCATGACCCCCCCCCCCGCCCCCGCCATTATCTGACTATATTTAGTGTTGTGCAAAATATCTGGTCTGGGTTTGAGGTGGGGAGAGCATACTGCTTTGGTTTGCCAAGGCAAATCACAGCAGCTAGTTTTATTAAAAAGTTGTTCAGAAAAGGCACTCTGCTAAGTAAATTGCATGATTAAACCCAGGTACTCTGCTAAGCAAACTATATGTAGTGGCTCATTGTTTTCTACAGCCCTCTAATCCCCGTTTTGTAGGTAAGAAAACATGCTGAGAGATCAAGCAGCTTGTCCAATGTCACATACTTTGTAAACAGCAGAGTTGGGATAAGAACAAAGTTCATATGATTTAAGAGCCTGGGTTTCTAATCTCCCCAGGCTCTGCCATCCAGTTATCCAGTTTCAAGCAACAGAGACAGACTCCGGCTAATCTAAGCAAAAGAGAGGGAAGGGGGGGAGAGAGAGAGAGAGAGAGAGAGAGGGAGGGAGAGGGAGAGAGAGAGAGGGAGGGAGAGGGAGAGGGAGAGGGAGAGGGAGAGGGAGAGGGAGAGGGAGAGGGAGAGGGAGAGGGAGAGGGAGAGGGAGAGGGAGAGGGAGAGAGAGAGAGAGAGAGAGAGAGAGAGAGGGAGATTGAAGATGAGCGTAAGAAAGAAACCCAAAGAACTAAAAAGGAGAAGGCAGGAATTCTTGAATCCAAGAAGTAAGGACTGACAAACACTCCTCTTCAGAAAAAGCTCTGGAATTGGGATACAAGAGCTGTCCTCTATAACAAGATATATAAAGACCGTATGGTCTACCCCTAAACCACCAAAAGCTACAGGGCAAACATAATGCCAAAACATGCACTTCTCTCCTCTTACTGTACTCAGCAAAGCCCAAGTTCAAATCCCCTCTTTACTTAACAGGATTGATTCTGGCTTGAATTTGGGCTTGAATCTCATTTTCCCATTTATTAGCTATGTGTCTTAGGAAATTTATTATACTTGTTCAAGTCTCAGTTTCTCCATCGGTGAAAATGTCTAGCACCCAGCCATATACCTGGTTTATAGGGTTGCTGTGAGAATTCAGTTCAATAGTGAATGAAGAGCTTTTGGCATAGCACCTGGGACACTAAAGGAATTCAGTAAATATCAGCTATTACTACGACTACCAATGGTACTATTATCTCTCAGTTAGTGGGAACCAATTTCGGCCCCTCCTCTGAGCACCACAGAACACTTATGGGCAGCACTGAAAGTTTTCAAGTGCTAGTCCACAATCAAGCACTCACTAATCTGTAATAAAATGAGAAAAATAAGTACAGCGAAGTTAATTTTTACGACATATTCACTTTTTGGGTGCCAAGTTTTTTTCTTTATGAATTTATGGTGATAGGATATAGCAGTTGTTTAGGTTTTTAATGAATTTATGTGTTTTTTTTAAATTGCCAGATTAAAATGTTGTCATCCCTATGTCTACCCATCAGTTTTCCCTATAATCTTACTGGACCATGAATTCAGGGGCCTGCACACACCCCTTCATCTGCAGCATTTCCAGATGCCTGTCCATGGCATCAAAGAGTCCTCACTCCCTGTTTCCTTGCTCTTGCGCCTCCTTGCCTCATTTGTCTTGGAAGCATTATTGCTCCGTGAAATTATACATTTACTCATCTATCTGTTTATTATCTGCTTTCCTCCTTATATGTGAGTTTCATGACATCAGAAACATTTTTTAATTCACACCTGCATTCTTAAGTTCCAAGTACAGTCCCTGAGCCATGTTACATGTTTATTCCAAAACCCAAAAAAAAACAAAAAAAAACAAAAAAAAACAACTGTAGTTGAAGGACCCTGGGCTTTAGAGCAAGATGGAGCTCCTATGAGTACCAGCTCTGCTGCCATTCTCAGAGCCTTGATTTTCTCATCTGCAGAATGGTCATAAAGGTTATTGTAAGGATTAAGGGAGGAAAATGAAAGCAAAGTTTCTGTATTTAATGGTCTCCCACTCAATTGATAGTATATCTGCTCCTGGCTTAGCTTTATCATTGTTCCAAAATATTTTTCAAATTTGATGTCCTCTTGCCTTGAAATAAGATGCTACCTGGTGTGGGGAACACTTTATAGTCCTGTCCTCCTCTTTGGAATGTGTCAACTCATCCTGTACTTCTACATCCCACTGCTGCAACTGGCAGGGTCAGAGAGGGTACCTCAGGAGTGTGGACACGGAAGATTCCACCAGTTAGTCACAGGAGTCCAGAAGGACACAAGGTGACTACGGGGGTGACAGGTCTGCCTCGTTCCTTGGTGAGTCCCAAGGCCAAATGCAATGGGTCTGGTGGATGGAAGACACCCCCATCATTGCTGAATAGTGAATCTGATTGAGTGGGAATGAGCAAAAACAGGCAAGGCCTGAAGAGAACATAAAAAAAAGTAGAATCTAAAACCTAAGTGGGAACTGAGCCACTAAAGAGGAAGAAGAAGGCTCGAGAGGAGGAATGTGATAGAAGCTGTACAGTCCAGAGGTCACTCAGTCAAGAGTCCAGGTTCAAGTTCACCTTAGATGTGCTCAGTGACCTCCCTTCCTCTCTCATTTAAGCATTACATGGGAGCTGGGGACACTAACATTCTTACAATGGTGGGGAGGATGGTTCTTCATTGCCTGGAGATTCTGGCACTATCCATCACTCAGGACAGACCCACTCACATTACTGAGAGAAAGGAGCCCTGAAGAATAGACAAAAAATGGCCAACTAATGGCCAACCAATCAACCATCTTAAAGATTACCACTGGAACTACAGCCAAATTGATTCACTAGCTTAATGCAGCCCACTGCCTGGAATTCCCTTCAACCAAGAACATTTGGTGTGTGTGGCTGTCTGCCACCTTAGAAAGTGACTCATTCACTCTCTGCCTCCCTCTGTGATGCACAGACCCAGCTGCTGTGGTGGGTTCTCCAGGCTTAAGATTGAACATGAATGAGGGAAAAGCTTGGGAAGCTGCTAAGGATTAAAAATTTGGCCCAACTTTCTAATGGTATAACTCACTTTTAATTAAAGGGAAAAAGAAAACACATAAAGAAAAAACAGCTATATCATCAATTCATCCAGATGTCAGTTGCTGTTCAGTTGTTAATGCTCACTTTTTATTGCACTGAAAATTCCCAAGATGTATTTTGACATTATTTACCCTGCTTTGTAATTAGAGTTAGCAAGTCCTGCATCTTTTAACATGAGTGTGTTGTTTAAATACCTGCCACCATGTTGAAGGCTTCCCTTGGGAAACCTATAATTACAACTTTTACTGTATTGTGCCGGAAGTTTATTTTAGATGAAAAAAAAAAGTCCTTTTTCCCTTTGGTCATAGTCTCTGAAAGCAGGCTGTGAGAAGGTATGAGGCTATGAAGACTAAAGAAGAAAAGTCTGGGCACATCCATTTCTTTTGTGTTGCCTATTTAGTGTGTTCATGGCTCCACAGTGCAGGAAAAAGACTCTGCCAACTTTAAGTATCCAGTGGGTTGAATGGTAGCCCCCTCACGGGATATGTCCATGTCTTTTTTTTTAAAGATTTGATTGATTTATTTTTTATAGGGGGAAGGGAGGGAGAAAGAGAGAAACATCAATGTGCGGTTGCTGGGGGTCATAGCCTGCAACCCAGGCATGTACCCTGACTGGGAATCGAACCTGCCACACTTTGGTTCACAGCCCGAGCTCAATCGACTGAGCTACGCCAGCCAGGGCTATATGTCCATGTCTTAACCTCTGGAATCTGTAAATGTGACACTATTTGCAAAAAGGGGTCTTTGTAGATGTACTAAAGTTCACTATTTCAAGAGGAGATCGTCTTGGACTATCTGCATGAGTCCTAGCATCAATGACACATGTCCTGGTAAGAGACACCCAGAGAGAGACACAGGGAAAAGAGGAGGCGGTCATGTGAAGATGGAGGCGGACACTGGAGTAATGCAGACACAGCCAGGAAATGCCTGGAGCCTCCAGAAGCTGGGACGAGTGAGGAAGGATCCTTCCCTAGAGCCTTTGGAGCAAGTGTGGCCCTGCCAACACCTTGATTCGGACTTCTGGACTGCAGAACTGTGATGGAATAATTTCTATTGTTTTAAGTCACCCGCTGTGTGGTAATTGGTCACAGCAGCCTGAGGAAACGAATCCAACAGCTAGGTGATCTTTGGCATGTTGTTTCACCTCCCTGAGCCACCTTTCTCATCTGTTAGATGAGGACAGGAATGCCTACGTGTAGAATTATAATGGCAATTAAACCTAATACAATATAAATAACCTAGGGCTAGTAGGTGTTCAATAACCAGTAGTTGTACTTATCACATTGTTGTTATGAATAGTATCAATTTCACGTTCCCTGAGATCTACTATGAAGGATGGGACTACTTTTAATGCAGGGTTTAAACTGTTGAAGGTTTGCATTCAGGTCTCCCCCGCCCCCGCAATGGCCTTACCCTATACTGACACCCATGATAAATGGTAAGCTGAGTAAATATTAAACTAAAGAAAGTGGTCAAGGAAGCAGATATAATTAAGCTGGTGTTACAGTCTATTAACCTCCTTCAGAGGAAGAAAACAATAGTCCTTCCATAAAAGAAACTCAAGTTGAACCGCAGGCTGGAAAATCTTCTGAGAATGGTCTAACTTCATTAGCCAGTCAAGTTTCTCCTCTTAATAAACGCCAGCCTACTGAAGACCAATGGACTCTCTATTTCAGGGAAAAATCTGACTTTTCCCATTTTCTTGCCCTCCTGACTTCTCTAGACACTTATTTATCTTTTTATCACTATTATTACCCTCCCTCAATTATAATCCATGCTCACTCCCCATTTCCACCATTACCATCTTAGTTCAGGTCTCAGAACTGTGCCCTGGGTGACAACTACAGTGTCCTCACTGACCATATTCTTCCATCTGTGTATAGCTAGGGTCAATACACCCTTACCAACAAAACCCTCCAGGCCACCTCAACACCTCCAATGGCTTCCCATCTCACTTGGAACAAAAACCTAAGCACTTTGCCCTGGACTCGAAAACCTAACATGACCTGGGTCCACTCACTCCCCACTTCTCTCCATAGACTCTGTCACCCTGGCCTTCCTTCTGCCCCCCAAACACTCTGAGCACAAGCACACACCCTCCTTTAAGAGTTCCCCTCTGGCAGTGCCCCCAACTCCACAGCAATCCCTTCCCTTTCCTATGGCTGGCCCCTCCCTGGCCCGCAGATCTCATTTTCCTGTCACCTCCCCAGGAAGGCCGTCCTTGACAATCAACCACTTTGAATGCCATCATGCTGTTCAATCTTGTCCTTTCTGTTCATCACCAACCTAACTAGTGTGTTTATTAATTTGCTCACTTGGTTTCTGTCTGTCTCCTTCTATAGAATATACACTTGGGAGGAAAAACTTTCTCCATTCTGTTCCCTGCTGTGTCCCCACTGCCTAAAATAGCATCTGGCTCATTGAAGATGACCATAACTATCTATAGAATGTTCAATGACTATTGACTTAGAGCAGCAGTTCCCAAATAGAGTAACTTTCCCCCTCAGGGTACTAGTCAGTGCCTGGAGGTATTTTATATGATCACATCTGAAGTGGGTACTACTGGCAGCTGGCAGCAGAGGCCAGGGAGGCTGATAAACACCCTACAAGGCACATGATTGGCCCACAGTGAGGATTTATCAAGTACAAATGGCCAGTACTGTCAAGGTCAAGAGACCATGATTTTTAGTCCACAAGATGTCTACCAGGCACCATGCAAAGTTCCAAGGACCCTGAAGAAGGAACACTCAGTGCTTGACACAAAGGCTTTTCTGAAGAAAAAGAACAACATAGACAGTAACTGGAGTTTTTGTTTGTTTGTTTGTTTTTTATTTTATTTTATCTTAATCATTGTTCAAGTACAGTTTTCTCCCTTTTACTCCCAATCCAGCCCACCCACCCAACCCTTCCCACTTCCCTCCCATTACCATCCCCCCTAGTTTTTGTCCATGTGTCCTTTAAATTTGTTCCTGTAAACCCTTCCCATTGTCCCCTGAAATTCCCTCTTCTCTCCCCTGTGGTCACTGTCAGCCTGTCCTCTATTTCAGTGTCTTTGGTTATATTTTGCTTGTTTCTTTGTTTTGTTGTTTAGGTTCCTGTTAAAGGTGAGATCATATGGTATTTGTCTTTCACCTCCTGGCTTGTTTCACTTAGCATAATGCTCTCCAGCTCCATTCATGCTGTTGCAAAGGGTAGGAGCTCCTTCTTTCTTTCTGCTGCATAGAATTCCACTGTGTAAATGTACTAGAGTTTTTAGGAGGCAACTCATAGTGTCTGGGACACCTACAAGCTTAGGAAAGATTTACCAGAGGGGCACCTAAGCTTTCTCCACTATACTGGGTCTTCCCTAACTGCCATGATCTCGTCCATGTGCTGCCTATTCTGGGATGTACGTAATATTTTTCTCTAAATCCACTGAGTTTTCTTTTGTTAAGATTTTATTTATTTATTTTTAGAGAGAGGGGAAGGGAAGGAGAAAGAGAGGGTGAAAAATATCAGTGTGTGGCTACCTCTCACATGCCCCTTACTGGGGACCTGGCCTGCAACCCAGGCATGTGCCCTGACTGGGAATCAAACTTGTGACCCTCTGGTTCACAGTCCTGTGCTCAATCCACTGAGCTACACCAGCCAGGGCACTCAGTTTTCATCTGAATACATTTATGTTAAAACTTTGATCTTACTCATCTTATACGATTGCATTTTTTCATTAGTGCACTTCTTTTTATACAGCTTTATTGAGATATAATTCATGTACCATACAATGCACCCATTTAAAGTGTGCAGTTGGCTGATTTTCAGTGTATTCACAGAGTTTTATAACAATTTTACTCACTGCTTATTCATTTGGTAAGGTGTTCATCTACATGTTCCCTGCAGGCATTTTGCTGGCCAACAGTGGCAAAAAGTACTTCCCTTTTGGAAACACTGATTGGTCCCAGTCTCTGAGGTACAGGACAAGGCATGGGCGTTCGGGCATCTTCTGATGCATTTGGCCTATGGTTTGGGTGGACAGAAATGAGTCCCAAAGAGTTAAGTCCTAAGAAGCAATAAATACTATAGGACTTGGTGGTTTGTAAAGAAGCTTGGGGTCAGGAAAGAAGCTGTGAGCAAAGGTTTTAGTTAGAGATCTCGGGTGCACAGATCACGGTGCAAAAGCCTTGGGAAGCATCGGAGGTTGGAGCCTAAAAGTGAGAGCAGAACATCTCTAGGGGTCTATCAATTTAAGGAAGATGCCTACAGCAACAGGGAGCAAAGGACTCAAGCAGGACAGACCACCCTCGGGCTCAGTGGCACTCTGCCTGACCAGCCTGCTGGAGTCAAGGGTCCATCCAGGTCTTCTGACTGTACGTCCTCACTGCACTCATCCTGCAGCAAGGTGGCAATGCCACATTCCCTAGGAGACCAAGACTCAGGTCTTGGCTGCTTCCTTCATCACCCCTGTGTTACCCACCTAAAAGTCCACTGAGATATGTTTACAAGGAACCCTTGTAACAGCTCCATTCAGATGACCAAAAAAATGTACAAGGCAAAAGCAGTGCACTCAACCTTTCAATGTGAAAATACGGATAGAAATGGCGTGGTTTCTGTACTGTTGTCGTTTGGACAGAGAGGGATGTCTGATGAGAGACCAAGCCCTCCTTGGAGTAGGAGGCGGTAGGAGAGGCAGTATGATAAGCATCACATAAATGCAGAGGAGGCACATGGAGCTCTCATTTCTGTTCTTCTGACACCAAACAGTCTGTTGCTATGGAAATCGTTCTGTCACTTCCTGAATAGCGCCTTCCTTGCAGAAGTGCAGAACAACCAGGCAGTCAGTATTCGGGGCTCGAACCTGGCCAAGAGAGGTTCTGCCCCACATAGAGCACACCTCTCACGTATCTGACTTGGAGTCTTCCGACTTCACGGTCAAGGATTTTGTCACATTAAGCTGGATTTAAGAAATGGCTTCCTCTTTACCAGCAAAAGCACCTCCATCAGTCTGGTCTCCTCTCAGCCATTGAAAAGATTCATGATGCCACATTTGCCTGAAAGAACCCAGCACCGACTAAGGGTCTATCTACCTCATTTCTGTGTCTGGGGAATGGTGCTCTTGAGATGTCTCAGAGCCATTTGGAGACAAGAAGGCATCTGGCTGTCTTCCAAAAACATTTATTTGATATACATCTAGTTAAGATTGCTAGGTCCCAGGCAATGCTCAAGGCGTCAGAGAACACACAAGGATGAACTCAGCCTAGCACTTGTTTCAGAGTGTGTACATACCAGTGACAGCAACAGACTTTGTAAACTGTGCTTCCGGTGAACAAAGTGCCATCTGTATGATTTCTGAGGGGGTTTCCTGAGATTCCTGAGGTAAATGATGCTGACACTAGTACCACTTACCCAGTGAGCCCGGGAAAAGCCAAGCCAATGTCCTTGACTCCAAATCCCTTGCTCACAGCACGCTCTGCATCCTCAGGGAGGCCTGGTGCCTGGCAGAACGGGGTCAAAGCCACAGGAGAGTTCAACCAGGGGGCTTTGGGATATAGATGAGGAAGAATCACATGTTCTAGAAGAAATCAGGATGACTTCATGGAGGAGGGAGTATTTGATGAACTGAAAGTTTGAAAATGGAAACCAGATTCCAGTATCAAGTAAGGAAGAAGTTTGTCCTAAAGGTTTCCCACAGTTTTTACAACCATGCTTTACCTAATGTAGATTAAGTGTTAAAAATGTTACCTAAAAGATGGATGTTTAAGTCTAATGAAAAAATTGATGATCATTGAATTGCTTTCCATACTTCTTAATACTTATTTCTTAAGAAGAAAAAAAAACTATGCTTAGAAAAGAAATAAGTGACAATAGATCTGTTTTGACCTAGATTTTATATATTTGGTGCTTTACTTATTGGCTAGAGAATGGATTTTATAAGGTCAAGACAGTTAGCTGGTTCTTACAACCTTGCATAATCTATATAGACAATGGGTTTTTGCCATCCCCAACCACAAATTCAAATACAAGGGCAAATACTTTTTGGACATCACAAAGCCCATGCATGTTACTACCTTTAATTCAGGTCAACAAACGATACTGTTTCAATGTCTATATTTTGTCTTAGTACAGGATTACTCATACTCATGGAATTCTTAAAACCTAACATATCTCCAAGACGAAAATTCTCTTCTGGTTCACCAAAGGGGAGACGGGTGCTTTGCATCTCATAAATAAGATGCAAGTGTCACACCTATCTGCTGGTACCTATCACTCCCCTTCTGGAACACAGTAAGAATTGAAGAGTGATGATGCTTAAGACACACAGACACACACACTCGATGTTAACCAAGCACACATTAACACAATCACAGCTCGGGGATAAAGGGTAGTGAGCAACACAAACACTGGGGCTTGATGAGGTCACTTGACTCCCGAAACCAGGACCCCTCTGTCCTCCAAGGGTGTGGAGGAAAACATTGTGTCAACGGCTTTCATCGGCAGAGAGGTTGCACTTCAGAGGTTATTGACTTTTCCTACAATGTAGGGAGTTCTCCAGAACCTTGCTAGAAAGATTTAGCAGGTTAATCCCCTTAGGGCATGAAATAAGATCCTCACAGTCTGGTTTCCTCTGGGACACAGCAAACCAGAAGCATCAGTGTGGCAGGACTTCTCAGAAAAGTCCTGACAACAACTAACAGCTAACAGTGAGAAAAGGAATGTCGATTAGAAACTAAAATACTCTGGTTTGTGTGGCTAGAGGCTTCTCCTCTCTCAGTACCCCTTGAGGGAGTCACTGGGACAGAAGATTTGGCCTTCGGGGCGGAGACACTGGCTCTTTGCAGATGACGTAACTCCTGTTCAGAAACAATACAGAGTAATGGGCAAACCCTCGGGCTCTGCGACCAGACTGCCTGGGCTCAAAAACCGGTTCTGTACCTTGATTGCAGTGTGACTTGGACCAAGTCGCTTACCCTCTCTGAGCTTCATTTTCCTCCTCGATAGAAAAAGCACATTACAAGGATCCAATGAGT
The DNA here is from genome assembly GCF_019186645.2 of Phyllostomus hastatus. Lineage (NCBI taxonomy): Eukaryota > Metazoa > Chordata > Mammalia > Chiroptera > Phyllostomidae > Phyllostomus > Phyllostomus hastatus. The sequence continues at coordinate 41,719,274 of NW_025334017.1, read as the reverse complement.
AAATCCAACAAAGCACTTTTTACAAAGTGAAATAACTATTAAAAATGTTACCTATTATTATTTAAGCTCTGCTTAGGAACTCAGGGGATTGGGTAATATATTCTAAGGCATTTCCATTAGAAAAAAAAAGATGCATTTAAATGTTTTTGTTTGGTTTTGTTTTACATAAAAGAGTAAGCACCACTTATGTAGAAAATTAATTGTTTAACTAAATAAACAAACAATAATTAGTGCATGCTTAATATGTGGCAGGCACTGTTCTAAGCCTGGGCATATAGCAGAGGGAAAACAAGCAAACGAAAAGAATCACATCTCTCTTCTCACGGAGCTTACCAATTTGGGGAAAACGTGCAATGCCCAAGATGAATAAGGAAAATGGATGGCATGCTAGAGAGAGCTAAGGGCTAGAGAGAAGAGAGGAATCAGGGAAGGGGATAGGCTATCTCCTGCATGTAATCCTTCAATCAATCAACTCCACTGAACACCCGCAGAGACGCGGGGCTCTCCTAGCCTTTCAAGCAGAAAGATATGTCTTAGCTACGGGAAATGAGGGGTATCGTGGGAAATGTACATAGCTCTTGCTGGTAAGATGGGACCAAGTCCCTGCAGAAGTCAAATCATGCCCGGCCATCCTTGGCCCGTCACATATGCACCCCTTTGTAGATATAGCTGCACCTCCTTTTTGGACCACTGCTTATTTGGAATTACCTCTTTCCTTGCCCTGAAACTGGAGAGAAACCCTCCTAGGCCTGAGAACAGCACAGGTGTTTCATCTGTGTTGGATCAGCCTGCACTGGTCCAATTTCAATGTATTTGTCTCTTGCAAGTCCTGTGGTCTGGTGTTTTGTTTTGTTTTTGCCTACATCAACCTCTGAACTGCTGAACTATCCATGAACTGCACCCCATAACCTAGGATGGAGGCTGAAAGTTGTGTTTTGAGGGGATAGAATGGAGATGTCAGCAGCCAAAGTTTTAATGTTAAAAAATGAGAATTGTCATGAGGTAGTAAAGATGAACCCCTGAAGACCACAGGTCAGTCATTTGTTCAGACAATGTTAGCTGAGTGTTACAGAACAGGCCAAGGGGGCTGTACGATGTACTGTTAGCAAAAGGACCCCCCACTAGCTTCGCTATGCCTGCTCTCAGAGGAAAGATGTCTCTCAATGCCAGAGATTTGGGAAAAGGAAAGGAAATGTTTATTTAAAGCTATACAGACTTAAGGCAGTGACCCATTGTCTTCATTAAAATATTAAAGTCCTTCAGGATACTCACAGATGCACACAGTCCTTCCTTCTCCCTCTGCCCGAATCTGGGGTACCGTGTCTCAGGAAAAGAAGTAGGAAGTCTGTGATTCAGGCTCCCGGCACCATCAGCTGTGTCGCTACCAGGATCTCTAGCTAATTCAAAGTCACGTGGCACCTTCCCATGGCCCACCAGCAAGAGTCCTTTCACCCCTTTTCTTCCAGGCAAAGTCTCTCCTGCTTCCTAAGCCACATGGCAAAAGGGAGCACCCCAAAGCCACGTGGTCCTCACTCTCGCCAAAGCTGTGTGGTTCCCCACTCTGCCAAAGCCTCGTGGTTCTCTCCTTGCACGGCTGCTGAATCTGGGTTTAATCCCTGCACCAACCTTCGTCTGCACCCCCATTTCCGACTCCTCCTACAATCAGTTACACCTGTCAGCATTCCTGTATTATTCCAGGTTTACTGGGCTGCCATCGTAAGTCTGGGCATGTGTGGCCCCATGTCATGGAGCCAATCTTCTCCAAGTTCTCATGCAGGCACTGTAACCAGGGGGAGCTGCCCCCCAACCAGTTACATCTTGGATGGAAGTCACTTCCATCCCCCTGGCTCAAAGCATGGCCACAGCTATTTAACATATCTATGCAGCCAATTAAAGTTATAGATATGTTAGATGACCACGCCAGAGGTTAGCTGCAAAGTCATAGCCATTGCTGTACAAAATAGCTCTGCATGTTCCTGCTCCATGTGTCTCTTCCCCCAGCTCACACCTGTGGGTGGGGGGCATCCTATGCATCTTTTTAATATTTCCTGGACACCTTGAGCTCTGGACCCCATTCCAAATCCCTATTTGGGGCCCCCTTCCTGGCTGCACCCTGTTACATGAGCACCTACTATGCATCTGTATTTTGCATGGGCACTGGGTACTCAGCAGTGAAAAGATGGAGATACTTCCTACCTCTCCAGAGCTTTCAGACTGAGGGAAGATGGCACACAGGCTGTCACAATATCTAACATTTGAATAGGTTTAACAGTTTAGAAAGTCCTCCCTTGACCTCCAAGTGGCCCCATATAAATACATGTGATCATCTCCATTTTAAATAAGGAAACAGATCCAAAGACTAAGTAAGGAAAGTCAGAAGGTAAAGAGGTCATGTAAGACATCATTATAATGAAAAACTGACAGCTCAAAGCTATTTTTATAGTAAAAATATTGACCCCCTGACTCCTCTGGAGAAGAGAAAATAGGAGACTTTAAAAACCAGGCAAAAGCAGCCATTTCGCCCATACATTACTTCGGCGTGAAAACAAGCAGGTTTTCAGGCAGGTTGACGGAGGTGCGGAGGGATGTGTGAAGGGTTCACACCCACACAGCTTCTCCGAGGGCAAGCCTCTCCCATGCACCGCTGGCTACGGGGGGAGGAGTAAAAGGCCCCAGTTCTCGATCGCCAGTCTTGGCATCACTGCCCGGGGGACCAGGTCCAGCAGTGGTATGAACTTCAGCCCCTGCTGATGACAGATAAGCAAGAGAGGGAGGTGGGAGGAAGGGGAGGGGAAATCATCAAATCCTCTACTTCATGCCGAGCCCTGGGAGAACAGCATCACATCACTTCTGACAGTTCTGCAGGGGCAGCACTGTCATCAGGACAGGTAGTTGCATACACACTGAGATAGCAAAGGGGAGGCTTGGGGGAAATGATGCAATTGTCCTGTTCGCACAGGGCTGGTCACATTGCAGATGGCAGTACACCTGGATGTGCGGAGTTTCTGTTACTTACCGGCATTGAACTCTGTAGGGATGCTGGCCGGACGGCCTCGAGGATGTTTCCAGTTGCCTCCTGCAGGAGAGGAAGACTCTGCTTCAAGGGACACTTGGGGACTGACCATGAATAGAGTCCAGAGGAAGCAAGAAGCTATCTGGGTCACCTCCAAGGTGCCAAGAACGTTCTCCGAAGGGCCACACTCTCACAGAAGCTGAGGAATCACCCAAGAAGACCAGTAGATGTGTTTTTCACGGAACCAAACACCATCAAAGAACAAGTTTCCCCTCCTGGTTATGTGTATCAATTGTTTCCATGTAATGACAACAGAGGGCAGGAATCTCCAAAGAATTCAGTTTTGAGTAGGAAGGGAGAGGTGGGGACAAGGGGACTGGCGTTTGGGTTCGTCTATTGCTCCAACTTTCTTTCCTGAGTATTTCATTTAAATCCCGTATTAATCATTAAGTAGTAATGACTGTCTCTGTCTCCTCTGCACTCACTCTCTGTCACTCAAGCATCCTTCACTGTCTCCCTTTCTTTCTCTCTCTTCTCTATCTTTTCTCTATCCATTCCTGATGCAAAGCCACCTCTGATCCTCTCTCTCTCTCTCTCTCTCTCTCTCTCTACACACACACACACGCACACGCACACGCACACGCACACGCACCCTCCTCTCCTGCTTTATCACCTCGCCTCACCTTCAGAATCAGGACAACATCTAAATCCACTGCCTTCTTAGCCACATGTCACGTATGACAAAGCCCATGATAAAAGATGTATGGAGGTGGAGGATGCCCCCGTTGCAGAAAGCCAGGAGCCAGAAAAGTCACTCTAGAAGTCGTTTTCACATCCAGCAGAGTTCAGGGCCTGGAGGTTACAACATGTTCCAGTCATTAATAACCCGACGGGCAGCCCACACAGGAACCCGGCTCAGACACAGTTCATTTTCCAGGAGGGGACTGCTCACTCCAGCACAGCGGTTGCACCAGGGAGCAAACGGCCCTCCAGCCCTTTCTTCTCTTGGCTAGGCAAGAGTCTGCCTTTCATGTCCATGTGTTTGAAGGAATTAACAAAAAATCAGAAGGTGAGACAGCAGAAAGAAGAGAAAAAGTTAAGATTTTATCACTTTCCTCCAAAAAAGGAAAAACTACTGGTGCCTACGCATACAAAATCCGTCTGACTTGTCTCTAAACTTATCTTCCCCTACACTTGCCACCCCCAACCCAAATGTCCTCCCTGCTCAAGCCAAGCCTCTGTGTTTAAATAATATTAAGTGACCAGAATTTTTTTCTCTTTTGTTTCACCAAACTTAGGTATATACGGTATAGATTTCCTAAAAATGTTAACAGGCACTAGTTCTGAGTAGTGAGACTAGCAATTAATTTCATTTATTGTTTATGCTTTTTCTCAAAGATTTCACAACGAGCATGTATTACTACTGCAGTGTTCAGATAAACTTTTAAAATCACTAAAAAATCCAGCAAATCCATTGTGTTTGGCCCAGCTCCTCCGCCAGAGGGTCTGGTGACTCCCCATCACTTTAGCCCCTGCCTGCCCAGGATGATCAGCGCTCGTCATCAGTACTCATTTTACCTTTTAATCACATACCCCATGCCCGTTTCCCCATCGAATCTTCGTAAAGTGACTGCTTCCATTTCACAGACGAGGAAAGGGAGAAAGAATAAAAGCAAACAGCTCGCCTGTGTTCACGTATTCAGTGTCAGGATCAGCTCCCTAATGAGTCTCTTGCAGACTCTTGTAGTTGTTGCACAGGTGACTGAGTGGCCATGGGACCTTTCTTAGTGGTCCCGCTGACTCTCACAGGTGGATTATGGATTTTCGGGTGTCAGGCACTAACTAGCTCTGGATGTGGCGGCACGTATTCACTACGCAGAACATGCTCCCATCTGCTGACACCACCCAGAGAGAACTCTTCTTTGCAAGCTAATTGCCCACATATATGGCTGTCCTTCCTCCTCGTTCCAGGACAAGCCCCAGGCCAGAACTCCTGAAGAAGGACTCTGATGAGGTAATAACCCCTTCTGGTGCCTACAGCTCTCACCCAAAAGGTTCGTTTGTAAAACCTTGATGATCCAAAGGGAACTGGCAATATGGGGAGACAGGGCCTGTGTCAAGGCTTGTTTTAGGGGAAGCCAGTGCAGGCCCTTGAAGAGACTGGGCCATTCTTACTTGAAGTCCATCAGCCTGAAGGTGGATGAAATGCACCATAGGTCAGGGTCATGATCAATCCAGTCAGCCCAGGGCTACAGCCCCATCCAATGTCCCTCCCTGTACCAAAGATGGCCTCTTGCATCTCAAGGACACTTGTCTCAGAAAGAAATCTGCCTGAATATTCTGGCCTGGCTTCCACAGGTGATCTCCCCAACCCAGAGTGTCACTAGAAGCTGGTGCAGCACCAGGGAGCAGGGAACCAGAGGTGGAACCTCTGCTTCACCAGGGGCAGTGACTTGTCTTCCTTTTACCTCACAACCTTCATCTTCATTCTCTTTTCCCTTGGAAGCTAACAAACAGGCCACCAGGAAGGGAAGGGGCTCCACTGGATGAGTTATGCTAAAGGACTGTGAAATGAAATAAAAGTGGTATTTGTGGATTGCATTAGTTGGGAGCAATTATGCATTTTAAGTCATGAAAATAGGTTTGAGTTCAATGGCAGGTGGTCATAGAACTAAGTTTGAGAACCAAATGTCATTAGAAAAGATGCAGAGAGGGGAGAATAATGATAATAGGTAATGTTACCAATGAAAGCTTTAACACACTCATCCTCCCCATTTTACAGATGGGCAAATAGAGGCACAGAGAGATAAATTACCCAAGATCATCTAAATAATCAATGAAGCTGGGATTAAGACCCAGGCAAATGTGTCTCAACAGCAAAGTTTCTTTCCACCTATGGCAGGGTCCACAAGGCAGGGTCAGGGGCCACCCTCTCCACACTAATTTGTGTCCTTGTTTGCATGGACCATAAACAGAAAGGTACAGTCAATGAGAAAAGTGTCTGTTTATCATCCTCTAGACCAGTACTATCCAATAGAATTATAATGTGAGCCGTGTGTGTGTGTGTTAATTTTCTAGTAGCCATATTTTTTAAAAAAAGGTTAAAAGGAGCAGGTGAAACTAATTGTAAGGATAGATTTTATTTAACCCAATATATCCAAAATATTAACATTTCAACATAGAATCAATAGAAAAAGTCATCACAGAGATATTTTCAATTCTTTTGCTCACACCAAGTCTGACAGCACCTGGCCTTATGGATGCGTCACAGTGCAAGTGCTCCATAGCCACCTGTTGGACAGCACAGGTCTAAACCAACACTTCCACATCTTGGGAGTTTTACAAACCACTGATACCTGGGCCCCTCCAAAGACCCACCATATCAGAAACTCTGGAGCTAGGGGCACGTTTTGGTGTATTTTTTTTTTAATTAAGCTCCAGGATGCTTCTAGAATGTAGTAGGATTATAAACTCCTGGAGAGAGAACCCTTTTTCCTACACTTTGTGTATGCCAATGTCCTTGCAGAGAGCATGAACATTGTACACATTCCAAGAATGTTTCACCAACAGATGAATGGGATTCAGACTTGCATTTAGGTGTCTTGAATTCTAGTTTGGACCTAATGTCAAAACTTCTCTGAGCCTAATCTTCCTCAACAGCAGCAGCAACCTCTCTGGACGCACAGCTCGCTTAGCCCCTTCCTCAACTCTGAAATGGAAAACTCCTGGGGTGTGTGCCACACGCCTCCTGCACACAAGCACAGCGCAGCTGTGTGCACCCCTTTCACCAGGTCTTCATCTCCACCCACAGCCCACAGCCTGGGATTCCCAAGGACAGAGCACCTGCTGCATTGCACTCACTTGACATAGGTAATCACCGCATCAGTGATATCTCTACAGCCACAGGAAATTTAAATTGCATCTTTTGGGTCTTAATATGGTCTTTCTGAGCTATTTCACATGCCATTCCTAATAGGAAGGCATTTGCTCAGCGTGCTCAGCAGTTACACTAATCATGGGGGACGGTGGCATGCCACTGTTAATAACATGGGAACAGCTGCATCTCTCTGAGCTGTAGGTTCTGCCTAGGAGTGGGCAGGAGGGAAAAGAAGGGCACAGGAGGGGAGAGAAAGGTGACTTTTCCATGTGAATGTCATTTGCATCTGTGCTTTTGCGAAGACATGAGAAAAAGTCACTGTGACTCTTTGATTGAGTCCAGGCACCTGAAATGTTGGGACGTTGATTTGTTAATATATTTAACTACCAGAATGAAAGGACCAGGGAGGAGAGGTGCTGCCACAAGTCTTCATGAAAAGCCCACAGTCAGCACTACCCATCCCTCCCCATCCCTGGTTCTCAGCACTTATTTCCTCAATGCCTACCCTGTACCCCAGGCACACAGGGCAAACAGAAGTTGCCTGGACAGGTGATGATCTCTCAAGACCCTATGTATTTGCACGTGGTTTTTTGCCATCTTCCTCACTTGATAATTTCTACCCATTCTTTAACATTTATATGAATGCCATCCCCTAGAGGAAGTGTTCTTTGATCACCCCAGCAAGCCTAGAGTGGGTTAGAGATCTCTTTTATCTTCTTCCTTTGTCTCTCCATCCCCAGTATACAAGGTGGAATATGACAGGTGCTTAATTTGAAGAATGAGAGAGGGAGAGAGGGAGAGAAAGAGAGAGAGAGGGATGGAGGGAGAGAGAGGGAGGGGGAGGGGGGGGAGGGAGAGAGAACATTTACTGATTGAAATGTATGCACTTATTGAAATGTATGCACTTTATGGACTGAATTGTGACCATCCACAATCTATATGTTGAAGCCTTAACTCCCAGTGCGACTGTATTGCAGATAGGACCGATAAGCAGGTAATCATAATTAAACAAGGTTATAAGAGGGTGGGGCCCTATTCCAACATGACTGGTGTTTTGATAAGAAGGGAGATACCAGGAGGGCACACGCAGAGAAAACACTATGTGAGGACACAGGAAGGAGGCAGTTGAATGCAAGCCTGGGAGAAAAGCCTCTGGAGAAACAAAACCTACCAACACCTTGATCTTGAACTTGCCCCCTCCAGAACTGTGAGAAGATAAATTTCTGTTGCTTAAGCCACCGAGCCTGTGGTGCTTGGCTATGGCAGTCTGAGCAGACTGATACAACAAGAAATAGGAGTCTTTCTAGGCGTGGACCTAGAAAGAGGACAGGTGTGTGTGGCTGTTCTGGCTATATGCTGCCCAGATGTCCCTTCCTTGGAGAACCTGCTGGGGGTAGTGCAGGAAGCCTCTAGCTGCCACCCCATGAGGATGGAACAAGTGCTCACACAGAGGCCATGCTCCAAGGTAATGACCAAGCACAGTGGCAAGACTAGAGACAGGCCATTTCTGCCCAATACAGCACCCTCTGACTCCCAGTCTTTGCTGGGAATCCCCCACCCGCCAGCTGAGACTCCTTCAGAGCTGGAATGGGAAGCTCTTCCTCTTCCCCACTCTGCTTCCCAAGGGGAAGACCCACATCACAGTTTGAGCCTCTGTGCATCTGCTCCTGCTCCCTTCTCTTTTTATCCTGCAGCAGCATTTTCCCCAACAAACCTCTTGCCCCTTTAATTCCAACTTGGCAGCTGCTTTCCGGAGATCCCAAACTGACAAAGGGCATGGGGAAGGTGCACCCACTATGTAATCTTTGCTTTAGAATCATCTTCTATTTATATTGTCCTAGCAACCTGGACAGGACAGAGGTGTATTTCTGCTGTACAGAGGGAGAAACTGAGCATGATGGAGGCAAGTGGTTTGGCCCGCAGTCCCAACATTGGTAATGAAGGAGCTGTGCTCTGTCTCCAAAGCCAAACTGCATGTGCTGTGCCTTCTGCCCGGTCTCCACATGCCTTTGGCCCCCAAGCACTGCCTCTGCCTGAGCCTGTGAGCTGCTCTCTCCAATGCTCAACAGCTCTTGTCATGTTTCCAAGGGGATGTCACCAAGTGACTTTCATAGTCTCATGCTTCACCCTTGGCAAGTAGGTGACCAAGTGTACTCTAGAGCCTGGGGAGTCATTCCTTGAGATGACATCTTGCAGCGTAAAGAGATACTAAAATGGCAGCCCAGGGTGCTGCAGGATCTTCTCCATCAAGGCAGGAGCATGTGCCAAGGCCTGTGGCCAGAGGGAGTGTGACCAGAGTGAGACCAGCCTGCGGTCTGCAAAGGGCGGAGAATAGTGGGATAAGAGGACTAAATGTGAAGCCCAGAACCACCTCACAGAGCAACTTGTCTTCTGCATTGATTCCCTAGTGTCCTGGAAATGCCTAGCAGCTGGCAGGCACTTAATAAAATATACTCTAGTAATCGGCCAAGACACAGAAGCAGTGAGCTTATTGGAATCCATTTGACTCACGGGTTAAATGTATCCAGTATAAAATAAAATGAACAGTGGATATATCTTTTTACCCTTTCCTTCTTCTCCCCCTCCCCCAATTCCCTCTCATTGAGGACTGGAGCCTATTCAAGTCAGGAGTGGGTCCTGTTCTCAGACTGTGCGGGGCCACAGCTCCCAAAGAGTTAGCCCCTGGCAGGATTCCAAGTGCAACCTGGAAGCCAGCAGCTTGCTTCTTCTCCACCTCCAAATCAATCACACACCATTTTCTGAAACTCTCACTCTAAGTTTTCCTTTGATCGTTATCTTGTCCCTGGCAGCAGGGGAGATAGCTGACTGACTCCTGCGGGGGCTTTAACTCTGCGAAGACTTCAGAGGGGAGCCCCACGAGGGAGAACTGCTGCACAGGGAAGCAACCCCTACCTAGGGAGCCCTGGCCATGCTCTCTCTCAGTGGGTGGCGGAGCCACACCCTGAGAAGACACAGAGATGAAGAGCATTGATTAAGGGAACTGGGGGTAGATGAAGTGAGCAGAAGTGGAATTTTAACCAACACTCAGTGACTCTAGGCTGGAGATTTCTCTTCATTACACCTGAATTTCCCCATTTATGTAGTGAATGGATTAATGATTTTTAAGTGCCCTTCAGTTCTTTAGAATATAATTTCTGCGGAGACAGAGGAATAAATGGAAGGAAGGAAGGAAAGAAGGAAGGAAGGAAGGAGGGAAGGAAGGAAGGAAGGAAGGAAGGAAGGAAGGAAGGAAGGAAGGGTGGGGGAGGGAGGAAAGGTCCCAACAACAATGGCATAAGATTTGAATCCAGACAAGACCAAGACCTTGCTTTGAATTCTTATTCCACTGATTGTCAGTAGATTTCACCCAGTTCCAAATCTGTGCATTATCTCAGATAATTTTTTCTCACTCTAAATTTTCTCCACTAAAATTAGAGAATGTTTCATCATGTATCAGGCCTAGTAAGATAATACATAGAAATGGTCTCATATTGCCTCATAGATGTTATTAGATATAAAACAACCACAAAGTACTAAAGCAGTAGAGAAGCTGTTGTTTCTCAGAACCATCAAAAGAAATGAGCTGTTTGCAACTGTTGCATTTGTATATTCAGCCAACCACCTTCTTGATATCTTCACTTGGATGTCTCACACCCAGCTCCAAATCACCCTGTTCCAAATGGAGGGCTTCATCTAACCTCCAATTCTCCCTTTGTTCCCCTGTCTCAGTGATAGGGACTGCCATCCATTGCCTTTCTTAAGCCAAAAATCTGAGAGACTTTCTTCCCCTTCCTTCTCCCTAACCCCCATGTTTAAATTTTCACGAATTCCTAGTTGGCTTCCAAAATACACAAATCACCCACTTTTCAACTTGCCACTGACTTGTCCTAATTCAAGACATGGTCATCTTTTTTTCTGGACCAATCTGGGAACCTTCTAACTCTCCTCCTTATTTCTATGTTTGTCCTCCTGCTTCCTCTAATCCAGTTTCCAGACAACAGCAGAGACTCTGTGAGCAAGTAAATTGGATCAGGCCACTTGTCCAATCAAAACTCATTACCAGCAAAGCCCTGTCTCCATATTGTGGCTCCACCTCACTCCCCAGCTACATCCTGTACCATGCTCGCTCTTACTTCCTGTGCTCTAGCTACAATGCTTTTCTCTAGCTACACCGCTTTCCTTCCATAGCCTCAAATATACCAAGTTATCTCTCATTTCACAATGTTCATTGTGACAGTCTTTTTCTTCATATGTAACCCCATCCATCTAATTCTTTAGGATGATTAATTTCAACCCACCCTCCAGCATAAATATTACCCAAAAGATTTTCCCCACTTTCCAATTAAAGTAGGCTCCCAGTTATATCCTGTCCTAAACCTCTCTATTTCCCCTTATAAATCCCTATTACAGTTTGGAACTCTGGGTTTACATATGTAATTGTTTGTTTAAATTCTATCTCCTAAATCAGATTATAATTCCCACAAGGGCAGAAAATGTAAATTTTGTTATAGTTGTATACCACCATGTCCCTAGTTCTTTGCTTAGTTCCAAGTGTGTCTGTCATTAAGTATTTTGTTGAATGAATGAGTAAATAAATGAAAATGTTGTTATGTCTTCAATGGTCTCTGATAAAAATCAATTTTAAGGTTTAATATTTTAAATAATATATTTTTTATTTTTTCAGAGTTAAACCTCAAAATATTTTAAAACTAGGGTATCTCCAAATTAAATTTTCTGGGTCTGTGGAATCCAAAAATTTCCATGTTGAAGGAAAATTAAAAGGACTTCTCATCCACCTCCAATCAGAAAATGGGAGTTTGGGGGACTACCAGCCAAGATGGAGGCATAGATAGATACACTTTACCTCCTCATACAATCAAAAGGACAACAACAAATTTAAAAACAAAAAATAACCAGAACTGCCAGAAAATTGAACTGTATGGAAGTCCGACAACCAGGGAGTTAAAGGAGAAACATTCATCCAGACTGGTAGGAAGGGTGGAGATGGGCAGACGGGCAGAGAGGACTAGTGGCAAGGCAGCAGCTAGAGGACTGGGATGGGCAAAGCAGTAGCTGGTGGACTGGGTGGTTCCACATTTGCTTATGGATAAGCCAGGAGGAATAACTGAGGAACAAGACAGACCACACAACTCAGGGTTCCAGCGTTGGGAAATAAAGCCTCAAAACCTCTGGCTGTAAAAACTGGTGAGGGTTGCAGTGGTAGGAGAAACTCCTAACCTCACAGTAGAGTTTGTTGGAGAGACCCACAGGTTCCTAGAACATACACAAATGCAGGAATCAGCACCAGAAGGGTCCAATTTGCTTATGGATAGCAGGAGAAGTGACTGGAAGCCAACCGAGATCCAAGTAAGCGTTATTGTTCCCTCTCTGATCCTTCCCCCACATACTGTGCCACAGTGCAGCAAAATGGGTTGCTCCACCCTGGGGAATACCTAAGACTCTGACCCTCACTATGTAACAGATAAAAAAATATGTACAAAATGAAAGAACAGATCAAAACTCCAAAAATAGAACTAAGCCATGAAGAGATAGCTAACCTATCAGATGCAGAGTTCAAAACACTGGATCAGGATGCTCACAGAAATGGTTGAGTATAGTCACAAAATAGAGGAAGAAGTGAAGGCTATGAAAAGTGAAATAAAGGAAAATATACAGGGAACCAACAGTGACAGAAAGGAAACCAAGACTCAAGTCAATGGTTTGGATCAGAAGGAAGAAATAAACATTCAAACAGAACAGAATTAAAAAACATGAGGAGAGGCTTAGGAACCTCTGGGACAACTTTAAATGTCCCAACATCTGAATTATAAGGGTGCCAGAAGGAGAAGAGTAAGAATAAGAAATTGAAAACTTATTTGAAAAACTAATGAAGGAGAACTTCACCAATCTGGCAAAGGAAATAGACTTCCAGGAAGTCCACGAAGCTCAGAGAGTCCCAAAGAAGCTGGATCCAAGGAAGCATATGCCAAACCAAGTCATAATTACACTACCCAAGGTTAAAGATAAGGAGGGAATCTCAAAAGCAGCAAGAGAAAAGGAGAGAGTTACCTACAAAGGAGTTCCCATTAGACTATCAGCTGATTTCTCCAAAGAAACTGTACAGGGAAGAAGGGACTGGAAAGAAGTATTCCAAGTCATGAAAGGCAAGGACCTGCATCCAAGACTACTCTCTCCAGCAAAGCTATCATTTAGAATGGAAGGGCAGATAAAGTACTTCCTAGATAAGGTCAAGTTCAAAGAATTCATCATCCCTAAGCCCTTATCATATGAAATGTTGAAGGAATTCATCTAAGAAAAAGAAGAAGATGAAAACTATGGGCAGTAAAATGACAATGAACTCACAACTACCAACAACTGAACCTAAAAAAAATATGAAAACAAACTAAGCAAACAACTAGAACAGGAACAGAATCACAGAAATGGAGATTACATGGAGGGTTTTCAGGGGGAAGGGGAGAATGGGGAAAAAGGCACAGCAAATAAGAAGCATAAATGGCAGGTAAAAGATACACAGAGGGAGGTTAAGAATAGTATAGTTAATGTAGATGCCAAAGAACTTATATGTCTGACCCATGGACATGAAGTAAGGTGGGGGAATGCTGGTGTATGTGTGTTGGGGGGGAACAGGGGTGGTGCCAGGTGGAGAGGAATAAAAGGGAGAAAAACTGGAACAACTGTAATAGCATAATCAATAAAACATATTTTAAAAAAACTGGGAGTTTTTAAACTATTTTTCTAACCTTGCTCACATTCATTATAAAAAAAGTATCCATTAGTAATTGTGTTATAATGGTGGAATTTAAAGGATTTTTCTTTTTAACTATTTTCTAATTAAATGTTATCTATTACTCATAATGAAAGTAATATGTATAAATGTATTTTTACTGCTCTGGATTAGGTAGGAAGTAGAATTAAATCTGTGTGACAAATGAAAGGTTCACCATGTTTTTGCATTATTATCAGTATCATTACAATAAAGAAACATTTACTGACCAGAGACCTGTTTAATGTAAGTTTCTAGATTCTCTTTTTGAAAATAATGTTACTGTAGCCCAAAAAGATTGAGGATTTTTTCCCGAAGCCATACAGCTGATAAACATAACACTAACTCAAATGTCTGACTTCAAAATCTATATAATTCACAAATTTAGAAATTAGGCAAATCTCTGAAACAATTTGTTAATCACAATAGACTACTGCCAGGTTCTGCATATCCATCCATAGATTCTCGATTTTCCACCTACCTGACTGCACCTTTCCTGTAGTAAGCATTTTCTTGCTTAATGAGTTTACATTTCATTATAATTTTCAGTGATTAGCAAACCAATACCTACTCCATGAAAATATTTGCAAAATAAAGAAATATTCGCCCACAATTCAAGCAACCAGAGGCAGCATCACTCATTTGAACAGTCCTGATGAACAGATGAAGTCCACACTTACAATGTCATGTCTACTATAGAGATTATTATCAGTAACATCTTTGTTTTCAGACAAAGCAGATACCAACGTTCTTGCTTATTTTTATAAAAAATCATCAGTCAATAATCTCCCTTGAAACGTCGATCAAACAATCATTGCTGGTTAATATTGACCAACTGATTGAAAACTTTCAAAGGGGATGAACACAATTTGCCCTGGCTGACTTTGAAATGACGCCTCATCCAGTTAATGTTTACATCGGAGGTGCTTACCTCCACCGAAAGCAGCCTTGCGCAGCAGCTCCACAGGGAAGAGCAGCTCACGTCAGAGTTAAAGGTGGACTCCACGATAAAGAGTAACCCGGCCGGAAAGCGGAGGTTCAAACACATCTGGTTTCCATTAACTGGGATTGTAACAGCTTCTTAAAAGGCAAAGCACATCTCGCCCTCCACACCTACAAACTCTTGCTTCCACCAAGATAGCAGATCCAGAAAAAGGTCCTAAATGGGTGAACTGAGCGCTCAGTTAAAGAATTACCCTTTTATGCTGATTTTAGATAAGTTTTTTTAATGATGCAAATAATATTTGCTTATAGCAAACAAAACATGGAAAGCACCATTCGTCACAAAAGATAATTAACTGATATCCCATCATTATTAATGTTTTTTGAAAATATACAACAAAATGAAGTCATACTAGTGGTTCTCACATATTGTTATATTGTCATCACCCTGACTATATTTTAAAGATGCCTGGTTTCCAACGGAAAGGATATAGGGTATCACCAATTAATCTCTTTTATACTTTGACTGTTTCCAGTTTCCTCCTAATGTTCTTAATTGTGTTTTTAAGAGAAAATGCTCAGAAGTGGAACTGTTGGTCAAAGCATACTTTTTAGATTTTAATTGGAATGCCAATTACTCCCCCTGAAGAAGTTGTACCACTGTTACAGAACAACAAGGGGGGCCTAGGGTGATATACTATTACCAAAAAGGAACCGCCCCGCCCCCAGGTTCGTTATGTCGGCCGCCAGAGGAAAGACTTCTCTCAATGCCAGAGATCAGTGAAAAGGAATTTATTTTTCATTTGAAATAA
The DNA here is from genome assembly GCF_019186645.2 of Phyllostomus hastatus. Lineage (NCBI taxonomy): Eukaryota > Metazoa > Chordata > Mammalia > Chiroptera > Phyllostomidae > Phyllostomus > Phyllostomus hastatus. The sequence continues at coordinate 41,703,846 of NW_025334017.1, read as the reverse complement.
CACAAACTAAAGTTCCCCACAAATGCACACAGTCCTCCCAGCACCCTCCACGTGGCAAAAGGGAGCACTTCCAAAGCTTCGTGGTCCTGACTCTCACCCAAGCCTCATGGTTCCAACCAAGACACCAAAGCCGCGTGGTCCTAAACAGACTCGTGGTACCAAAAAGAGAGACGCCCAATGGCTGCTGTGCCTCCGTTTAAATCCCAGCGCCGATCTTCCTCTGCAGCCCCATTTCTGGCTCCTCCCACAATTGGCCACAGCTGCCCGCATTCTGGGCAGGTGTGCCCTGTGGTGTGGAGCCAATTATCTCCAAGCTCTTCTGGACCCTATGACAAATCCCTATTTGGGGCTCCCCTCTTGGCTGCACCCTGTTACACCAACAGAAACTTCTATCAATACTACCTTAGAATATCAACTCTACCTGATCTTTACCACAGAGGGCAGCAGGTCCTGCTTCAGAGCAGTGCTACTACAAGTGGTCTTTGCCTTGTGTAGAAATGAAAGTTCTCAGGCCCTACCCATAAGCCCTACTCAATCAGCATCTTTGGTAGGTGAGACCCGGTCATCTGGACTTTCAGAAGCTCTCCACATGATCGTTATGTCAATTAAAGTTTGAGAACTTTAGACCATTTAGACCACAAGAAATAGAGCTATGAATGGTGTGACCATCCAACACACATTCTCCTGACCACCCCAACTGATGTTCAGGACAGCTTACCTGTCCTGCAGCTGGGCTGGTAGTTAACCCTTCAACAAAGACGTATAGAGGCTTCAAATGCTATAAACTCAGCTTTGTAGCTACTTTGGCAAGAAAGCGAACACCAGAACTGGGGTGGGCTAAACAGAGAGGTAAATAGAAGGGAGGGAGGAAAGCAGACCTCTGCAGGGGGTGCTGAGAAGAGTGGCCACAGGGTTTCCCTGAGGGGACCAGCCCCACGTGGAGCCCGGATCAGTGGAAGCCCGGCTTTGAAGGTCTGCCCCCATGTCACTTACAACTCTCTAACCTTGGACAACCACTTAATTCTCTCGGTCCTCTGTTCCCTCTTTGGTTTATCAGGAATAAAACATCCCAACTTGCACGCTGTTGTGAGGATCACACATGGTAGAGGATGTGAAAGGCTCTGGGTACTGTAAAGCCCCGTCTGCATGTGGGGGTGACGTCACTATCAGAGACCAAGGCTTGGGGGAAGGTTGCCCTTCCTGTGGTCCCTCATCCCCATTCTGACTATGAAATTCCCTTCTTCCCCTCAACCTTCAAAGGCCCCATTAATCAACAATCAGAATACAAAGCAATCTGCCCTTTTTGGCCCCCTCTTGAGGGGTATCACTTACACTTCCCAGTTGGAACATTAGCTTTCTTATCTCCAGACTACAGAAATGCATGGCCCACCGCATTTCTAAGATGTATGGAAAATTGCTTAGATGAGGTACCCTGGCTGCAGAGAAGGAAAGAGACTACAAATATTCAAAACACTGTTGGGAAAGGCAGCATGAGATCTGGAAGTTAAAGACAGGAACTCAAAGCCTGACCATCTTGCCAGGATGGAGAGGGTATTTGGGGGCATCACAAGAATAACATTGCTAAAGCAGGGCTCTTGATTTCCCTTTGAAAATGTTCTCCCTCAGATGTTCCCATCTCAGGAAGTAGCTCCATGGTTTCTCACACCAGAAATTTCAATTATCCTTGATTCCTTTCTTCCACTGACCTTCCAGGTCCAACTGGTCACTACATTCTACTGACCGTAAGTAAGTTGCTTAACCTTCCTAGGTACCAGTTGCATCCTGGCAAAATAAGGGATAATAGTGTATGTCATCCCAGGCCGTTCAAGAATTTAGACAATATCCTTCTAGTCCTTGATGCTAACAGAAACACCAACGGTCACTCTCGTGAGGACAATGACACCTCTGAGACCCACTGTGTAAATATTCATGGGACCCATGTTGCAGCTCAGGCACCGCACAGAGGAAGCAAGGAAAGAGAAGAGGATTCATGATCTCATGAAGCTTGTAGTCCAAGGGGTGGAAAGATGGACAAAAAAGAAACTGGAAGACAAATTTCAGATCAGGATAGGTGCCGTCTCCAAAGAGAGACTTAAAATAAGGCCATTTGATAGACAGTAGATACATACATGGCTAGTTAGAAGTGAGTGGTCAGAACTGTCCTCTCTAAAGAGGCCACATTTGGGCTGGGATTTGGATGACAGGAAAAAAGAAGGTGAGGGGACCAGGCACTCCAGACTGAGGGAACAACCACTGTAAAGGCCCCTTGGGCTAAGTGAACTTGGAAAATTTAGGGAATATCAAGAAAGTTAGCATGGCTGGCACATGGATGGTGCAAGGAGAGACAGAGACAGTCAAAGAGTGTGGCGAAGGCAGGTCATAAAGGGTTTCACCAACCAAGAAAAGAAATTTGAGTTTGTGTTTGTGTTTGTTTGTTTTTCAGTGGCAATGAAGCCCAGCAAAAGGAATTGGTCTTATTTGCCTTTTTAAAAAATTACTCAGTGCTTTGTGGGGAATGGATCATAGGACAAGAGTAGAAGGTGGACCCATGAGGAAAGAATTTGCAGTGGTTTGAGTAAGAGAAGACACTGGCTTGGACTGGGGTAAAAATGAAGGAGTTGGAAGAAGCAGACAATTTTGGAGATGTTTTCAATGTAAATTCAAGAGGAATTGGTAACCAATCAGATCTGGAAGGTAGCAGAAAGGAAAGAATCAAGGATAACTCATTTCTGGTATGAAAAACTATGAAGCTACTTAATTGGGGTACCAAAACTCAGGGGAAAGCAGGTTTGTTGAGTGAAATTGTGTTACCCATGTGATGCCTACAACATGCAGGCAGCAGTTAGATGTATAAATCTAGAGTTGCAGGGTGTGCTCTAGGCTGGAGATAAAAATTCAGCAGTAGTCAGAATCCCAGATTTGATGCAAGGAACTATTTCTTAAATGTATTACACATTGATGTATTTCAGGCTCTTTGCTACATCTTAGGAAAATACAGATGAAAGACATAGCTTCAGCCCTCAAGACACTCTCACTGCCTTGGGAAAAAGAGGCAGATAAACAGAAAAGCATATCATACCACTTGTTAAGTACTAGGATGGAGGTGTTTATGGTGTGCAACCATGTTCTTAGGTGCCTCTGGGCCTCCGTTCTGCCCGTTACAAATGGCAATAATATCTTCTGTCTTGGAATAGGGCGATAGACACATCTCAAAGAAAATGATGTAGATGAAATGAAATGAAAACCAAAGAGCCCTGAATTATTATCCCACTCCAAAAAAAAAAAAAGGACAACGCTAGCGTGAACAGCTTATTCCCAAACTTACCAGCAAAACACAGAGCTAAGTTCTGGCTGATAGGACTTAAATGAGTCTGTCTATCTAATCACTGCAGGAGGAAATGTAATTCTTCACAAAACCAATGTTGCTATGAGGGAATTTGCATGAGGCTCGAGATAGGATAAAAAAGTTCCTCTACTCCTGCTGCCACTGAGTGATAGCTCCAAAAAAACAGGCTCAAAAGACTTGGTGACTGTTTTGTACCAGCCCACCCTTGACCCTTAGCAAAAGCTAAGCCTTTACACTTTTTGTCAATGACATCACACAGTCCATCTGTGGCAGCCATGACCCATGGAGTAAATATGCCCTGGCTTCCCACTTGGACACTATCCCCTAATAACTGTAACATATGACCAAGTCCCTTAGCCTCAGTCTCCATAATTACAATATGGTCGTGGTAGCCACCTCCCAGGTAACTGGAGGATTTATCAAGACTACGAAAGCACTGATACGGCCCTTGGTCCCTGGTTCACATGAGTACCCTAAAAATGGGAGCAACGGTAGCACACGAGTTTATTCAGTCTTCACTCGTGCAGGGAGGCCGCACATGGATTTTGTTCATCTGGATATTGCCAACCCCGAGCAGAATGGGAGCTCTATGGATGCTTGTGAAGTGAACAAATGGCATGCCGAACAGCTGCACAGAGTCCTTGAGGGACACAATAAGGGGCCTCTGGCTGAAAACGCCTTCCTCTTTCCCAGAGACCCTTGCCTACTGAGCCCAGCTGGTGCCCCAAAGTTGGAAAAATCAATTTTGTGATTCATGATTTCAATAACACCTTTGTTTGAGAAGACTGACATTGGCGTTCAACAGGAAAAAAAAAAAAAAGAACAGTTCCTGTCACTGTATAATTATCTCTGTTTTCCTCCTAATGGCAAGGCTTACTTTGACAAAGGGAATGTTAAAACCTGCTTCTGCTCCGGCAGGTTAAAAAAAATATGTCATTTTAAGGTTCCTTTGAACATGATTAGCTCATAGGAGAGGGAAAATATTCATCGAAATAAAGTCTCTTCACCTTGTAAAGTTGAATCACACAAAAAGTAAAAGTTTGCTTAAACTAACCCTAGTTATCCATATACCAGGATATCCATTGATACCCTAGCCCCCAAAGGACATCAGTGAGGACATGGGTCCCACAGGATGTAGATAGATATTATTGGGACAAGGGTTCCATGGCACTTAGGTTTGGGAGAGACCAAGGTAGAACTGAAAACTAGGGTGAAAGTTGAGAAGCTTATTTTATTGTCAAGTGGTTTCATCTTTAATGTGGCACTGTGCAGTTTCCAACAGAGGGCAAATCATTGCCCCAATTCATTGGATTTCTGTGGACTTGCCATACTCCGAGAAAAGTTTCCTAGAGCCAGAGGAATGGACCAGACACACTGTCCGAATCCCTTCTGACCCAAATCAGTTGTTCATCTCCTGTATGGCAAAATTCAATTGGAAGCTACAAATAGGCTGAGCGTGTTTGTGTCCTCTGGAAAATGTTCTCTGACAGCCCCCTGACTCCACTTATTTATTCACATAAGGATGCATCTATTCATCAAACATGCATTAGAAATCTGCTATGGACCAGGCACGGCGATTAAGGCAGAGATCTGCAATCTGGGAGAGAAGATGTTCTCCAATTACAGAGGTGAGAGAAAGGAGAAGGGGAGCCCGGGGCAGAATGGAGGATTTTAGAACTAGCGAAAGCCTGAGGGTGTAGAGAGGGGTGTGAAAGAAGAGCCTGTAACAGATGGAGAGGTGAGCGGCACATTTAATTACATGTATTTATTAAGAACTTCCTGTCACAGGCTCTTTGCTAGGTGTCAGGAGCGCAGGAGTGAACAAGGCACTAGGCCTGTCTTGGAAGCATTAACTCTGTATTAGGAAAAGAGAGGATCAGATGGTGCTTTAGAAAGACCCCTTGGGCTGCCACGTGGAATAGGGCAAGACCATGTCCGGGATACAGGTAGAGTAACCTAAGCAAAAATTAAGAGAGATTAATCTAGAGCAATGGCAGTAGAGACAGGGAGAAATAGATACTCAGAAAATACTAAGGCTACAGAATGGACAGGGTAAGATAAATGATTGAATTTAGGAGTCAACTGAGAGCTAAAAATCAAGGAAGATTTTTTAGATTAGCTTTCCGTAATTAGGTAGAGGGCAGTGCCAGCTCGTGAGCTGGGCGAGCACAAGAGGAGAGCCATGCATTCATTCTGTGAGGTGTGTGGGTTCAAGGTGCAGAGGGATATTCCAGAGGAGGCATTATATGGGCACTTGAAGAGTTGGAGACGCAGGAATAAAGTTCAGAAGAGGGGGCAGAACACAGGTAGGGATTTGAAGTTCTTCAGTGCAGACATGGAAACAGAGGTCATGAGGATAAAAGGTATCCTCCAGGGAGAATGCATAGAATGAGAACCAAGGAGCCTCCAGAGGAATGCAATCCTGCTGATGTTGATTTTAGCCCAATCAGACCCTTTTCGGATTCTGGCCTCTAGAACTATAAGACGATAAATTTGTGTCAAGACACTGGGTTTGTTGTAGTTTGTTATAGCACCAACCGGAAACTAATACGAGCAGTCATAGAGGGCCACATTTCACCTTGGACCAAATGTCCTCTTCCTAGAAGAATCAAGGCCTAGGCCCCCGTGCCTCCTCTCCTGGGAGCTCACCTACTGTGTGCTCGGAGGACATGAGACTGGTCACCTATTTTTTCTGTGGTCTTCTCCCAAGCACTTGAGCACAGCACAGTAGCCTAGAGGGCAGAGCTACATACTATATAATTTTGCGTTTATAGAAATGCAAAGTTATGGAAAGTTAGAAACAGGTGGAACAAATCCCCGGTGTCAGAAGTCAGAGTGGGGTTATCATGAGGAGAAGAAGGAGCAGTGTTTGGCAGGGAACATGTGGGGGACTTCTGAATTATAAACTTTTTTTCCTAGAAAATACTTCAGGCTTTGGGGGCCATATAGTTTTGTTTCAATTATTCAGCTCTGCTACTGAAGTATAAAGGCAGCTATCAATAATCCGTAAATGATGGGTATTGCTGCATTTCAATAAAACCTTGTTTACAAAAACAGAGGCAGGCTGGCTGGACTTGGCCTTGGCCTGTTGGGTGGCCCCTGTGATAATGCATTGGACTGTGTACCTATGGTTGGTGCACTTACCCACATAGGTTTCACTGTTCAGTGTTTTAAGTTTAAGATGTAACAAACTATAAAAGAAGGCAGGATTCTGGATTCAGGCTGCCTGGATTCCTGACTCTTCTACTCAGTTATTTCATGACCACCTGTGCTTGATTTCTCTGTGTCTCTGTTTCCTCATCTACAACCTGGGGACAATCATACTCACTACTTCATAGGAGTATTGCAACATTGAAATGAGATAAAAAAACATGCATAGTGTTCAAAGCAGCACCTGGTTTATAGACAGCCTTTCATGAATATTTGCTCTTGTTATTGATGCTCACAATTCTGTAAATGTCGGCATCGTTAGCCCTGCATTGCTGATGAGCGATTGAAGCAGTCACTCTTCTGTCACGATCTCTCAGTGGCTCTTCATCTCTCTCCAGATCACAGGAATTTGCACATGAGGCTCAGTGAAGCCTCTAAGTCTCCAGCCGTACCTTGGCCATCACAGCAACTTGCAAACCCCTCCGCACTCCATGCCCCTGTACTTTGGGGAATGCTGTTCCATCTACCTGGAACGGCCTTCTTAGTAACTCAGTGACCCTTCACTCTTTTCTTCAATAAATGCCACTTCCTCTGGGAAGCTTCTGTGCTGTGGATTAGTAACCCTAGAACTTAAACACGTGTACCAGTCCATCATGTTTCCCATTCATTTGTCTCTGTCAGGAGCCAAGCACATTCTAGGTACCAAACACACATCTACTGAATGCACTTCATACATGCATTCCACTCTGGTTGTAAATTCGGATTCGTCCGTGAGTCTTTAGCCTCTAGAGTAACGCCCAGCACATGGCTGGTGCTCTATAAATATTTGTCAGATGGATGAATGAATTGATTGTTGGAACCAACCCCAGGCCTGGGCATCCCCCAGACAAGTAGAGCCAGATGACAAGAAGCATAGTCCCAGTTTCGGTGAATCCCACAGAGAACTCCATCCATCACAAATACCAGTTATCAAGCGGTAATATTGTAAGAGTCTTATCTGTATTTTGCACCACAGGGGAAATTCTATGGATGTTACCATAATTATTGTTCACATTTTCCAGTCATAACAACTAATAAAGTACATGCCCACCATTTCCCAAACAGTCGGTGAGAGACACCCTATTGAGACAATTATACTCCACATCTGCTGGCCTCATATATCTGTAACTGCCGTAGAATCCAAGAACATCACATTAGTGCCAGAAGGGACCTCAGAGACCAACTAGTCCAGCTCCATCATTTTACAGATGGAGGCAAAAATAACCTATAGAGCTTTCTTTTTTTTTTTCAGATCTTTTTTTTTATGCTTTCCACACCCCTGCCCCAACCTTGGACTCAGTAGAACAGAATACTATTAACAAATAAAATTTTATTTCACTTATAATCACTTCTAATCTTACAAATACATACCTACATATATAGCTGAGGGTGGGGGGGGATAAAAAACTACTTGGAAGAAATGTTGTTATGTAGCTAGGACCTAAAAACAGAAAAAGAACCTGGTGTACGATTTCACTATTTGTCATTAATGACAGTTCATGATATGGGAACCATTTTACACAACGATTTCCAAGCAGAATCATGATGAGGGTGACACCCACGTCTGAAAGAGAACAGGGTGTGGCCGGAATAAAAGCATGAATTTCTTTGTCATGTCACCAATCATTAATGGGGGAGAATGGGTTCCGGAGAGCACTCATCACTTCAGGAGGAGTTTCTGGAGGCATCTACAGTTGTCTCCTGTTCTGAGCATCTCCTACAACTCTGGAAGCTGGTCTTCCATGTTCTTGATCATCTCATTCCCCTCTTCTTGCTGCTGAGAAGAGGGCATGAAAAGCCGAACTAGGGCTGCCAGGCTCGGTCTTAGGATCAGTTCTGGAAAACAAAGAGATAAAACCGGATGAGAAATAAGATTCTTATCTTCTTCCTTCTTTCATGCCATCTCCCTCTAGTGACATGTGCAAACCCTGTAACCCAAACAGGCCAAACTTCTCCATTATCCTCAGTTGATGGCTCCCACACGCCTCCTGTTGCCCGGGACCTCCTATTCTCAACCATTGGCCTGGTCAGTTTCCAATTCTGAAGAACTTGGTTCAGAATCACTTCTCCCCCAGCTTCCTGCAAACAGTTGTTGCTGGCTCATAGCTCCTGGCAAATGCCTCCTTTAGAAGGGCTATCTCAGTCCCATGTAGCCACCATTTACTTATCTGCCTTCCCAAGAGACCCCAAGCTCCCAAAGACAGAGACTACAGCCTACACCTCAGTGTCCTGCACAGTGTCAGGCAATGCAAGCATGCCCAATGAATGGATGCAAAAGTAGAGTTATGGGGAGAAACCATTCAAGGAGGATGGCAGCGGGACATGATATTATAATGTCTGTCTGATAATTTTTGCAAACAAAGTCAGCTAGGCTTCTTTATAAATGGACTTTTAAGAGGCATTGATATGCATAGGTGCTTAGTAAATATCCAGGGTTGTGAGCTTTATGAAGTAGTTAGTGAAGACGTATTTCCCAGCTTACTTATTCATGGAACACTCTGTGTGTGTGTGTGTGTGTGTGTGTGTGTGTGTGTGTGTGTTGCTTCTGCTAGTATCTTCTAGAAAATGCTGTTAGGACATGTAACTTTAGGGCTTATCAACCAGACTATTGTCTTAAGAGTGAGATCATTACCAGAAAGTACATTGTCTATCAATGTCTAAGTTATTAACCCTATATGCCCAGTTACATGCGCTATCACTAACAGGTGAGTCGAGTTAGCCTGAAGAATACTTCAAGTCATCTCTGAGGCTGAAACTCCCATAGTGAAGAATTTATTCCTCCAAAGTTCTATAAAACTCACCTGGACTTTTGACCCAGACATATCTTACATATTTTCCATAGAAAAACAAAGGAAATGGCTATACCAAGTTCCCTAGCCCCTGTGTTTCTTTTTTTTAAGATTTTATTTCTTTATTTTCAGAGAGGGAAGGGAGGGAGAAAGAGAGAGAGAGAGAAACATCAATGTGCGGTTGCTGGGGGTCATGGCCTGCAACCCAGGCATGTACCCTGACAGGGAATTGAACCTGCGACACTTTGGTCACAGCCCACGCTCAATCCACTGAACTATGCCAGCCAGGGCTTAGCTCCTGTGTTTCTTATCTCTAGATTAGTAAAGGGCACCAGAAATAGCTTCTCACTGTTATGTTCACATAACATATTTCTGGGTGCTATGCGTGCAGTGTGATGAAGATACTGAGAAAAAAACACACCTTTGAAAACCTGTTAATTTTCCCACAAGTGATATTTTTGGTCATAAAACTCTTACCAATGATTTATGCATGTTTTGATCCTCCCACATATTACATGAATAAGTAAGGTAGGAAGGTAGTGCGATTCAGACATTCATTCAAAAACATTTAATGACCATTTACTATATGCCAATGTTAGAGGTACAAAAATCCAATTTTAGACACTGAAAAAAATATATCTACTATCAAAAAGTTTACTGCCTTTTTACAAAGATAAATTATAATTTTAGGAAAATAGATATGACAAGAATGCTATCTGGTTTACCAGGATACATTTGTTTAAAAGCCTGGTACGTGGTAGATACTTAATACATACAGAGCAATGAAGAAATGAATGCACAAATGAATGAATGTAGATGGCATTTGAATGCACTATATGACACATTAAAATAGTGCTCTACAAAGGACAGGGAACTGAGGGGACCTTGCAAATGAGCACCTCCAAATAGACTTGCTCTGGACGTATGGGGAAGATAAGTGGGGCCCTTCTTAAGTAAGTAGGGTGGCAGGAGATGGGTGTTTCAAGACAATGACTGAACCTGTCTGACCAACATGGGGAGTTTGGGGTATGACACCGTTCACACTCTACAGTTACAATGGGAAAAAACTTAGAACAACATGAAATGCCATATAATGGAGCCCCAGCAATTTTTCCTAAAAATAAAAGGAATCCACAGAAAGAAGCTTTAGCGTGAGGAGTGATAGATAAGGGCTATTTTCAGGAAGAAAGATGTCTTATTACGGATTACCAAGGGAAACATATTCATTGGTTAGATATTGAATAAAAAGACCCTTCTCAAATAAGACTACCTTGGGAATATAAGTACAAACCAGTGTGTTAGCGTTCTGCACATGCAAGGACTGCAGTACACAGTGCCTGAGAACAGCAACTATGACATGAAACAGACCAATATTTATATCTGCTGCTTAACAGCCGTGAGATTTGAGGTAAGTTACTTAACTTGCCAAACCTCAATTTCCTCCACTGCAAAATGGGGATAATAATAGTACCTACCTCATGAGGTCGGTGGTAAGAATTAAATTAGATAATGAACATCAACTACCTACAAAGTACCTGGACCACAGTAAATGGTCAAAGCATATTATCTGTTAACTTTGGACTTGAAATCACAACGAACATCTCATCCATTGAATAGGTTCTTGTTAAGAAGATAGTAAATTAATGAATCAGCTTTACGGATGCTAATTCCTTGGTTCTTGTGAGATTTTGGAACATGTTTTGAGGGACTTATGTAAAACAGAGTTCACATTTCGATTCTTTCATTAATATTTTTGTTACACATGAGTAGCCATAATTGCATACTGCTGGGATTTAATTTTGTGTGCTATCAAAGGCCTGTTTGTGCCCAGCCTGCTTCTTGCTATTCTGATTCAATTTCCATATTCTGGTGATGATGATAGACAAAAGCAATGCCAATTCATTCTTGATGTCCACCTGTGGGACTTGTCTATAAGCACACTGCTCCCAAGCAATGAGAACACAGGACCTGGAAATAGGTTTTCTCACTCCTGGCATGGTGTTGACCTACACCACACAATGGATTCTTTTCTCTCTGCTAAAGTGTGGCAAGCAGTCACACTGAGGTGAGAGCAAGCACTGAAGTGCCCACCTGCAGAGGTACAGAAAAGCATGGGTGTTTACCAGCATGTGGTAGATCTGTAGTGTTCACTTTCTAAATGAGTCAGCTACACATTCTAATGACTTCATTCAACTTTTACCTTAAATATAGGAAACTGTACATAGCAACCCACATGCAAATATTTGAAGTGGTGCTTTTTTAGCTCACAGTGTTTTCCCTGCGCCTTCCAATCAACCAACCGGAATCGGTGCAGAAACAGTATAGAAGGCTTTTATATTTCGGTGTCAGAAATTTCCAGGCTGTGTGTGATATCATTAGGGGACCTTATCCTGACATCAGTACTTTCCCAGCTGATACTGAAGCTCTGCTCCATTAGAGCCATGTCTAAATATAGGTCATAGGCTCATATATTTTGATCTCTGTTAGCGGAAGTCATCAAACACTGGCCTCAGATAACACATAGAAGTTGGTCTTGATTTGGACTCAGAAGGTATATCTGGCTTCATGGTTTCGCTACTTCCCACAAAAATTAAGAATGATTCTTTGAATAATACACCATCTTCTTCAACAAGCAACAAGTGCTGGTGAGGTTATGGAGAAAAGAGAACTCTAGCACCCTATTGGTGGGAATGCAGACTGGTGCAGCCACTGTGGAAAATAGTATGGAATTTCCTCAAAAAAATCAAACTGGAACTGCCTTCTGACCCAGCAATTCCACTGCTGGGATTATACCCTAAGAATTCTGAAATGCCAATTCAAAAGAACCTGTGCACCCCCGATGTTCATAGCAATGTTATTTACAATAACCAAGTGCTGGAAACAGCCTAAGTGCCCATCAGTAAATGAGCAGACCAAAAAACCTGTGGTACATTTACATAATGGGATACTATGCAGCAGAAAGAAAGAAGGAACCCCTAACATTTGTGACAACATGAGTGGAACTGGGGAGCATTATGGTAAGTGAAATAAGCCAGGTAGTGAAAGACAATAAGTGGAACCTAATCAAGAAAACAAACAAGTGAGGAAAATGAACCAGAGACATGGAAATAAAGACCAAACTGGTAGTGACCAGAGGAGAGGGGAGAGGGGATAGTGGGGGAACAAGGGGGAAGAGTCAGGAAAGATGTATAAAGGACCCATGGACACGGACAGTGGGGGTTGGGGAAGGATTGAGTGTGGGAGGGGAGGTGGGTAGAGCAGAGAAGAGTAACGGGGGAAATTGGGGATAAGTGTAACTGAACAACAATAAGAAATTTCAAACAAAGAAAAATACATTTCACCTTTAAAAGGCCTACTGTAGTGCTTTGCACTCATCCCTGGAAGCAGTGTAAACAAATTTTGGAAGGCAATTTGAAAAAATATATATGTACATACCATCTTCTGAATGCCCCACTATCTTGTCACTAGCACTTAAATACCACAGCTAGTTCAAAGTGTACTTCCTACCTCAAAACTCAGTTTAAAGATTCTCTTAGTAAGAACTTCCATGACTGGCCCTTATGTCTCAAAGTTGCTCTATGACTGCCCCTCGTATTCCAGAACTTTGCATATTGCTCTATGTGTTAACATGTTAACATATCACTTCCACACCAAGCTACGGGTCCACTTGGAGGTAAGAACTGTGAAATTCTCTTTTGTGGATGCCAAGAGACAGCTAGCATTGGAGAAGTCTACACTCTTTGAATGCTGGAGCAGACCAGGCAGTTACCCATGGCAGAAACTGCTTGAAGCATTAGTGGGGGATGCAAATCAGAGCCAAGGAAAGTCACCATGAGGTCAGAAAGACACCATCATCTGTATTAGTTCCAAGCAGGAGTATGAATCCAGAGGTAAAAGCTGAAGACAGATGTCCTGGGCCAGGGTGATGAAGAACAGATTGATAAGTGTGAAGCGGAATAGCAAGGAAAGCTTAAGATAGAGGAAAAGTGGGATGGGAGAGCAAGGGACCATTTCCAAGGAACTTCAGCTCTCTACTGATGACTTAGAGATGAAGGAGAATGCTGACTATCATAAAGGAGCGGAGTTAGACTACAGACTAACCCTTTCTATATCGTCTGTACCTAACACACTGCCTGAAACAAAGCAGATATTTGACAACTTTTTACTGAATGAATGAATGAATGAATGAATGAATGAGTTCTCTAAGAGTTGACGTATATACTCTATCAGTAATCTCTGTGTCACATAAACAGTAATTTGGCATTCCTCTCTAGTAGCAGCTTCTCAGTCCGCTTTGTTTGCAAGTGATGTATCTATGGGTCTCCCCCCATTAGATTATTGCCCTAAAAGAACATCTAAGGAGTCCCAGCAGAGAGAAGAACACCGTATCTTTCACAGAGCAAGTGCTCCACAAATGCCTGCAGAGTTGCTCTGAACAACACTGAATTTAAATGAACTGTTTTTCAGTAAAAATTAGCTTAGTGGTTCAAAAAAAGAGTATAGTTTTAGATTAAAGGTAAAATAGAGACATAACAAAATAAGTACATGAAATGATACTAGCCATCACTTATCATTAGGGAAAGGCAAATCAAAACCACAATTAGATATCACTTCACACCTATTAACATGGATAGTATAAATAAGCAAACAAACAAAAAAAAAAGAAAATCACAAGTTTTGGTGAGGATATAGAGAAATTAAACAGACCCTTATGCATCGCTGATGGGAACATAAAATTGTGCATCTACTAGGGGAAATAGTATGGTGATTCTTCAAAAACTTAGGAGTAAAATTACCATAGAACCTAGAAACTCCACTCCTGACTTATACTCAGAATAAGTGAAAACAAGGACTCTAACAGATATTTGTACACCCATATTCATAGCAGCATTATTTATGATAACCAAAAGGTAAACACAGGCCAAGAGCCCATTAATAATAGATAAATAGGAAAAACCAATGTGGTATAGCCATACAATGGAATGTTACTCAGCCTTACAAAAGGAAGGAAACTCTGACACATGCTACAACATGGATGAACCTTAAACACATTACGCTGGGTGAAATAAGCTAGTCACTGAAGGACAAACACTATATGAGCCACTTATATGAGATACTTTGAGTAATCAAACACATAGAGACAGAAAGTAAATGCTTGTTGGGGATAAATGGGAATAGAGTTACTATTTAATGGGACAGCTTCCGTGTGGGAAGATAAAATACATTCTGGAGATGGATGGCAGTGATGGTTGCACAATGATGGGAATGTACTGAATGTCATTGAACAACACACTTAAAATCATTACAGCCCTGGCTGGTGTAGCTCAGTGGATTGAGCGTGGGCTGCAAACCAAAGTGTCGCAGGTTCGATTCCCAATCAGGGTACATGCCTGGTTTGCAGGCCATGACCCCCAGCAACCACACACTGATGTTTCTCTCTCTCTCTCTCCCTTCCCTCTCGAAAAATAAATAAATAAAACCTTTATAAAATCATTACAATGGAAAATTTTGTTATGTATCTTTTACCATAATAAAAAAATACATATCAGAAAAATTTTCAAAATTCACAAATTGGTCCTGGCTGGTGTGGTTCAGTGGATTGAGTGCCAGCCTGTGAACCAAAGGGTCACTGGTTTAATTCCCAGTCAGGGCACATGCCCGGGTTGTGGGCCAGGTGCCCAGTAGGGGGTGTGTGAGAGGCAACCACACGTTGATGTTTCTCTCCCTCTCTTTCTTCCTCCCTTCCGCTCTCTCTAAAAAATAAATAAAATCTTTTTAAAAATTCATAAATTGCTCTAACTTACTAAAAGTTTACCATTTTGACTATCTCCCGTTTTACCACACACACGCACACACACTATGTTATACTAAGGCTTGTCTTTTTATGAGCCAGATTGCTTACTCTAGTAGTAGAAGCCAGAAACTCTTACCTCTAAGACCTCTCAGATAATTAGCTTCCAAATGAGCAGGCAGGCTCTGCTCACTCTCCATTGTGAATGACTCATTCTCACACATTTTGAGTGTCAAGGACTCAAAGAGCAAAAATAACCCTAACTGTGAGATAAGAGAGCACTCTGAATGTTCAGTCCCTTCTTGGTCTCCGAGAGAAAAGAGATGTTTCTCTTCACCTTCTGTAAGAGGCCACCTTTAGTACAACTCACTCAGAGGCAGGGGGAAGGTGGAGAAAGTTCTTACAGGCCACCTGCCCACACAGAACTTTGATGATGGCTGTCACACATATGACAATGGCCTATGTGGCTCTCCCTCCTGCCAATCCTGGATGTTGGACCCATATCTCAGCTTCTGATCGGCTCAGGAGTTCAGAGAGGGTGTGTGCTTCTGATCAGTGGGTTTAATGAACACATAAACTAGTGCGCAGCACTGGAGGCTGGAAAGGAGGGCCCCTGAGTCCCTCCTCCCTTCAGAAGCTCCTCCTCCTCTGCACCTGCCATGTGCACTTGCAAGGATCAGTTCAAGTTCCACCTTATTTGTGAGCCCTTCTCCCAGTTATTCAAGTTCTCAGGAATCTCTTCCCTTTGATTTCTAAGTAATAGAGCTTGAATGTCCTTCAGAATAAAAGTTTATGTAAAAGAGTCTCTTTAGAGTTTTTTATTAAGTTCTTGTGCTGGATGGTGTTTGATCCTCCACTAGACTGTGAGCCCTAATTAAAGCCCACTGTCCTGTCTTCTCATCCACTCCCACTTGCTAACAACTACGTCATAGAATATTCTCAGTGACTGTTAAGTGAGTGACACACTTTGACAATAGCTTTATTGGGTAGAAACACAATCTCTAAAATAATATCCCCTTTGAGAAGATCTTGGTACATAGTAAATGCTCAACAAATGCCTCTGAATTGGCTATCTTGGGACAGTAAGAAGTATTTTCTCCAAATATCATTTTTGTGTTCATTAACCAACCAGGAGGCAAAAGAAGGATTCTCACAAACCAGCCCCTTGAGTGGAGGAGACCCATGACCTTCTCCAAGAGTCAGAACTATAAGGGACTTTGGCGCAATTAACTAATGCAATCTCCTTTTCTGGAAGAGGACCTAAGTCCAGGAAGGAGAATGGTTTGCTCAAGGTCACACAGGGAGTAAGGGGCAGCTCTAAGACTGGAACCTAAGTCTCAACCATGGAGTGGGTGTGGAATCTAGTCAAAGGGTTTGCAACAGTCCATTTGGGAACTTCTTTCTTTGATATCACAGTGAAGTTCTCACTGAGCTATTGCACTGTGGCAATACTGTAGATTGATGGGCCTGCTTAGAATCTCCCTGCCTTTTATGAAGTTTCCCTCTAAAATCTTTGTAAGACTTGGGTGGAGAGGGTGCTGACGTTCTAAAGTCACAGAAAGTAGAAAGTTGTGGGTGGTACATGGACAATACTTTGGTAGCACAGAGAAGCAGCATCTCATTCGCCACATTTCAGGTGCAGATGGAGGAAGAAGAACCCAAAAAGGAGGCAGAGAAGAAACTGGTAGGAGGAAAAGCAGAAGAGAGCGCTGACATAAAAACCAACAGAGGAGAGAATTTCCAAAAGGAAAAGGTAATTGCCCTTGCCTTCACTCAAGAATCATTTGCCCATCAACCACTTTAGTGGGACTAGGATGAGACAAGCCAGGAGCCTAGAATGGGATCTTGAAGGAGACGATCACTGTTAGAATCATGAAGTGCAGGGTCAACACTGAGAGGAAGTGCCTCCTTAACTTTTGTTTCCTCGATGCCTTGCCTGCCTCATCCTAGTCCCAGCCCTGTTGAGCTCAGCATTGTATTAGATGCTTCGGGGATGACAATCAATGAGACACAATTCCTGCCCTCAAGAAATTCAAGGGCTAACAAGCAGACGGATCTAAAGCCAGTGATTATCATGCAAAAGGTGAGTTCTGACAAGTCCGTGTCAATCAGAGCATCTCAATCAGAGCACGGGCCCAGAAAATGCGATAGTGCTTGAACCGAGACTAAGAGATGATCACCCTCACAGAGGAGGAGGAACAGCATGCTGGGCAAAGGAAAAGCATCCACGAAGACTTAGGGGACTTGAAAGTACGTAGAGTGCTTTGAAATGGTGATGTACAGTAGCTGGAAGTAAATATTAGTAATAAATGAGGATAAGAATATAGGCTCTGGTTATTTGTCTTCTCAGACTGAACTCCTTCGTTATTTTTACAGGTGTATTAGTTAACTGGGGCAGTTTTCCTGGGGAACGAGGTGTTGCCTGAATTAATTGGGAAGCCCATCAATCCATGGTCCTGCCTGTCCCGGCCATCAAGAGAACGGGAAGGAGGCCCCAACAAGAGCTTTAGCTGCTCAGTCAGATGTATTTTTAGTCCCGGCAGAAAATAACAGCAGTGTTCATTTAATAAAAATATCAAGCCATGGGAATGATCTAGTGCCAGTGTTGGTGCAATCAGGGACAGAATTTCCAATTGAATTACTACTGTGGTCATAGTTCTAAAAAGAGAGAGGGAGGAGAAAAATGTTAGGCTGGTCAGTTTCTCGGGAGCATTTAATCTTGGTTCACTCTAATTTTAACGTTCAAAGACACATGAGCCAACTCTGCCCTTAGGAGCTATTTCCGGGGGACCGGCCAATACCCACAACTTGAAGTCAACACTGGGCAGCCCTGCCGCCTGAAGTTCTCTTTCTCTTCTTCTCCTCCCTGCCCTCCTCCCAGTCGGGGCCTCCGAGAGTTCTTCTGCTCACAAGCCGATGCGATACAGGGTGAATAATTACAAGGAGGGTACGTTCAGAATCTGACGAAACCGAGGGATGCGGGCTCAGAGGCTGGACTTCGGAAGAGGGGCAGCCAGTGTAGTAGCCTCAAGCGCAAGCCTCAGGGGGGCGTGGTTACTGGGCTCCCCGCTGCTTCCAGACAATGTCTAACATTTTTTACAGCCAGTGGCCATAAACCGCCCCTCCCGACCTGGTCACAATCAGCCTCTCCAACGTGGTCTCCTTCACGCTTCCACGTGGTCCCTCATGCCCTCATCATGTCCTCTAGCCGAAAATCACAATGACCAGTTGTCACGTATAGAAGGCCTCCCTTGGGCCAGGCACTGACTAAGCAGTCACAGATAGTATGTTATTTCATCCTCAGACTGAAAAGCAGAAACTCTTAACTACCTGCAACTGGGGAGGAGAAGGAATCTGGGACTAGTTAAGTCGCTTTCCAAAGGTCACCTAGCTGATGAGTGACAGAGCCTGGATTCTGGTTCATTCTAAAGCCCACCCACCCTCTGCTCACTGTGCAACCTTGGTCTCCAAGTTAAACCAGTTCTTTAGAATGCCGTACATCTTCATATCCCCATATGCTACACAGGCTGCCCCTCCCTGGAGTGTCTCCATACCCCTTTGCCTAGAATTCTCTCCTAGAATGTCTTAGTTTTTATCCGCCCCTGTTGTAGCATGTGTTACCACAAGTGTTGGTAATCATCACTATGATATATTCAATTCCTACTGTGTTGTGTGCCAAGCATTGTTCTAAGAGCTTTGCATGTATTCTCTGATTTAATTATATTCATGTTTTTAAGATGGTTATTATCATTACACCCATTTGACAGAAGGGACACTGATGCAGAGAGAGATTCACTGCCTTGCCCAAACTTACAGTTCTAGTAAGGGGTAGAAGTAGAAAAATAACTACTATTAACCGAGCAATTACTATACAACAGACACTGGACTTAGCTTTGGACACGTATCATCACACTTACTCCCCACAGCGACTGCAAGGTGCCGTTATCCACCCCATCTCACAGATGCGAAGAATCTCAGAGAAAGTTTTAGGGAACTTGACCAAGGTCACAAGGCCAGCACTGTGACCTGCTTGCATATCTGTCTTCTCAGTGAAGCATCCTTCCTCAGGGGGAAAAGCCATGCTTTACACACGTCGCGCTGCCCAGCGCCTTGCACAGGCCCCTGGCACACAGCGGGCACTCAGCAAAGGCTGGAGGAGAGGAGGAATAAACACGGGGCGTGGGCAACCATTTCGGATGTGACGTGTTTAAACGCACCGGGAGGAGCAAGCAGAGCGCACATGGCTGTGAAGGTCGATCTTCAGACAGAGGACACTCTCCCGGTGTTCAGCCCTTGCCAGCTGGTCTGGGCTGTCAGGTCAGTTCTGACTCATGTGTAAGAAGGCCCTTCCCTGGACAGATTGGCTGCTGCCTGAGGAGAGAGCTGGCCCTGCCCTTCTGGCCTCTTCATGGTCACTGTCCTCACCCTCTCTCAGCTGGCCCTCCCTCACAGGGCTTTGACCCCAGGCCCAGGCTCTCTGTCAGGCACCTAATGATGACCACCCGGACTGTTGGCTCCTTGCAGTGCCCCCTGTGCACTACAAATGTCCTGACCTGCGCCCTTCCCTGTGGTCCTTCCCTTCTGCTCTGCGTCATGCCCAGGGGCAGGAAGCCACACAGGCCTTTGGAATAAAAAGTTAAAGGGCTGAACGAGCATTGCTCTGGGGCTCTCCAGAGCAGATGGATGGGTTCCCGAGAAGCCGCTGCCTCTTCTGCGCATTGTCAGTCTTTTTTTTCTGTTTATTTAAGTGTAGTTGGTATATGATGTTATATTAGTTTCAGGTGTACAATAAACCTCCGCTTATATAGTCAATCTATAACAAAGTAGGTAAGAGTATACAAAAGAGAAATGACAGACTCTTTAACAAGTGGTATTGAAAAAACTAGACAGATACATGCAAAAAAAATTAAAACTGGACCATTATTTTATACCATATACTAAAGTAAACTCAAAATGGGTTAAAGACTTAAATGCAAGCCCTGAAACCACAAAAATCCTAGAAGAAAACATAGGTAGCAAGCCATATGACATCACTTCTACTAATATCTTCTTAGATATATCCCCTTAAGCAAAGGAAACAAAAGCAAAAGTAAACAGATGGAACTGTATCAGACTGAAAAGCTTCTGCAAAGCTAGGGAAACCATCAACAAAATGCAAAGACAAGCAACTGGGAGAAGATATTCACAAACGACACGCCTGTCGGTTGTTCCCTTTCGAATGATTTTTTAGGAGAGTTGCCTGGAGGAGCCTCAGCGCCGGAGACAGCTGGGTTCCAAACTGCCTCTGCCTCTAGTGACTTGCCCAGTGACTAGGCCCTGGGCAAGTCACTAATCTCTCTGAGCCTCCATTACCCCATCAGTAAAATGGGTATAACGTCCCCGAATTACAGCATGGTTGGACAGCCAGATGGCGTCATGGATGAGAGGAAGGGGAGTACTAAGTTTAGAAACATGCTCTTGGCAGTAGAGGTAGGATCTCAGATCCACTGCAGGTGACCAGCTGTCCCAGTTTTTGCACAGAACCAGGAGATTGCAGGGAAGTGGAACTTTCAGTGTGAAACTTGAGAAATTCTCAGTCATACCAGTCATCTACCACATAGGTCCTCAGGAAGGCTATGGGGCCCTGTGATAACGTATGTAAACTGTATGTTCCCTTCCCTTCTGCTCAGTATGGTTCCTCCCTGGGTCCACCCATCGATCACTGTGTTGTTTTCTAAACAAAGGCTTGAGTCAGGCTATTCAACCAGGCAGATGATAGCCAAGGGGAAACCATGCTGCCCTTGCTAATCCTTGAAAGAAGGTCTCCCTCCTGGGGCTAGTGGCTGTGCAGGTGACTATCCTGACCTGAGGACACTGAGAGGTCCCCGTGAGTCCACAGGCACAGATTTCTGTGATGCTAAATTTAAAGGCCAGCTTGCACTCACCTGCTTCAATCTGGCACCTTGCAGCTGCTGGCTGGGAGAGGGCCAAAGCAGAACAATCATTTAATGAAATGACTCAGGCCTTGAGCCGAGGGAATAAAGGAAGTCAGATGGCCGGGCCTTCGAGGTGCTCCTAAGATGAGTGTGTGATGATGGCACAGCATCGCTTACGGGTGGAGTTCAAATGGTCAAATCTGCTGACACGGCGTCGTCAGCAGGGTCTGTGCCTGGCACATGGAAAACACTCAGTAAATATATTGTAAAATACATTGACTTTGACATTAGTTTGACAACCTCATTTGGAATATCAAGGATTAATCATATCCTTATTTCAAGCGTACTTGCCTACAGATATCTTATTCGTGTATCTTCCCTCCAGAGTATGTAAGAGCACAGCCTAGAAAATGTTTTAAATCATGAGACTTGTTGTCAAATCCACTAACGATTTATCATGTATTGGCTCTGTGACCTTGTGTTAAGTCACCTCCCGATCCTTAGTCTCCTTACCTATTAAGTGGCAACAATATTCTTTGCCCTCACTAGGTTGACTTACAACCAAAAAAAAAAAAAATACACTGAATGTGATAAGACACCTGTCGATTGTACTGGGTATACATGTGAGAGCCATTTATCATTAACCTTTTCACTGTTCATACCAGCAGCTTCATTAACTGTTCACCTCTTTGAATTTTACTTCTCACCTCCATAAGTACCTAAAATAAGTCAGAGAGACTGCATTTCAAGAGGAGAGCATGAGATTTCTAAATCCAAAAGACCTGGGTTCAAATTCAAATTCCATCACTACTGTCTACTTCCATGAGTCTGTCTCTTCATCTATAAAGTGGAGATTATAATGTCTATTTTACAGAATTGTTACACAAATCAACCATAAGTCCTGTGTAAGCCATCCCACTAGCAACAGGTTCACAGCAGAACCAGAATTCAAACCAAGACCCTGACCACCCACACCAGTGACACGAACTTGAGCAGGACAGCTACTCAAGAGCTAGCATAATGTTTCCTGAGCAAGTTACTCCTGCGTAGTGGAGAACTGATTTTGCTGGCATGAAATACATATGTTAATGATCTCTTACATGTTTACCATGTTACAAGACACTAGAATGGATAAAATACTGCAGCAAGCACCATGGATGCTACCACTGAAAAGCCTATAATCTAATTGAGAAAGGAAGCACAGAGACATTGCTAGTGAAGAACTCCAAGGAGCTTGGAACCACAGAATGTTAGGATCTAGAATGTTCTCTGAGGTCAACTTTCCAGATGAAGAAATTGAGATAAATGCTTTGCTTTGGTGACTGGGTCCATGTAGCCAACATAAGTAAACATGATGAAATGAAGTAATAATAATAATAAAAATAGTTAATAACAACAGTAGCAGTAGCTAACATCTATAATGCAAGTAAGTTATACTACAATGATTATGGTAGAATTTTGGTGATTGGTGTTTGAGTGTTTTCAATTTCTCATGATTTGGATGTTGTCACAACAAAATGTAGGAGAAAAAAGTAAATCCACAGAAGCAAAAATAAATTCTCACCCTAGTTCTCTTGAGGAAACAAACTCAGTGAGCCTCTGTCCTGTCCCTAAAATGCCAGCAAAATTTAAATTGAGTTTGAAATGGCTGAAAACAGACTTCATGCACATGAATTGGCAAGGGGGTGCAGCAAGAACATTTGTCCTGAGAAAGCCAGACTCTTCCCTCAGGTGGAACAAAGTCTCACCCTTGCTGAGTCACTCCTGGGCTGAGACCCAAGGACATTAATGAGGGAAGGTCGAGTGCATGTGATAATGGACCCACGTGCCCAGTGGGAGGCTGACATCACCAGAGAGACATCTCTGGGATCAACAGATTGACCTGTTTGCTGAGTTTAGAAGTGAAAGAGACAGTTAAGAGCTCCCCAAGCCAGCCGATGAGCAGCTCAGCCCTGGCAAACGATGATTCCCTTCTCTGATGCGATCGTGTTTAGCCCTCCAGTTAGCTTTTATGTGGTTATTCCTATTCAGTAACCCACTCTGGGCTGCTCTCTGCATGGCTTAGCACTAGCAAGGCCTTGGTTGAGAATGATGTAAATGGCCCTGCTCTTTTCTTAAACCAAGAGTGGCGGGTCTTTGGAAGAAGCTCTGGATGTCATATCAGGAGGCCTGGTTAAGGATTCTGGAAATAACCAGCTCTGGGACCTCAGGTGAGTCCCTTAAATTATCTGGGCTCTGGTTCCTCCAATCATATTAGTACCTTATAAACACTAGTCACAGATTCATCATAAAGTCCTCATGAAGACCATGTCTCCATCATATGTATGTCCTTAGAGGCTAACCTAGCACCCTAATGCACACAAGGCTTTCAGTAAATGTTGGTTGACCTGACATGAAGAAATAGCCAGCCCCCTTATGCCTGCACACTATCACATGCTCAGAGATTCGGAATCTGTTTTTTTTTTTCATTATTGTACTTTATTGCTACACATCATACATTCAGCGTAACTATTTTAAACCTCTGCCACACCCTTGCAAGGTGGGCATGATCACCCTCACTTTACAGTTTGGGGAAACTGAGGCAGAGTGGTTTGCCATGGAGCCAGGATCTGAACCCATACTAGCTTGGCTTCAAAGCCCACCCCTCACTTCTCACCCCCTGATGGCTGGTCCCAGCAGCATGCATCGCAGTCTGCTCCTGTTGCATCCTACCCTTTCCTCGTGAGAGACCGTAAGTAACAGCTTCATCCACAATTGGCCAAACAAACAAAACTGAAAATGCAGGCCAGGGAGCTCCTCTTAGGGGAAACTCCAAATATCCTCCATTCCAGCTACTGTGGAGGAACAAAGAAATAAATCTCCTCTTCACTGGGGGCCAGGCCCTACAGTAGGCTACATTACACTTCTGAGTCAGCAAGCAGATGAAAAGTCCCTCAACAGTGGCACAAGACAGCTGCAAGTCACTCAAAAGTGAGAGCAGAGTACCTTCCACCTGAGTGCCTGATTGATGGAGGCACTGGAAGAATGTCTTCTTTGCAGGCAATGACAGAACAGCCTTGGTCCATCTGTCTTCGCTGACCACAGCCTCTCTCCTGCCTGCTGGGGAAGTGGGCCTCTTACCAGGGTATGGCTACATCTGCCACATTTGATTCTTTGGCTGTGCTGCCTCCCCTGAGATTACTTTCTGAAGAGGAGATAACATATATTCCAGCAGGAAGGATGATTCCTAGTATCTTTTTTTTTAAATTAAGGAATCTTTTTTTTAGATTTTATTTATTTATTTTTAGACAGGGAAGGGAGGGAGAAAGAGAGAGAGAGAGAAACATCAATGTGAAGTTGCTGGAGGCCATAGCCTGCAACCCAGGCATGTGCCCTGACTGGGAATCGAACCTGCTGTACTTTGGTTCACAGCCCACGCTCAATCCACTGAGCTACGCTAGCCAGGGCTGATTCCTAATATCTTGATCCTTGAATGATACCTCTGATCCATAAGAAAAAGGGTAAATCGTGCTTTGATGTCAGAAAGCTTAATCTGATCATTAAATTTTAGAATTCCTCAAGAGCCACACAAATTTCATCTTTCTTGCTTGGAGATACTTGGTGCGGGTTTCTAGGGGAATGGCCCCACTTACTTACCCGCTGAGCAGATACCAGGAACAGTACATTAGATACCTTATTGCCCTTCATTTTCATAGTGACCTTTGAGCTAGTTGCACACACCCCATTTACAGATGAGAAAAATGGATTTTGCATCTTAGTTCAGAAAAGAGTACTTGACTGGAGTCTTAAGGCAAGGATATAATTGAAATAAGCTTCACATAAGCAGCACAGTGCTACATACGGGGACAATGGCATTTAGATCAGTCACCCTGGGTTTGCACTCACCAGCTGTGTGACCTTGGGCAAGTCATAGAAACTCATCTGCAGCAGCAATGGAGATGATGATAATTTTATCCCAAGACTGATATGAAGATTAAATTAGCTAATGAATGGGGCAGGGTCTAATTTAGGGAAAGCTTTCAATAAGATTTTGGTGATTCTTAATGAAGAGATGGGATACAACATAAATAGAGTACAAAGCAGCAGGGGTGAAATAGCCCATCGCCTGTAGGCGGGACATCCAGAGAGAAGTCTGGACTCGATCTGGAAAAGGAAAGAAGGAGCCGTTGCATGTTCTTGAGCAGAGGAGTGGCATGGTGAAAGAGGAGGTGTTTGGAGACCTTCCTGATCTCTGAGATGGGATGGTAACTTGGTCACCACACCAGTTGTTGAACTGCAGCAAACATTTTTCTTCACTGTCAGATGCTTATAATTCCACAGCAGTTTTTCTCTGAGTCTGATCAGACAGCAGCAGAATCGCCCGGGAGCCTGAGAAAATTACAGGGTCCTGGGGCCCTGCCCAGATTCAGGAATTCAGAAACTGTGAAGATAACGCCCAGGAATCTATTTGCATGCTTCCAAATACCTTGGATGATTCTTACTGACATTGAAGTTTGAAAGCCACTCATGTAGAACACGGGATTTCAAACTTGGAGGAAAGAGGAGTCTCATCTGAACAGGTTGTTTTATTATAATCCAGGGCACTGAGTTTCCAACCGTAGCTAATATTGTAATGATAAACCAGAGACAGTTGTAGCCCTCTTTTAAACAGCCAGACACCTAAAAATAATGTCAGCAAGGCACTGTGAGTTCAAGCCTAAGAAAAGCGGCCAGAGGAAGAGTTACATACAATTAGTAACCGGCCCCCTGTTCCAGAGCAGGACATATTTTTAGGCCTATAGTTCATGCCAATTCGGCAGCCTAGGGCATATCCCAACTCAATTGCAGCTTACACCGCTGGCTAAATAGCATCCTGGAAAGTAACCGTGACTCTGGCCAGCTCTGAGACTCCAGGCAGGGCTGCAGAGAAGGGGGAGGGAACTGCGAGGTGATCTGAGTCAGGTCCACAGCACTGACCTGGCAGCTGCCAGGAGGGAGACACACCCACTAACTTGATAGAGACACAGGTGACAGGCCTGGCCTCAGGTGGCTGCAGTCCAGTGTGGTACATAACACAAGAATATGAAGATGTAGTAAAAAATGGTGAAGGAAACAGAAAAAGAAGAGATTGATTCTAGGTGGGTTGGGAAGGGAAGGCTCCATGAGGAAGGCTGACAATAGGATGCATGGGACTTCAATAGGCAGAGGTAAGGGCGAGCATACACAGAGAGAGAAAACGTTATGTGCAAAGAAGTAAGCTGGGGGACTATCGGAAATGCTGAAGATTCAAAAGCAATTGAAATTCCTCCTCTCTCTCTCCCAGAAGTAACAGGGCAAGAGCTTGGAAAGAAACACTGGGAGCAATTGATGAGTACACTGAATGCCAGACTAAGAAACCAGGTCATTATTTTGTAGGCAACAAAGAATTTTATTAAAGTGACCTTGGTGGACAAAGGGAGAATGATTTATCAGACTGAATGACAAGTAGCATGTCTGTTTCTTCTTCTAACTGGGAAGATAGAAGATGCCGAAGAAATGATTGTCAATTGGCTTGAAGGCAGGTATATCAGTTTGGAGTTGCCACAGTTGCCTAGGTAGCAGAGATCCTGAAAGGCTTCCCTAGGGCACTGTCAGGGGGCAAAAAGAGCAGGGGTGAGATAAAGAGATAAGACAAGAGAGAACCCACATTTTTTCCCACTTGCATTGCCAACATTAAATGACTATCCCACTTAGGTTCAAAGGTTATTTGATTGATTGCAAACAGACTCCAATTTCTATCCTCCTTGTTTCTGCACCACTTGCAATGTGACTTTATAGTAGGTAAAGTCTGTGTTTCTACCCCCAAATCTTTAAACATGGCTTTGGAGCCTGCGAAGTGGACCAGTTTTGAGCCCGGACTTCTGGAGGCTTGACCAATTCTGCAGTCTTTTGGAAACACACTACCGGCATGAACAGAAGCTCGGGCTAGCCTGTTGCGGGTGGGGGACTTCCCATCTGATGGCATCCTATCCCAGCCCTTCCCCAGCTGGCCCCTGTGCTGGCATCTGATGCATGAGAACAGATAAGACCAGCCAAGCCCAGCTGAGATTAGCAAAACTGTGCAGCTGACCCACAGACTCAAAAAATTAATAGTAACAAATGCTTGGTTTGGGTTTTGGTGTTTGTTTGTTTTTCCGGTGTAAGTGTTGTAGTGGTTTTTCAGGCATAGGGAGCCTCAAGATCTGAACGATTGCTCATGGCCAAGGACACTGGGCCCTCTCCAGTGACACATTTTAAACTACATTATAACAAGAAAAGGAAGATGTTTTGAGCATCTACCTGAAGAGAATTTGCTTAAGCTATTTTCTTTCTTCAACAAGCATGTTTAGCATCAACCATGCTGTTATTAGGCATTTAGTACTTAAACGAGTATTTGTCTGGTGACTAAGTCAGGCGCTGCCCTTGGGAGCTCCTGGGTGTCGTCCCTTCACAATTTTACAAAGTGCTTTCATATCCACCAGCTACTTGGTTCTCACAACTCCTGGAGGAAGGCATTCCCAGGGGCCCCTATTTACAAATAAATAAACTGAGTGTCAGAGAGGTCAACTGACTTTCCAAATGATGCAACCAGTTAGTAAGCCCACATGCCCCACTAGACTGGGAGCTCATTGTGGGATGAGAAGATAGTCTATTATTGTCTCGACTCCTGAGACAGGATCTGTAGACCCTATAATTAGATTTTAAAAGAACAAATTCAAGGATAGCTCTGACTTCAAGCCTTCTGCTTGCTCTAGAATATCAGCTGTGCCTCCACTAGTGTGCTCTGGAACTTCCCTGCACAAGTCAAAGTCAGCCCCCAACTCTAGTATTGAGTGCAGTGAGGGTATCTGCACAGTGAAGCTACGAAAGTCTAGGCATTCAGGCATGGCAGGATCCAGGTGTTCAACCATCTTCTCTTTCTCCATGTCTCAGCTCTGTTTCCTCTGCGCTGGCTTCCTTCTCTGGCAGGCTGTCTTAATGTGGTGGGTGAAACGGCCCTTGGCAACACCATGAACCATGATCCCTTCAGTTCAAGATCTGAGAGACACTTTCTCTCCGAGTGCTCATGTTCATTCCTGATATTGGGCTCTTGCTCAGCTTAGCTTGTTTGTCAAACCCTGCACTAATTTTTCTGCCTAGGAGAATGGAGTACCCTGACTGGCCACCTTTCTATTCAGGTTAACAGAGACCATACGTGTTTACCAGAGTCATTAATACATATCTTTGAATAAATTAATGAATGAATCTTGGCTCCCAATGATCCACATATATCTCCACTGTCAAGGGACAACCCAACACCTTCCCCCCCGCCCCTGCATTCCATGAGTCAAGCATCACCTGACCGATAACCCTTCCCGGAAAGCAAGATACGGTCTGCAATTCCAGAGGCATCTGTATGCTAAACATATAATTACACAAGAGGCAAGGGCAGCTGGTGAAAGCAGGGAGATGTGCATACCCTGTTTGATCTAGGGATGTTTGTGGCCCCTGTTATTACATACCCCATACACTAACCTGCCCACTGTGAGTCCATAAACCCCGGGACTCTAACTCTGCTCCAGTTGAAGATGCACACATTTTCTCTGGACTGTGGCTCTTCTCCACTCTCCTTTTATTGAAAGCCTTTTCAAATCACCAAACTGAAGATTTATGTTATCAGAAAAGGGGTTGACCTAGGTGTTATTTCAAGGTATAGTATTAGCACTGGGGGTGGGGGGAAGAATAAGTTTTAAACAGAAAAACTCTATTTCACGTAGTCACTGTGTGACCTTATGCAGGTTACTTAACCTCCAAAACCCCAGCGTCTCCTTCTGTACAATGTCAGTAATGAATCAGCCTCCTGTGGTCACTGTGAGGATTAATGTTATTAGAAATGCAACACGCCTGGTGTGGTGGTGGGGACAGGTCAAGTCTTTAAGTATTTGATAAATGTCAGTTCCCTTCCCCTTTATAGACATGAAAAGTTCTGATTCTATTTGTCGAGTAAAGTTAAAACTAACCCACGAACAAAAGCAAATGTAAAATGGATGCCTTTAGAAATGGTCTTCTTAAAGCAAAAGCAAATTATGCAGGTAATGGTGTGACTATTCACTGGCCCCCTAAGCTCTGAGACGTGATATTGGGTAAGACACAGGCTGTAGGCTCCAGGAGTTTAGTCTGGAGGACCTGACCTGCTCTCATAAGGCACACTGTAACTCAAAACTAGAATTGCATTTTAGCTGATACACTTTGCCTTCAAACTCTTGTATTGTTTTTGAAATCCTGGGCATTTTTATCTTATCTCCCCAAATAAACTGTGAGATAACCTAGGGCAAAATTTTTATACTTTCCACATTGCCCAACGAGAGCAATTTTTAAAAGTAATTTGAAAGAACAGGTGGGGATTAGACAATAATGTATTTTTTTCCATATTTTCCATTGATTCAAGGTTTTCTTCTGAATGAATGTTTAAATTAGGGGTGGCCAAGTTCTGGGATTCTCTTGACCACAACCACATATTATGGCACTCGTTTAAGCTACCTTTCCATATCTCAGCTTTTCCCATCTGCAATATAGACATTGCAGCACCTTCGTATCTTAATCTCATTGTGAATGCTCAGGACCCTTTCAGGAGCATGGACCATATTTTCTTCATCAATATGTTCTCTAAATCTAGCAATTCCTGGCACATAGTGTGTGGTTAATGAGTGGCAATAATGTAAACAACAGACATTTCTTAGTTCTGACTCAGGACGAGCTCAGCAGATGTTGACTGGACCTGGGTCTGCATCACTGAGCAGCTAGTGGGTCCGCTAGGAGTAACCTGGTCTGGAAAATGCAGATGGCTGCATTTTCCTCTGCATGGCCACTCAGAGAGGATGGGTCCTCTGGGAGACAAAGGTTTCACAGGTCAGCATTCAACTTATTTGACGGCACTAAGCTGTATTCTGGTCAAGATACTTTATCAGATAGGTACCCATGAGTAGGAAAGAAATAAAAAAAAAGAGAGGAAGATGGATGGTTCCACATACTTTTATATTCTTCTGGAGAAACAGACAACCTTCTAGAAGGCAATTTGGTGATATGTATCAAAGTGCAGCCTTCCTGCATGGTAATTTCGATGTGTCTTGGTATGGGTTCTTTGGGTTCATCTTGTTTGGGACTCTGTGCTTCTTGGACAAAGAGAATCTTAAAAGCAGCAAGAGGAAAGTAGCTAATTACCTTCAAGGGAGCCTCCATAAGACTGTCAGCTGATTTCTCAACAGAAACTTTGCAGGCCAGAAGGGAGTGGCAAGAAATATTCAAAGTGATGAAAAGCAAGGCCCTACAACTTAGATTACTCTACCCAGCAAAGCTATTGTTTAGAATCCAAGAACACGTAAAGAGCTTCCCAGACGAGAAAAAGCTAAAGGAGTTTATCACCACCAAACTAGTATGACACAAAATGTTAAAGGGTCTTCTTTAAGAAGAAGAAAAAAGATTTTAAAAATATGAACACTAAAATGGGAATTAGTACATATTATCAACAACTGAATCTAAAAAAACAAAATCAATGAACAAGCAGAACAGAAAGAGACTCATAGATAACAGAGAACATTTTGACAATTGCCAGATAGGAGGAGGGTTGGAAGGATGGGTAAACAATGGTGAAGGGATTAAGAAGTACAAATTGGCAGGTACAGAATAGTCACAGGGATACAAAGTAGAACACAGGGGGCATAGTCAATAATATTCTAATAACAATGTATGGTGTCAGATGGGTACAAGATTGATTGGGATGATCACTTAGTTTTATGAGGTCTGTCCAGAAGGTATCCAGCCATGTAATATGAAAAATAGAGACATTTAATGAAAAGGATGTAAGAAACATTGTACATAGAACAATGATGCCTCAGTTCCCTTCAATGGAGGCACCTTTGAACCTCACACAGTTCTCTCAATTGCCATCAGCTGCCCCATAGTATTTTCCTGAATCTCATTGATAGTCTGAAATCTCTTCCCTTTCAAAGGCAATTTTAATTTTGGGAAAATCCAGAAGTCACAAGGCACCAAATCTGGGCTATAGGAGGGCTGAGTCACCTGGGTGATTTGATGTTTTGCCAAAAAACTCTGCAGGAGGTGTGGTGCATGAGTCAGCACGTTGTCACCATGAAGCTGCCAATCACCAGTTGCCCATGGCTGTGCGGCCTTTTGAATCACCCAAATAGTTTTCATGGATGAATTTTCAAGGTTAATGCAAAATTCGATGCAGATTAGTTGCTCTACTCACTCAGTCATTTTGAATGTGATGACCACACAGTACACATGTTCTCTCAGTGGGTGTCTACTGCCCCCACTGACAAGTACAGTCAGTCATCATTGTTCACACATATGCATTCCAGTCCATTCTCTTTGGTTGGCAGATTACATTGATGTCACACAAACCATTCTCGTTACATTAACAATGGCTGGACTTTTTCCAGACAGACCTCATACAATGTCTCATCACTGGGGTGTATATGTGAAACTAGTATAATAATATTGGATGTGAACTGTAATTGAAAAATGAAAAAAAAGGATTTAAAGAATGCAGCCTGGCTGCACATTTGAGCTGGAAGTAGAAAGGTTTGGAGAATCAGGCTCCGCACAGAGCGGCTGCATAGAAGATGGAAAGGAGATGGGAGTGGGAGAAGAGACAGAGGAGGGAAAAGGCAGAGGAGCAAGAGGGCACCTGCCTCCTGACGCCCCTTGTATACTGCTGTCTTGCACTCTTCCTTCCAAACATACGTGTCATCCTGAAACCAAGCCGTGAGCCTATTCCCACTTCCTGGAGATAGGTGAGAAGAAAATGTGGACCATCAGCACATAAGGTGGGAACCCAAGAGCAAACCATACAACCCAGACCGACTCCCCATCCTCTCCAGCGGATGGGGTTGAGGGCACATCCCATGGCACAGCTCCAACCTTCTGCAAGGAAAAAAGCTATCGAAACACACTGAGTACCGAGGACAGATCATACCGAAACCATTAAGTGGGTGGGTAATGCAATGTTCAAACGTAACGATTTCTTAGCTTCAATCTCTGCAAGGGGGAAGACATGCTTCTGTTTCTTTTTCACCCTATCTGTTACTGTGTCTGGGTTGCTGGAGTTGGTAGCAAGCTCTCAACTGTCTGGAATATGTTCTCCATTGTGTTCTTTCTGTGAAGAAAATTACAATGTGAAAAGGAAAGGGGGCGGGAGGAACATTACATTCTAAACAGTCTCCAGGAGATAATTGCAAGGGCTCTTTTGCTTTCTTCTGGCTCCCCCTCCCTTCCTGGATTCTCTGACTTTGCTCTCTCCTCTAGGATCTGGCAAATCACTGCTGCAGAAACTGCTGGGGCAGGTGGACCTGGGGCTCTGGCCAGGCCTTCCCCTAGATGTGCCAGCTGTTTCTCATCTTCCTGGGGCAGCAGGGTGCCCACCTGTGGCTGCCCACAAAGGAACTTTCAGAAGGTTTTGTGTAAGGAAAAATGGGCTATTTTCCTCCCTTGGTGGTTTGGGTTATTCCTCAAATACTTCAACTATCTGCTTGGCCATGTTTTAGTTCAGGTGGGGTCCAGGACTTATTGAGTAACCACGTCACTGTGTCAGGCATTTTCAAGTATGCAATGAAGACCATTTATAGATTATTTACTGTGTCCAAAAGCATGCCAAGCATCTCTAGCCCTAATTTCATTGAATCCCCATAGCCAACCTGGAAGGTCAGCGGTATTCTGATTTTCATATTAGGGATACAACATTGAGTCTCAATGAATTCAGGTCACTTGTACGAGCTCATAAGCTATTAAATGGCATAGCCAAGATTCGAACCTACTTCTGTCTGATTCTTGACCACTATGCTGGAATATGCCCATTCTTTCTTCCCTCAGAATTGAGGAGGGGCAGTCCCAGGCCTCAATATCCTTAAAGTGCTAAGAAGACAGATACTATATAAATGAAGGTGGTTCTGAGGGTAGCAACGTGATCCATTCCTGCCCAATGAGGTGCAAGAAGAAAAGGTTTCCAAGGGGGTGAAGGTCTTACTTGCCCAAGGTCACCTGGCTATAGGTTGAGGTTGGAGGAAACAGCCATGCAGTTCCTTCTATAACAGAGATTTATGGAATAGTAACTATCAGGTCCCATAGTAGATGCTTGAAATAGTGCTTATAATGATCATCTTCCTTGTGCACAGACTGGAAGAAAATGCCACCAAAAAGTGTGTGTGTGTGGCGGGGTGGGGGGGGATACCTTGGTTTTCTTCCTCCCTCCCTTCCTTCCTTCCTTCCTTCATTCGTTCGTTCGTTCCTTCCTTCCTTCCTTCCTTCGTTCCTTCCTTCCTTCCTTCCTTCCTTTGTTCCTTCCTTCCTTCCTTCCCTCCATCCTTTTTGCTTAAATCTAAGCATTAGGCTTGCTGGATCTGTATATCCCTATTTCATGAATGAGGAAACTGAGGCTCAGAGACACTGAGTCACCTGTGATATGAAGGCCAGGCCTCTCTCCTCCACACCAGCGTTTTTCAAAGTGCGGTCCCTGGCACAGCAGTATCAGCATCACTTATCTGCAAGCTTGTGAGAAATGCGATGTTCAGGCTCTCCCTCTGGCCCACTAAATCAGAAACTCTGGTGTTGGGGCCCAGCATTCTGGGTTTTCACACACCTCCCCGGCGATTCTGCTGCAGTGGTAGGCTGAGGACCCACTGTTTTATAGTGGTTTGTAATGAATAATTAATAACAAAACCCAGGTATGAGTCCATACTGTTTTTTTCCATTTTTGCTGCTTTAAACTTCAGATCATTCTGAAAGCAATTTTATGTTGACCTTGGAAAAGTCAGTGGCAACGCTAAGACAGCAGCAAACTTCTAGAAATCTAATCAGCCAGGCAGCTGACGAAGTGCTGGCATTTGGAGTCAGGCGCAGAACAGCAGGTCGCTGTATTAAGTACAAAGGTGTGGATGAAAGAAGGTTTCCTAAGTTCTCATCACTTCCTCTTGAGCTGTGCCCAGCTGGGGCTGAACTAAGTAGAGTCCTTCCCAGCTGTCAAAGCATAGCATGCCTAGTTAGAGGTGTCTTCATCCAAAGGTCTTGTTGTACTGGTGACAAATCCCACCAGCTTCCTCAAAGGTGAAATGACTGGCCCAAGGTCACCTAGCTGCAGCATGAGGCTGGGGAAGGCAGTCCTTTCCAGCACCGATATTGATGGGATCTGTCTGCCAGGTGGCTTTAGCAGATGCTTAAAATAATCACTCATCCTGCCTCCCAGCCATGATTGGCACACAGCTTGGAAGAAAATGCCACAAAGATCAAAAAACAACCTTGGAGTAGATTTTTTTCTCTCTTATTTTTCAAAGGGTTGGGTTTGTTGCATTTTTAAAAAACATTTTCAAGATTTCTCAGTGGTAAAATGATTGCGTGGTATTATAAAAGTACTCTCATAATGCCTTCAGTTGTCACTGCAGACAAAAACTGAGCCATGTTGAGTTAACGCAGCGTGGAAGCATCGAGTCGCAGCTCGGGGCTGTCTGCCCTTCCGCAGCTGAATTGCCCTCAGGGACGGCCCCTCCCTCCCTGGATTCGTCTTCCTCTCCGCACTCCATTTGGGCTTCCGGTCTCATCACTGCGCTTTCTCTGTAGCAATTACCAGCCATGTCTCGTCCAGCCTTTGCTGCGGTGTTTCTCCTCCCATTTTCACTATTTCTTCTCCATCTCCCCCTAGAATCCACACCCTCTGCCTGCTGCCACACGTGGGTGACCTCCCTTCAGTTTCAGTGCATGCTCTTCCGGGGTGATCCATCTGAGGACACCAGTGTCTCAAATGGATGTCCGTCCTGTTCTGCCTCTTTTCTGAGCCTCAGACTGGAGTATCTAACTCTTCCCAGGGCTTCTCTGACACGTGCTTCAAAGTCCACATGGCCTAAACTGAGTTCACCTTCTCCACCTCTGCA
The DNA here is from genome assembly GCF_019186645.2 of Phyllostomus hastatus. Lineage (NCBI taxonomy): Eukaryota > Metazoa > Chordata > Mammalia > Chiroptera > Phyllostomidae > Phyllostomus > Phyllostomus hastatus. The sequence goes on along the minus strand of NW_025334017.1, from coordinate 41,668,897 downwards.
AAAGTTGCTTCCACCATCATCTAAGGCTACATGTGCCACGCCACCAACTATCCAGTTCCTAGAGCCAGGAACTAGGGAGGCATTATCAGCCCTCACTGATTCTCACAGCCTCACTTTATAACACACACACCCCCACACACATGCTTTCTTTCTTACACATGTGTTTGCACACACATGTTCCATTACATACATGCTTCCTTTTACATGCATGTGCACGCGCACATGTGCCATATGCAAAGACCAAATGCTGTCATTTGCCTCCATATCCGTCCCTTCTCTCCAACCCCACTCACTGTTCGTCAGCAGAGAACCTGGTCGCTGCTCGCCCCACTTGGGGGAGAGTCCCCCTCCTCCCTGTAAATCAAAGCCACACGATGCAGCCAGAGGAATTTCTCTAACATGCACATCGACTGTAGAAGTTCCAACCTTGTCCATTTCCACATCTTCTGTGGCCATAAAGTCCAAGCTCTTAAGCATAGCCGACACAATCCTGCCTGATCTGACTCTGTTTTCCTGTCACCAGTGTCCACAAGAAACTCGCCACCAAAGAGCACCTTGGTATCCTCCAGTCTTCTACTGGAGATCTAGGTACAAGTTATATCAATAGAAAACTTTTAATTGAAAAACTTTAATGAAAACATGCTCTGTGAAATATAGATTTGGGACATATCCTTTAGTCATATCCAACTACCTTCTCTCTCCAATGCATTTAACTAACCAAAGGACACTGGTACGAGAAGGTATGTACCTAGTAGAAAGAGTTAGAAAGTTCTTTATGCATTGAAATGAAGGTATAATTTTTTTTCAACCAGCCCTTTATTGATGGAAATGAAAGCATTTGCCCATCTTTCTAAGCTACACTATTAGATTATTGGTCTGTCTGCCTTATGGAGCAGAGATTAGAAGAAGAGTAAAAGTAAATGGGGAAGGCCAATTATGAGCCCTAGACCATCTCAGAGACCAGCTGGTGGTGATGGAGATGGAGAAGAGCGATGTTTCAGGGCCTGGAGGCCCTGGCTTTAAGGAATCTAGCATGGTGGGCAGAAGCACAATAAACAAACAGTTTCAGTGCATTGATTCATTTAACCCATATGGATTGTCCACCTACTATGTTCTGGGAGACTCTGCCAAGACCTGCAGATAGACTATAGAACAAAACCAAGGCCAGTGCCTGTCCTCATTCAGCCTAAACATGAAAGCTGGGTCAACTTTTCAGAGGAGCTGACCCAGCTTGGGATGTGGGCGTGGAAACATTGTCCGTAAGAGACGTACTGGGCTGTGGTCACAGAGAGGGAAATCACTCAATCAGGAGTCTCTGCTGTGGCCCTGCAGCAGCAGCAGGCAGCACCACCTGGGGACTTGCTAGAAGTGCATATCTCAGGCCCCACCCCTGACTTCCTGAATGAGACACTCTGGGGCCAGCGATCTGGGCTTCACAAGTCCCCGGGCCGTCCTTACGTAGCTACAGTTTGGGAGGCACCTCCTGGAAACCTCCAGGATACAGGAGCAGCTTTCCCTGACTGGTGCTGGTCTAGAAAGGCTTAAGGCAGAGAGTAACTGACAAGCCAGGTCTTCAAAGGCACCTGAGTTCCCCAGAAGAACAAGCAGGCCTGGTGGAGAATGTTCCAGAAATGTTTGCCCTCTGGACCCATGGGCCAGCTTACGGGACCTCCACCTTCATATTCCTTAATGGATTTAGGAATCTGTCGAGGGAAACAACTTGTGCACAAAATTATTCATGGCATTTTTGCAAACAACTTAAATGCCTATCAGCGAATGACTCGTGTCAACTCTGAGTCATACATGGAAATGAGCATGATCCCTTCATTTAGAAGAGAGGTCTGTATCTCCTAGCTTAGAGATGAGCCTCAGAATACTGTGCTTACTACAAAAAGTATGTGTGTACGATATTACTGTTTGTGTGATAAATGCAAATCTATATATTCTTAGAATTCTGCAAAGGTACACAGCAACTAGTAACAGGAAACTGGCTCTCAGGTAGAGATTTTCACTAGATCCCACTTTGTACCTTTTTAAATTTTGTTCTACGTGCATAGATTACCAATTTGAAAAACTAGACAACTCACCTCTTGTAATATACAAACCAATAATGAGGAGAGGAGAAGTGTTTCTGAACGTCCTCCTGGCCCCCCGGAGGGAACGATACCCCCACCCAACCTCACCCTCTAACACCTCTTGGGGGAATTTCACAGGGTGGGGGATGTGACAGGGAGTGGTGTTCAGTGTTATAATTACCGCTTTCGGTACCTATTTTGTTCTACAGGATGTGCCTTTTGGGGTCAAAACCCTAGGCCAAAGTTATAGCCAAGTTCGCGGTATCCCCTCTTAGTTCCCGGTATTGGGGAAATGGTCACTGAACAGCCACCGCAGGAGTAGGACAGGGTAAGGGTGCAAGTGTTGGGGGGGGGGTGCAAACAACTATCGTGGTGCGAAAGGGAGACCACGGGGGCTCCATTCAGCAGAAGTGAAATGAGACAACCTATCAGAGGGGAAAAGAAACACTGACCCTCAGTTGACTCTATCCAAAAAAGGGCAAACATAAGTGCAAAAGAAATGACCTTAATGCAAAAAAAAAAGAGGTACTTCCTCAGCTGCTGTCAATGCTCTCAACATCTCTTGTCTGCCTCACCTTTACCCAGAGCCAAGCAAGCACACACCAGGTTCACTTTATGACCTCCTTTTGTTATCACATGTAATCCTCTCTGAAACCCTTGCAAGAAAACGTCACACTTAGCAGACGTGGAACCTGAAGCTTAGAGAAGCAACCTGACTGGCCCAGATTTGCCCTAGTGAAGCCAGGATTAGGACCTGGTTCTTTCTGACGCTAAAATCTCTGCTACACTAATTTTCTACTCCCTGAAGCTAGGGGCAGGACCGCTTCCCAGGCTCTGAAATCACTCATCATTGAGCCACAACCCTGGACTTGAAAATTGTCGTTGAAAGCAGCAGAGAGTCCTGTGATATCGGTGAGAAGACGAAGTCACCAAGGAGATCCTGTAGCCCTGTAGGAGGCAGGCAGAGGATTCCCAGGACTTACCTGCTTGGTAACCGCGGTTTGTATTTGCTTCTGTAAAAATACTGGTTTATCAAGTCCATGTACTTGAGGGCAATTTCATTCCCATCCATCACAAGAATTTTCTGTTTGCATGTTGCCCAATAGCCAGGCCCACACCATTCCCCAGCTCCGTGGACACTGTCAAGATAAAAGCTTGTTTGTAAGGGACATGACCTTCTCTGGAGTTTCGGGGGGGGGGGGGGGTGAGGAACAACTTTGCAGATGGCTTTAAACTAAAAGGCACCTTGACTCAAATAAGATATACCTAGGATTTGTTTGTTGAATCACCCAGCAAGATTCATGGAGGACCTACAACTTGCTGACACTACCGAGATGACTAAGAGATAGTTCCAGTCTTTACAGTCCTTCAAAGTTTCAATGTAATGGAAGTATAATGCTGAAAGATAAACTCTAAGAGAGTCTGGTAGGATATGGAAAAGAACATTCTAGGTAAAGGAAGAGCATGAGCAAAGTTTGGGAAGCTTGAAAATTCATTGCATGTGCAGGAGTGTTGCTCACGGAGCAGCCTGCTATTCATATAATTCTAGACATCTCGTTTTGCCCCTCTGATTTGAGTTCTCAAGTATAGTTTGTGTAGACTAGACAAGCAGAGGAAGGAGGCAGAGACAGATGCCTGTCTCAGTCTAAGGTAAGAAGGGACACAGAATTGCATGTCCCAGAGGGTCCCGAATGGGTTTAACACAATCTCTAGGCAACTCAGCATGAAAACACGTATGTCTGACTCAAAGGCCACAGAGGAGGACTCCAAGGTTAGCTAGTGGCTGTAATTCACACTACCTCATGTCTCAGGTATTTGGTCAAGATCTCAAGAAAAGAGGAAGTAAACATAAAAGTGCTAGACAGCTGACAGCAGCTGGTGCCCAGGGAGAGCCAGAAGGTGGGGTTCTTCTTTCATACTGTTCCCCTGGCTGGACCACCTGCATCCTCTCTGTATTGCTGACCAGACCCAGCTTCCACCTCCGCTCTGTTTATATTCCTTCCCTGACCCACCAGGACAGGTCAGGTTCTCCTCTTCTGTGCTTCCTGGCACTCCACACCTCCTTCACTCTAGCCTCTATCATAGTCATTGGAACCATCTGTTTACTGTTTAATATCCTTCAGTAGACTGTGTGTCACACTAGGAAGCCATCATGTCCCTCCATTCTACCCTTAGGCTGTCCCATCACATAGAAAAAGCAACTGTTTGAGAAATGTGAGTAAGGGAACAAGTGGGTGAGTACATGAGAGAGCGGAAGGAGGAAGGCGAAAGCAAATGGCTCACATTTGCACACAGTAGTCCAGAAGACTAGCTCCTTGGAGCATGAACGATACACTCTCGGGGATTCCAGGTGCCATTTAGGATTAGTGTGAGGGAAGAGGAGGGAAATCCCAGCGGTATCCCAACGGTCTTGGAGACCAGATTTCATCCCTCGTTGCTGGAATTTGGAAAAGCCAGGTGGGATTTTTGGCCATTTATCTGGGGAGATCAAAAGGTATCATCTACTCCTATCTTCCACAGTCAGCCTCAGATGGCTAAGCCCCGTGAGTTTCAGAGAACATAAAAGGAATTTCTTCAAGAAAAGATGAACTGTTACTTGATTGGGGAGATGGCAGGCTAGAATGAAATAGAGACATTGAGGTGGACCTCAACTGAGCCACAGGAATGAGGGGCAAAGTCGAGATAGATGTTGATGATGGTGACAAGGGTGATAAAGACATTAATAGTGATGAGGATAATATGATGATGGTGAGACGTTGCCAAAATTTTGGGCATTCTACATTTGTTATCTGATTCACTCCTCACAACAACCCTAAGAGAGGATGCTCTTCTCATTCTATTCTACAGGTGAGGAAAATAAAACGCAGGAAGTTTGTCTGATTTGCTCAGAATCACACAGCGCAATTGGTGGCAGACCCAGGACTTAGACCCAAGTCTGACTCGAAAGGCCATTCAATTAAACATGACGGTTCGACCCTTCACTTTTTTTTTCACGGGTTAGTGTTCTCTAACTTAAAACCTTGATACCTTCATGCCAACATGCCCTCTATCCTGAGTAGCCCTCAGCCATTGCCAAGAAGAAGTAAACTTTATATCAAACTTAGGTCCCTGGAAGTAGGTCAAAAGCACTCCCAACTTTCTTGCATACTAACTCACTGATTATTTTATCCGCAGATTCTGAAATGAAGGACTACTGTTACACAGCAGACAACATCCAGAACCTGATTTCAGAAGACAGGAGGCGATTAGAGATGTATTAGGATTAATCCAAATTTCAAATGATGTGATCATAATTCTCATGAGCCGCTGAATTGTCATAGAGATCTTATCATTTCTTCAGAAGGCCCCTCTTTACCCAAAGGCAGCCCTGAAATCCTTTCTCACACTCGCTCAAATCTTTGCTTTGGTAAGAATAATCGTATTAGGCGCCTGCTCCACTCCAAGGCCTTTAGTCATTCACGTTTTAACTAATTGCCAGCTTTTAAAGACAGGCAATATGAACATGAACTGCCATTTACCCAGAACTCAGGGGATGAAATAGTCTTATTGATTAACGGTCTGGTGAATTAAAAAAGACTATAGACAAAAATATGGGCTTCTAGATCTCCAAAGGTAGACTCTATAGATAGAGTACATTTATCCTCACATAAAATGAAAACATCAAAGAGTTTACAGGGCAGCCTGAAGAACATTACCAAACATGACACTGCGCCATGGGAGAGAGAATAGGGTTATCTACACTACAGATAGAAAGGCTTGGAGAGACTTAATTACATGTCCCAGGACATGCAGCAAATAGGGACCAGAACTGCAATTTGAGCTGTGTCTCCTAACTCCTCCCTCAGTGAGCATTCTGCCACCTCTCCTCCCCCAACTATTGGTCATTCTCCTTCTCTAGTCCAGGCAAGTATCACCAACAAAGATGGACAAATAGAACTTGCAGTGAGCAAACTGTATAGCAGTGTAGCCAGTAATCTGTCTTAATATAAAGGAAATGTGGAATTTGTTATGGAATAGAGATGGTTAGAAGTCCCTTGAGTGCAAGGATCATGTCCTGTTGACCTTTTTATGCCTGGGACTCAGCACACAGTGAAATGTCTATTGATTTTAGCAACTAGCACATTACTATTCTATTCAGATAACAGTGTTTTGGGACAGTCCTGAGTTATGAGCTATCTCTCTTACAATTAGTTACTCTCTCCAGTCAAATCAAATCAAGAGCCTAGATTTGGGCTACAAGTATTCCTGAACAGGATCCCTCGCGACCTTCAGTGTAGAACAATGTCATCAGGTGCTGTCAGCAGCTGGCTCCTCAAGAGCAATAAAAGAAACATTAAGTAACATCGAGCTGATGAAATCAGAGCCTGGCCTACATCAGCCAGTGGATACGAAGTCAAGGCCTGGCTTCCAGCCACAGCTTGCATTTACATGCAGGACACGCTAGATGTCCCTAAGGGAACCAGAAGATCAGACTAAACGAGTTGTCCTCAGTCTCCAGGAGATGTCCTGAGTCATCAAGATCACAGTTCCCATGAGGGCAAATGACAAGGCCACATTTTCAGAGATGACCATTGACCCATCTGCCTTGTTGACCACTGACCCCTGCTCACATAGGGACATTCCCGTTACCCAAAACCCAGATCAGCCAATAAGGATGGGAATGAATGGCCATCCTTATGGCTTGGGTTTCAGACTATTTGGGTTTTAAAAATGTTGATTTTTTGTAGCTGTGTGACTTTGGGCAAATTGATTAACCTCCTTAATCCTTAAATTTCTCTTCTCTAAAATAAATGAGCACACAGATTTCATGAGATGATATATGTAGAGTATCTAACACATAGTAATGGAGTTGATATGACATGTAAAAGTTACATATAACTAATGCTACCCATGAGTTGCCCAGAAAGGACAATATAGATGTTCTCTTATATACAATCTGCCCCAGTAATAGATGCATATTAATATTTGATGTAAATAATAATATATATGCAGAAATATAATTTTATACTATTGTAGTTACATATAAAAGAGTGTGTAGATAGTTGAATTTGCATGAGTTACACAGACAGATGAGAAAAGTCCACTCTAAATACAAGTTGATCACTTATGATGTTTCTGTTCTGGGAGTAGTAGATAAAAAGAAGCATAAAATGATTAATAATAGTGAATTAAGTATATTCCCTGATCAGGATTATCTTCTTTTTTATTTAGTCCTCACAACAACCCTACCCGGTAGTTCCTATTATGATCCCCTCTTATTAGTTCTAGAAGAAAACTAAAGAATAGAGAAGTTAACACAAAGTCTGGCCCACAAAGGAGAGTACCATCTAGTTGTACAGATGAACTAAAACTGAAACCGATATTGCCTACATATTTGTAATATGACAGCTTGGAAGAGCACAAATGAATGACAGCAGAGTGATACAGATGACATTTCTCAGACCTAGGCTTTCCAAGCTGGAAGGACCCTGAGTGCATCTAGTCACATAAGGCAAGGAGAGGTCTCTGGGCAGTTAAGAAGCTCAGAGCGAACTATTCTAAAGTTGAAACCGAGGCTCTCCCTTAAGGGATGGGTTTTCCTAGTCAGTTGATAAAAGAATGGAAACAAGTATGTGTGTGTTGATTAAGGGATGCAAAAATGTGGAGTCAGGCATGTGACAATTTGTTTATGGATACACAGAAAACCCTAGCTATAGCCACAATGGAAAAGAATTGGGGGAGGATATGAAAAATAGGCCAACATCATATTATATTAGTCTTGGGGGAAAACTCCAGGGAGTCAGATTGTGGAGCTTGGGGAGACACGTTTACCCTGAACAGTGGATCAAGAAGATAAGAAAGGGTATCGGAGAAGACCAGTCCTACTCCTGGCCAAATGCTTTGGGCCTTCACACCAGCTGGAATGCCTCCCAGTGAGAAACAGCTAAAAACAGTTCTGTAGAGGTCATTTTTACTCAGCAAGCAAATCGCTAAACAAATGTGTTTTCTTTCAGGATGAATCTGGACTTTTGAAATCATTGGGGAGACATCTTCATACACAAGCCACAGGGCCTCTGCTGAATGGGCCTTATAGCCGAAAGACAGCCATGCCAGGCACTCAATGGCAGAGCTTTTTCCTCAGTCCTCCCGTGACATGACATCTCCCGGAAGGCACCTTCCCTGCACCTTCTCCCTCCTGCCCTTCGTTCTTCTTCTTCCACTGCTTCTGCAAATTAAATTAATGTGTGTACTTGGTAAACTGTCGATAGTGACTGTAAACATTTGCTACAAAACATTCTGACTTCTGGTGCCTAGAACTTTAGTAGTAAAAGAAAGTATTTTCTCCCAAATGTCTTCTTAGTATACTCACCCCACACCTACTTAAAAAAAAAAAATACTGGGGAAAGAAGTCGGAAGATTGAGTGGAAAGGGAGAAGAGAAGAAGCACAAACTTCCAGGTACAGATTAAATTACAGAGATCTAGTGTTCAGCAGAGAAGTGGAGCCAATAATGTAATAACTATGCATAGTGACAGATGGTTACTAGACTTCCTATGGTGATCGCTTTTTGAAATATATAAATGTTGAATCACTATAATATTGTAGGTCAGGTATAGTTAAAAATAAATGAAAACTTTTGTTAAGTGAAAAAAATCTACTGGCTTATTTTACAAAGCTAGAAACACAAAGATTTGATCAACTAGAGGCCCGCCTGGTTCATTTAAAAAACTGAAGCTAACTCAACATTGAAGTACCTCTTGGGCTGTCTGGTAGCACCTAGTGGCCAAATGTAATGTTATAACTCACTCCTGTTAACCATCTGAATACAGTCAGTCCTCATTGTTCATGATTCCATATTTGTGAGTTTGTTTACTTGCTAAGATTTACTTATAATGGAAAATCAATACTCACAAGCACTTTCAGGTGCTTCATCACCATGGACAAAGCAGCGAAGGATTTGCACCACCCATCAGGCAGATCCCTCACTGTGCTCTAACAAGGTGATGCTTTGCCTCCTGGTTTCCTCCCTGTTATTGCACAGGAGTGTCCTTTTTCCTTATCTATTTAGTGCCTCGTTTTTCTCATTTTTGTGCTTTTTGTTGGTTCGATGTTTAGAATGTCTCCTCATGGCAGAGCTGAGGTGCTGTCTGGTGTTTCTAAGCACAAGAAGGCTGCAATGTGCCCTGTGGAGAAAATACATGTGTTAGATGAGCTCTGCTCAGGCATGAGATGTAGTGCTATTGGTCAGGAGTTCAATGTCAATGAATCAACAATATATACTAAATAAGGTGACTTTAGGTAGACAAACACATAAAGCAGGTTTATTTACTGATCAGTTGATGAAAACATTGTGACCAGAGGCTCACAGGAACCTAACATTATATTTCCCCTAGGAGCAATGGTGTAGTGTTCACTAACTCAGCGTTCACAACAACTTCATAGAAGGTAACTGCTATGAATAATGACACTGAACTCTACCTAGAAGGGGGGTGTGGTGTGTGTAGGGGACTGGTGACATGAAAGACTAACAGGGCAAGGAGGACTCATAAGAAAGTTTCAAAGGAATTTTAAGGTTGGAATAAATTCTAATGGACCAGAGAGAAAAGAAAGAATGGTACCAACTAAGAGAAGACAGCAGAGAATAGAGATTAATGATAAGTTCTAAAAGCAATACAACACTGCTAAAACTTGCTATAAACTTCACCAATTTTGTAAAATCTTAAACTGCTGATTTTGCTCTACATGAACATATATTGTCTTGAGGGAGTCTATCTGGAAATATATGTTCTTTATAGATAACTTGATTTTGAAAAATCAAGAATCACATTACCTTTTTTCCCCAGGAGAAAAGATAATGTGAAATACTGACCTATTATACTAGTTTATTCATTGCCCCACAGGTAGAAAGGGCTGAATTTCAGCATGTCATTCATATTCTTTCTTCTGCTTCGAATGCTCCCTCCACCCAACACTTTAGGACTCAAAATAATTCCTTTCTAGAGTATTCATAGTTTATTCTATGTACCAGTAGAATAATTACATGCACAAACATTGGAATCAGACAGATGTGGGTTTTGAATTTCAGCTCAGTCATTGACCAGATTTCTCTGTCCTTGAGGAATTATCAAATTATTGAAACTCAAACTTTGGTTTCCTGACATCTAAAACAAGTATTAAATAAGAAAATACATGCCCGCCTCCAGAACACTTCCTGACATGAAGCAGGTGCTCAGTAAACTACAGGTGCTTCAGCTATGAATAATTATTGTGTTTTCTGTGTGCCCAGAACTCTGTCCAACACTGTCTCATTTGGGGCTCTGTGCCCTAATTCTCCCTTGTGGATGAAATTTGTCTCTGAAAAAAGACCCTGAGATCCTTGACAGCAGGAGTCATAATTGTAATCATGACTAATCATTTGCTAGTTTCTTACTTTCCTCTTCCTCATTTACACCCCTCCTAGAAACTCATTCAGACTCTTGCACAAATCTTCCAACCAGAGATCCTCTTTTTCTGTCTCTTCTGTCTCTGACCTATTATAATATTAACATCTACTCCTTCCTGAGCTCTTACTACTTACCAGGGACTAAGATAAGCATATAAAATACTCTTTTTCTAACTCCATAACAACTGGACCATCTGTCGCATTACTCTGTTTTGTAGATGAGGACACTGAGTAAGGCTGAAAGAAGTTGTTATGTGCCTGAGGCTACAGTAAATCACCAGGTTAGTGTTCAAACCCAAATCTATGTCAATTCCAAAGCTTTTTGTAGGATATCCTGCTCCATCCCAATATATCTTAAAGTCTACTGCCAATGAATCTTTCTAAGTCACAAAATAGCTCAAAATCTTGTAAATGCTCCTTTTTGTTTGAGAAGAAAAAAGTATGACTCCCCTGGTCTGGGATTTATGGATCTCTGTATCTGACCCCAGCTGAGAGCCCAAGTTTACTGCACTGCTGCCCTTCATGAACTTGGCATGGTGAACAAAATCATTCACCATGGTTCTTCATGGAAACCTGGCATCTGCCAACCTCTGCATATTTGCTTAAACTAGTCCTTTGGTTGGGAATGCTCACTGAGCTGCCACTCTCATCTCTATTATACATTTAAATCCTACCTGTCCCTCAGAGCTCTCCTCATACACTGCATCTTTCATGAAGCATGCATCCCATTCACACATTCAACCATCCCATGCATTTAGTGTCTACTGAGTGCCACGCAGTCTCACTTTCTAGGCAATTCAGCACCCGCTGGGGTAAGCATGCTGACAACATAAGTGTAAGGGGAAGGGACACAGAGTAAAGGCATTGGCCAGTCAGGAATGCCTTTCTCCCAATCTTTCTTAAAATCTTACTTTCTCTTTTGCATGATACGTTTTTTTTTCCTGTATATTTTATCACTCCTGCTAACCTGAGAGGTCCTGAAGAACAAGATCTGTGACTGTTTCATCTTTGAATCTTTTTTTTTTCAAAATAGGTACTCAATGGGGGCCATGAACCCAGACTTCAGAACAGCAGGAGTGGGTTAAAAATCCAGCTCCACCCTTTTTGAGCCAAGTGACCTTGGTTGGACTAGTTAAATTACTTCTTTAAGACTCCATTTCCACATGTGTGAACTAAGCAAGAAAAAAAATCTATCTTACAGAGCTGTTATGAGAACACAAAATAACTATGAAAAGTTTGTATAATGCCTAGCATCGGACCTGGTACATAGTAAAAGCTCAGTAAGTGGTAGCTTTGTACTTCTAGTACAGTCAGCAATTACTTCTTTATTTCACATACCTCTTACACGGTACACAAGAATAGTTCCATGTGAACACTCACTAACTTAAATTATCTTATTCTAGTTCAAATATGTGCCTATAAGCAAGATCACATTAATTAAGACTGTATCACATATTTCTTTTGTAAGGCAGATTTTTGTTCTGCCCCAAACTCATAAAGAAACAGCAATTGAGGTTTAAAAAGCTAGTGCTTAATCATCTACCACCTTCTTCAGAGTTTGTCAATTACTATACAAATGAGTCAAGTGATTCATTATTCTTAAGTGTGTACATATGGGGGGGTGTCATTTAATTAAATAAATGAAAAGGGAAATATAAAAAGAATCCAGGCCGAGTAAAAAGTTAAAACCATGTTATTATTTCTAAGCAGATTTCTTTGTTCTTGGTTTAGATGGTGGTGGTTTTTTAACTATTCAAGATACAAGAACACTCACTGAAGAAAGAAAGTTCCATTAAACTTTCCCCAGTCAACCTCTTTAATTCAGACTAATAGAGAGGAAAGGGCCGATCATGAATTTAAAGAATTGTCAAAAATGTCAGTGTGTTACCTTCAAATGTACATGGGACATTGACTACCTCTCTACTAAATAAACAGATCCACACTGAAATTCTCCGGACAGAGAAAATATAATAGATTAGAATGTTGAGCACATGCAATACTACACACCACTCTAGGGGAGCTGAGAAGAACACAGTCATGAATGAGACATAGGTTCTTTCCTGGGTGAGAGAAATATGCAAATATCTAACTTCATTTTGAGATAGAAATAGCACAAAATGGAGGCAAAGTTAGCATGTTGTCTGAGCTTCCAGAATGGATCAGTCATTGCAATTAGGATCAGCTAATCTTCTTATCTAGAGGAAATGATATTTTATCTGAGCTTTGAAGACTAAACTCACAGGAAAAATTAGGGAACTCATCTTTGTTGAGAACTTACTCTGTGCCATATGTTCTACATATCATATTTCATTTCATTCTTAAAATAGCTATTGGTATCATATTCTCATTATAGACATAAGGCAATTTTCCCATGGCCACACCACCAAAGAGTAGGAATCTGGCTTCTAATATGGGCCTGGATGATCCCAAAGCCTGTGATTTCCTCTCCTCTCATGTCCTGGAGCTTCTCATGGAATGTCTGAGGTCAGCTACTGGGGCTATGAGGGTAAAATCATAGTGCTGGGTTTTCTGTGATTGCAGACAACAAATGAATGCACGAAAACCTTTGTAAGCAGTTCATTCCTGGAAGTCGATTATGCTCACTGCCAATACTGCTTACACTATTCATTACCCAGGATGGATGAACTAATTTACAGCTAACTTATAGCTAATTTATATAATTAATAAGGATTATTGGATTGAATTGAATGAATTTCTCTCTCACCAGAGACAGTATAAAGGTTAACTCTACCTCAGTGCAAGCCTAATTATAATAAATTATAGAAAATACTGAATTACTCAGAGATCTAAGGAGGTGTTGTCAGAGCTTTGATTGAGACACTAGTCCACCAGCTCCTAATGTACAGCTGATGTCTGTGTGAAAGGCCAGGGAAACACCAGAGAGCATGGTTAGGATGCAGGCACTAGAAACTTTAGCATGCTTATAGAAAACAATTTAATGTCCCACCAAATGGAATGACTCAGTAAATTATGGTTCTTCCCTATAGTTGAGTAGTATGAAGTCATCAAACATTTCACTGGATGCTGCTTTTTGCTTTCTTCTCTAAGCTTCACTTCTTCTCTCCAAAGAGGAGACCTTGGTCTTCTCTTACTAATCTACTCTCATGCACTAGGTGATCTCCTTAAGTGTCATTGTTTTTAATGCCACTCAACACTTAAACCTCCAAATTTGTCTTCTATACCTCTTTCCTGTATCCAAGACTTGTATATATCTAACTGCTGGCTTGGCATCTTCACTCAAATGCTTGAAAAGTGTCTCAAACCTAACATGTTTCAAACTGAATTATTATCAAATTACTAATTGTTGCCTCTCCTTTTCACCTCCCTGACTTGTTCCTGCTGAAGTTTCCCCAGTCGAAGTTCATGAAAACACAAAGTTCTCAGTCATTAAGGTCAAAAGAACTTGGAGACAACCCTTGCCTCCTCTCGTCCTCATACTCCATATCTATTCCATCCATCTATCCCATCATCTCATCTACTGGCAAATACTACATTATCATCTCAACCTTTAAAATATATGTAGAAACTGACCATTCTCATCACTTTCATGCTATCAACCTGACCTGGGGCACTATCATCTTGCCTCTCTTTCTGCATTGCCTCCAACGATTGTCCTACTTCCTTCCACTCTTACCCCTACATTCTAGTCTCAACGCAGCAGCCAGAGTGGTGTTGATGCCTCTCCATCTCATCAGAGTAAAAGCCCAAGCCCTTACTAGGAGTGCTAAGGCCCTACATGAGCTGTCCCCTTCCCTCTACACACACTTTCCTTCTGTGCTAATCCTGGCCGTCTCCCCTTTGTTTACTACACTCTGGCTACACTGCCTTCCTTTCTTCCTAAAAATGACACATACCCTCATACCTGGGTCTGCCATCACATAGATCCTCAACCTCCTTATCTACAAAATGAGGTGATGGGGTCACATGATCCTTCAGGTTCCTCCACAAAGCTGTTAGGACTTTGTAACTATTTTCACGTGCAAATTGTGAAGATCATGAAGCCCCAAGCCTAACAAGGTGGCCTGATCATGAGTTCTACCAGCAAAGAAATACCTACATTTTCAAGGCTTTTTACTATTGACTCTGAAAATCAAAGTTAGATCTAATGAGCCATTCTTACAATGAGAACCAGAAAATTAACAATGGTCTGCGGGCGTATTATTTAACTATTTAAAGGTTACGGCATGATACTATACTATAATAAGGAAAATTGCTCTGTTAAAATGTTAAAGGAAAGCAGGGAAACAGCTTTATAAGAATATTATTATAATGAATGAAAATGTAAAAATAAGTAGGAAGAGATCTGGAAAAAATCATCAATGTGCTAATAACAATAATGCTAAAGTCATAGAATCAAAGGTAATGTTTTTTCCCTTATACTTTTCTAAATTTTCTACTATATGGCTTATTTTATTACCTTTAATAATAAAGATGTGAGTGTGTATGTGTGCTTAATCTTTTAAATGTTTAAAGGAGATTGCTCTCTGACTAAAAACAATACTTTATGTTCTTTCAATGACTGGGTCCACATACTGCAGGCAAATTAGGAACAGAGTTCTTTGAACGGGAACACGGCAGTAAAAGATTAACAATTTCCCTACGTTGCTGTGGATCAGCCATGCAGTCAACTCAGTTGGCAGCTAAAAGCCCAGACACAGAGACTCAGGTATTTTTTTAATCTCATAAATATAGTTAGTGGCAAGCAGTGATTTTAATTTGCTGAATATGCTCAGAGATGCTCAGAAGAATGCTATATGCTTTCTCTTCCTGGTGATGCCAAGATGCAATTCTCAAGTAAAGAAAGGGCTAGAATAAGTCACAGCATTCAAGAATATTCATCGAGTTTCTCAAATTGCAATTCAGTCTGCCCAGCATTTATTAAGCCTATACTATGGACCTGCGTATGTAAAATCCAAAGTTACAGAGTCAGAGTCTTCATGGAAAAGCCGCTTGGCTTTGACCAGGCTATTTACTATTACAGGTCTCAGTGTTCTTATTTATAAAGTTGGAAAGTAAGACCTTTGCCACAAAGAAGGAAAAATGAGAAAAAGGGAAGAAAAGGGGGAGGAATGTCTTCCATTTTATTAGATTGTTTATGTGCATTACATGTTATAACAAGTTAGCATAAGATGTAGTTCACCATGCAAACTCAAAATTCAGTCCTTTATTATCCATTCAAACCAGTGTGTATTGAAACTTAGGATGTGCCAGGACTGGACTAGGTGATGTGGATGCAACAGTGGACAAGGCTCATTCTTTTACTCTAAAAAAGAGTGTAGGCTGGTAGGCGAATGTGAAAACTAAAAGACAATACTACCCTGTAGAAAATGCACCAGATGTGCAAAAAAGTACAGTGCTGTTGCAGAACAGAGGAAGGCAGGATGATGCGGGACAAAAATCCCTAAGTACACTAAAATGTGTTTTCAATATTAACAGTAATGAGTGCTCATTCAATACTAGGCACTGTTCAAAGATTTTCAAAACTTTTTACTGGCACTATCTCCTTGATGCTATTCCATGATTAATATCCCTGTTTTAAGATAATTGAGACACAGAGTGGTTAAGCAATTTTCCTAGAATCACGCAGCTACTCATCACGGGGGCCAAGAATTCTAACTTCCAATCTGCTTTTCCAACCACTGTGCATGCTTCCTCCTTCACTGGCTATGGCACATTAGATCATCACCTGTCACATAGTAAGTGCTCCATAAATGTTAACTAGTGTTAGTAATAGCAGTACTAGCAAGAGCAGTAAGAATAATAGCAAAAGTCATAATGACTAGTACCTGTAGTAGTGGTAGTAATAACAGTAGTAGCAGAAGCAGAACGTAGAATACTCTGCAAATGTTGGTGGTTAGTATTAGTCTGGGCTTAGAATCATTCTAAGAAGGAAGGGAAAAGTTCTTTTATTTCTGTGTCTTATGGCTCCTGCTCTAAGAAACCCACTTCTTAGTACAGAAGGAAGACCTCCACACATGATACAGCTGGTAATTTAGAATAAAAACTATTAAAGTTTCAAATTGAATAGCTGAATTTCGAAGAACCAAATGATTTAGGGAAATGTCACCGTTTAGGGTGAGTGCAGAAGGGACATAATAGTTAAGTAGTCCCATGGGCACATTTAGCAAGCAGGAGGCGCCATAACAAGCACTTCCCAACCACCAGGTCCTTTCTTCCCTACAACTGCTCTGTACTATCCCCTTTCTACTCAGGAGAAGACTGAGGTTCAGAAACAGTAAACAGCTCATTCATGATTACACAACTAGTGAGTAGCAAAGCCAGGATTTTAACCTAGGGCCATTAGTAACTCAGCTCGCCTGGCAAGTGGGACAAGGGTGAAGTGTAACCCAGGCCGGGGTGGACGTGGGAATCAGACTTAGACAAGAAAAGAGGTGAAGGCAGCGCACACTTGAAAGAGTGGCCGGAGCAGAAGTGTGGGTGGAGGTGAGCATTGCTGAGGATGAAGGCAGCAAAGAGCGAGCTGGGCCAGCTGTCAGGCGTGAGCCCGAGCCCTGCCCTCCCCGAGCTCCGCACCCAAGAAAAACCACAGCCAACACACACACACTTGTTTAGAATGTCTTGTTTTCAAGTTGTTTTTGTCATGTGAACCAAGGTGTACAAGACCAAGGTCAGAACACTGAGGAAAAGCAGCTTTTGTTTTTGTTTTGTATTTTGGTTTCTTCTAAAATTCAATCCAATACAACTTTCTGTAAATGCTACTTTGTGTTCAGGATAATATTTGTGGCCACATTTACATACCCACTTGATTCCACTCCCTATTGAAAACCCTCTATAATTAGTTCTCACCTGAAACAAGCATATAAGTCTTAGAATGGTAGTCAATTATTCAATCAACAAGCGCACTCCCCCATCAGCTATTCAGGTGGAGGGTCTATACTAAGTTGGTTGGTTAAGATTGTCCCTGAGAAAGTTAAGTCTGTACTGAGAAGGAACCATAAAAAGGAGCCCTGATAAAAATATCTGAGTCCAAAAGGAACTAGGGGGAGGGAACAGCTAGTACAAAGCTCCCAACGCTAATGAAAACTTGGGGTACTAGTGGAACCTAAAGAAACCTAGTCTGGGTGGACTACAGCCAGAGAGCATGAAGTCAGAAACGAAATCCAGGATGTATTTAGGCACCAAATCTGGAGAGGTTTCATGGGCTCAGATAAGGAGTGTGGGTTTTATTTTAAGTGCTATAGAAACATTTGACGATGTTAAGCGGACCGGAGAAGGAGCTTGTTTTCATTGCAGAAAACATCTACTTGGTAACTGTATAGAGAGTAGATTGTACAGAGGCCAAGGAAAGTGAAAACCAGTTAGAAAGGTACTATAGTGGTCAAGGTGGGTAAGGATGGAGAGTTGATTAGGATGGTTTTGGTTCATTTGGGGCAAAGTGCACAGATCTGGAAAATGTTTTCAAGGTAGGAGTAAGAGGTCTCACCGACCGAATAGATGTGAGGCATAAGGGGATTTGTAAAATCCAGGAAGAGACCTGCATGTTGGCTTAAAAAGCTGAATACTTAGGGGTGCTGGTCAATAAAACGTGGAGGTAGGGTGAAGAGCAAGCTTCTGGGGGTGTTGGGAAGGGAATTCGAGTGTTCTGTTTGGACATAATAGGTTAGAGGTGGTTATTAGACATCCATGTAGAGATGTCAAGTAGGCATTAGATACATGAATCCAGAGTCAAAGGACAGAATGAGGCTGGAAATGGAGATTTGGGCTTTTCCCCATATAGATGCTAAGTCTGGTGGACGACTGGAAAAGATCACTTTTGGGGAGACAGAGAAGGCAAAAGTAGGTTCAAACCATCTCAAAATGGACACCATGAGCCTCAGTTTCCTCATTTATGAAACAGATATAATAACAGACAACCCCTGGGGTAGTTTCACAAATTGAATTAAATTCTATGTATATATAAATCTGATTTGTCTGACCCTAAATCTCTGGTCCATTCCAGTGAGTCCCAAAGTCCCACTACCAAAGTCCCACTGAGCCCAATTTCACAAGGGTTAGAATTTCTAAAGAGACAAGGTTAACGGACTGATTTGCAAAGCCAAGATCCTGTGGACCTGTGGCCCCCAGCAACACTGCTTTTGTTCTCCTTATTCCTCCTGGATTCAGCTCCACATCCAACATGTTTTTGCACAGTATACAACATTACATTTGGGCTATTTCCCATAGACTACCGAATCCAAGGTCCTCAAGAAAGAAAAGATCTTCAAGAGTTCTGATTTGGTGACATATAACCCCAAGGAGTTATAATTGGCATGGGTCAAGCCCCGTTACAAAATGTCAAGTCAAATGGCAGCTAATTCCTCTTGGCTGGAATAAGTAATGGCTTCCCTTAGAGGCCTGGGTTGGTGCCCAGTAGGGTGAGTGGCAGGCAAAGGAGTCCCCAGTCAGTGGAGTACTTGAGGACATCGACATGCTTATGCCCCAGTCTTCCCTCTCTGCCACATTCCATTGTCCAAAAGAAAGGGTAACAGAGTCTGCGATAATAATAATAAGTAACATGTATTGAGTGCCTACTCTGTATCAAGTACTTGGGCAAGCACTTTCCATGTATTATCTTATCTAATCCTCTGGCAATCCAGTGAGGTTGGTGATATTATGACTCCCAGGCTACATAAGAGAACACTGAGACTCAAGGAGAACAAGTCATTGTCTAAGGTCAAACACTAAAAAGTGGCAGAGATTTAAATGCAGGTCTGCTTTCAATGACTATGCAGCACTGACCTGCCACTAAAGGAAAAGTCAGGATGACTTCTGGTCTCAGGTTTGTTCCTTTTAAATTAGGTCACCTGTAGAAAGTGTATGAGCTTTCTGTCTTCAGAGTAAAGGGAATAACTCTGCCTTCTCAAGAGCATTGGGAGTACACAGTGTCAGAACTGATGTAAAAACCATTTGATGTAAAACCACTCTCAAGGGAGGAATGCACATAAAAGATGATGATGTCATATGATGATGATGATGATACTGATGCTGATAATGACACACACACACACACAAATCAAAACATCTCAGAAGTCTCTTTACTCATTATTAAAAACAATTAGTATAGTGCCTAATTCCTGGGAAGTGTTCACTAAACATTGAATAAATAAGTAATGAAGATGAACGAGGAACAGTTGATAAAGGAGAATTCAGTGGACTCAACCCACTTCAAACAATTGGGTCAGTAGGTAAATAACCTGTATACACATAAAGTTAGAGTCAGGAGGAAGTTCAAGGTATTAATAACAAGGTAAAGATTCCATATCTGTGGTTCAGCTTTATCTTTCAGGGACTTCAGGAAGGATCCACCATAGCTAAAGGACTTCCCCTATCTAGCAATTAAAAGAGTTTAACATACACTGGGTTCTTTATAAAGGTGTCTTCTAATTGTCTCCCTTTTCTTTTTTCTCAATTTCTCTCCCTTCTCATCTCTCTTGTCTTTCTCTCCTTCTCCCCTCCTCTCCTCCTTTTCTCCTTCTTCTCTCCTCTTTCTCCTTCTTCTCTCCCATTTATTTTTTAAGATCTTCTTTCAGTAACTTCCTGTCTTCTCTAATTCCTTTTCTTCTTTCAGTCTCTCCATATTTTCCTCACTTCTCTATCTCTTCTTTTCTCTTTTATCCTCCCACAATCATTTTTCCTAGCCCCACTATGTAATGAACTCCCCTCTTGGTTTTTTGGGTCTCCACTCATATGAACCCAGTAAGCTCTTTCCTCCCAGGTTTTAATCACTACGAGTTCTGTCTGGAAAAAGTCTAGCCATTGTTAATATAATAAGGATGGTTTGTGCAACATCCATGTAACCTGACAGCCAAAAAGAGTGGACTGGACTGCGCATGTTTGAACAATGACAACTTCACTGTACTAGACAGTGGGGCCAGTAGATGCTGTTGAGCAAACATGTGTACTGTGTGGCCAATGCATTCGAAATGATTGAGCAAGTAGAGCAACAAATCTGCATCAAATGTTGCATTAAGCTTGAACGTTCCTCCATGGAAACTATTTGGATGATTCAGAAGCCTTTTGGGGATGAAGCAATGAGTTCAACACAAATAAGAGTGTGGCACAAACGCTTCAAAGATGGTCAAGAAGAAAGGCATGGCAAAGTTGCAGCAAGATCAAGACCATGTTAACTGGGCTGTCTGATTGGAAAGGTGTTGTCAATCACCAGGGCACTTCTCCAGGCCAAACAATGAATAAGGAGTGTACTATCTCGATGTTCTTCATTGGTTGAGAGATGCAATATGATGAAAATGGCCACAGCTATGGGCAATTGGTGATTACCAACTTTATTGTGACAATGAACCTGCTCATGCATCATGTCTCATACAGAATTTTTTGGTGAAACATCAAATCACCTAGGTGACTCAGCCCCCTACAGCCCAGATGTGGCACCTTACAAATTCTTGCTTTTCCCAAAACTAAAATCACCTTTGAAAGAGAAGAGATTTCACACCAGCAATGAGATTCGGGAAAATACAATGGGGCAGCTGATGAAGATTCCAGCAAAGGATTTTCAGAGTGCTGTGAACAGTGGAAGAGATGCTGGAGAACTGTGTGAGGTCCCATGGTGCCTACTTGGAAGGGGACTGAGGAGTCATTATCCTATGTACAATTTTCTTGATTCTTGTATCTTCTTCAATAAATGTCTCTATTTTTCACATTACATGACTGGATACTTTCTGGACAGGCCTCATATAATTAATAAACTCAACCATGCAGCCAATATAGGAAGTCCTCTTAAAGGTAATCACAAACATTGTCATCTTCCAAGGCCAAAGTTCAATTTCAGTGTTCAATATGTTGATAGAACCATCCCCAAAGGCACCATAAGAACCATTGATATGGTCGAAGCCAACTTTTCCATTATTATAGTGGCTCAAGAGAAACCTGTCAGTTTTAGGAAATATGCATCCATTTGTGTGGCTTCAAGAGATTACCTGTTTTAATGACTAGCTATGTGGGTTTCTGTCTCCTCTCTGAACTTTGAGCCCCCAGAGGATCCATTCACATTTATCCTTTCATTTAATTCCCACAACAACCATACAGGCAGACCCTGTTCTCTTCTGATTTAGAGATAAGTAAAGTCAAAAGTAAAGAAAGAGAAAAAAAAGGAGAGAAAGAAAAAAAGAAAATAAATATTCCAAATCACATACTTATTGTAAGGAAAACATTGAATTCAAGCCCAGGTCCCCCGAGTCCAGGGGCATTGGAAAATCACAGATGACCACTACCCCCAAAATCTTTATTAAGTTTCTAAATATTCACCATCAAAGTTTTTGAGGATAGAGAGAGGTTAAGGCTGTAAAATCAGACAGATCTGGGTTAATTTCTTAGCTCTAGTACTCACTCACTTTGTAATCTTAGGCAAGTTATTTAGGCTCTCCATGCCTCATTTTTCTTAAAATAAAGGGGGAGAAAAGTATCCTCCTTGTAAAGTTAAAATCAGTAATATATGTAAAGCCCTTAACAGAGCTCTTGGAAAATAGTAGTAAAGGAAAGCTAGCTATTGTTACTGTCAAGTTTTGATCCATGAAGGGATGAACCCTTAAGCCATCATTAGAAGAGTGAATGTGAGGGGGCAAAATACAGATTGGATAATACCCAGAGGTGAGTTGTAAGCAGAGTATTCCCCCATCAGCTCATGGAAAACAAAAAAAGAGTAAATTGTGAGAAGCAGCCCCCCAGGGTCCTGATGTCCAGTTCTCTAAAAATTCTCATAATGACCAATACATAAAGATGTCTTGTGCTTCATAGGTTTTCCAGAAAGTCTCATTAGCGTTAATGACAATGCATTCCAGACATCCCTAGGCTTTGAGACAGTCATCGCAGAAGGCTCGATGAGACTCAGCCCTGGGGAGCCCTGAGTTGCTTTCTTCCTGCACAAGAACCTCGGAGTCTTCAGGACATTACATCATGGGGGTGTCAGAGAGGGGATGACATCACCAGTCTTCATTCTGTTGATTAGAAGGTGGACTAACTATCCATGTTCATCCACGCTCACAGATATCACTGGGCATTGGACAGGAGGTCAGCTTCCTCAGACACCCTCTGAAAAGAGCAGAAACCCTAGAGGTTAGATGGCACACTCTTCAATCTTCATATCCCTAATGATGCTACCTAAAGAGGGGCTCAGATAAACCTCACCATATTGAAGCCAGAGATCCAAACTCAGCGCAGACTTTAGTGCACTTGCGGGTCCTTCAACATGGTCCACCACAGTTATGACTTTTATTCCTTCAGATGATTAAACCTACCTTGAGCAAGGCATTATGGTAGTAGGTATTAAGAGGAAAAGTCTCACCAGTCTCTCTTGGCCAGGAGGTCATGGACAGTAGAAATGGCTTGTTGACCTGGCTTCTCCTTCACACTGTTCTGAACAGGTAAGTGGAGTCCCTAGAGGGACATGTCTAACCTGCCCCCTTTCCCCAGGCATTTCCATGACCCTGCTTCCACTCATTCAAAAGATGGTGGACTAGGCCTTTGTGGATATTGACAGTTGCTCTTTGGGTAATCGTCACTCTGTTCTAGATCAAGGTATGAAGTTACTTCTTCTCCTCAGCTCAGACCTCACCATTATTTGGCAGTTGTAAGGCTGATGTCTGGCAATTGTTTAGTGTCATTGAAGTCTTTACTTATGTTCTTTGGATTTTTTTGTTGTTTTTAACGGGGAGTCAAAGGAAGGCAAAAAATCTCCCAAAACTACTATTCTGCCATCTTCAAACCAATTTTCCAATTTCCCAGCAAGTAAAATAGGCCCAGAGATGCGGTCAGAGTCAAGACACCCTGAGAAGCAGTGATGCGCCAAATTCTTATCCCTTGGCTCCAACCTTATGCTGGACAGCAAAGTCCAGGAAGGAGGGCTCGCTGGCTTGATGCCTTCAAGACAACTTGAGGGGGGAAACCTCATGCTGGAAGAGGACCACTTCCAGTGATTTGTCCCTGCCTCATTGCTAACCCCAGGAAAGTCCATCTGGTCTCAAAAACTTGGATGTACGTTGGCCACTAAGTTCATTACAAGTAATTTACTACCTCAAATTTGGTGAGAAAATTAGAAGGATCTGTGGTTTCCCAGTCAACTAACACTTATTAAAATCCATCTGTAAAAGAGGTTGATTCACTTATTCATTCAATATAGCTTGTGTCTTTTTCACATGACGGAGACAGCAACATGTGGTAGTCTCAAACCCCAGCTTCGGAGGAGAGCAGCTTTAGTTCGTCTCCTGGATGTATTTACCAGCTGCTTGATTTAGGATGAATTCCCTAATCTTTATAAGTTTGACGTTCTGCTACATTAAGATGAGTACTGGACAGCACTTTTTAGGCAAAATAATGTAGGTTAAATAATTCATATGTTATCTGGCACATTAACATCTGAAAATTGTAAATAATAATTATGTCTGAAAATTGTAAATAATAATAAGTGCTCAATTATGGTTGGATGAGAGTATTGTATATGAGCAGGCTATCTCCTGTCTTAATTAGGTAAACATTTGAGAAATTTTTCAGATGTTTATTTTGTACCTGAAACACTTGTTTGTTAGTAAAGGGCGGTGTATTTGCATGTGTGTCCTCTTGGGCCAACACACACTGACACAGACGTTTCACACCTCAACCTGCTCAGTCCTAGAATTTTGGTCTTACTCATAAAAAAGATTCTGACTTGACCAGGTGTTTCCAGTAAATCACTCAAAATAAGGACCCTTTGGGATGTCATTTGCGTGTTTATCCCCCTTTGGTTTAATGTTGAATTTGAGCTTACAGCTCACTGAAATGGACTCTTGTAAGTGTTTTTCTAGTAAATACATTTTACAATGAATTTACATCATACATGAGAAAGATCATCTCCTCCAATCCACTCAGCCAACAGTGATGAGAAAGCGAAATGAAGTAAATGGATTACTAATGTGAAAAATAAATATATATATTTATATTTATATATAATGTACAATAAATATATTTCCATATTTTCTCCTCTTTTATGTATATATATTTACATGGTCAATCCCCCCCACCCTGCACAATATACATCCAGTTATTAGCAGCAGTAAACTCTAGGAAGTGGTACTATAAATTTCTTCTTCTCTTTCTCCTTCTCCTTCTTTGCATTTTCAGGAAAGACTACAATGGATGTATGCTGTTTGTTCAATAAGATAAATAACACACTTAAAATTAGGTTAAAATCACACTTAGCATAGTATCTGGCAAATCGTAGATGCTCAATGAATGATTAATCGTTGAATGAATGGCCCACAATCTGGGCAATTCCTGCTGAGGCAACAGTTCAGCTGCCCTGGCATATCCATTATTCTAGCTCTACCACTACATGACCCCTCCAGGCTAACAAGAGAAAAGGGAGAAAGAAAAAAAGAATGGAAAAGAGAATGGAGAAAGAAGATTTAGGAATAAGGTGTGATCCTGTGACCACTTGATCACAAAATGTTGTACCTAGAAGGCAAACTATGAAAAGGGGACTCACATTTCTTGGGCACGACTGTGCAGGAAGCACATGGAGAACACTGCCCCCACTCTTTTGCAACTCTCAGCATGTGGGAATCAACCTGACCCATCATCACACAGGTAAGTAGTGGCAATGATTTGAATCAATGCTTTCTGATTCTTTTAGGTTTAGGACTCCTTATGATAAAGAAATACATCTAAAAAAAGTGATATATGCAAATTTCATTTAACTTAGGGGCTCAGAAGGGTTATGGGAAATAGGAAAGATAGAGAGGACTCAGAACTCTGAAAAAAAAAACAACTTAAGGGCACATTTATGAGCCTCAGTTCAATATTTATAACCTCCAGTCAAATAATATTTATGAATGTCATAAATGTTTTTAGGACCTACAAGAGAATCGGTCTACAAAGAAGAAAGAAGTGACTCACCCAGTGCAGAAAGCGCTTCATCAGCCCAAACAAACAGGGAGATATTTAGCAACAATCTGTGGGAAAATTTTTTCCATTGTATATTTAGGACATCATTCATTGCTCTACTGAGTTCTTACATTCAGAGGAATGTGGCAAAGTGGATTTCTTTTCCCTAAATCTTTGGATTTTTGCCCTTCACCCAACCCCCACCAAACCTCTACACTAGAAGACAGATATTATCTGACTGTATTATTTATACCAACCCCCAAAATTTTACCTCCAAGTGCCAAAGGGATGACTTCAGTGTAGACCACTGGTGCACCTGGATAACTTAGTGCTCAAGCAAAAGGGAAAAGCGACTGGTGTCTTCCATATCACAGCTCTCCACTTAAAGGTAATCCCTCCCATCAGATTGTCCTTTTATTTCCAACCATGAAGCAGAACACTGTATTCTCACCGGGATCTCAACATGCTTCACAGATGTGATCCAGAGGCCAGTATTAGTCTTGTCTGCTCTTCAGACCCTTCTTCCACACGACGGTTTAAATGATAAGTACAAGCTTAAAGTGATATTGAGGATTTACATTGTAACAGAGATAAGAGCCTAACACCGTGGTGACAATGTCCCTGTGCTTCACCAAAGGTATTAGCTCTTTGGCTGGGAAAGTCTTGGGAAGAGCCCTAAGAACCTTGGAGTCCCTTGATTCCACCTTGCTGACCCTTGTCTTTTCCCCTGTATTGTCACTGACAAACTCTAAACCTGAGGGAGAATTTTGTCTGTATTGATTATAAAAAATGAAAAAAAAATATTGTTTCCCCGGAAATCAACTCATCATAAACATCAGTTAATTAAAATGTGGGTTTTGATATTACTTTTATTAGCAAGTGATACTGACTTAAGGCATTATTAGCGAATTTTATCAATAAATTTCAAAAATGTGTAATGTCCCAAATACAATAGAAATTTTCACAAACAGAACATCCAAACTGGGCATTGTTGATCAGCAAGTGGTCATCTTTCTGATTCCAGGAGACGGATTCCTCCATTTCCTGGTTCTGTGGTCTCCGATATGGGACTCCCAAGGTTAACAGCTTGTCTGTGTCTTCCCCACGCTCAGAGACTAGAAAGAACATGGAAGAGACTATGAGAGTTCTTTTTGTGCTAGACTACAAAGTGGGATATATCACTTCTGATCACATTGGATTGGTTAGAGTCCAGTTACATGACCATACCTAGCTGCAAAGGAGGCTGGGAAATGTAGGCTGTGTGCCCAGGAAAAAGAGGAAACAGGGGTGCAGTGCTGCTACCCAGTCTCCATGACAACTGGTCAGTGATTTTCAACCTTTATTATCTGATGGCACATACACTAATTACTAAAATTCTGCACCATGCCAAAAATTACATTATATTTTTTGCCTCTCTGACAAAAGAGTAGGCATAATTTTGATTCATTCATACTGGACAGCTATGGCTATGTTGGCTGTTGTCACTTTTTGACATCTAAGGGAAGAGAGATCAGTACCCTTGACTAAATAGTCAGGTATTGCATGTTTTAAAAATTCTCACAGCACACAAGTTGAAAATTGCTGCAAAAGGGAAATAACATCAGCACAAAAGGACAAAATGGCAGTTTCCAAAGTATGTCTTGGAGGGTAGAGAAGTGAGGATTTGTCTCTAATAACTGCATCTTCAGTCCCATATAAGAATCCCTATACAGAATGAAGATTTCATAAAGTTTTCTGTCTAAGAAAATTTAATTGCCATCACAGGACTACTCCTCAAAAATGGAAACATGATGTACTTCAGGGGGAAAAAAAAGACTTTCAGTAGCAATTGAAGGAGAAAAAAATCATTAAAATATCCCTAATTTATTTGCAATTTTAATTTGTCAAAAGATACAGTTCTTTTTTTATTTATTTTTAGAGAGGGAAAGGAAGAAGAAAGAGAGAGAGAGAGAGAAACATCAATGTGTGGTTGCTGGGGATCATGGCCTGCAACCCAGGCATGTGCCCTGACTGGGAATCGAACCTGAGACACTTTGGTTCGCAGCCCGCCCTCAATCCACTGAGCTATGCCAGCCAGGGCTAAAAGATACAGTTCTTATTCAGTGCAGCTAATTTGGATTTTATACCCTAACCAGTTAATAAGCCAAGGCTATAGTGATAATATAATATTCACTATCCCAATGAGTCCCTATTTACCACATATTCTACCTCAGACTAAACAGATGTCTCGTGAAAGAGGGGGGAAGAAAGGAGGGAAGAAGGAAAAAATGAAAAAAAAAGGGAAAAATAGTTTCCCTCTCTGTGTTTTTTCCATCATCTGTTCACTGGGCAACTATGCTTGGCTTCTAAACCAGTCTCCTCTGCTCTAATTGCAATGACAAAAAGTAGCCTGAGTGAGAAAACCCAAGAGTATTGGAAACCAGGTTACAACTCTCTTCAGTAATTTGGTTCTGTAAGAAGATATGCACGCCTACAAATTATCTTTAACTCCTGCAAGGAGAGATCCAGCCCC
Source organism: Phyllostomus hastatus (assembly GCF_019186645.2). Taxonomy (NCBI): domain Eukaryota; kingdom Metazoa; phylum Chordata; class Mammalia; order Chiroptera; family Phyllostomidae; genus Phyllostomus; species Phyllostomus hastatus. The sequence continues at coordinate 41,640,997 of NW_025334017.1, read as the reverse complement.
CGTGGGAATTTGAATTTATTTGGGGATGGTAGGAGGCATTCTTTTTACTGGTTTTTAAAATGGAATTCATAAATGTAGTAAGCGTGAAAGAAAAGCGTCCAGTAGAAAAACACCTTAACACTAATCAGAGCTGAATTGTCGTTGATGCTGCAAGGTGCAGAGTGAGCGGCAAGTGGATGTTGACCAGTGTCAGACGTGTCTGCCTCAAATCCAGTCCACATGGCCTTGCTCTTCAGGCTGAGCATTTATCCAAGAAATGCAAACATTGAGGCATGGTTTTCTCGCATACATACTTTAAGTACCACCTGACATCGATAAGGGTAAATTAAATAGATACACTCAAGCATCACTAATGGGAGTATAATTTAGAAAGCAGTTTCATTGAAAATTTTATCAAGTTTATGTATGTTCATATTTTTGAAATCACTGATTGAACTTCTGACCTCACTTCAAAGGAAGTGCTCTTAATTTCAGAAAAACATAAAAGTCTTCTTGTATAAAATGTTTGTTGTAAAGCTATTTTGGCTGCAAATGCCAACAATGAGATTGGTTAAGTTGATTTGGCATATAGACTATACTGAAATTATGCTTTAGCTCCTATGCAAATTATTACAAATTGCAGATTAGTAAGCTCATGATTACTGATTTCTTTAGAGCTCTAGTACCAGAGAAATTGTGAGCTCAGTCTCTAGCTTTAAGTGAACATATTAGTATGTGTTAGAATATTGTATTTTGGGTTCCACGTTTGGGGCATTTAGTGAATTTACATTTGGAAATTAATTGAAAGCAAATTTAGGTATCACTCTGACAATGATGCCATTTTGCACAAATTAGAGACAGGCTTCAATGAGAAAGCAGGAAAAATACTGTTGGTAAAATCTGGTAAAAACATCAAAGAAAAATAAAAGAAAAATAAAAGATTTTCAATAAAAAATGCTATTTTTTCCTATTTTTCTTCCCCTTCTCAAAATCTCAAGAAAAACATTAAATTTTCCTTTGACAAATAAGAAAAACATATATGTACATATACACACATACACACACAGGGTCTGGCAGAAGTAACACCTGACTGAGTGTGGCTGGTAGGGTAATAATATGGGTATAATAATTTATAGTTTTAATTTGAACATTTCACCTAAAATGTCATATGGTATGCTTGATTGTGATATTGTTATGTTATAGAATTACATGCTTCTGATTCTGTAATAAAAGATACTGTAATTAAAAAGGAGGTTATTTGTGTCAGTCCCTGTATATACTTGAAAATAATTGCTTCTTAGGTCTGTACTCTCTCATACCTCAACAGCAACTCCCAAATTGTACATCCAATCATTTAAGTTACAGGAAGCCTGACATTAGCCATGTGTCTCCAATATTTCTCATGAAGCTCAGTGGAATTTGTTTATTCCCAGGAATACTGTAAGTCCTAGGAAGTACAGATATCCATGTGGCCAACCAAGTGTCCCGTGTTCACATCCACTCCCTGTGGAGCTAGGATGGTGAAGTTGACTATACATTTACCAAAGGAATACAAGCAAGAATTTCATTCTTCATTATATGAAATGTTAAAGGGACTTATCTAAGAAAAAGATAAAAAATATGTACAGTAAAATGACAGCAAACTCACAATTATTAACCACACCTAAAACAAAAACAAAAACAAACTAAGCAAACAACTACAACAGGGACAGAACCACAGAAATGGAGATCACATGGAGTTCCTGTTAGCAACAGGAAAGTGGGAGGGGGATAAGGGGGAAAAGGTACAGAGAATAAGTAGCATAGGTGGTAGGTAGAAAACAGACAGGGGAGGGTAAGAGTAGTACGGGAAATGTAGAAACTAAAGAATTTATAAGTATGACACAGGGACATGAACTAAAGGGGGGAATGTGGGTGGGAGAGGGTGTGCAGGGTGGAGGGGAGTGAAGGGGGAAAATGGGACAACTGTAATAGCATAATCACTAAACTATATTTTTAAAAAAAGACACATACAAAAAAGAATTTCACTCTTCTTCACCTCCACAGCTGTTCTTTACCCTAGTTCTAGAGAAGGCAACGGTGCGCAGCAGAAGGGTCAGAACCTGCCTTTCCCCTCCTCTTTAATTTGAGTGCACATTGTCACAAAGACCTAAGCCACCACAAGACAGGCTGAGTCAATCTTCCGGCCAACAACCTCCTCACTGCTCCTGCGGGTAGAATGCGGTTGTTTCTCTTTCAGTGGCAATAGCACTGAGCTCATCTTTGGTGAAGTCCTCAGCATCATTCTGAGGGAACATGCTCTTCCTCTCTTGCATTTAATCACCTTCTCGGCTACTACATTTTAAAAGAAGCAGTCCTTAGATCCTGTTCACAGCTGGGCGTGAAAGAGCCCCTTTGCTCTCCGGGTTCTGATGAAGGCAACTTGCCTCAAGTTGTGGAGTATTTTAAGGATCCTGCTTGTCTGTGTTTCCACTCCAGTCCCCTTGTCCTGTCACCTCCCCAAAATGCACATATATGGGGTTGAGTTTGAAGAGGTGCAGTGCAACCTTGCCACGTCACCTCATCATATCCTAAGAACTTATTAGGTGTCCACAGCGCATTGGCTGCTAGGAATGTGACAGCAGAGACATGCTGTAACAATAAGTTCCAGGAATTATAGGGAGACATACTTTAGTCTAAGGCAGTGATTCTCTATGAGGGGCAATTTTGCTCCCAGGGGACATTAAGCAAAATGTCTGAAGACATTTTTGAGTGTCACAACTTGGAGGGAGGCAAGGACATAGACAGGAAGGCTGTTGACATTGAATAGATAAAAGCTGGGGTGCTGCTCAACACCCTACCATGTCAACAGTGTCCAGGGAGAAACCCCAGTGATATGCAAACTTGAGTTGGCAAAGGATCACTCAGAGAGCTGAGCCCCTGTCCAGAGTTTCTGGTTCTGGGCTGAGACCTGAGAATTTGTATTTCTCCCAGGTTCCCACGTGATGCTGTCCCTTGCTGGTCCAGGTATTACAACGGAGAGAGCTCCATTGGTCTGAAGTGTCAGTGAAGGCATCCCCAAGAGAGTGATGTGTGAAGGTTTAGCGGGAGTTAGCTGGAATAAAAGGAAAAGGCAAACTTTTGAAGGCAGTGTGTAAAAAGCCCAGAGGAAGGAGGCTTTGGCACGTTCAAGGAACTGAACTAATGGAGCATGGGGTCATGGGGCTGAAGGAAGCTGAAGGAGGGGCCGGAGGCTGGGGGTGCAGGGCCATAGTACGAGTGGGTCTGTCTTCTATTTAAAGCAATGGAAAGGCACCAAAGAGATTTTAGCAGGGCATTTGGGGAAACTTAACCAAGCCACTGGGGCGGAGAGTAGAGTAGGGCATGCTGCCTACAGTTTAATAAAATGAAAGAGCATGGCTTTTGGAGCCAGACAGTCCTGGATTTTAATCCTTGCCAGGTCTCTTATTAGTTATATGATCAAGGGCAAACTTTTTAACTTCCATGAGCCTCAGTTTTCTCATCTGTAAAATGGGGCCATTCATACCCACTTCACTGGATTGTTTTGAGAATAAGTGAGATCATGTTCATAAAAGTGTCTGGCACACAGAAAGCTCAATGAATGTTAATTCTCTTCCATTAAGTGTCAATGATGAAAGGACCAGAGGGCTCCTCCACCACCTAATTTGCATCTCAAAGAGCATAAGGCAAAGCATGATGTCAGCAAGAGGTCTGTCCAAAGAGCGCTTGCATCACCCATGTGCCATGCCTGTGCCAGGGCCTGCTGCTGGCATGTTCAAGGGCAAATTAGGCAACCACCAGCCTACACAAAAATGCTGCAAAACTAATGCTAGGTTTGCAGATACCATCACAGGGCTCAGGCCAAGGTGACCTAATCTATTAATGGTTGAATACTTCAGAGGTTCTTTAACCATATCCCTTATTGTTTTGTAGCCTGACAATGAGGAGGAGACACAGTACTTGGGACCACAATAAATAATACTTAGCACTTAAATAACCTTTGCCATCTTCAAAGCCATTTACAAACACTCACAATTAAGACTTATGCAGCCCCAGCCTTGGGAAAGTGTCATTATCTTTGTTTCTTCAACATGGCAAGGAGGATGAGGTCATGGAGTTGCCCAAACTCTGGCCAGCTGGCTTCAGGATGGGTTGCTTTTATTCACTTCAGGCAACTCTAAAGGGCCCATTCCAGAAGGACCTGGGTAGCATGTCCATGAACTATGGGTGGTATAAATGTTTGAGTGGAGGTACAAGTTCTACTTTTTAAGAATTCCTTAAAATAATTATTATAATAAATAAAGAAGGTGGAATACAATTTTGGAGGGGGTGGATATGTTTGTGGGATAGGTTGTGGTGGTAGTTTCATGGGCGTGTACTTATCTCTGAATTTATCTATCATAGATATTAAATATAGCTGGGATTTTGTATGTCAATCATACCTCGATAAGGATGTTTTAAAAAAGGATTCCTTGTGAATCCAACATTGCACAGATATTCCCAGCACAATCTGAATTAGACTTAATTGGAAAAGTTGCTTTTTGGCCAACAAAATGCCATATTTGCCTCCCCAGCTCTCTTACTCTGCCAAATCCCAAAAAACTTAGTGGACGTCAGGACTTTTTTTTGCATGTTTGATAATTACATAATTAATAATGATGATATCTCAAAGTTTCCTCACCTGTCAACTAGACATAATGACCCACAAGGTTGTGGTGAGGGCCTTGTAGGAAGAATGCCAGGAAACTTTCTCATCATTGTTGTCATTGACGCCATTGTCACTGTGCTTATATCATTTTGTTATTTTCTGCGCGTTTCATGTATGCTCTGTCTTACGGTGTTCATAACTATTTTCTTGTAAAGATAAGCAGGCAACATTATCCTGCCCAGATACATGGACTCACCTAAAGCCACACAGTTAATCACTGGCAGAACAGGGAGGAGTCCATAGGTCATCTTTCTATTCCCCCACTTCATTCATAACTTTCCCTCCTCTCAAAGATGACTTCTTCATGTTCACGAAGTCTAGGGTGTTTCCATTCTCTCCCTGTCCACATACCAGGCAAATAATGCCATCTCTCACCTTCCCTCCCATAACACCACGGAAACTCAGGACATCGATTAAGGCCCAATTATGTACCCAGTATCTATGGAATATCTTCAAGGAGCTTATCTTCAAGAAGCTTCATGTCATGAGGGATAGATGAGTACCAGTGGGAACAACTGTTTCTTAGAACCAAAATTCAGAAACGACCTTTAGAATGGCCACCACTAGGATTCTGGATCTGGGACGTGACAACCGCCCTCATCTTCTAGATAATGCCAACCACCACCAACCCCAATCCTGTCACCAAGAGCATGATGCTTTAGAAATAGCACTGGACAACTGCATAAGATGTCCTCACTGTCTCAAGATATCAGGTCCTCCTGTTAAGTAAGATGTCTGGAAGTCCTGTATGGTTATTTCAAAGTGGACGCTGTTTTCCAATGTATTGTACTTATTAGGTGCTCAGGCTTGGGGCCAGATAGACCTGGACCCAAATCCTAAGCCCTCCATGAGAACTACCTTGTAAATCTTGTTCAACGTCACAGAAACTGACCTTCCTCTAAAGTCAAGATCACATATCATGGGTGGAGGATTTGGGGGAGAAAGTAATAGTGTGGCACAAACCTGGACACGTGGTAGCTCTCCATAAATAGCAATGATTATTGTATTATTAGTCTATTATTACTATTGTTGAACCTCAATATTATTTTTTAAAATTCTATTATATCTGAATGTGAAGTTTGGCAATGACACCGCTAATATCTCTTCACCAGAAAATCTCAGTGCAAACGAACTGGTTGTCTATGGTAACCAAAATGGGGTCCTTGAAAATAATATCAGTGTCCGTGATATCACTGCATAGATTAATTGAAATTTTTAGCACTTCGTTGTGCTTTTTAGTTGCAGTTGCATTAGCTCAGTTTGAAAGCATCGGTGATACTATGACCATCAGAAAGAAGGAGCCAGCTCAAAGGCACAGCCGTTGGAATCAGAGGGAGCGCAGCCCCCAGCTTTGCTCCTTGTGTGTCCGTGGGGAACTCCACTCCTCACAGGCTGTTTCCTCAGTTACAGAATGGGGACAGTATGGTCAAGTTCCCTCGGTTGTTGAGGAGTTAACAAAATGACACATGGCACTTTACAAATGATAGTAAAAGACTAATGATTAGCAGTATTTCACTGTTCTTAAACACTGATAACGTTAGTTAATGAGAAATTAGAAAAACAAATAACTTATTTTATAGTTATTTTATGGATAAATTCTTTAAAAATAATCAGTTTGTGATGGAAAAATCATGAAAGGGATGTTTAGGGCAGAAGGGTGCAGAGTAGTGCATCGTAATTATTAAATACATTTCATGTGCCATACAAGTACAACAGTAAGTATGATATTGTGTGGTTCTAGATCCAGACAGACATGGGTTTGATTTGTAGCTCTACTGCTTAGCTGTGCAGTTTTGGGCACCTGCGTAATCTCTCTGGGACTCAGCTTTCTGGTCTGTGAACAGGACGACAAACACCTCCCTTAGAGCACTTTGAGGAGGACCGTGTGCATGAAAAGCACTTCCCACAGTACCTGAGAAGTAGCAGGCACGTAATAAATGCTCTCTTTAACAAAAAAGAGAAAGGGCAGCTTAGCCCAAGTTCTCTATTTCAGCGCTTTGGGGAGTGGTGGAGCAGCACTTACAAGAATAACTGGTGACGGTGCTATGCCAGGTGAGCAAGGCAAAGGTAGAGGATTGGAATCGTCAGCGCCTCCCCGTCAGAGAGCTGCAGCAGAGGAAAGAGCACCAGGGCAGGTACAGTGCTCCTGAAATGTCACTGCAACCAGGGGGACCACCTATCCCAAAGTGTGCAGCTGTCACTGCTATCTTTGGATACATAACAGGCCACCCCAAATTTAATGGCTTCAAACAATATCATTTTGTTCATGGATCTGCAATTTTGGAAGGGCTGTACAAAAAGATAGAAAGAGAGGAAGGAAGGAAGGAATGGACGAACGGAGGAATGGAGGGCAGGGGCAGAATAAATGATAAAGTGAGAGAGGGGATGAATAGAGAGGTATCGATAGATAGAGAGAGAGGGAGAGAGAGACTTATGAAGTTACACAAGAGCAGAGTTTGTGTGAACTCATAAAAGAAATTGCAGGGAATACCCCACCCCCGTGGGCTCCGCAGGAAAGAGAACTCCTCCAGGAAACGGAGGTTGTACCATGACCTCTGACATCCCTTCCATCCCTCAGATTCTGTGGCCCTCCCCAAGGAACAGACAAGGTGGTGATTAACATTCCCTTTTTCCCAAGATGAGTGGTGCGTGCTTTCATCTTTCAATGTTTATAAATGCCTTTGAAAATGGAATGTGCCACATACATGCTAAGAGCTATTATTAACATGGTATCCAAACACCTCGCTCCACAGGATAGCTACGGAACAAAGCATTCGGGGTGTGAGCATGGAGAGAACTGATGCATGTGCACACACCCCGGGGAAGGAATGTCCCTCAGTCCCACCCTGCCTTGGCAGAGGCAGAAGACTTCACAGTGGCTGCAGGTGGAGCAGAATCAGGACCGTGGAAGCTGGAGGAGCGAACTGAGTGGCAAGGTTGGAGCGCAATGAATGAACACAGTACCCATGGATCTCCTGTTGGCAAGACATGAGCTGAGCATTATGGAAAATGTAAAAACTTAGTGGATTCAAGGCCCTGTGCTAGAGTCAAGGTGGCAAAGACATTGACCCCATTTTTAAGAAGTATAATCTCAGAAGTTAGGCTTAAAAACCAGGCCCCACATGCAAATAACCCACCAGGAGCAAAAAGGGGAGATCCCACCTGCAGATAAGCAGAGGTGGGTCACCTAAATTTTTTGCTGTGATTTCAGAGGCCATGGTTCTCAAACATGTTTTGATCATGACTGCTTTAGAAATTCAGTAGAAGTTATGAACCTCTTCCCCCACAAAATCCACATATAAATAAACTCTTGTATTAAGTGTCTAACAAAGTTCACAGATTTCCTAAAGCCCTGTTCTGGGCCCTGTTCTGAAAGCTCCCTGGGTCCTTTTCAGTAGCTCTTGTGTAGTTGTGGCCTCTGGCTTGTGAAATTAGCAAATATGGACAGACTCAAAGAAGACACAGAGCCTTCTCCAACTCTGGGTCCTGGGCACCTGGCCCAGTGTCTGGCACAGCATGCACCCAAAATAATGCCTGTTTAATAAATACACATGAAATTAAGGTATTTTAAAGAGCAATGGATCCTCCTTTAGCTGTACCTCTAAAGATGATTTTTTATTTGTTTGGTTTTTGGTTGTTCTTTAATACTTCTCAGGTGTTTGATCATCATAGGCTAGAGAGCCAAGAACTCATGAATGAGTAACTGAATCATCCAGAATCATTTCAAGAACAAGGAAAGGTCGAAAAATTTGCTTTCTCTTACCCACAACACAGGATGGAAATTCTGTCTTGAAGTACATTAAGAGACTGTGTGTAAATTGCAAAATCTACATCTAAAACAGTGAAATTGAGGAACTCTCCAGATGTCCCAGAAGAAGAGCAAAACAGCATGTAACTCAAGCCTTTGATCTATGAGCAGAACCATCTTCGGCTCCTTGACCTTCCCAGTATTCCTCCATTGGGAAAGAAATGGGAGTCAGTCCCACTCTAACTCACCCTTGCTAGACACGTTACTGGGACAAACCGCTCCACCCGCACTGGCAACCGTTTGCTGGAAGAAATGGATCCTGTCGCGAAAGTAGGGTCCTCATTTATAAAAGTCAAGATGGCAAGAGAGGAGGGCAAAGGCTGGAGAGAGTGACAGAGGGTGAGGGGAAGAACAGGAGGGACAGAAGCTTGGGGCTTCCGGTTCCCTCTCTTTCTAAAGTAGTCACTTCCTTTCAAGAGGTAAATAAAACAACACCATATGGTTGTGACATGATGCAACGAGGAGCCAGAGAGAAGAAACTCTGACAGCTAATTAGAGCCAGAGACCCAGACAGAGCCCTGTGGTCACCATCTCCGGGCCCCACCCCTTCGCAGGCCTTTGCATGTTGGTCCAGGGCTTTGTGCCTTGAGGGCTTCCAACTTCCGGCCACCTTGAGGGGCTTTCTGGTAGAGTGCCACAGAAGGTAAAATTAGAAACCAGGCTTCCTTTTTTTCCTTCTCACTCTGCTAGTCACTCATAATTCAGCATCAACTGAGAAACGCACCCTTCCAGCTCTCAGCGGTGGACACCAGAGTACGCTAAGCTACAGCTGTTGTTCCATTTGCCTCTACCTCCTTCTCCACCTGCGCTGCCAAACAGAAGAAAACCAGACCCTTGTCCCGTGTTCTCACCATTTGATCTGTTTCCTCTTCTTTCCACGTGTGTGGCCCTGGCAAATGACTAAACTTCTTCGACCTTCACCTATGCAATGAAAATATAAAGTCTGTCTACCTGCAGAGATGCCCAACTGCAACAATACGGGTGGAGTTTGGCAGCAAGCTGGGTGCCTGCGTCTCAGTGACAATTTGTATGCAAATCCCCATGAGCCCAGCTACTCAGAATTATAACCCCAAATTCAGCCTCAACCATGATCTCCAAGGACAAGGACCTGCTGTGCTGGTTACCCACTCCTGGGGCCTGCACCCCTGCAAGTGGTTAAAATCCAGCAGACATCAGGGAGAGGAATAAAAGATTCATTGATCCTCTCCTTTTCCCAAGGACTCCCTTATGTCATTTATGTTTATCAAGAGGAGAAAATAAGGGCAGAATTTTCATGTTGTTTTCCTGTAAGGGCCAAGGCTTGGTTCATCTGAATGTAATTTACATTCACTTTATATTTTTGGTTAAAGATTATATTTATTTATTTTTAGAGAGAGGGGAAGGGAAGGAGAAAGAGAGGGAGACTAACATCCATGTGTGGTTGCCTCTCGTGCACCCCCTTACTGGGGCACTTAGCCCGCAACCCAAGTATGTGCCCTGACTGGGAATCGAACCAGTGACCCTTTTGTTGGCAGGCCAGCACTCAATCCACTGAGCCACACCAGCCAGGGCTACCCTACCATCCACTTTAAAGAGGTTATAAGTTACCTGTTGCAAGTTACCCTGAAATGAAGCCTGGTGAATCGAGCAACCTGCAATGTCTACTCGAAGCCTGCCTCTGACAGGTGAGGTCTTCGGGAAGTCCTGGGCAGCTTTTCTCAAGAGAGACAACGCATGGGGAGATGCTTCTAGGTGGTGTTTGGATAAACACTATCTTGTTGTTGTAAAGATCCTCTCCTTTCCCCAAGATACATGCTATCTTTCTGTTGCACTGCGTGACACTGAAGAAGTCATGTGACCTCTCATAGTTTTCCCCCATCTGCACACTGAGGTTTTCAGGCCCTCTGATTGCTCAGGCTCGAAGTCTCCTATTCTATGGCCTTTCTTGGGGTCACAAAGCCACGTGGTCTCTGCTGTGATTGACGCCTTCAGAGTTGTCCAGTGCCCAGGGTCCTCAAGGCTTTTCATGACCTGGCCTCCATCTCTTACCTCTCTAGCCTCCACCAACACAACCATCTTTCTCATCACAGTCAAAGATGCACCATTCCTGAGACCCATTATCAACTTGAACCTACCATTACTCTGTTCAGTCAGCTTCCCCTGTGAAGAATCCCTCTTGCCATTACTTCTGTCTGCCTGGTGCAATCATGTTAATCATTTGAAGCCCAACTTTCAAATGTTCTCCCAGAGAAACTTTCCCCACTCCCCTCTTTCCAACCCCTGAGCTACATGGCACTTTGTCCATACCACTAAGCAAGACCAAAAGGTTTCTGGCCATGCTCAAGGTCAGCCCTGGGATTGCCAGCAGCTCAGGTCTCCTAGCTCCCTGTCCTGCTCTCTTTCCATAGATGCTTCTAAAGAAAGAAGAAACTCCTACCCTTTGCGACAGCATGCTAAGTGAAATAAGAAAGGCAGTGAGAGACAAATACCATATGATCTCACCTATAAGTAGAACCTAATCAACAGAACAAACAAGCAAGCAAAATAGAACCAGAGACGTTGAAATTAAGAACAAACTGACAGTAACCAGAGGGGAGGTGGGAGGGCACAATGGCGGAGGAGGGGGAAGGGTTTTCAGGAACATCTAAAGGACACATGGACAAAACCAAAGGGGACTAGGGTCAAGGGTGGGAAGTAGGGATGGCTGGGGTGGGGGGAGTGGTGGAGGGAACACGGAGATAAGTGTACTTGAACAACAATTTTTAAAAAGTTAAATAAAAAGATAAACACACACAATTATTCTAGAAACTGCAGGAAACTCTAATGAACATCCAAGACAGTTATTCCATGTTTAATAGAGCTGATCTACCAGCCATTCTAATAAAATTGTAGAAATGCAGTTGACTGGGCCTGTGTCTCACTCCCAGCTGGCTCTGTCTCCTCAGATAAGGCAAAGAGAGCTGGGTGCAGAGCTTGTCCAGATGGTAAATGAGAAAAAAATGAACTAAGGGCCTCTAATTCCATTAAGGATCTCTTTTATTTTATGTTATGTTTTAAGACTTCATTTATTTATTTTCAGGAAGGGAGGGAGAAAAAGGTGGAAACATCAATGTGTGGTTGCCTCTCCTGCAGCCCCCGCTGGGGACATGGCCCGCAACCCAGGCATGTGCCCAAAACTGGGGATCAAACTGGCTACCCTTTGATTTGCAAGGCAACACTCAATCCACTGAGCCACACTAGCCAGGGCACATTAAGGATCTCTAACAGTGACAGATACCTCCAAAGCAGGCTTCTGTGGTCACACAAGTAACTGACTCAGTGATACCATTAGTTCCTGCAAGATTTGGCTTTGATTCTGACAGTGATAAGACTTGCCAGATGAGGCCACTGGCTGCAGTGACAGATTGGGTTTCAGCAGCAAAGCTGTCCACAAATGAAGGATTCACTTTCTGTCAATGGGAGCACATGAATTTCAGTTTAGTGGCACCTTGAGTCCACTACCTCCAAAAGGAATTGCATCTCCTCCAATGAGAAAACATCCCTGTGTGCAAAAAGGGAAACACTTCAAGATGCAGATGAGTCATAGGAAGAGTGATTTTGCTATTATGTCCAACTGACTATAAATTCTCATAAGGAATGAGACTCAAGGGGATCTGTAGGCATCAAGAAAGTGGGAGTAATGTGGAATCTCTTCCTTAGAAATACAATGTGAAGTCTTCTACATAACATTGTACAACAATTATCTTGGTAGATCCCCACAAAATCCATAAAAGTTGGCAAGTAAGCAGCACAATTGTCCTCATTTCACGCATTAGAAAAATGAGGCTCCGAGATCCTGAATGAATTCCCTAAAGGAGAGATTCAGAGCTAGAAAAGGTCCCCAGCCCAGTGCTTTCTCCACCCCACTAAACAGCCCATTTTCCAGGGGGTTTCAGGCACCTTCAAATAGAGAAAGAGACAATGAGAAACTGTGAGTTTCTATAAAAGGGAATAGAAAGTCCTATGTTCCAGCCCTGGCTGGCGTAGCTCAGTGGATTGAGCGCGGGCTGCGAACCAAAGTGTCACAGGTTCGATTCCCAGTCAGGGCACATGCCTGGGTTGCAGGCCACGGCTCCCAGCAACCACACATGGATGTTTCTCTCTCTCTCTTTCTCCCTCCCTTCCCTCTCTAAAAATAAATAAATACAATTTTAAAAAAAAGAAAGTCCTATGTTCCAAAGGAAAGTGGTTGTTTTTCAAAGTTATCAGGCAATAATAAATATTCATAGTTACCATTATTAATAATAAAACTGGAGTAGGTTTTTCTATCTATACTTTTGGTCTTCACTCTCATTGGATGTGTTTTACTAGGGAAGAGAGTGTAATATATTTAAAAATGCAATGGGATTTGACTTCAGACAGACTTGGGTTCAAATAGCAGCTCTGCTATTTACCTGTTGTGTGACTGAGGGCAAGTGACTTACTCCCTTTGAATTTGAACATCCTTATCAACCAAGAAGGCAACAACTCATGTAGGCTAAGGAAAGGAGTAAATAAAACAGTGTATGCAAAATGCTTAGCACAGTGTACCTGGCAGAGTAGGTGCTCAAGCAATGTCTGAATCTGGAGAGACAAGCTTGTAACAGTGTCTCACCTGCTAACGACAAACACGTCACCTGTGAGCTCTTTCAAAGAGAGGCTTTGCTCAGCACGGCCCCACTAGGGCACTGCTCTGTGCTCAACATCTCACCCTTCGGGAAGCAGGTCCATGTTCACAGTTAGGGAATTAAGTCATCGTCTTTAGGCTTGCCACTGGGCCTGGAACTAAGTCAGCCTTTTTATCCACCAGCAATAGATAAAGGACTCTTTTCCTTGACTCCTGGAGCTAGGACTTACTAGTTCAAATGTGCGAAGTATCTGAAACAGACGCCAATCCTAGGAAAGCACAGGGGGTCAGTGAAAAGGTCTGGAGCACCTGCCCGCTCCGCCCACATTTCCGCTTCACCAGCAACGCTACAGGCGAGCTCTGCAAAGATAAGAGTCTCCATTCTGCATGCTAGGAAACTGAGCCTCAGAGTTGCCCAAGGTCCTACAGTAACTGAGCCCGGGATCCACCTCTAATGTTTTCCCCTTCCCTTTAGGAGCAGGGCTCACTGCCACATGCCTCCGAACAGAAAGTACCTGAGGATGTCAACACCCAACAGAAAGTACCTGAGAGTGAGAGAGTGAGCAGGGGTGGCCCAGAGTGACACACTCGCCAGTGACACATAACCAGAGGGATTCTGCCACGGGCCTTTGTGCTTTCTGACTCTTCACTTGTGAAATGGGACAGCTCCTTCCCTGGTCTAGATTTAAGTCAGTATCAAATCACCAAGCAGCCTGATTCATTTCAGAACGTCACACGTTAGTGTGTTTCCCAGAAAGTCATTTGGAAGGGGTAGCCTTTCTTTAAGTTTACTTTTTATTATTTTACTGGGAAAGTCTTTTCACCTTCGCCAGCTATTATGGAGCGAACATTAGGTGCCAGGCCCTCTGCTTGGTTCTGAGGAGAGAGAAATCAACCAGACAGATGCCATCCCCACCCTCAGGAGCTGACAATCTACTGGGAAAGAGTGGACATAACCACTAACCTAGGGGAGTTACGATGTAATTAAAATTCTGATGACTGCAGCATAGGAGAAATCCAGCATGCACTGAGGGGATTATCAGGGGACGTGCCCTGGCCTTGGGGTCAAGGAGGGCTTCCTTTAAAAAGTGGAGTTTATGGGGAAAGAGGAAGAATGAGTACAAGTTGGCCAATCAAATGGGAGACAGTGATAGTCTAGGCAAAGGAAACTGCACTTGCAAATTCATGGGAACCTGACTTAGTTGAGGAACTGAAAAAAGACCCGGCTGGTTAAAGCACAGAGACCCAAGTGGAAGGAAGGGCTATGTGAACCGGGCTAACTGGTGATGACTTTGGTCATTGTGAATACACCTTTTAGCCCAATGCTCAAGCCAGTTAATGGAACTGATATTCACAGAAATTAGACCAAAACAAATGATGAGTTAAATTGGTTAGCTTTTCTTTCTCCTTCTCTTCCTCTTCCACCTTCTTTTTCTTCTTGATTATCATCTCACTTTCTACCTATGCTAGAAGAAGTAGAGGCAATAAGTTCCAAGAAACTCCAGGCATTCAAAAGATACAAGTTTCTAATTACAGGACAAGTGTGTTCTGGGGATCTAACGTTCAATGTGGTGACTATAGCTAACAATGCTGTATTGTACACTTAGAAGTTGCTAAGAGAGTAAAGCTTAAAAGTTCTCATCACAAAAACAAAAACAAAACAAAAAAATGTGAGGTAATGGAAACGTTTACTAGCCATACTGTGGTAATCATTTCATAATACCATATACAAGATCTGTCCAGAAGAGTCCAGCCATTGTGAGTATAATGAGAACAGTTTGCACAACATCCATGTAACCTGGCAGCCAAGGATAGTGGACTGGAATGTACACATGTGAACAATGATGACTTCACCATACTACTCAGTGGGGGTGGTAGATGCTGTTGAGTGAGCATGTGTACTGTGTGGTTGTCACATTCAAAATGACTGAGTGAGCAGAGCCATGAATCTACATCAAGTTTTGCATTAAGCTGGAACATTCCTCTGCAGAAACTATTTGATGAATTGGAAGGTGTTTGGGGACAATGCAATGAGTGCAGCACGAATAACAGTGTGGCACAAATGTTTCCAAGATAGTCAGGAATCTCTTCAAAGTGATCCACATTCTAGAAGGCCTGCAACAAGCAGAACACCTGAGAATGTTGAACCTGTACCAGGTGCAATCAACAAAGATCAGTGACTGACAGCGTGAGAACCAGAAGCTAATCTGGGGATTCCAAAAATTACTGTGTCTGAAATTTTAATGCAGGATCTTGGCATGGACTGTGTTCTGGCAAAACTTATTTGGCAGCTTCTGCTACCAGAGCAGAAGGAATGTTGTGATACAGTTGGAAACTGTGTGAGGTCCCAAGGTACCTACTTTGAAGGGGACTGAGGCGTCATAGTCCTATGTACCATGTTTCTTGTATCTTCTTTAATAAATGTCTCTACTTTTCATGTCACATGGGTGGATACTTTCTGGACAGACCTCTCATATATACGTATATTAAATCATCATGTTTTATATACCTTAAACTTACAGAATGAAAGCTGGAAAAGTAAAACTCAGAAACAATTTTTAAAAATGGAAAGAAGGATGGACAGAAGGAAGGAAGGCAAAAAGAAAGAAAAGGAAGGAAGGAAGGAAGGAAGGAAGGGAGGGAGGGAGGGAGGGAGGGAGGGAGGGAGGGAGGGAAGGGAAGGAAGAGGGAACATCCAACAGAGTGCCCGAGAAGGAGAGAAAGGAGTGTCAGTGACTAGCCAGCAGGGTTGGCCACCACACCAAGGAGAGAGAGAGCTCCTCATTATTAAGTCAGCCTCAGTGAACCAAGGTGCCTGAAATAAGTTCTGCAGGCCTTCTTTCTGCAATGCCTCCTTGCAGTCTAGGTACAGGTGTGACACGGCCCTAAGACAGTTCAATAAGACAGTTCTCTTCTTCCCAATCTGGAAGTTCCTAAGAACAGATTAGCATCCTGACTCCTCCCTCTCCTTTATCTCCACAACCTCCTGGTCACTAGATTTTTTGGTTTTCACTCCTAAAATGTGTGAAATCTTTCCTCTTTATGCGAGCACTGCCACTGCCCTCTATCTTCCCTGTCCTGAATCAGGACGACTGTTTGCTTATGTTGCCTTTAGCCAGCCTGGTTCCCCCCTCACCCACACCCACCTCCAACTCCAGTTCACCCTCCTCCCCAAAGCCCCCAAAGGGCTGGCCCTCAAATGCAAATCCCACATGCAGTTGCCACTGGTCCACTTCAAAACCTACTGAGTGTATCACAGCCTGCAGAATAAAGCCAAAACCCCTTAATCTGATGGCTCACAGGACCTGGCCCTGCCTCCCAGGGAGCCTCATCCTACTCTGAGCCCAGTCTTTTGCCTAGCTGTCCAGCAACCCCAAGTTACTTATAGTTTCCTGCACACAGAGCCACCAACCCAGGTCTCTCCTCTAGGTCCCTCTTGCATTGTGGCGATCTACTCGCATTCCTTCTCAGCATCCCTGACTCTTGGAAACCTCCTTACCCTGTTCCTGTGTTCTCAGAATATTCTCTGAGTATGTTTCTCCCCAAATTATCATTGTTGCATGTCCATTTGTATTTCATCTGTCCACCTCACCATCTCTGGAACTCCCAGTGGGTAGAAAACTTTGAGAGCATTGAATGTCATTTTAAGGGCTTGGAGGTATATCCTTAATGTAAGGGGAAATTCCTGGGGATTTTTTTTTCTAGTATTCATTTATTTATTTATTTATATTTTTATTTTGGGATTTTTTATAAAGAGAGTGATACGATGTAGTCAATATTTCAAGAAGAAAGATCTCAGGGGAGACCATATAGTAGATCACAGGAAGGACTGGCTGGGCACGGGGCAAACAGCAGAGAAGGGAGAGAATAACTGGGTAGAATTTGTCCTATACTCAGGGCCTCAGAATTTGGGTCCCAGCTGTACCATGTGTTCTTAGGTAAGCTTAATCACACCACCTCTAGGAGTCTTGTTTTCTTTATAGACAAAATGGAAATGACAAATCATTCTGGACTATTTCACCAGGTTTATGTGAAGACATTGCAAAATATAAATTCTGGTGAAATTAGTAAGGCTCGTAGTTAAAATCCAAATAAATCCCAAATGAGCCAGCCTCACCTCGCCCTCAATGTCGAATTCTGCGCCATCCTGATGTCAGACGAGTCCTGTAACTCCCCAGGACGCCCCTGTGCGAGGTGAGATGCAGATTATCCCTGCGTGCCCGTCACCTGAAAGGTGACTGCCAGTATCCGAAGGGTTGTCACACAGAAGGACAGGATTAACTCCCTCCTTGGGGCTGTGTGGCAGTTACCAGTAGACCAACATGGGCTCACCCCAAGGAAAGATGTTCACACTGTCAGAGCTGTCCGAAGGCTGCCTGGGGCTGGGAGTGGAGCTGGGCCGTGAACTCCAGGAGACTGGAGTTGAGGAGATGGAAGCTGGGAGACCACAGTCACAGGCTCCACGCATCACAGAGGTTTGAACTAGTCAGCTTCTAAGTTTCCTTCCAATTCTAAAATTCTATTGCCCATTGATGCTGCACGTATCTCTATCATTGTGCACGTTGCTTAGATTGTACTTGTCAGTTTATGACATCAAATGGTCAGTTTAGAGGTCTTTTTTTTTTCTCCAATGGCATCACCCAAGAGGCAGGGACTGGGGTCTCTTTCCATGTGGGGCTTCAGTGCCTACACCTGCTCCTGGTACAGAGCCAACCCTCAGTAATTGTTGGTGGAATGAATGGATGGATGAATGAACAAATTATCCTGAGTTTATTGACATGACATTGAAACCCCAAAGGGGAAATAGAATAATGCCTTTAGGTTTAGGCTACGGCAAGTTCTTTCATCAGGAGGCTTGTGTGTGATGATGTTGGTCTGGGTCAGTACTTCCCAACGTGAAGCCCTTCCATTTCCAGGAGTCTGAATTTCAATATTAATAGGAAAAAAAAAAACCAAGTCAGGCATTTGTCCATGTTACAGAGCACCCAGGTTTCAAAAACATCCAGTTTCTCCACATTAGCTGGGAATTGATCAACGAGGTGTGGTCACTCTCCACCTCATAGCCAACCATCACCCTGGGACCTTACACATAGTATCTCAGTGAATCCTTTATGCGAAGCCTGTATGTTAGTTAGGTCACGCTGTCTCTGGCTTACAGATGAGAGGACTGGGGCTCAGAGAGGTTTGTGACATGCTCGGTGATGGCAGTTTACAGTGTCAGGGACAGAATTTCAATCCAGTCCTGCCTGGCTGGGCTCTAAGCCCAGGCTTTCCCCTTGTAGCACTTGGCTTCATCTCAGAGAAAGAGGCTCCTCTGATGTGTGTTTCTATCACAGAGAGGCTTGAGATGGGGTTTTGTCCTGTGATGAGCAGTCCCCTTCCCTTGGTGACATCAATGTACACTGGGTCTTCTGACCACTCCAAAAACCTGGGTTAAGCCCTGGCTGCTGTAGTTCAGTGGATTGAGCAAGGGCTGCGAACCAAAGTGTCGCAGGTTCGATTCCCAGTCAGGGTATATGCCTGGGTTGCAGGCCATGACCCCCAGGAACCGCACATTGATGTCTCTCTCTCTCTCTCTCTCTCTCTCTCTCTCTCTCTCTCTCTCTCTCTCTCTCTCTCTCTCCCTCCCTCTCTCTCTCTCTCCCCCCCGCCTTCCCTCTCTAAAAATAAATAAATAAAATCTTTATAAAAAAAGGAAAAGAAAAGAAAAAGAAAACCTGGGTTAATGGGAAGGCAAGTACACCCAACCTCATAGACTTTCCAGACTCAGAAAGCCCCCTTGCTTCCTCTTCCAACAGGATCTCTTTCTTACCCTCAGATGGCATTGCACTGAAGAACACTGGGAAGTCTCCCAGGATCTCTATTCTAGGCATTATATTTTCTAGTGTTGACAACTTAATACAAGTCCACACTTCCTTTTATGGGGAAAGATAAGGTTCTGATGGTAATCTGAGCACCAGGGAAGGAAATGCCACATTCCTCCGTGTAAATATTTGACTAAGCGTTCTCCAGGCCATGCATCACTGTGCCGAGCCCCCCAAAAAGCTTCTGATCCACAGATCCGCTGGTGAGATACTCTGGCAATGAATTATGAGAAGGCTTGTTTAAAAATTAAGGCAAGAGCAGTGTATCCATGGGGCAGGGGAGAGACTGTCTTATGGGACCAAAAACCAGTCTGAGGAAGTCATGAGCACAGCCTGGTCTCAGCTGGCCAGGGAATCCCTGAGAGAAGAGAACTGTTCAGTTGGCTTAAAAAAAAAAATGACTGCAGCTATGAAGCTGATGGTCATGCCTTTTTACAAAGTGAAAAGCCTGGTACAACCTGAAGGTCAATAAAGAATTATTTAGATAGATCCATCAACACAGTGGGCAAATAATAATAAATAGTATTGATGATCACATTCATTAATTGCTGACAGTGTGCCCGTATCTGTTGTAGGTTCTTTTCATGGAGTCACCTCATTTAATCCTCACACCATTCTCCGAGGTCTCTGAAATAGTTATTACCCCATTTTACCGCTGATGTGGGGAGGGGTTGAGCAACGTGGCCAGAGTTGCACAGCAAGGAAGGGATGAAGCTAGAAACTCCGCAGCCACTGGAATTGATGCTATAAATGAATACTTTTGCTGGCTTAAAATTACGTTCATGATAACAGAGGGGAAAATGCAGGTTCGCAATGTGTGGGATTCCATTTTTTTAAATCAAAAGAAATGGAAAACCACTTCATACTCATTAGGATGGCTACTATTTAAAATAAATCACACACGCAAAAACAGAAACAGAAAATCCACGAGTCTGTCTCTGTTTTGCTTGTTAGTTCATTTTGTTCATTAGCTTCCACATACAAATGAAGTGGTGATTGCCAGGGGAAAGGGGGTGAGGGGGAGGCAGGAGTGGGTGCAGGGGGGTAAATGGTGGTGGATGAAAGATTTGACTTAGAGTGATGAACACACAATACAGTGTGCAGATGACGTATTGTGAAATTGTGCGTCTTAAACCTATATAATTTTGTTGAGCAGGGTCACCCCAATAAATTCAATAAAAAGGAAGAAAACAGAAAATGGTGTCAATGAGGACATAGAGAAACAAGAACTGTTAGTGGGAATGTAATATGGTACAGCCGCCATGGAAAACAGTATATGGACTTCCTCCAAAATAGAAAAATAGAATTACCGTATGATCGAACAATTCCACTACTCAGTATATAACCAAAAAGAATTGAAAGCAGGATATTCAGGAGGTATTTGTACACCCAAGTCCACAGCAGCATTATTCACAATAGCTAAAAGGCTGAAACAACCCAAGTGCCCATCAGTGGATGAATGTGGTAGAGACATACAATGGAATATCATCCAGCCTTAAAAATGAAGGAAATTCCGACCCAAGCTAGAGCATGAGTGACCCCAAGGACATTATGCTAAGTGAAGAAGCCAGTCACAAAAAGACAAATACTGTATGGTCCACTTATATGGGGTGCCAAGAGTAGTCAAATTCACAGGAACAGAAAGTATAGTGGTGGTTACCAGGATTCGAGAGAGGGCTGGGGAATAGGAAATTATTGTATAATGAGTAGAGTTTCAGTTATGCAAGACCAAAAGAATTTTAGAGAGTGGTTGCCCAACAGTGTGAATAATTTAACACTGTTGAACTGTACAATTTAAAATGGTTAAGATGGGGGGAAACGAAAAGATCAAATTTTTTTATGTGAGCCCAGTCTCTTAGATAGGTTTTTATATTCAAGAATTTATTGTGTTTGTGTTGACCAAACCTCTCTCTCTCTCTCTCTCTCCTTTACTTTTTCAGTCATTGTGCAGGGGGCATAGAGGAAGTCCGGCTGCCCTAAGCTAGCCATTGTAAGACCTGTTAGAAGTAACCAAACAGAGCCATGTTCAAATCTGGGCCCACCACCTTCAGCCACGTGACTTAAGGCAATTATTTAAACTCTCTGTGCCTCAGTTTCCTCTTCCATGAAGATCATAATTCCTCCTGTGTATCAGAATGCATGAATAATCCTTAGCAGTAGAGGTTGAATAAACGTCCATTTTTCTCCTCCATCTGAACACAATTTGTCCAAGGATTTTTAAACATACACACCAGCTGTGCCTTTTCTCAAGGCCAGCTCGTCAAGTCAAGGAACAAACACAGGTGAAGGAAGACTATTGTCCAGATTAGGAGAAAAAAAAATCAGTTAACCACAGTGAGCTAGACTAGGGTAGCAGTGGGCAAGCTGCAGCCCCTGGGCTAAATCTGATCTACCACCTGATTTCACAATTTAATATTTATTGCAACACAGCCATGTTCATTTGTTTACATATTATCTATGACTACTTTATAATGGCAAAGCGGAGCAGTGAGGACAGAAATTGTATGCTCTACAAAGCCAAAAGTATCTACTTCTTTACACAACCATTTGTTGGCCCCTGGTTTAGGGTATATGCGGTGTTTTATCAGATGATTGACACGTCATTTTCTTCTGGAGCTCTCCAAAACAAAGTGGTGTATAAGGACAAGGACAGCTCAAAGAAGGAGGGACTTCTATCAAATGCCTCCCACCCTTATTTTTTTTATTTACTTTTATTTATTGATTTTAGAGAGAAGAGAAAGAGAGAGAGAGGGATGGAGTGGGGAGAGAGAGAGAGGAGGAGAGACAGAAACAGAAACAGAGAGAAAGAGACAGAGAAAGAAACATCGATTTGTTTTTCCACTTATTTATTCATTCATTGGTTGATTCTTCTATGTGCCCTGAGTGAGGATCAAACCCACAGCCTTGGCACATCACGATGATGCTCTAACTAACTGACCTACCCGGCCAGGGCTTTCCACCCTTCTTTATGCTAACGACTAGTACCAAGGTCGACAAAACCAGCTTGTGGTTTTCAAGCGGAGGCAGTGGGTGAACTTCATTAGTTTCCACTGATAGATCAATTGGTTAGATTTTTAAACAAGAAAAAAGGTCAATGATTCTATGAAGCCAATAAAAAAAAGTCACAGCGTATCTGAGTGGTTAACCCAGCGATACTGAAATAACTCATCAGAGCCCATGACTGCGCTCTTATTAATTTCATTGCTTTCAGTCCCCTTTGTTCACTGGTATTCATTGTACATATATGGTTGAGAACTTCCTGACTCATAGCAATTTTATCCGCAGAGCCTTTTCATTTGTCAACAGGTTTTTTTCTTTAATAAAAAAGTCTGGTTACTCTCAACAGTTGAAGAACCTGTCGATGGACTCAACAGTCTATAGACTCAACCTCTAAGTTACTGATTTGGGCAGTAACAGAAATAAGGTGCTGTAAGACTGTCAAGAACAGAGTGCTTAACTCAGTCTGGGTGTTTCCAAGTTGGGGATGGAAGATAGGAGGCTCAACAGGTAGTTCAAGCAAAAAAGGGACTTAAGACAGGGAATTAAAAGTTTAAAAACTTGTGGGATGGGTTAGAATCGTGATGGTAGGAAATCTTCAAGGACTGGCATCCAGGAAGGAGTGCTAAAGTGTGTAATTCTCCAGAGGACGGAAAGGAAGCCACTGGCAACATCCATCGCATCTCATGACATCAACTCCCTGAGAATTAGAACTTCCGCTTTTCTGTGCCTACAAAACACATACCAGAATCTCTCCTTGGCAGACTTGAACCATGAATCCTGCTGGCAAAAGTCTAGGGAATGTGGTCCCAGGCCAGGTACTCCCTGCAGGGGAAACTGTAGAGGCAAGAAGGAGACAGTGCTGACTTGGAAGATTTGAGAAGACTTCCTAAAGAATGTGATGCTGAGACTGGGTTTTGAAAGATCAAGGTTGGTCAAGCCTTGGTCAATGACTCATCAGAAGAGTTTCCCTTTCTAGACTGCAAGAGCCTGAGTTAGGGAAGTACCCTCTTCCCAAGAAATGCTTATCTTATGCA
Source organism: Phyllostomus hastatus (assembly GCF_019186645.2). Classification (NCBI taxonomy): domain Eukaryota; kingdom Metazoa; phylum Chordata; class Mammalia; order Chiroptera; family Phyllostomidae; genus Phyllostomus; species Phyllostomus hastatus. Next base: position 41,617,980 of record NW_025334017.1, on the reverse strand, counting down.
ACCAAATGAAAAAGTGGCTATAAATAGCCTGACTTTCTCACCATTCTGTGTCCAAAATGGATAACTGCAAGCAACTTTTCCTTCCTGGAGAAAGTTATGAGTTAGAGTTACTAAATCAAACAGCAATAGCTTTCCTCATTGGAAATGTAAGTGGTGAAGGATTTCTCTCTGAATGCATTTCATAGGCTATTTGGGATTGTTGTGCCAAGGCAAGGAGAACCTGCCCATTACAGTGGCTGTCAGGGCAATGCACAGAATGAGCTCCTGGCATCTCCACCTTGAATATCCTCCTCCATCTCTTTGGCAGCCCCCTCCTCTCCCTTTCAGAGACGCATCAGGAACTCTCCAGATAATGAGCCCATTGGCAGCACATCCTCCCCTCAAAGTTAGAATGACAGAAGCCTCACCGTGCTTGGAAGGTAAAGGTGCCACATCTGTTAAGCACCTACTCTCTCTTGCTGTTAGATACTTAGTGCATCT